>NC_142442.1:76456666-77078125 GCF_059453495.1 Arachis ipaensis | reverse complement strand
GTGTGCAAGTCAAAATAGGAATGAAAATAATATAATCCAAATGTATATGAGAGCCAAAATTAAATGTCAATTGTCAAATCACTCCTCATAATATTCACAAGCTCAAGAATAATAAGGCAATACGCATATAAAACTCCAATACTAACATAAGAATGCATGAAAAAGAAAGAAAGAAGAAACCATAGAAAATTAAGCTAAAAGAAAGATTGAGAAGAAAGAAAAATTAGTAAAAGCAATAATGAAATAGTAGAAGGGAGGAAGAAAAGAACCTGAGGAAGAAGATGAAGAAGGAAAGAAGAAAGTAATAGAAAGTAAGAAAGAATAAGGAAGAAGAAAGAAAGAAGAAAGAAAAAATAATTAGGATTGAAAAGAATTAGGATTGGGGGAAGGGAGAATTGAAATTAGGCGTTCAAGTGGTTTAATTGTGCGTCGCATGCGACGCGTACGCGTGTAGCACGCGTACGTGTGGGTCGCGCAAGTTTCAAACGATGCGTACGCGTGATATTGGTTGTGCGGAGGGCGTGAAGGCATCAACGCGCACACACAACTCTCTGTTCGTTGTGCGCATGGGGCCAAAGTCACATATGACGCGTGCGCATCAGGAACGCGCACGCGTGGATGGCCTTTTTTGGAAAGACGACGCGCATGCATCAGGGACGCGTACGCGTGATGGGGCTTGTGCTCCCAGCACAGTTCCATCCCTACTCCAACATAACTCTCTGGCCAAACACCATTTATGCCGATTTTTCATGGTCACGCGTGCGCGTTCAGGGACGCGTACGCGTGGTGGGCTGAAAGCGCAAGCGATGCGTGCGTGTGGTCTTGCTTGTGCACAGGGCACACTTTTAGCGCCACTCCTACCCAACTTTCTGTTCATTTCTTATTATTCTCGCACTCACATGTGACGCGTAAGCGTCAGCGACGCTTGCGCGTCGAGTGCTCTCCCTTTTATATATATATATATATGTAGAAATTATGAGTGAACACTAAAAAAAATAAAATAAAATGAGACTAAGAATAAAAAAGAACGATTATACCATGGAGGGTTGTGTAACGACCCAATTTTCAGTACGCCTAGGACATACCAGAAACTTAGTGCTACCAATTTGTCATCCTAATTATTATCTATTATTTATTATATGAGCCTGATTCATTGTTAAAAGCTTAGTTAGTTAGCGAGGTACTTTTTTTTTTTGAAAACATTTGAATTAATAAACAGAATCATTTATAATCAATTCACAAATAATAATAGATAAAACAATTATAATCAACCACACATAAATACATCACAAGTAGCTAGCAACATTCGGTGATCCAGCCTTTATTAGAATATAGACTGTTAGTTAGAACACCCCTAGATATAGCTAGATAATAACTATATACATATACATACATACAACATCCCAAGTCCTGACCTGTTCAAGAGGTCCCTAAGCTGGCACCTAGGCTAGCCTAGACTCTATACTCACCTAGTCCCTCTAAACTACTAAACTGAGGGAAAGTACGTTCTAAGTCTTCACAACTCAAGTCAGGTGGAACGTCATCAAAAGATAGAACATCATCTGTTACTTCCCTGCACGATCAGACTTTTCCACAGGACGTCTCTCTGGTACCTCATGAAGTAGCCACACAACAGGAGTCTCGTACACAGGATTTAAGTTGAAGTTCAAGAACAAACGGGGTGTAGACATTGGCTGGTCTCACAGTATATACATATAAACAGAGAACGATATTCACCCTAGACTCAGAAGACTACCTAGAGAGGAATCCTCTTTGCAGAACAGTCATCAGCAAACTACGGAAGGGTACTCATGCTTCCATCTGAAGGGGGAAGGGAGAGAGAAGGGGTAAGAACTGGGGAGTTCTTAGTAGGGCCAGGGTTATTAGTTAAGTTCATTAATTTGTGTCGCTTAGCAGATATATAGTAGAATATTGAGAAGTAGTGAACAGAAGATACAGATAAATAGAGAAAATAGAGAAAACAGAAAGAAAAACACAAACAAAAGAATACAAGAAAACAAAACACAGACACAGTGAATAGAATACAAACAAAGAAAGCATACATTCATTCAACAATCATAACAGAGGAAATGCACAACCAAGTATGATGCATGTCTGTCCTATGCAGGCCATGAGCTCACGTGTCAGTTTACACCCTGCATCCCGACATTACCTAGGAACTAGTCCTAGATATGGCTTTATCTCTGTAGGTGAACTTCGGCCTACAGAAACAACACTCCCATAAGTGAACTTCGGCTTACAGGAATAGTCTAATCACAATACAACAACTTTCTGTAGGTGAACTTCGGCCTACAGAAATAACACCTCTGTAAGTGAACTTCAGCTTACAGAAATAGTCTAATTACAGCACAACAACTTTCCATAGGTGAACTTCGGCCTACAAAAATAGCACCTCTGTAAGTGAACTTCAGCTTACAGAAATAGCGCCCCTGTAAGTGAACTTCGGCTTACAGGTATCACAACTCTCTGTAAGTGAACTTCGGCCTACAAGAGCAACACCCCGAGATACACAATTGATATTCACTGTAGGTGAACTTCGGCCTACAGGAATAACAACTCACTGTAGGTGAACTTGGGCCTACAGGACCTCTAGGGCCAATAGAAAAGCATCAGATGAACATATAATAGAATATCATGCCACAAGGCTTAACTCTTTATTTTTATACTCTTCTCCTCTATTCTCTTTGTTATATTACTCTTTTCTCATTATCATCATTCATTATCATTCTCGTTATTCATCATCACTTTCACATTCTTATGCAGTACTTCTTTCTTTCTCTGTTCAATCATACTATACAAACTTTACAGCTTTTACTTTTACAACATCTCAACTCAAACCATTTCTCTTTATCAGATTACTCTTTTCTCTGTATCCCTTTATTCTACTCTGGTTACTCTGTTCTCTGTATCTCTTTACTTTTCTTTGGTTACTCTGTTCTCTGTGTTTCTCTACTCTGTTCTGATTTCTCTGTTTAACGTATGTATTTAAAGCTTATGTAAATTTCGGTATGAATAGTTATCCTGTCCCAAGTATAGGTTCATTAAGTCTATATTGAAACAGTTTAACTTTTCATATAATACCTAACCCTAGTCGCAACTCAACTACTAACTATGTTGCCCTAGTTCGTTCACTAATCTCTGTCTGTTTTTCTGTCATTAAAACTTTACAGACATTTCTTTGGTTTTTATCTTTTCTTTAACTTTTTATCTTTCCTTTATCTTTGCCTCACTAATATGTTCTTACCACTCCCTAAGTGTTTTATGAAGGTAATTATGAGATTCTGCGCTTAAAGTTATCTTTCTAAAGCTTTTACAGAAAACTGCCTTTTCTGCATTATTTTATTATTTTTAATTAAATATTATTATTTAATATTTTATTATTATTTATTATTTTATTAATATATTTTCGAAAATTACCCCACTTTAACTTTTAACCTTTAAAAATTCAATTTTTACCACCGGTAACTTTTAATATTTCTACTTTAACCACCCTAACTTTCAGAAATTACAAAATAACCCCTCAAACACCAAAATATTTACTTCCTTGCCCTTTTCAAAATCTAAAAGGTGTTCTTCATTGTTCTTCACCACACTCAAAGTGTTCTTCATGTTCTTCATAAATTCTTCAGATTCTTTCTCTGTTTTTACCCATTTTTCAGTCTTTGCAGCAACCGATTTTTACTATAATTCATAATAAATTAGCAGCCACTAAAACCCCATCTTTTCTACATGATTTTAACACAAATTGAACCTCAATTTAAGCTTAGGGTTTCGTTTTTCCAGCTGCCCAAGAACATGAACTTTAAAGCTTGAATTTCATCAAATTTCATCAAAATTTCACCAAATTTTCACCAAGAATCAATCATATAAGCAACCAATTTTTAGCACAGCCAATTTATACAACATTCACACAACTCAAACACAAATAATCAAGATTAATTTCGTGATACCCTACCTGGTTTTGCTGCTCCTAATTCAATTAAACTTTCAGGTGGTCCTTAAGCACTTTTTCCTCCTAAATCACATCAAGAAAACACATATTTAAGCATGTTTCCTTGAAACCGAATCAAAAGAGAGATGGTGCAGCCAACTCACCTTGATTCCAGCCTTGATAAGTCATATGATCATGTAAAGAAAGAAGAGAGGATCATTTTGGTCGGATTGGAATTTTGATTTGAGTTTTAGTTCAGCAGAAATCAAGCTTTGAAGATTTGGAACTAAGAACTTTTCTCTCTTTTTCTCTCTACCTATTTTCGGCCACAAAGTGAAAATGAGCCAGCCTTGGGGGTTTTGGGGGTGTAGGGTGAGTTGTGATTGGTTGGCTTGGAGGTGGATTAAAATAATATTAAAATATCTCAGGTGTAAAACTACTAAAACTAGATGTATCGGAACACTTGCAAAAACATCTCTAAAAATTATTTTCTGAGCTACTAGCATAAATGACACTAGTAACATATTTATTATGAGAATAAAACATGTATGATTAGGCCTTAGCATTGCTAAAGTCATCAGAGAGTGCTGGTGTTAAGCTGCACCAGTAAACTGTGAACCCGGTTAAACCGATTTTCTATTTTTAACTAAAACTGACCAGGTAACCTTATAATATCATTCAAGAAGCTTCTAATACTCATATAATGATGATATTATCATATTATCTCTCTTCTCTCATGAATCGAGTCTGGTTCATCAAATTGAGACTATTTACGAAAAACCGAATCAAAACTCCTAACCGATACGGTTCAAAAACTAGGTTCTTGGTGACTGCGTTATCGAGCTTGCCTCAGAAAAGGTTCTAGATTAAGGATAACATAATGACAATGAGTATCGAGATACTTGTTGATATAGAAGAGGTTTTCTCTCTACTGATCTTCCGGAGAAATCCGTGCCTTTAGAAAAGATCTCGCGTACTCGAAAATCAGGGTTGTTACAGGTTGTCTCCCACCTAACACTTTGCTTTTACATCCTTAAGTTGGACGGTCCACAAGCTCAATCTGCTTCTGTTGGTGGATCCTCCAAGAGGAAGACCTCTAGCTCTTTATTGTCTTTCATCTTCTCACCATGATATAGCTTTAAGCGATGTCCATTGACCTTGATGAATTTGGAACTTGAAGGATCACTCAGGTGAAAGACTCCATATGGATCTGCCTTTTTTTACCCTGTAGGGGCCTTCCCATCTTGAACGCAGCTTGCCTGGCATGAGTCGCAACCTTGAGTTGTAAAGGAGAACTAGCTCCCCAGGTCTGAAATGTCTTCTCTTAATATGCTTGTCATGCACAGCCTTCACCCTCTCTTTGTATAGCCTGGAGTTGTCATATGCTTCGAGTCGAAGGTTCTCCAGTTCTGCCAATTGCAGCTTCCTCTCCGCACCAGCCTTCTCAAATTCCATGTTGCATTCCTTTACTGCCCAGAAAGCCTTATGTTCCACCTCCACTGGGAGGTGACAAGCTTTGCCATAGACTAGGTGGAAGGGACTCATCCCGATGGGTGTCTTGTACGCTGTCCGATAAGCCCGGAGTGCATCTACAAGCCTGGTGCTCTAGTCCTTCCTATGAGGCTTGATTATCTTCTCCAATATGTGCTTTATATATCTCTCTGTTAGACACCTCAACTTGTCAATTGGTCTGGGAGTGGTAAGCTGTTGCTACCTTGTGAACAATCCCATGCTTCTTCAGTAGACCTGCTAATCTCCTGTTACAAAAGTGAGTGCCTAGATCGCTCACGATTGCTCGTGGTGATCCAAAGCGACAGATAATATGATTTCAAACAAAGGAGACAACAACGTTAGCATCATCAGTATGGGTAGGAATTACTTCCACCCATTTAGAAACATAATCTACAGCTAACAATATATATAAGAAACCACTAGAGTTTGGGAATGGACCCATGAAGTCAATTCCCCAAACATAAAAAATTTCACAGAATAGCATAAGCTGTTGGGGCATCTTATCCCTCTTGGATATATTACCAAACCTTTGGCATGGGAACAAGATTTACAGAAGGCAGTAGCATCCTCAAAAAGAGTGGGCCACCAAAATCCGCAGTCTAAAATTTTTCTAGCTATTCTTTGAGGGCCAAAATGTCCACCACTCTCAGAGGAGTGGCAGGCCTCTAAAATGGACTGGAATTCTGATTGAGGCACACACCTTCTAATTATCTGGTCAGCACTATACCTCCATAAATATGGGTCATCCCATATATGATAATTGGACTCGCTTTTCAGCTTATCTCTTTTAATTAGCCACAGGTGCATACCAAGGAACTACTTCAGATATTGCATGCAAGCTATCAAATGGGAAAGCATCATTGATAGGAGTGGAGTCATTCTTAATGTGCTCTAGGCGACTCAAGTGGTCCGCCACTAAATTCTGGGAACCACTCCTATCCTTGATTTCTAAATTAAATTCTTGCAGCAGCAATATCCAGTGTATTAACCTTGGTTTGGACTATTTTTTAGCTAATAAATATTTTAGAGCTGCATGGTCTGAGTATACTACCACTTTAGTACCAAGTAAATAGGCTCGGAATTTATCCAGAGCAAAAACAATAGCTAGAAGCTCTTTTTCAGTGGTAGTATAATTAGACTGAGTAGCGTCTAAGGTCTTAGAAGCATAAGCAATTATGAAAGGGTCCTTACCTTCGCGCTGAGCCAGCGCCGCTCCCACTGCATGGTTGAAGGCTTCACACATAATCTCAAAAGGCTGGCTCCAGTCTGGTACTCTCACAATCGGAGCTTGAGTTAAAGTGATCTTCAGCTTATCGAACGCTTTCATACATTCCTCACTCAGCTCGAACTCAACATCTTTCTGCATCAGTCTGAAAAAAGGCAATGCAACCTTACTGAAGTCCTTGATAAATCTCCGGCAGAAACCTGCATGACCAAGGAACGAACGGACTTCCCTCATGGAGGAGGGGTGGTGCACGAAATTGTGATCTCTGGTAATGGCTTCTTAGGCCAGATACTCTGATCTAGTTTTACAGTCTGTCACAACTTCGATACAACTAACTAGCAAGTGCACTGGGTCGTCCAAGTAATACCTCACGTGAGTAAGGGTCGAATCCCACGGAGATTGTTGGTTTGAAGCAATCTATGGTTATCTTGTAATTCTTAGTCAGGAAGTCAATTATGTTTATCAGTTGAATTGTGAATAACCAAGAGAGCATAAATTAAAGATTACTTGTTGTGCAGTAATGGAGAATATGTTGGAGTTTTGGAGATGCTTTGTCTTCTGAATCTCTGCTTTCCTCTGTCTTCTGATTCACACACGCACGTCCCCCTATGGCAAGCTGTGTGTTGGTGGATCACCGTTGTCAATGGCTACCTTCCATCCTTCCAGTGAAAACTACGCTCACGCGCTCTGTCACAGCACGGCTAATCACCGGTTGGTTCTCGATCCGGTTGGAATAGGATTTATTATCCTTTTGCATCTGTCACTAACGCCCAGCCTTCAGGAGTTTGAAGCTCGTCACAGTCATTCAATCCTTGAATCCTACTCGGAATACCACAGACAAGGTTTAGACTTTCCGGATTCTCATGAATGCCGCCATCAGTTCTAGCTTATACCACGGAAATTCTGATTAAGAGATCTCAGAGATACTCATTCAATCGGATATAGAACGGAGGTGGTTGTCAGGCACACGTTCATGGTTTGAGGAAGGTGATGAATGTCACTGATCATCACCTTCATCACAGTTAAGCGCGAATGAACATCTTAGATAGAAACAAGCGTGTTTGAATAGAAAACAGAAATACTTGCATTAATTCATCGAGACACAGCAGAGCTCCTCACCCCCAACAATGGGGTTTAGAGACTCATGCCGTCAGAGAATACAAAGTTTAGATCTGAAATGTCATGAGATACAAAATAAGTCTCTAAAAGTTGTTTAAATACTAAACTAGTAGCCTAGGTTTACAAAAATTGGATAACTATGATGGATGATGCAGAAATTCACTTCTGGGGCCCACTTCTGTGTGCTGGGGCCCACTTGGTGTGTGCTGGGGCTGAGACTTAAGCAATTCATGTGCAGAGGCCGTTTGTGGAGTTGAACGCCAGTTTTTGTGCCAGTTTGGGCGTTCAACTCCAGTTTTTTATCCTTTTCTGGCGCTGGACGCCAGACTTGGGCAGAGGACTGGCGTTGAACGCCAGTTTACGTCGTCTATTCTTGTGCAAAGTATGGACTATTATATATTGCTGGAAAGCCCTGGATGTCTACGTTTTAACGCAATTGGAAGCACGCCATTTCGAGTTCTGTAGCTCCAGAAAATCCACTTTGAGTGCAGGGAGGTCAGAATCCAACAGCATCAGCAGTCCTTTTTCAGCCTGAATCAGATTTTTGCTCAGCTCCTTCAATTTCAGCCAGAAAAATACCTGAAATTACAGAAAAACACACAACTCATAGTAAAGTCCAGAAACATGAATTTTTCCTAAAAACAAATGAAAATAGACTAAAAAACTAATGAGAACATACTCAAAACTATATGAAATTAACCCCAAAAAGCGTATAAAATATCCGCTCATCACAACACCAAACTTAAACTGTTGCTTGTCCTCAAGCAACTAGACAAATAAAATAGAAGACTAATAGGTTGAGAAGCAATAATATCTCAGAGTTTTTGAATGAAGCTCAGATTCTAATTAGATGAGCGGGGCTAGTAGCTTTTTGCTTCTGAACAGTTTTGGCATCTCACTTTATCCATTGAAGCTCAGAGTGATTGGCATCTATAGGAACTCAGAATTCAGATAGTGTTATTGATTCTCTTAGTTCAGTGTGATGATTCTTGAACACAGCTTCTTTATGAGTCTTGACCGTGGCCCTAAGCACTTTGTTTTCCAGTATTACCACCGGATACATAAATGCCACAGACACATAACTGGGTGAACCTTTTCAGATTGTGACTCAGCTTTGCTAAAGTCCCCAATTAGAGGTGTCCAGAGTTCTTAAGCACACTCTTCTTTTCGCTTGGACCTTGACTTTAACCGCTCAGTCTCAAGTTTTCACTTGACACCTTCACGCCACAAGCACATGGTTAGGGACAGCTTGGTTTAGCCGCTTAGACCAGAATTTTATTCCTTTAGGCCCTCCTATCCACTGATGCTCAAAGCCTTGGGATCCCTTTTATTTGCCCTTGCCTTTTGGTTTTAAGGGTTATTGGCTTTTTCTGCTTGCTTTTTCTTTTTTTCTTTTTCTCTTTTTTTTTTTTTTCTGCAAGCTTTGTTCTTTGCTGCTTTTTCTTGCTTCAAGAATCATTTTTATGATTTTTCAGATTATCAATAACATGTCTCATGTTCATCATTCTTTCAAGAGCCAACATATTTAACAGTCTTAAACAACAAATTCAAAAGACATATGCACTGTTCAATCATTCATTCAGAAGACAGAAAGCATTGCCACCACATTTAACTAATTAGACTTTCTCTTATTAAAACTCGAAATTTTATTGCCTCTTATTCAAAAGATCTACTACTTTATTCATGTTTGCTGATGATGAGAAAAATAGACTATAACTTAATTGGGGATAAAATCAAACTAGACACTAATTACTACTAATGATCATGTGATGAAGACACAAACATAGATAAGCACTTAACATAGAGAAAACGAAAAACAGAGAAAGTAAGAACAAGGAACGAGTCCACCTTAGTGATGATGGCATTTCCTTCTTGAGGCACCAATGATGTTCTTGAGCTCTTTTATGTCTCTTCCTTGCCTTTGTGGCTTGATTCCTAGTGATTTTTGGTATTTCTATCCTCAGTTGCTTCCAATAATTATGTGGAGGGAAGTGCATCCCCTGAGGTATCTCTTTGATTTGCAGCCACATGTTCTACCACTGAGCTATAGATCCTTCACATAATCATTTTACCACACCAAACTTAGAATGTTGCTCGCCCTCGAGAAAAAGAAGAGGGAATAGATAAAGAAGAAGATGTGGAAAAAAAACTAGGATTATGAGGAGGGAAGGTGGGGATCCTGTGGGGTCCACAGATCTTGAAATGATCTTGTGAGGTCCACAGATCTTGAGGTGTCAAGGCATTTACATCCCTGCACCAATTTAGGCATACAAAATGCCCTTGCACACAACTCTGGGCGTTCAGCGCCAGGTTGGTGCCCATTTTGGGCGTTCAACGCCCATTTAATAGCCATTTCTGGCGTTGAACGCCAGAACCATGCTTGTTCTGGGCGTTCAGCGCCAGGATGTTGCCCATTTTGGGCGTTCAGCGCCAGAACCATGCTCTGTTCTGGCGTTGAACGCCAGACAACTGCTTCCTCTAGGGTGTGATTTTTCTTCTGCTTGTTTTTTATTCCATTTTCAATTTTTGATATTTATTTTGTGACTCCACTTGATCATGGACCTAATAAAACATAAAAAACCATGAAAATAAATAAAAATTGGGTTGCCTCCCAACAAGCGCTTCTTTAATGTCCTTAGCTGGACCTTGCTGAGCTTTTAATCTAGCTTCAGCCTTGAGCATTCTTGCTCGATGTTGCTTTCAAGATAATGCTTGATTCTCTGTCCATTGACAATGAACTTCTTATCAGAATCAATATCTTGAAGCTCCACATAACCATATGGTGATACACTTGTAATCACGTATGGTCCCCTCCACCGGGATTTCAGTTTTCCGGGGAATAGCCTGAGTCTAGAGTTAAACAACAGAACCTTCTGTCCTGGTTCAAAGATTCTAGATGACAGCTTTCTGTCATGTCACTTTTTTTATTTTTCCTTATATAGCTTGGCATTTTCGAAAGCTGTGAATCTGAACTCCTCTAGCTCATTTAGCTGGAGCAATCTTTTTTCTCCTGCTAATTTGGCATCAAAGTTTAGGAATCTGGTTGCCCAGTAGGCCTTATGTTCCAGTTCCACGGGCAGGTGACATGCCTTACCATACACCAGTTGGTATGGAGAGGTCCCTATAGGGGTCTTGAATGCTGTTCTGTAAGCCCACAGAGCATCATCCAAGCTCCGTGCCCAATCCTTTCTACGGGTATTTACTGTCCGTTCCAGGATTCTCTTTAATTCTCTATTAGAGACTTCAGCTTGCCCATTGGTTTGTGGATGATATGGAGTGGCCACCTTGTGGCGAATTCCATACCGAACCATGGCAGAGTAAAGCTGTTTATTGCAGAAGTGAGTGCCCCCATCACTGATTAGTACTCTAGGGACACCAAACCTGCTAAAAATATGTTTCTGGAGGAACTTCAGCACCGTTTTAGTATCATTGTTGGGTGTGGCAATAGCCTCAACCCATTTTGATACATAATCCACTGCCACCAGAATATAAGTGTTTGAGTATGATGGTGGGAAAGGTCCCATGAAGTCAATTCCCCATACATCAAACAACTCTATTTCCAAGATCCCTTGTTGAGGCATGGCATAACCATGAGGCAGGTTACCAGCTCTTTGGCAACTGTCACAATTACGTACAAACTCTCGGGAATCTTTATAGAGTGTGGGCCAATAGAAGCCACATTGGAGGACCTTGGTGGCTGTTCGTTCACCTCCGAAATGGCCTCCATATTGAGATCCGTGGCAATGCCATAGGATTCTCTGTGCTTCCTCTCTGGGGACACACCTACGGATAATTCCGTCTGCACATCTCTTAAAGAGATAGGGTTCATCCCACAAGTAGTACTTTGCATCAGTAACTAATTTCTTCTTTTGTATTCTATTGTACTCCTTGGGTATGAACCTTGCAGCTTTATAGTTTGCAATATCGGCAAACCATGGTGCTTCCTGAATGGCAAATAGATGCTCATCAGGGAACGTCTCAGAGATCTCAAGAAAGGGGAGGGACGTCCCTTTCACTGGCTCTATCCGGGACAGATGATCAGCTACTTGGTTCTCTGTCCCTTTTCTGTCTCTTATTTCTATATCAAACTCTTGCAGAAGCAATACCCATCTGATGAGCCTGGGTTTTGAATCCTGCTTTGTGAGTAGATACTTAAGAGCAGCATGGTCAGTGTACACAATCACCTTTGATCCTACTAAGTAGGATCTGAACTTGTCAATGGCGTAAACCACTGCAAGTAATTCCTTTTCTGTGGTTGTGTAATTTTTCTGGGCATCATTTAAAACGCAACTGGCATAATAAATGACATGCAGAAGCTTGTCATGCCTCTGTCCCAATACTGCACCAATGGCATGATCACTGGCATCACACATTAGCTCAAATGGTAATGTCCAGTCTGGTGCAGAAATGACTGGTGCTGTGACCAGCTTAGCTTTCAGCGTTTCAAACGCCTGCAGGCACTTTGTGTCAAACACAAATGGCGTGTCAGCAGCTAGCAGATTGCTTAGAGGTTTTGCGATTTTTGAAAAATCCTTTATAAACCTCCTATAAAATCCTGCATGCCCCAGAAAGCTTCTGATTGCCTTAACATTGGCAGGTGGTGGTAATTTTTCAATTACCTCTATTTTTGCTTGATCCACCTCTATTCCCTTGTTTGAGATTTTATGCCCAAGAACAATTCCTTCAGTCACCATGAAGTGACACCTTTCCCAGTTTAAAACTAGGTTGGTTTCTTGGCATCTTTTCAGAACAAGTTTCAGGTGATCAAGACAGGAGCTGAATGAGTCTCCATATACTGAGAAGTCATCCATGAAGACTTCCAGAAATTTTTCCACCATATCAGAGAAAATAGAGAGCATGCATCTCTGGAAGGTTGCAGGTGCATTGCATAGCCCAAAGGGCATCCTTCTATAAGCAAACACTCCGGATGGACATGTGAATGTTGTTTTCTCTTGATCCTGGGGGTCTACTGCAATCTGGTTATAGCCTGAGTAGCCATCCAAAAAGCAGTAATAATCATGACCTGCTAGTCTCTCTAGCATCTGGTCTATGAATGGTAAAGGAAAATGATCCTTTCTGGTGGCTGTATTGAGCCTTATGTAGTCAATACACATGCGCCACCCTGTAACTGTTCTTGTAGGAACCAGTTCATTTTTTTCATTATGAATCACTGTCATGCCTCCCTTTTTTGGGACGACTTGAACAGGGCTCACCCAGGGGCTATCAGAAATGGGATAAATAATCCCAGCCTCTAGTAATTTGGTGACCTCTTTCTGCACCACTTCCTTCATGGCTGGATTTAGCCGCCTCTGTGGTTGAACCACTGGTTTGGCATTATCCTCCAGTAGGATTTTGTGCATGCATCTAGCTGGGCTTATGCCCTTAAGGTCACCTATGGACCACCCAAGAGCTGTCTTGTGTGTCCTTAGCACTTGAATAAATGCTTCCTCTTCCTGTGAATTTAAAGCAGAGCTTATGATCACTGGAAAGGTGTCACCTTCTCCTAGAAATGCATGTTTCAAGGATGGTGGCAGTGGCTTGAGCTCTGGTTTAGGAGGTTTTTCCTCTTTCAGAAGAAAGTTCAGAGGCTCTTTCATGTCCCCTGAATCCTCCAAATCAGGCTGAACATCTTTAAAGATGTCTTCCAACTCTGATTCGAGACTCTCAGCCATGTTGATCTCTTCTACCAAAGAGTCAATAAGGTCAACTTTCATGCAGTCTGTTGATGTGTCTGGATGCTGCATGGCTTTGACAGCGTTCAACTTGAACTCGTCATCGTTGACTCTCAGGGTTATTTCCCCCTGTTGGACGTCAATGAGGGATCGTCCAGTTGCTAGGAAGGGTCTTCCTAGAATGAGAGTGGCACTCTTGTGCTCCTCCATTTCCAGCACAACAAAGTCAGTGGGAAAGGCGAATGGCCCAACTCTGACAATCATGTCCTCAATCACGCCTGATGGGTATTTAGTGGAACCATCAGCAAGTTGGAGACATATCCGGGTTGGTTTAACTTCTTCAGTTAAGCCAAGCTTCCTGATAGTGGATGCAGGTATTAGGTTGATGCTTGCCCCAAGATCGCATAAGGCTGTCTTGGTGCAATCACCTTCCAATATGCATGGTATCAGAAAACTCCCAGGGTCTTTAAGCTTTTCAGGAAAGCTTTTCAGAATGACTGCACTGCATTCTTCAGTGAGGAGAACTCTTTCTGTTTCTCTCTACTCCTTTTTATGACTCAAGATCTCTTTCATGAACTTGGCATAAGAAGGTATTTGCTCAAGTGCCTCTGCAAAAGGAATCTTTATTTCAAGAGTCCTTAGATAATCTACAAAGCGAGTAAATTGCTTATCCTGCTCCTCTTTCCAGAGTTTTTGAGGATAAGGTATCTTGGCTTTATATTCCTCAACCTTAGTGGTTAAAGAAGCCTTTTTAGAGGGGTTGTTCTCAGCACTTGTGTGTGTCTGATCCCTCACTGGCAATTGAGTACCAGAGTCAGAAGCTGGAGTGACGTGAAATGCCAACTCACTGTCTGTTCCTGGCGCCTGAACGCCAGAAATGTGTCCATTTTGGGCGTTCAACGCTGGATTATGCCCCCTTTGGGCGTTCAACGCCAGATTCTTGCCCATTTCTGGCGTTGAACGCCAATCCTGCCTTGTTTCTGGCGCTGAACGCCAGTTTTGGGCATGGTCTGGGCGTTCAGCGCCAGCCTTCCACCCATTTTCTGGCGTTTTAGTGCCAGAATTATTTTTCCCTGGGCTCTTACTGTCCTCAGGGGAATCTTTGGTGGGTCGCTCATTTCTTGAATTTTTGATGCCTTGAGGTGGGGTATTTAATGTTTTCCCACTTCTTAATTGAACTGCTTGGCATTCTTCTGCTATTTGCTTTGATAGCTGCTGCTTTGTTTGCTTAAACTGTTCGTCCATATGTATATTAGCTATCCTTGTCTCCTGTAACCTATCTTTGAATTCAGCTAGCTGTTTTGTTAGAAAATCTAATTGCTGATTGAATTCAGCAGCTTGTTTTACAGTACTGAATTCAGCAGTTACTGTTTTAACCTCTTCATTCATGGAAGGGTTGCTGCTTAGATACAGATGCTGATTCCTGGCAACTGTATCAATGAGCTCTTGAGCTTCTTCAATTGTCTTTCTCATATGGATAGATCCACCAGCTGAGTAATCTAAAGACATCTGAGCTCCTTCTGCAAGCCCATAGTAGAAGATGTCTAACTGAACCCACTCTGAAAACATTTCAGAGGGGCATTTTCGTAGCATCTCTCTGTATCTCTCCCAGGCATCATAAAGAGATTCATTATCTCCTTGTTTAAAGCCTTGGATGTCCAGCCTTAGCTGTGTCATCCTTTTTGGAGGGAAATATTGATTCAGGAATTTTTCTGTCAGCTGTTTCCATGTTCTTATGCTGGCCTTAGGTTGGTTATTTAACCACCTCTTGGCTTGATCTTTTACAGCAAATGGAAACAGTAATAGTCTGTAGACATCCTGATCTATTTCCTTATCATGTACTGTGTCAGCAATTTGTAAAAATTGTGCCAGAAACTCTGTAGGTTCTTCCTGTGGAAGACCGGAATACTGGCAACTTTGCTGCACCATGAAAATGAGCTGAGGATTCAACTCAAAGCTACTAACTCCAATGGAGGGTATGCATATGCTACTCCCATATGAAGCAGTAGAGGGGTTAGAATATGACCCCAGAGTCCTCCTGGACTGTTCATTTCCACTTATGTCCATGATGGATCTATGGATATAACTTGGACTGATTTACCTTTTTATTTATTTTATTTTATAAGAAGTAAACACTTAAATAAAATAAAATAACTAAAAAGAATTTGAATTTTGAAGTTACAAAAATTTTTTTTTTTCGTTTATAAAAAAAAGAAATTAATTAGTTAATAAAAAAAAGAAATTTTTGAAAAAGAGGGAAGATATTTTCGAAAATTAGAGAGAGGGAGAGTTAGTTAGGTAGTTTTGAAAAAGTTAAGAAACAAACAAAAAGTTAGTTAGTTAGTTGAAACAAATTTTGAAAAGATAAGAAGTTAGGAAGTTAGAAGAGATATTTTGAAAAGATATTTTTGAATTTAGTGAGGAGAGAGAAAAACAATAAGATAGTACAAGATTTAAAATTTTTAGATCTAATGCTCCTTGTTTTCGAAAAATTTGGAGGGAAAACACCAAGGAACACCAAACTTAAAAATTTTAAGATCAAAACACAAGGAAAACTCAAGAACACTTTGAAGACTCACAAGAACACAAGAACATGAAGAAAGAACACCAAACTTAAAATTTTTAGAAAACCAAACCAAAATTTTCGAAAACCAAAGGGAAATCAACAAGAAAACACCAAACTTTAAGTTTGGCACAAAATTTAATAGAGAAAATATTATTTATGAAAAAGAAGGTTTTGAAAAGAATATAAAAGACTCTAACCCAATTACCAAGAACACAGATTAATGCTCTAGCCAAATGAGTTATGGGACTTTCAAAAATTTTAAGAAAGATTATTTTTGAAAACACCAAACTTAAAGTTTGGCATAGGATTTGATAGAAAAATTATTTTTGAAAAAGGTTTTTAAAAAAAAATATGATAGCCAATTATCATGAACATAAACACCACGTTCTAAATAACTGAGCTATAAGTTTAAAGTATTTTAACAAGGGATAAATAATAAAAGACTCTAAACCAAAAAAAAAAGAAAGATTTTTCCTAATCTAAGCAACAAAATAATCCGTCAGTTGTTCAAACACGAACAATCCCCGGCAACGGCGCCAAAAACTTGGTGCACGAAATTGTGATCTCTAGTAATGGCTTCTTAGGCCAGATACTCTGATCTAGTTTTACAGTCTGTCACAACTTCGATACAACTAACCAGCAAGTGCACTGGGTCGTCCAAGTAATACCTCACGTGAGTAAGGGTCGAATCCCACGGAGATTGTTGGTTTGAAGCAATCTATGGTTATCTTGTAATTCTTAGTCAGGAAGTCAATTATGTTTATCAGTTGAATTGTGAATAACCAAGAGAGCATAAATTAAAGATTACTTGTTGTGCAGTAATGGAGAATATGTTGGAGTTTTGGAGATGCTTTGTCTTCTGAATCTCTGCTTTCCTTTGTCTTCTGATTCACACACGCACGTCCCCCTATGGCAAGCTGTGTGTTGGTGGATCACCGTTGTCAATGGCTACCTTCCATCCTTCCAGTGAAAACTACGCTCACGCGCTCTGTCACAGCACGGCTAATCACCGGTTGGTTCTCGATCCGGTTGGAATAGGATTTATTATCCTTTTGCATCTGTCACTAACGCCCAGCCTTCAGGAGTTTGAAGCTCGTCACAGTCATTCAATCCTTGAATCCTACTCGGAATACCACAGACAAGGTTTAGACTTTCCGGATTCTCATGAATGCCGCCATCAGTTCTAGCTTATACCACGGAAATTCTGATTAAGAGATCTCAGAGATACTCATTCAATCGGATATAGAACGGAGGTGGTTGTCAGGCACACGTTCATGGTTTGAGGAAGGTGATGAATGTCACTGATCATCACCTTCATCACAGTTAAGCGCGAATGAACATCTTAGATAGGAACAAGCGTGTTTGAATAGAAAACAGAAATACTTGCATTAATTCATCGAGACACAGCAGAGCTCCTCACCCCCAACAATGGGGTTTAGAGACTCATGCCGTCAGAGAATACAAAGTTTAGATCTGAAATGTCATGAGATACAAAATAAGTCTCTAAAAGTTGTTTAAATACTAAACTAGTAGCCTAGGTTTACAAAAATTGGATAACTATGATGGATGATGCAGAAATTCACTTCTGGGGCCCACTTCTGTGTGCTGGGGCCCACTTGGTGTGTGCTGGGGCTGAGACTTAAGCAATTCACGTGCAGAGGCCGTTTGTGGAGTTGAACGCCAGTTTTTGTGCCAGTTTGGGCGTTCAACTCCAGTTTTTTATCCTTTTCTGGCGCTGGACGCCAGACTTGGGCAGAGGACTGGTGTTGAACGCCAGTTTACGTCGTCTATTCTTGTGCAAAGTATGGACTATTATATATTTCTGGAAAGCCTTGGATGTCTACTTTCCAACGCAATTGGAAGCACGCCATTTCGAGTTCTGTAGCTCCAGAAAATCCACTTTGAGTGCAGGGAGGTCAGAATCCAACAGCATCAGCAGTCCTTTTTCAGCCTGAATCAGATTTTTGCTCAGCTCCTTCAATTTCAGCCAGAAAAATACCTGAAATTACAGAAAAACACACAACTCATAGTAAAGTCCAGAAACATGAATTTTTCCTAAAAACAAATGAAAATAGACTAAAAAACTAATGAGAACATACTCAAAACTATATGAAATTAACCCCAAAAAGCGTATAAAATATCCGCTCATCAAGGGGTAAGGTAAACTAGAAATCATATCAAACTTTGTTGGATCTACAAAAATACCAGTACTAGAAACAACATGTCCTAGAACAATACCCTATTTTACCATAAAATGACATTTTTCAAAATTTAATACAAGGTTTGAACTAACATACCTGTCTAATACTCTAGCTAAGCTATCCAAGGAAAGGCTAAATGAATCACCATACAAACTAAAGTCATCCATGAAATTTTCCATACAGTTCTCAATAAGATCTGAGAAAATACTCATCATGCATCTTTGGAAAGTAGCCGGTGCATTACATATGCCAAAAGGCATCCTCCTGTATGCATACATTCCAAAGAGACATGTAAAAGTAGTTTTCTCCTGATCTTCAGGAGCTATATGAATCTGAAAATAGCCAGCATAACCATCTAAAAAGCAGTAGTGTGATTTAACTGACAGGCAATCAAGCATCTGATCGATAAAGGGCAGGGGGTAGTGATCCTTGCGAGTAGCCTGGTTGAGGCGCCTATAATCAATGCACACCTTCCAGGAATTCTGCACTCTAGTTGTTAGGAGCTCTCCATGCTCATTCTTTACTGTTGTGACTCCAGACTTTTTGGGCACCACTTGTACTGGGCTGACCCATTCATTGTCTGAGATGAGGTAAATGATATCAGCTTCGAGCAGTCTGGTCACTTCCTTCTTGACAACTTCTAAGATGGTGGGATTCAACCGCCTTTGAGGTTGACGGACAGGCCTTGCTCCCTCTTATAAAAATATTCTGTACTCACAAACTTGAGGGCTGATGCCAACTATATCTGCCAAGCTCCACCTAATTGCTTCCTTGTGTATTCTCAGCACACTAAGTAGCTGCTCCTCCTGTTGGGATGTGAGTTCCCTTGCAATGATAATTGGGAGCTTCTGATGATCCTCAAGGTAAGCATACTTGAGATGGGGTGGAAGGGGATTCAACTCCATTTTCTGCTCATGGCTAGGCACTTGATCATCTGGAGTTAGTGAAGGTGGCAATGTGTCTTCATCTTGTTCAGGGGGCTTCCCCACACTTGCACCTTGCTCCATGTGCCTCTCTTTTACTTCCTTCTAGTGAACTGCAGCTACAGTCTCATCAATGATGTCGCACTGGAAGATGGAATGATCTTCCAGAGGATACTTCATGGCTTCATCCAGGTTGAAGCTCACTGCTCTTCCATCTATCTCAAAGGAGTAAGTTCCTGAGAATGCATCCAACTTGAACTTCGAGGTTTTCAGAAATGGCCTTCCAAGGAGGATGGATGATGGTCTTCCTAAGTCATTAGGGGGCATCTCTAAAATATAAAAGTCAATAGGGAATGTGAGCCCCTTAATGCTCACCAACACATTCTCAGCAATTTCTACCACCGAGATTATGCTTTTATTCGCCAAAACAAAACGTGCTACCGACCTTTTTAAGGGAGGGAGCCTCAGAGCATCATATACAGATAACGGCATAATACTCACACACGCGCCTAAATCGCACATGCAGTCAGAAAATTTTACACCTTCTATAGTAATAGTAACCATGCATGGACCTGGATCACTACATTTTTCAGGTATATCACCCATTAAAGCAGAAATAGAGCTAGCTAGAGGAATAATTTCTAAATCCTGAATTTTATCCTTATTCATGCATAAATCTTTTAGAAACTTTGCATATTTAGGTACCTGGCGAATGGCATAAAAAGGGGAATGGTTACCTCAACCTTTTTGAAGATCTCCACCATCTTGGGGCTAGCTCCATCTGCTTTCCGCACTTCCTAGCAAGGTGTGGGAATGGAATGGGAATGGCTTCTTTTATAGCTTCAGCTTCTTTTGGTACTCCATTCCTTGGTTGAGCCTCTTCTTCTTCAACCATGTCTGGTACTTCCTCCTCTTCTTCAACATCCTCCACCTCAACAATGTTCTCAGCTTGGATATCTTCCTTTGAGCTCAGCTCCTCCTGACTCCTCTCTTTCAGTGTGGTTCCGGACCTCAAAGTAATGGCATTGATTCCACCTTTGGGGTTGGGTAAAGGTTGAGAAGAAAGTGCATAGGAGGTTGAAGGTTGATTGTTGGGGGGTAGAAGGTGGTTTCAGCCGGGAGATGAGAGCTTGTAAAGTGGACGTAAGACCAGTGATGCTAGAGGTAAGTGTATTCTGAAGGTCTTTCTGTCCTTGTACAATAGAGTGAAGCATCTCATCATTGGTAGAAGAAGGGGGATAAGTAATTTGAGGGGCCTACTGTTGGTTGTTTTGAGGCGCCTGGGACTGCCTTAGATGTGGTCTCTGTAAGGCTGGCCTTGGTTCTGCTGTTGGTAAGGAGGGTTCTGC
The DNA here is from genome assembly GCF_059453495.1 of Arachis ipaensis. Taxonomy (NCBI): domain Eukaryota; kingdom Viridiplantae; phylum Streptophyta; class Magnoliopsida; order Fabales; family Fabaceae; genus Arachis; species Arachis ipaensis. Next base: position 77,057,606 of record NC_142442.1, on the reverse strand, counting down.
TGATACCAGTTCTGCTGATTATTATTGTTGTTCCACCTCTGATTTCTACCGTTGTCTCTGCCTCCTCGGTTGTAGTTGTCCCTCCATCCTTGGTTGGAATTGTCTCTTCAGCTTTGGTTGGAGTTGTCTTGCCAACCTTGATTGTAGTTCCCGCCTTGGTTATAGTTGCTGCCTTGTTGATAGGATCCTTGATTCGGGCGGTCATAGAAATTATGGATAGCTGCCAAGGTGTTGTCTTCTTGTTGTTGGAGTTGCGGACACTCATCAGTGTAATGAGTATAGCAGGCACATATTCCACACACTCTCTGAGGAACCAACTGTTGACATTGTTGTTATGGGGGAGGCTGAGGTTGTTGTTGATTCAGCTGTAGCTACTTCAGTATGTTGGTCATCTCTCCCAGAGTCTGTGTGAGAGCAGCAGTCTCACTACTAGAGGAAACCTCCGCAACTGCCTTGGGATGGTTGTTCCTGTGCCTGACATTCTGGGTAGACTCAACTAGATCGGTAATCAGTTGCCATGCTTCTGTCGCCGTCTTGTACTTCTTCAGAGAGCCATTACTTGCAGCATCTAGTGTAGTCTTGTCTTGAGGTTTAATGCTTTGTGTGAAATAGCTAATCAACACCAACTGGTCAATTTTGTGGTGGGGACATGAGCCCAGGAGATTCCTGAAGCGTTCCCAACACTCATAAAGGGTCTTTTATTCACCTTGGATAATACAGGAAATTTCTTTTCTCAGTTTGTCTGTAACTTCAGTTGGAAAGTACTTTTCCAGGAATTCCCTTTTGAGAAGATCCCAATTAGTAACGACTTCTTCAGGTTGAGTATAGAACCACTCCCTCTCCTTTCCCTCAAGAGAAAACGGGAAGGCATATAGCCAAATAGTAGTTTCATCTGCACCATGACGCCTAGTAGTTGAGCAGGCTGTCTGAAAATCTCTGAGGTGCTTGATAGGCTCTTGGGCAGGTAAGCCATGAAACTTGGTCAATAAGTTGATTAGCACAGTCTTCAGTTCAAAATCTACAGCCAGATTTGGGTGACGCGCTTGATACGGTTGCAGTGTAAAGTCTGGAGCTCCTGCTTCATGGAGAGTAATCCTTCTGGGCTCCGCCATATTACCTGCATGTAAATCAACAGAATCAGTAGAAGATAAGCTTGATTCTTCCTCAGATGGCGCTTCAGACTCGCCTTCAGAAGAGACTGGTGAATTGGTAGTAACCACTTCACCACCCTCAGAGGCTAACCAATGCCGAGCTCGCCTAATTCGTAAAATAGTTCTTTCAATTTTAGGATCAAACGCGACTAAGCTCGTATCAGGCAGTGAACGCGTCATTCAATGAAAGAAACATACAGCTCATGGTAATAAAATAAAATAAAATATGCAAAAATTAAAAATATGTACACCAACCAATAATTTAGCACGCTATTGCAACTCCCCGGCAACGGCGCCAAAAATTGAACGGGCGGAAAATTGCCAATTAAGAATTTATAATAAGAACGGCGTTGTAAGTACAGTTCTTAACTGATGAAAATTTCGCTTATCAATTTAAAAAGGTTGTCACAATTTTAGAATAAAAATACTGGGAGTAGAAATCCCAGGTCGTCTCCCAACGAGTTGACAAAAGAGTGCTATTTTATTAGTCAGGGATTTTTCGAGAAGTTTTAAGAGTTGGAGAATGGAAAAATAAATGATTGTAAATTAAGACAATGATAATTTATATAATCACAATAAAAAGCCTTGACTGGGGGAAGATTAATTGGAAGTTCTATCCTTGTTGGACTTTCCCAAGTGTAATAGCAAGAGGTTGTTGTTTTCACTTAGTTAACCCTTACCGAATAAAGGAAAGTCAAGTGATTGAGCTAACTTTGATTCACAAGTCCTAACCCTCTCCTATGGAAGGATTAGCATTAGTGAATAGAGAGTTAGCTAACAACTTCCAATTAAAATTATCACTTGAGTATTCCAACTCAAAGGTCTCCTTTCAATCAACCCCCAAGTCAAGTTGGGAGTCTACTCCATTGACATGTTTGTGATTTTCATAAACGATAAAAAAGAGTAAGAAGAAGACATGATAAATTAAATAAAATAATAACTAAAAATTAATTAAAGGTAAAAATAGTTCTATGCATTAATAAATTCCAAAATCATAAACATCCTTATCTGAACAGGGTTAATAGGTAATCAAAAAAGTAAAGGAATAAGAAAACAAACTAGAATAATGGAAACTTCAATGGAGGTAGTGACTCTTCTCAATATCCAAATCAAAAGCATCAAAAGCATAAAAACTAGAAATCTATGAATGTGAAGAACGCTAGAGGAAGTAGTGATTTCTCTCTAAGATTCAAATCTAAAACTAAAAACTATCTGAATGAGAATGTGTCCTGAGTCTCTGCTTGTCCCCTGGCTTTAGTCTATGTTTCTGGGCCGAAAACTGGGTCCAAACTCAGCCCAAAATCGCCCCAGCATTTTCTGCGATTTCTGCAGGTTGCGCACGTCATGCGTACGCGTTAGTCATGCGTGCGCGTCGCTGGTCATCTTCGCGTATCATGCATACGCGTCAGGTACGCGCACGCGTTGCCGTGCAAACTCCAATTCACGCGCACGCATGAGCCATGCGTGCACGTCGCTTCTCGCTGGTTATCTGCTTTATTTCTTGTGCTCCTTCCATTTTTGCATGTTTCCTTTCCATCCTCTAAGCCATTCCTACCATATAAAGCTTGAAAACACTTAACGCACAAATCACAGCATCGAATGGTAATAAAGGATAATTAAATTTGACAGTTTAAAAGCCTAGGAAACATGTTTTCAATTATATCACAGAATTAGGAAGGATTTGTAAAACTATGCAAATTATATGAATAAGTGAGCAGAGAGTTGATAAAAACCCTCAAATTAGCACAAGATAAACAATAAAATAGTGGTTTATCATAGACGCTGAAGGTTTGGGCAGTAGTGGGGTTCGCTCGCATACGCATAACTTGCGTCGTGTACGCATGAGCATCATTTTGACATACTCGCGTATGCAGCCCATGTTCGGGTACGCATGGTTCTAGACAGAGGCCAACTCCCACATATGCACGATAGTGCTTGCGATGCATGCCATACGAGAACTTAAAAAAGCTTATATTTTATAAAAAACAAATTTTTAGCCCAAAATTCAAACCTTCATGTCTTTTTCCATAAAATTTATTTTTTAACTATTCTTGGACCGTTGGAAAGATTGATAAATGAATTTTCATAAGCATTTAGTTTTGTAAAATTTTCTACTCCGAGGGTCGAGATACGACCCGCTAAAATTGGCCAAAAATTAGTTTTTACCAAAAACAGTATTTACCAACTTTTCCAAAAGTTCACAAGCTAAAATTATTTTCACTCAACAAATTTACCCCAATCCAACTCAATTCATTTATTCACACTCAACCAAAACTCAAACCTACTTCATATACACATTTTAACTTAAATTCATCAATTCAACACCTCACAACTACAATTTCCACTATTCCATTAATCATTTAAATTTCTATACATTCTATACCAATTCTTCATCCAATCTTATGCATTATCACACAATTCAATCATCACTTACCATTCTTACCTTTTTCCAGCCTCCAACCTAAACTCACGGCCTCCGCCCCAATATTCATCAATTCATAGAAACACAATTCATCATCCAACATAAATTCTAACAACACATTAACTATCCATAATCACACAATCCTCATTCAAATCATCAATTACAACAAACATCTCAACTACACATATCAATTCCAACCAAATATACAATTCAAACCTAATCCTAGTGGCTTCTAGCCTAGGATTTTATACTACTATATGGTATTTAAATGAAACTAAAACCGTACTTCTTGAAAGTCAAAACTAAGCTCTTTACTTGTGAATCTCCACTCCAAGACTCACCCAAAAGCTTCTCAAGCTAAATTGCAAGTTTCCAAGGTGTACCCAAAATCATTCAACACTCTAATATACACAATTTCATACATACATTAATCTAGGGTTTATAAAACTTCATAAATTGCAAAGGTTTGAGGATTTCTTAATTTCACCAATTAAATTGGTTGATAAAACTCACCAATAACTCATACTAAAGCATCCCTGAATGACCAAAATCACAAGATTTCTCAAAATCCATAACCAAATTTCAAATTTATCATTAACGGCAAAAATGAGACATGAGAACTTGAGATTCTTACCAATATTTTTGAAAGAATTGTAGATGATAAGAAGGACTTTTCGTCGCTGCAAACGGTGCGACAATCGAAGCACCGAAGAGAAAGTTATGATAGATTTAGTAGTTTGGGAGCTAGGGTTTCACTCTTCTTCCCTCTCTTCTCTCAATTAAGCATGAAACACAAGTAAATAAGAGTTTTGGTGCTGAATTGGCCTTAACTAAGGCTTATATATGCTGGGCTTGGACCCAACTTGGACCCAGTTCACATATAGGACCCGTTTGGTCCAACTTTGGGCCTAAATTTTTAAGGTTAGCGTTTTAATATACGTTTTAAACATTTTTACATTCTCAAATATGAATCTTAACTTTTTAACCTTTTTCACTCATAATTAATTTTCTCAGTCGTAGTACTGGGCAGATCTCAGCCGGTACTGCCAGTTAAATTTTCAGTGCGTATTTTTACGCAAAAAAATATGTTTTCTGACTCGAAAAAATTCACTAAATCCAAATATCATCTTCAAATTGTCTAATTATGATTACTAAATTTTCTAACCATTTTCATCCATAATTAGTTAATTACTTATTTAATTAAGATTTCACCGGATTTTACAAAACGGATAGCATGAAGTCTACAATTTGAAATTCAAAATTGATGTTGAACAAATTCATAACACAATTCAAGAAAATCTGTCGCATGTTGTACAAAGTTTGAGACATGCATAAATATTTTGGAGGTTCTTAGACGAATTCAAACACAAACCTTTATGACAAGGGTATCAAACGTCTAACTTAAGGGTATTAATTAAAAGTGTTAGGTGAGAGATAACTCATCATGGTAATTTTTTTATCTATCCTTTTTTGTTTTCATTTCTTTTCTAAAAAAACAAAACAAGTAAAAAAAATTAGAAAAAAAATAAATATTCATAAAATTTTATTTCAATAATACATATAATCATTTTTTGTTAGTTTTTCTACTATACACATGCCCTAAAATAAACGAGGGTAAGTATTATACATAATAAAAATGTCTTTGCACAGTACATCACATTTTCGTTGGTTGTTATACTCATCAATACCTAGAAAAACATTTCTTGGTGGGTGAAATCTACTGTTTGTCAGACCAATGTTCGCCCGAGGCCGTGAAGCATTATCCTCCGAATCACTATCCTTGTCTGTCATTAGATCATTGCCTTTGGATGGTCCATGGACTTCTGGCGGGTGCCTCTTTCCTCAAAGTCGGCAACGCACATCACCGTTCATCGTTCGCCCGCTCGTCGTACCCTATCACGTCGGTACCATTTTCCTTCTCCTTCTTCTTTTTCTTCTTTCCCTCTGCCACCACCACTTCATCTCTCTCTCTCTCTCTCTAACTTTCGTTATCCTTCTATCTCTCTTTCTTTATGTCTCTTTTTTTCTTTTTGTGTGTGTCAGCCAATTAGGGTTTGATCACCTAATTGGTGCTTATAAAGAAAAAATAATAAAAAAGAAAAAATAAAAAAAAGAGGAAAAGTAAAAAAATTCATGATTGACACAATTTTCTTCCTAGTATTTTGTATAGGAATGCATTTTTTACATTAGAATTTTTGAAAGTCCAACTTAGGGATAGTAAAGCAAAGTGTAGGGAGATAACCCATCCCGAGGGATCCTACAAGAAAAACACTCGTTCAGGTACACTTGAAAAGTGTAGCCAAAAGTGAAAAAAAATGATGCCTTAGGCAAATGCTACACTTTTTGGGCTATGGAGATGCTTTAGTGGGGGATGCCTATTCGGTCGTTCCCTATTCTCAAAGGCTACGCTTTTCTGTACCAAAGGCTATACTTTTGGCTTTTGGAAATATGGTGCGCTTTTCAAGTGATGTTGTTCAGGACCAAAGGCTATGCTTTTCAGCTTCTATGTTTACCAGAATAGGCTACACTTATCTTTGCTACTACATTACCTGTAAAGCGTAGCCACATTGTATAGCATAGCTACTCTATATAAGTGTAGCCTTAGGTCCCTCGTTGTTTATATATATATATATAATTCTAAATAATTTTTTGTATAACATAATATTTAGCAATATGATTACATATATAATTCTGTATTTTTAATTAAATAAGTTAAATATTATAAAATAAAAGTAAATACATAATTATACTAAATAATTTTTTAAATAATAAAAATTATCTATAAATAAAATATATTTATAATGAACCAAAAGTACTGGAATGAAGTTAATTTTTAATATTCATACATCCCACAATAAATTAAACATAGCCATATCAAAATAAGTATGTAGACCACTTAGAATTTACTACTAATATTCTATGAAAAACTAAAATATTATATCCTATATAGGTATCTTCTAATAAAAGTCATTAGTCAACCATACATGTATTCGTTCTCAACACTACTCCATCTTAGCCAATAAACCACAATGATAAACAGTTTAATCTTCATTATCATCCTCAATATCATCCTGCATAATTATATAGAAAAGTATTTAGACAAATATTTATAATGACATTCAGAATTATAAAAATTTAAAAAATAAACTGAAAATAATTAGAAACCAAACTAAAAATAGTTGTGTAAATGATCAAAACTATGTCAACTTAAAAAATAAAGTTGTCACAATTCTAATAACTAGGAAAATGATATGCAAAAGGATAAAGAAGCATATATAGCTACAAAAGCGCATGCATAATTACACATTGATAATGTTAAAACACAGTGATCATTTATAATGTTACAGAGAAGTATAGAAAACTTACGTGATAACCCAATTCCAACTAAGACTTTTCCATTTTCAAGGGTTAAATGGTTTTTGTATCTGCGATCATTAATGGCAGCTGCTATAGAGGCTATCCATGGACTATATGAAACCATTGTTTTAGGAAAGTGACCACCATTTCCAACAGCCTGTGCAACAAATACACCAGCTTTTACAACTCCAAGAAGTGTGGCATCAAAAGGGTTCAAAAATGTGGTTTTGGTGGCTGCTGGAAGACTGTTCAGTCCAACTGAAAGGATGAGTATATCCACTCCATCGTACACAACCTGTTGACTCTCCAAACTTTTCAATTAGGAATGTTGAGATAGAATAACACAAAAAGTACAACACAATCCAATAATAAAAGATTTTAATCTTATATTTATTTACAGCCTTTTAAAAGTGCTTATGAGATAGAGTTCTTAATAGATAATCAAGATTTCTTAACTAAAAGACTAAAATACTTATATACCTGATCGATTGAAGCAACTACATCTGCAACAAATCCTCTAAATAATCTGTAAAGTGCCTTGTACACAGCAATTCTAAACACAAATACACCAAGTCAATAGTGAAATAGGAAGGAGTGTAGTTCCTAATTTTTAATCACTTAGGGGCATTATTCCTCACCTAGCACGAGGAGCCATTCCACTTGCTCTACCAAATTTGTAGCCATGCATCCTCACAGAAATTCCATTATTTTCCAGTAGCTATAGAGGCTGCATGACTGCCAAATTGAAATGCAAGGAAAACATAAGAATTGTTAAGAAAATGCTATCAAAGAATATATGGCTTTAAACACAACTCCATGAATGTTAATACAATAATACCATCAACTTCATGAAAGACTACAGTAAGTTGATTTCAAGATTTGCTCATATGCTGAAAATGGCACATTATGTTCTCTTTCAATGCATGTTGTAGGCATGGTAAGGTTAGAGGGATTCCTAGGAAACAAGTTAGTAAGTTTAAAGAAGGTAGCAAAGCCTAACCTTCCATGTCCATCTCCATCTAGAGGAGATGGAAGATCAATCGAAGGGTTAAATGCCCCGGCAGCTATTTTCAGCTTGAGCAAAATGTTGTGCTCCAACAATCTTCCCTTTACAGTAGTGTTTTTTAGTATCGGAATCAATTTCACATTTTCCTCTGTACTTTGGAACTGGCTCATATGATTTTGTGTTATGAGTTGCAAAGCATGGATGGTGAGGATAGATCCTTGAATCCACAAATATGAACAAGAATAATAATATGAACAGCAAACCCATTTATTAGATGCCAATAACTATAGAGTTTCTTGTAAGTCCCAGGTTCAAACAGCATCCCCAGAAGCATATCATGTTTTTTCTCAAGATGGTGAGCATATGAAGTAACCAATTAACTACAAGAAGTTTGTAATATTGTTGGTTCATCACATACTAGAGGAGAAAATAGAATTGAAAATAAATTCATTAAAAACACAATTGATCATGGTTTATAACAGAGTGCAAGGTGATTATTGTATTACTTTCCTTAAAGATAAGAGAAAGCATCAGCAGCAAATAAATTGTTCATGAGTTACATATAAAGAATAATCATCTGAACTCTCCATATAATTTAGATTTGGAAGGTTAATTTCACCAAAGGAGAATTCATCATATTAATTAGCTTCCTCAAAACATATTTACATGTCATTGGAAAAAACAAAAAATGGAAAATTCATAGGAAAATGTAATTGCATGTACCTACCTATTAGTATCAATCTTCTCATTAGATCCAACAACATTAGCTTCAAAACCATCAATTCCACCTCCATAACTAATAACAGGTTCGTCTTCAACAGTTACGATGTAAATCTCAGCTTTCACAGACACAAGAAGACCACATAGAACTGCAACCAGACATCCAAACTCCAACAACCTCATAATGCCAACTCCAATACTTCACATCCACGAGATCTGTTTCACAATCCAAATGATGGCATATCTAAATGAGTTATTAAACTTGTGTTCATGCAAGAATCACTAAGTTGACAAAAAGGTGAAAAAGTTTAGAACTTGCTTCAATTTTGCTCTCTCAGATTATGATATTCTAATATAAATTCCATTAGTGTTTGGACCGTCATTTAGTGATGAAACACTTTGACACCATAAATCCTAACAAAATTACACCTTGATATGGAAAATGTATCTATTGGCTATGATGTATAGTTAATCCTTTAACCTTTATACCTGAGCTTGAATTAATGGTCAATGCTTGCAGTCAATTCCATCAAAGTTGAGTTACATTTGGTAATCTTCATATAACATTGTAAAACCTTCTAGTTAGGACATACTCCTCCTAGATTCTAGTTTACTATATTTGAATAATAATCAAGGAACTCAAAATAAGAATAAATTTTAAGAACACAGAATTAGGTGGAGTAAGAAACATTCCATGCTTTTCGAAAAGCCTGAGCATAACACCATTAGATTAGAAAACATGGATAAATCATTTATCCAGCATTGTCAAATTTGTGAAGTGCATGTTTAGCAAAAATAATGGACCACATTAGCGATTCTAGATATAAATCAATAATGATATTTGATAATAACGAAAGAACTTACCTCAGTATAATCATATTCTCCATCTCCAGCAGCACCAAAGCTATCAACATTCACAAATTTAATAAAAATAAATAAATAATTTAATTGAATTGAAACAATATCAAAATCCATACTTTAGTAATAATTATTCCAAATGTGCTTAAGTAGTGTTATACACAAGCTTGACTGAGCCACAACATAAGAAGGAATCAAATACTTTCCTTGTTTCTTTTCCTTTTTTGACCCAAAAAGATGAAAGAAAAAAAAAAGCAAGCCTCTAGAGAAAACCAAGGCATCCAAAAAGCAACCCTGTCAATTGTTGCAAGAAATTGCAAATAATAAATATCTGGACACCAGTGTTTCCAGTAATACAGTTCATTTAGATAATTAGATATAAGATTCAAACAACGTGGCCTAGTTAATTTATTGCAATTTTGAATACCCTTATCATTTTTCTTTCTTGGTTCAGTCACTGCATTTAGTAGAATGAAAAAGATGAAGGTGAATGAATGAATGAATGTATTTAGCAGAAACTACACTTACAAATAGTTTCTCCTCTTTTTCGATTAAACATATGAATTTCTCTTTCCCTTATATTCTGTTGCATTTTCATTTTCATATTTTATTTTCTTTCCTAATGTTTGTGTGTTTTATAAAATTCTATTGATATCTTTAAACATATGAGTGCAAATTGACCATAGTTGCACAATGTTGTCAAACCTTAAGTCTAACATATTTTTGCAGCATTATTGATGTTTCATGAAACTGTATGGATTAAGTATTACACTATAAGATTTTGAGTCTAATTGGATGATAAATTTTGTACCACATCTATTCTTTTGATTGTGCAAATTCTCTCTGAGTTTATTACTTCAACTCTTGCTTAAAATTATATATCATTATACATGCTTTAGTATGATAGAGGTTTTCCTTCTTAATTTTATTCTATGTACCTATATAGCCTCCCTTGTACATGTTTTCCTTGTTTCAACCTTGAGCTGTTTGTCTATTCTCTTGTTTTAGCTCAAACATAGTCAAATGTGAAAACCATGATGATTCCCAACCTTTTGGCTTTTGAGAGAAATTACATATATCTATCCATATCATTGAGCATAAGTATGAAAGAATGCATGAGGACATGCCCTCATTTAAGTGCGGGTGGAAGAATAAAGAAAAAATGAAAAAATGGGGTTATTAAAAGTACAATTACTGTAATGTAAAAATGTTTTTTAGGAGAGACTAATTGCTAACACATGATACATTGTTTTCTAAAAGCATACGTAAATACATAATATACATTTTGATATACACTATTTTCTAGAGTTCTATAAAAAGAATTAGTATATAAAATATGTAGTCTTGCTCATAAGTGTTTATATATATATATATATTCTTTTGGCAAAAAGGTTCAGTTGTATTGACCTGATCATTTTTCTATCTATACCTTAGCCCTATTACAACCTCAATAAAGCCCTCTTAATTTTTTCATGTATAAGATATATGATTTAGAAATTTTAAGACCTATTACAAGTTTATGGTAGTGCAATTCACGTGAGATGATAAGAGAGAAAAAAAAACATAAACACTTTCTGATACTTGAGTGCTAAACAGAACTAGAATTCTTATTCTTGATCCATGCATTTTAATCATTAAATTTATATGAATATGTTAGAGAAGATTATCAAATATCATTTATTGTGTAACGAACAATTGGTCACTTATGCATGTATGTCTTGCGTTAATGGAATTGATGTGTTTTTAAATTATTATGTGTTGAATAAAATGAGTTCAATTGTTAAAATTTATCATGCAGGATTTGGTTTTAGAGAAGGACATGCAAAAATTTAAGTGCGGATAATTAGTAAAAGTGAAAAGTATTCATATATTTTATCCCAAATATTTATAATATTAGAATTCATTTGTGCATAAATGTTTACATATTGCATAAATATTTTCTAGAGTCTTTAAGATTGTAAAATATCAAATTTGTTTTTAAATTATATAAATTTGCATTATATTTTGTTAAGGCGTTACTTTGGGCCCTAAGTTAAACATTTTCACATTTGTATCCAAAGCGTATTTATTTTGTGAACATATCTTGTGTTTAGAAATAAAAAGTCTATGTGTTTTATATTTCAGAAACGCTAGGAAAAAACTCTATAATTATTGATGAAATGAACCATTGCAAAAGATGATGTTTAGAAGGCTAAAATTGTCTTAGAAGACAGATAAGACATTCAGTGTTTATGGATTTGGGCCATGCCTAGTATTTGGTTCCAAAAGTAAATTTAAAATACTATTTGGAGCTAAAACTAGTGGCATTTGAATCATAAGGAATATATTTATATCTTGTCTCTTGATGTTAAAGCTTCATTTATGCATCTAATATGTAAAATGAGCTAATCAAAAATGATGAATTGTAAAGTCAAACATATGAAGTTGTGGTTGTTGAAATTTTAAACAGCGAAAAAGAAAGGATCATATCTAACCCTTTTTTATATTCAAATTCTTCAAAGATTATGTTTAAATTGAAAGAATTAAATAATTTACAACTGTGTTTTCTGTACTTGGAGCTAATTGATACGGATTCTACAAATTTAATCTATAAAATCATCGGTAAGTGCACCGGATCGCAAAAAGTAATACCACAATAAGTGGGTTATCGTTCCAACGAATATTGATAGATCAATCAATTTTAATTAATTTGCTATTCTAGTTAAACAAATCAAATTCAATGAGGTTTAATCAAATGACTAAATAACTTGGTAGTGAAGTAAATGACTAAAAAGTAAAGAGAAAAAAAAATAAATGACTGAAATTAAAGAGCGAGAAGGTAAATAACTGGAAACTTAAAAATGCAATAAAATAAATTGCAATAATATAAATGCGGGAAGAATAACTGGCAAGAAAAGTAAATTGTTGGAATGTAAAGGAAGCAATGAAAATGAGCTTAAAATAGAAAGCAATTAATCAAGAAGGGAAAAAATAGAATAAGGGAGGATCGTTGGGGTACAGAGGTATTGAATTCTCCGGATCAAATAGCTTTTCATCTCATTTTTAATTATGCAATTCATTGATCTCTTGGCAAATTATAAGTGATTGAACCCCAATTCCTTGATGATTGAATCTCTCTTCACTTGATCAAATGCCAATTCCTTGATCTAATTGCTCATGAGAAGAGATGAAGATTGGTCTCTAATTTAGAAACACACAATTTCATAAATCCAAATGTGATTTGATTAAATGTCACAATATCAATCCCAAACCCAGATTTACAACAATTGTGAGAAAGAATTACAACCATTAATTCTATGATTCTTTTTCCAAAGTTCACATAGAATCCATGTTAGATTCAAATTCTTTCCCAACATATTTGAATCCTTGAAATGAAGAACAAAGATTCTTGCTAAAGAAATAATAAAAAATAAAGAGAAGAAGAAGATAAAATCACATTTGATCCATCAAATAACAATGGAGCTCTTTCCCCCAATGAAAGAGAAGTTAGCTACTTATAACTTATAGAGAAAAGTACAAAAAGTGATGAAAGTAAAATCTAAAAAGTAAAGTCGCTATCAAAAGTGTTTCCTTTTGGTTTATATACTACTCCTACTTGCAAATGTAAATTCATATTCTCTTTAAATTACAATTAAAATTTCATTTCTAACTAACTCATGATGGGCCTAGCTTGTTGAGTGAAGAAAGGGTTGAGTGGCGTGCCATGCAAGTGCCACTTTCGTGACACGCCCAAGTTGTGCAAGCGTTAGATCTCCTTTGTAATCTTTGCCTAGCGTACCACACCCTTTGGCACGCCCTATGCACACCAGAGCTGGAGAGTTGGCGTGCCACTTCATAGTGCACGCCTTTGGCATGCCCTTGATGAGAGGTTGGCATGCCACTGGACAAGAAGTTGGCGTGCCGCCTGAAAAGGCATGTCCAATGTACGCCAGCTTTAATGCTTCTGGAATAATAGCCCAGCATGCCACGCCCACTGCACGATCAATGCACGCCAGCTTGGTGAAAGGTTGAGAAGAATTGGCATGCCATGCCCTTGTTGAAGGGTTGAAGGGTGGTGCGCAAAATTTAGAATTCTGCAGCTTGATCGGCAAGTGCACCAGGTCGTCCAAGTAATACCTTAGGTGAGTGAGGGTCGAATCCCACGAGGATTTCCGGATTGAGCAAGTAGTGGTTATCCTGCAGATCTTAGTCAGGCAAATAGAAAGTTGATTGGTTGTTGTTGAATGCGCATAAAATAAATAAGAAAGCAATAAAGAAATAGCGAAGAAACAATAGTGAGAAACCAGTTAAGGCTTTGGAGATGCCTTATCTTTCCGGATTAACTTTTCTTACTTTCTATTCCAATAATGAATGATTCATTCCATAGCAAGCTGTAAGTGATTAGCGCCACACTAATGGTCATTAATCTCCTCTGCTTCACATCAAACGCCACGCTAATGGTCATTCAATCTGACTGAGGGTAAAGCTCTAGCAATTCAATCTCTGGTGATCCTACTCAAAATGCTACAGACAAGGTCAGATCTTCCGGATCAGAGACTGAAGCTTTATGATTCTAGCTTATACCACAAAGGCCCTAATCGCCCCAGGCTCGGCTGAACAGATGTTCCCATGTCCCCAACGAACGCGTGGATTAGTCGTCTAAGAGATGTATAATGAAGCTTGTAGTTCAATGCTATCCCTCTCGAGACTTGCAAGAACTCATGTAGAACAAGGGGTCATATGCTAGTTCTACTCTAGATTCATAAAGATTGAAGAACGAAGATACATCTTAGAATGGAATCAAACTAACATAGGTTGAAATAGAAACAATAATATTATTAATCCATGAGAATCAGCAGAGCTCCTGAACTTAACCTAGGAGGTTCAGTTACTCATGCTTTACAAAATGAACCAGAGAAATAGTGTCTGTGCTTCTCCCCTCCTGGGACGCATGATCCTCAGGAGGAAGGAAGTTTCTTATTTATAGCAAAATACTAGACCTAAAAGATGTTACTAATAATTAAAAATTACAAAAATGTGATAAACTAAGCTAAAGGGTACGAAAATCCACTTCTGGGCCCACTTGGTGAGTGTTTGGGCTGCGCTTGGGATGAATTCACGTGCTTGGACTCTTCTTGGTGTGTTGAACACCGAATTTGGTCCATTTTGGGCGTTCAACGCTGAGCTTGCTCTTTTTGGCACGTTAAACACCGGGTAGGGGATGATTTGCGCGTTCAACACCTGTTTTGGGCCATCATTTTCAAAGTAAAGTATGAACTATTATATATTTCTAGAATTCCCTTAAAGTTGGGTTTCTAAAGCCATTAAGAGCACGTCAATTGGACCTCTGTAACTCCAAAAATGCTTGTTTGAATGTATGGAGGTCAGGAGTTGACAACATCTGCAGTTCTTTCTTTGCCTCTGAATCAGTACTTTTCCAAAACTCATCACTTTCAACCAGAAATTACCTGAAATCATAAGAAAATACACAAACTCAAAGTAGAATCCAAAAATGTGACTTTGCATTAAAACCTACTAAAACATAGTAAAACTCAACAAAACATAACTAAAACACCATGAAAATAATTCCAAAAAGCATATAAAATATCCGCTCATCAGAACACCAAACTTAAACTGTTGCTTGTCCCTAAGCAACTAAAAATAAAGTAGGATTAAAAAGAAGAGAAAGATATAATAAGTCTCAAAGTTTCCAATGAAGCTCAGTTCCAATTGATGAGCGGGGCTAGTAGCTATTCACTTCTGAACAGTTTTGGCATCTCACTTTCCTTTAAACCTCAGAAGTGTTGGCATCCCTTGGAACTTAGAATCCCGATGATATTATTGATTTTCTTAGTTTAACTTTTCTTGATTCTTGAACACAGCTTCTTTTTTAGCCTAACCGTGACCCTAAGTGTTTTGTTTTTCCGTATTACCACCGGATGCATAAATGCCACAGATACTTAACTGGGGGAACCCTTGGATTCGACTTTAGTTTTCCTTAAAGTCCTAGATAGTGGTGTCCAGAGTTCTTACACACACTCTTTTGCTTTTAGGATCACAACTTTAACTACTCAGTCTCAAGCTTTTCACTTGCACCTTCACACCACTAGCATTTAGTTAAGGGAAACAACTCATTTGAACTTTTTAGGCCAAGATTTTATTTACTTAGACCCTCCTAACCGTTGATGCTTAAAGCCTTGGATCTTTGCTCTTGCCTTTTGGTTTTAAGAGCCTTTGGCTTTTTCTTTTTCTTTCATTTTTTCTCTCTTTTTTCTTTTTCTTTTTGCTAGTTTTTCTTGCTTCAAGAATTAATTTTTTTGGATTTTTCAGATCACCAATAATACTTCTCCTTTTTCATCATTCTTTCAAGAGTCAACACACTTAACTCCAACATCAAATATGCACTGTTATTTCATGCATTCAGAAAGTAAAAGCGAGGTCACCACATCAAAATAATTGAGCTACTCTTGTTATATAACTTGAGCTTATGTATCTCACTATTCTTTTTCAAATAAAATTTTTTTTAGGCATGGTGAGAGATACATAGGATATTTTATAGCTTAAGACAAAACAAGTAAAGAACAAGATACTAAAGATGATCACGCAACTAGAAATAGGAAACAGACAATAAGATAAAATACAACGGAAAACAAAAATTAACATAAGCAAGGGAGTAATGGAACGTGACCACCTTAGTGTCGGCGGCTACTGCTTATGAAGATGATCCACCTTCCTTTAGCATAATCCCAGAGCTTGCTCTGTAACACCAAACTTAAAAAATTTGCTTGTCCCCTAGCAAAGAAAACATGGTCCCTTGTTAGTCATATGTGAAGGAAGAATGGGTGGGAAAGGTTTGAATTTGAAGTGGATGGGGTCGGTCGGATTTGTGTGGGACCCACTGGCTGAGAAGGCTGAAGAGCTCAAGCAACCTGCCCCTCAATGGGTGTTGGATGCCCAGATTACCCCTGCTCTGGTGTTCAACACCAGGATTGTACTCCTCCATGGGCGTTGAACGCCCATTTTCCTCCTTGTCTAGTGTTCAACGCCAGCAAGGGGATCTCCCGAGGATGTTCTGTTTCCAACTCTGAATGTCTCTGTTTCTATTCTAAGTACTGTACATGATCACAAACGTCAAAAGAAAAAAAAACTATGAAATTAAACTTAAAATGAAAATGAACAAAAAGGAATAAGAACCATAGTACTCTACTCATGGTTGGGTTGCCTCCCAACACGTACTTCTTTAATATCATTAGCTTGACACTTGATTGTTGACTTTCTTCCTCTTCTTCCAGTTGGTTAAAAGAAATGACTCCAAGGGGAAAGAGGAGGAGATTAGTGCCTTCAGGTTTGAATTCCCCTTAACAAGCTTTCTTTTATTGTTATAAGCTTGCTTCTCCTTGCTTGTTTTGGTAGGGGTTGTATTGTTTCTTGCAGACCTTTTCTTCTTCATGGATATCATCTTTGGTTCCTCGGTCACGATCCCCTTTTTAGTACATTCCTTAATTATCTCTACCACCCTGAGTTCAGAATTTGGGTGTTGTGTGATGGGTAGAGTGTACCCGTCATCAAAAACCTCTAGAATTGGTGGTTTAGTGAACTCACCCTCCATGTAGCTCTCTGATTCATTGGAGTGTACAATCCCATAATTTTCTTCCTCCCTTACACTCTCCTTTGTTTGTGCATTTCCTTCTTCTTTAATGTATGAAGGTGGGGAATTCTCCACTTCACTGGTGTATGGACTTCTTTGAATGATTCTCTCACATTCTTCTGTATGAATTTGTATTGCTTCCCTTGTGAGGGGGTTTGTTTGTTCCTCTTCCGAAGGCTTGGTGATCACCCCCACATGCTCCTCTACATTTTTGATACTCATTCTCATATCTTGTATGCAATCTTGAGCGGCATCCTTTACTTCTTTCATGGTAAGCTCTAAAGCTGTTAGTTCTAGATAAGGAGATGGTGATTCTTGATATGAATAATAAGATGATGGCTCTTGGTATGAGTAAAAGAAGCATGGTTCTTGGTATGGATAGAGAGGTAGTGGTTCTTGGTATGAGTCAGTAAGAGATGAGGATGGAAATTTTTGCAAAATTCCCTATGTTATCTGCTGCAGTTCTTGGCAGGCAAGATCAAAAGATGATAGTTCTTTATATGAACAAGAAGATGAAGGTTCTTGATAGGGATAGAGAGGTGGCGGTTCTTGATAGATGGAATATGGAGCATTGAAGTTTCTTTGGTCTTGGCTTTTCCAACCAAAGCCTGGATAATTCCTCCATCCATAGTAATTTGAATCGCTCCTTGGGTGTGAGTAGTAACCCATGTGATCCCTCTCCATGATTTTTCCTCAGCACAAAACACCAAACAAAATTAAACACACCAGGTGGTAAACAGAAAAGAACAAGGAAGAAAGATCAGAAATAATTTTTTAATTGAATTTCGAAAATAAATAAATAAATAAGGATACTAATTCGAAAATAAATAAAAATAATTAACAATTTCAAAAAAATTAAAAAATTAGAAAAAAAAGGTTAGAAATTTTCAAGATTCAAAAAGAAAGAAAAAAATTAAAGAGACACCAAATTTAGAAATAAAACAAGATAAAGCAAACAATTAACTATGAAGATTTGAAAATAAAGATGGAAGATTTGATTTGAAGATTTTCGAAATTTTAAAAAGAGAAAGTTAAATAGAGATTTTTGAAATTCAATTTAAAGAGAAACTAATTAAATACTAAACTTTTAAAATTTTGAATTTAAATTAAAGATAGGATATGATAAGATATCAAAGTTTGAAATTTTGAGAAAAGATAAAAATTAAAGATCAAGAAAGATAAACAAGATATGATTTGAAAATTTATTTTTTAGAAAGAAATTTAACTAAAAAGAAAAAGAAAAGATTTGAAAATTTTGAAATTTAAAAAGAAAAAGGAGCTACAATAAGACACCAAACTTTTAAAATTAAAATAAGATAAAACAAACTACTAACTAACAAGATTTGAAATTAAAATAAAAGATTATAGGAAAAGTCAAAAGAAGATCTTGAAATTTAAAATTGGAAGGAAAAAGTCAAACAAGGAAAGATAAGATTTGAAAGATTTGAAAAGATTTTGAATTTAAATTTTGAATTTGAATTTTGAAAATTTTGAAAGTTGAAATTTGAATTTTAAATTTTGAATTTTAAAATTTTGAATTTTGAAAATTGAATTTGAAGCAAGATAAGATAAAATTTTAAATTTTAAAATTTGAATTTAAAATAAGATAAGATGAATTTTGAAATTTAAAGAAAAAGTTAAGATGAAGATTTGAAAAGATAAACAAGAAAATTTGAAATTTGAAAAATTAGAAAGGACAAACACTAAAAGACATCAAACTTAAAATTTTTGAAATTAAAAGGCACAATTTTCAAAAATTGAAAGGAAAAACATAAAAAGACACCAAACTTAAAAAATTTTAAAATCAAATCAAACAATTTTCGAAAATTTGGAACTAAAAACACAAGAAGACACTAAACTCAAAGATTTTGAAATCAAACAAAGAACAATATCAAGAACAATTTGAATACAATGAAGACCACTCAAGAACAATTGCCGAAAAACTAAAGAAAAGAAGAACCAAAAAGACACCAAATTTAAAGATTGATGCAAGACTCAAATAAAACAAAAAGTTTTTTGAAAGATTTTTGAAAAAAGGAACCAAGAAAACTTGAAAATTTTAAAAAGAAACAAGAATACAAAGAATACAAACAAAAGAAAAACAATAGAAAGTACCTGATCTAAGAGACAAGACAACTGTTAGTTTGTCAATCTCAAACAATCCCTGGCAACGGTGCCAAACACTTGGTGCGCGAAATTTAGAACTCCGCATAGCTTGACTGGCAAGTGCACTGGGTCGTCCAAGTAATACCTCAGGTGAGTGAGGGTCAAATTCCACAAGGATTGCCGGATTGAGCAAGTAGTGGTTATCCTGCAGATCTTAGTTAGGCGAATAGAAAGTTGATTGGTTGTTGTTGAATGCACATAAAATAAATAAGAAAGCAACAAAGAAATAGCGAAGAAACAATAGTGAGAAATCAGTTAAGGTTTTGGAGATGCGTTATCTTTCCGGATTAACTTTTCTTACTGTCTATTCCAATAATGAATGATTCATTCCATAGCAAGCTATAAGTGATTAATGCAACCCTAATGGTCATTAATCTCCTCTGCTTCACATCAAACGCCATGCTAATGGTCATTCAATCTGAACGAGGGTGAAGTTCTAGCAATTCAATATCTGGTGATCTGGTAGCACAAATCACGAATCACACTTTTCACAACGCGTGCCACTGACCAGCAAGTGCACTGGGTCGTCCAAGTAATACCTTACGTGAGTAAGGGTCGAATCCCACAGAGATTGTTGGTTTGAAGCAATCTATGGTTATCTTGTAAATCTTAGTAAGGAAATCAATTATGTTTATCAGTTGAATTATGAATAACCAGTAGAGCATAAATTAAAAGTTACTTGTTGTGTAGTAATGGAGAATATGTTGGAGTTTTGGAGATGCTTTGTCTTCTGAATCTCTGCTTTCCTCTGTCTTCTGATTCACGCACGCACGTCCTCCTATGGCAAGCTGTGTGTTGGTGGATCACCGTTGTCAATGGCTACCTTCCATCCTTCCAGTGAAAACTACGCTCACGCGCTCTGTCACAGCACGGCTAATCACCGGTTGGTTCTCGATCCGGTTGGAATAGGATTTACTATCCTTTTGCATCTGTCACTAACGCCCAGCCTTCAGGAGTTTGAAGCTCGTCACAGTCATTCAATCCTTGAATCCTACTCGGAATACCACAGACAAGGTTTAGACTTTCCGGATTCTCATGAATGCTGCCATCAGTTCTAGCTTATACCACGGAGATTCTGATTAAAGAATCTAAGAGATACTCATTCAATCGGATATAGAAAGGAGGTGGTTGTCAGGCACACGTTCATGGTTTGAGGAAGGTGATGAATGTCACAGATCGTCACCTTCATCACAGTTAAGCGCGAATGAACATCTTAGATAGGAACAAGCGTGTTTGAATGGAAAACAGAAATACTTGCATTAATTCATTGAGACACAGCAGAGCTCCTCACCCCCAACAATGGGGTTTAGAGACTCATGCCGTCAGAGAATACAAAGTTTAGATCTGAAATGTCATGAGATACAAAATAAGTCTCTAAAAGTTGTTTAAATACTAAACTAGTAGCCTAGGGTTACAAAATATGAGTGGACTATGATGGATGATGCAGATATCCACTTCTGGGGCCCACTTGGTGTGCCGGGGCCCACTTGGTGTGTGCTGGGGCTGAGATTTCGTGCGGAGGCCATTTGTGGAGTTGAACGCCAGTTTTTATGCCAGTTTGGGCGTTCAACTCCAGTTTTTGATCCTTTTCTGGCGCTGGACGCCAGAATTGGGCAGAGAACTGGCGTTGAACGCCCGTTTACGTCGTCTATCCTTGTGCAAAGTATGGACTATTATATATTGCTGGAAAGCCCTGGATGTCTACTTTCCAACGCAATTGAAAGCATGCCATTTCGAGTTCTGTAGCTCCAGAAAATCCACTTTGAGTGCAGGGAGGTCAGAATCCAACAGCATCAGCAGTCCTTTTTCAGCCTGAATCAGATTTTTGCTCAGCTCCTTCAATTTCAGCCAGAAAAATACCTGAAATTACAGAAAAACACACAACTCATAGTAAAGTCCAGAAATATGAATTTTTCCTAAAAACTACTAGGAATAGACTAAAAACTAACTAAAATACACTATAAACTATATGAAATTATCCCCAAAAAGCGTATAAAATATCCGCTCATCACAACACCAAACTTAAACTGTTGCTTGTCCTCAAGCAACTAGACAAATAAAATAGAAGACTAATGGGTTGAGAAGCAATAATATCTCAGAGTTTTTGATTGAAGCTCAGATTCTAATTAGATGAGCGGGACTAGTAGCTTTTTGCTTCTGAACAGTTTTGGCATCTCACTTTATCCATTGAAGCTCAGAGTGATTGGCATCTATAGGAACTCAGAATTCAGATAGTGTTATTGATTCTCTTAGTTCAGTGTGATGATTCTTGAACACAGCTTCTTTATGAGTCTTGGCCTTGGCCCTAAGCACTTTGTTTTCCAGTATTACTACCGGATACATAAATGCCACTGACACATAATTGGGTGAACCTTTTCAGATTGTGACTCAGCTTTGCTAAAGTCCCCAATTAGAGGTGTCCAGAGTTCTTAAGCACACTCTTCTTTTTGCTTTGGACCTTGACTTTAACCGCTCAGTCTCAAGTTTTCACTTGACACCTTCACGCCACAAGCACATGGTTAGGGACAACTTGGTTTAGCCGCTTAGACCAGGATTTCAGTCCTTTAGGCCCTCCTATCCACTGATGCTCAAAGCCTTGGGATCCTTTTTAATTGCCCTTGCCTTTTGGTTTTAAGGGTTATTGGCTTTTTCTGCTTGCTTTTTTTTTTTTGCAAGCTTTGTTCTTTGCTGCTTTTTCTTGCTTCAAGAATCATTTTTATGATTTTTCAGATTATCAATAACATGTCTCATGTTCATCATTCTTTCAAGAGCCAACATATTTAATAGTCTTAAACAATAAATTCAAAAGACATATGCACTGTTCAAGCATTCATTCAGAAGACAGAAAGCATTGCCACCACATTTAACCAATTAGAATTTATTTTATTTAAACTCGAAATTTTATTGCTTCTTATTCAAAAGATCTACTATTTTATTCATGTTTGCTGATGATGAGAAAAATAAACTATAGCTTAATTGGAGATAAAATCAAAATAGATACTAATTACTACTATATGACGTCTAAGGTAAACTTTTTATAAGGACACTGTCACAGAGTTAAGGCAGAAATTGGAAATTAACAACCTTTATCTGGGGGTATGGGGGTTCCTCTGATCCTTGGGAGGCTTGGTATCACAGAAGATTTTTGGCGCTTCAGTTCCCTTAAGTCACGTCCCTGCTCCTCTTGTTCTTTAAGCATATGGGTTAGCATTTGACTGTGTTCCTTCTGTTGTTTTATTATTTGCTCCATAGCTTCCTGTATCTTGGTGACAGACGTCTCAAGATGTTCCCAATATTCTGCTTGAGGAATCTCTGGAAGGAATTCCTGTGCTCTTTTCTTTATAGGATCCTCCTGTGCTTGTTGTCTCTCCATTGATGCTTTGGTGATTGGCCTTTCAATTAGGATATATTCAGTTATTCCCATCTTGACTCCAGCGTCCTTGCAGAGCAGAGAAATCACGCTTGGATAAGCCAACCTGGCCTCTCTTGAATTTTTGTTAGCAATCTTATAGAGCTCTGTTGAAATCAGCTGATGAACCTCCACTTCCTTTCCCATCATGATGCAATGAATCATTACTGCTCTTTTAACTGTGACTTCAGAACGGTTGCTGGTGGGCAACAGAGAACGCCCAATGAAGTCCAGCCATCCTCTGGCAACTGGTTTGAGATCCTCCCTCTTGAGTTGATTTGGGACGCCCTTTGTGTTGGTGGTCCACCTGGCTCCAGGAATACAGATGTCCTCCCCAATTTTATTCAGGCCAATGTCTGCTCTCATCATCCTCCTGTTGAAGGAGCCTGGATCATCCTTTAGCTGAGGTAGCTTTAGTATCTCTCTGATCTTGTCAGGGGTGGTATGAACAATCTTTCCCCTGACCATGGTCCGAAATTCGTAGCAGGCTGTTCCAGATAGTCTTTGCTTGTCAGTCTGCCACATATTAGCATAGAACTCCTGGACCATGTTCCTTCCTACTTTCTTTTCAGGATTAGCTAGGACTTCCCAGTTCCTGATTCAAATTTTCTCCTGGATCTCCGGATATTCATCTTCTTTCAGATCGAATCTAACTTCCGGGATCACTGATCTCAGACCCATTACTTTAAGATAATGGTCTGAATGTTCTTTAGATAAGAACTTCCCTTGATTCCAAAGTGGTTTTGGAACGCTCTCTTTCTTGTCTCTAGGAGTGTATTGTTTCCCTTTGGGAGCCATGATCTTAGTGATTTCGGAAAAACACACCAAACTTAGAGGTTTGCTTGTCCTCAAGCAAAAGAAGAGAAAGGAGAGGGATAGAAGGAGATTGAGTAGCACTTGTTGATGAAGGAGGGGGGAGGCCGAACCCAATTTAAAAAGGGGGGGGGAGGGGTGGATTTTCGAAAAATTGGAGGAGATAAGATAAAAAGATTGAGTTGAAAAAGATAAGATAGAAGATATAGTTTAATTTTGAAAAGATAGGATAGTTTTTTTTTTTTTTTTTTTTGAAAAAGATAATTCTGGATTTTGAAAAAGATAATATGAAAAAGATATTGAAAAAGATATGGATTAGTTGAAAAGATTTTTGAGTGAAAAAGATAGATTTTGAAAAAGATAGATTTTTCAGAAAAGATTTTGAAAAGAGTTAGATTGAATTTGGAAAATTGGATTTTTTTTAAAAAATTAAGGATTTTAGAAATCAGGGTTCTTGATATATTCATGTAAAAATCATGCATTGAAGCATTCAAATTTTAAAATTAAATTAGAAATTCGTGTGGAATCACTGGAAATGGCTCCTCCCTGTCCTCCTGGCGTTTGAACGCCCAAACACTGCCTGTTTTGGGCGTTCAGCGCCCAAATGCTGATCTCCTGGGCGTTCAGCGCCCAGTTGCTGCCATTACTGGCGTTCAACGCCCAGTGGGTGGCCATTCCTGGTGCTGAACGCCCAAATGCTGCCATTACTGGCGTTCAGCGCCCAGTGGATGCCCATTTTGGGCGCTGAACGCCCAAAATGCCCCTTTACTGGCGTTTTCTTGCCATTGAGCTCTTTTACTCTGTTTTGTGTGCCGAGGTCTTCTGTAAATGATTATTTACCTTGTTGTCAATGAACTATATATAAAATATAAAGATAGAAATAGGGCAAAATGCTTGGAGGATTGTTGCCCCATGGCTGGGTTGCCTCCCAGCAAGCGCTTCTTTATTGTCTTTAGCTGGACCTTGCTGAGCTTTTAATCTAGCTTCAGCCTTGAGCATTCTGGCTCAGTGTTGCCTTCAAGATAATGCTTGATTCTCTGTCCATTGACAATGAACTTCTTATCAGAATCAATATCTTGAAGCTCCACATAACCATATGGTGACACACTTGTAATCACGTATGGTCCCCTCCACCGGGATGTCAGTTTCCCGGGGAATAGCCTGAGTCTAGAGTTAAACAACAGGACCTTCTGTCCTGGTTCAAAGATTCTAGATGACAGCTTTCTGTCATGCCATTTTTTTTATTTTTCTTTATAAAGCTTGGCATTTTCGAAAGCTGTGAATCTGAATTCCTCTAGCTCATTTAGCTGGAGCAATCGTTTTTCTCCTGCTAATTTGGCATCTAAGTTTAGGAATCTGGTTGCCCAATAGGCCTTATGTTCCAGTTCCACGGGCAAGTGGCATGCCTTACCATACACGAGTTGGTATGGAGAGGTCCCTATAGGGGTCTTGAATGCTGTTCTGTAAGCCCACAGAGCATCATCCAAGCTCCTTGCCCAATCCTTTCTACGGGTATTTACTGTCCGTTCCAGGATTCTCTTTAATTCTCTGTTAGAGACTTCAGCTTGCCCGTTGGTTTGTGGATGATATGGAGTGGCCACTTTGTGGCGAATTCCATACCGAACCATGGCAGAGTAAAGCTGTTTATTGCAGAAGTGAGTGCCCCCATCGCTGATTAACACTCTAGGGACACCAAACCTGCTAAAGATATGTTTCTGGAGGAATTTCAGCACTGTTTTAGTATCATTGGAGGGAGTGGCGATAGCCTCAACCTATTTTGATACATAGTCAACTGCCACCAGAATATAAGTGTTTGAGTATGATGGTGGGAAAGGTCCCATGAAGTCAATTCCCCATACATCAAACAACTCTATTTCCAAGATTCCTTGTTGAGGCATGGCGTAACCATGAGGCAGATTACCAGCTCTTTGGCAACTGTCACAATTACGTACAAACTCTCGGGAATCTTTATAGAGTGTGGGCCAATAGAAGCCACATTGGAGGACCTTGGTGGCTGTTCGCTCACCTCCGAAGTGGCCTCCATATTGAGATCCATGGCAATGCCATAGGATTCTCTGTGCTTCCTCTCTGGGGACACACCTACGGATAATTCCGTCTGCACATCTCTTAAAGAGATAGGGCTCATCCCACAAGTAGTACTTTGCATCAGTAATTAGTTTCTTTTTTTGTATTCTATTGTACTCCTTGGGTATGAACCTTGCAGCTTTATAGTTTGCAATATCGGCAAACCATGGTGCTTCCTGAATGGCAAATAGATGCTCATCAGGGAACGTCTCAGAGATCTCAAGGAAGGGGAGGGACGTCCCTTCCACTGGCTCTATCCGGGACAGATGATCAGCCACTTGGTTCTCTGTCCCTTTTCTGTCTCTTATTTCTATATCAAACTCTTGCAGAAGCAATACCCATCTGATGAGCCTGGGTTTTGAATCCTGCTTTGTGAGTAGATATTTAAGAGCAGCATGGTCAGTATACACAATCACTTTTGATCCTACTAAGTATAATCTGAACTTGTCAATGGCGTAAACCACTGCAAGTAGTTCTTTTTCTGTGGTTGTGTAATTTTTCTGGGCATCATTTAGAATGCGACTGGCATAATAAATGACATGCAGAAGCTTGTCATGCCTCTGTCCCAATACTGCACCAATGGCATGATCACTGGCATCACACATTAACTCAAATGGCAATGTCCAGTCTGGTGCAGAAATGACTGGTGCTGTGACCAGCTTAGCTTTCAGCGTTTCAAACGCCTGCAGGCATGCTGTGTCAAACACAAATGGCATGTCAGCAGCTAGCAGATTGCTTAGAGGTTTTGCGATTTTTGAAAAATCCTTTATAAACCTCCTATAGAATCCTGCATGCCCCAGAAAGCTTCTGATTGCCTTAACATTGGCAGGTGGTGGTAATTTTTCAATTACCTCTATTTTTGCTTGATCCACCTCTATTCCCTTGTTTGAGATTTTATGCCCAAGAACAATTCCTTCAGTCACCATGAAGTGACACTTTTCCCAGTTTAAAACTAGGTTGGTTTCTTGGCATCTTTTCAGAACAAGTTTCAGGTGATCAAGACAGGAGCTGAATGAGTCTCCATATACTGAGAAGTCATCCATGAAGACTTTCAGAAATTTTTCCACCATATCAGAGAAAATAGAGAGCATGCATCTCTGGAAGGTTGCAGGTGCATTGCATAGCCCAAAGGGCATCCTTCTATAAGCAAACACTCCGGATGGACATGTGAATGCTGTTTTCTCTTGATCCTGGGGATCTACTGCAATCTGGTTATAGCCTGAGTATCCATCCAAAAAGCAGTAATAATCATGACCTGCTAGTCTCTCTAGCATCTGGTCTATGAATGGTAAAGGAAAATGATCCTTTCTGGTGGCTGTATTGAGCCTTCTGTAGTCAATACACATGCGCCACCCTGTAACTGTTCTTGTAGGAACCAGTTCATTTTTTTCATTATGAATCACTGTCATGCCTCCCTTTTTTGGGACGACTTGAACAGGGCTCACCCAGGGGCTATCAGAAATGGGATAAATAATCCCAGCCTCTAGTAATTTGGTGACCTCTTTCTGCACCACTTCCTTCATGGCTGGATTTAGCCGCCTCTGTGGTTGAACCACTGGTTTGGCATTATCCTCCAATAGGATTTTGTGCATGCATCTAGCTGGGCTTATGCCCTTAAGGTCACCTATGGACCACCCAAGAGCTGTCTTGTGTGTCCTTAGCACTTGAATAAGTGCTTCCTCTTCCTGTGAATTTAAGGCAGAGCTTATGATCACTGGAAAAGTGTCACTTTCTCCTAGAAATGCATATTTCAAGGATGGTGGCAGTGGCTTGAGCTCTGGTTTAGGAGGTTTTTCCTCTTTCAGAAGAAAGTTCAGAGGCTCTTTCATGTCCCCTGAATCCTCCAAATCAGGCTGAACATCTTTAAAGATGTTTTCCAACTCTGATTCGAGACTCTCAGCCATGTTGATCTCTTCTACCAAAGAGTCAATAAGGTCAACTTTCATGCAGTCTGTTGATGTGTCTGGATGCTGCATGGCTTTGACAGCGTTCAACTTGAACTCGTCATCGTTGACTCTCAGGGTTATTTCCCCTTGCTGGACGTCAATGAGGGATCGTCCAGTTGCTAGGAAGGGTCTTCCTAGAATGAGAGTAGCACTCTTGTGCTCTTCCATTTTCCGCACAACAAAGTCAGTGGGAAAGGCGAATGGCCCAACTCTGACAATCATGTCTTCAATCACGCCTGATGGGTATTTAGTGGAACCATCAGCAAGTTGGAGACATATCCGGGTTGGTTTAACTTCATCAGTTAAGCCAAGCTTTCTGATAGTGGATGCAGGTATCAGGTTGATGCTTGCCCCAAGATCGCATAAAGCTGTCTTGGTGCAATCACCTTCTAATATGCATGGTATCAGAAAACTCCCAGGGTCTTTAAGCTTTTCAGGAAAGCTTTTCAGAATGACTGCACTGCATTCTTCAGTGAGGAGAACTCTTTCTGTTTCTCTCCACTCCTTTTTATGACTCAAGATCTCTTTCATGAACTTGGCATAAGAAGGTATTTGCTCAAGTGCCTCTGCAAATGGAATCTTTATTTCAAGAGTCCTTAGATAATCTGCAAAGCGAGCAAATTGCTTATCCTGCTCCTCTTTCCGGAGTTTTTGAGGATAAGGTATCTTGGCTTTATATTCCTCAACCTTAGTGGTTAAAGAAGCCTTTTTAGAGGGGTTGTTATCAGCACTTATGTGTGTCTGATCCCTCACTGGCAATTGCGTACCAGAGTTAGACGCTGGAGTGACGTTAGACGCCAACTCACTGTCTGTTCCTGGCGCCTGAACGCCAGAAATGTGCCCCTGTTGGGCGTTCAACGCCAGATTCTTGCCCATTTCTGGCGTTGAACGCCAATCCTGCCTTGTTTCTGGCGCTGAACGCCAGTTTTGGGCATGGTCTGGGCGTTCAGCGCCAGCCTTCCACCCATTTTCTGGCGTTTTAGTGCCAGAATTATTTTTCCCTGGGCTCTTACTGTCCTCAGAGGAATCTTTGGTGGGTTGCTTATTTCTTGAATTTTTGATGCCTTGAGGTGGGGTATTTAATGTTTTCCCACTTCTTAATTGAACTGCTTGGCATTCTTCTGCTATTTGCTTTGATAGCTGCTGCTTTGTTTGCTTAAACTGTTCTTCCATATGTATATTAGCTATCCTTGTCTCCTGTAACCTGTCTTTGAATTCAGCTAGCTGCTTTGTTAGAAAATCTAATTGCTGATTGAATTCAGCAGCTTGTTTTACAGTACTGAATTCAGCAGTTACTGTTTTAACCTCTTCATTCATGGAAGGGTTGCTGTTTAGATACAGATGCTGATTCCTGGCAACTGTATCAATGAGCTCTTGAGCCTCTTCGATTGTCTTTCTCATATGGATAGATCCACCAGCTGAGTAATCTAAAGACATCTGAGCTCCTTCTGCAAGCCCATAGTAGAAGATGTCTAACTGAACCCACTCTGAAAACATTTCAGAGGGGCATTTTCGTAGCATCTCTCTGTATCTCTCCCAGGCATCATAAAGAGATTCATTATCTCCTTGTTTAAAGCCTTGGATGTCCAGCCTCAGCTGTGTCATCCTTTTTGGAGGGAAATATTGATTCAGGAATTTTTCTGTTAGCTGTTTCCATGTCCTTATGCTGGCCTTGGGTTGGTTATTTAACCACCTCTTAGCTTGATCTTTTACAGCAAATGGAAACAGTAATAGTCTGTAGACATCCTGATCTATTTTCTTATCATGTACTGTGTCAGCAATTTGTAAAAATTGTGCCAGAAACTCTGTAGGTTCTTCCTGTGGAAGACCGGAATACTGGCAACTTTGCTGCACCATGATAATGAGCTGAGGATTCAACTCAAAGCTACTAACTCCAATGGAGGGTATGCAGATGCTACTCCCATATGAAGCAGTAGAGGGGTTAGAATATGACCCCAAAGTCCTCCTGGACTGTCCATCTCCACTTATGTCCATGATGGATCTATGGATATAACTTGGACTGATTTACCTTTTTATTTATTTTATTTTATAAGAAGTAAATACTTAAATAAAATAAAATAACTAAAAAGAATTTGAATTTTGAGCTAATTTTTTTTTTAATTTTTTTTTTCGTAAAAAAAAAATTAAAAATAATTAGTTAAAAAAAACGAAATTTTTGAAAAAGAGGGGAGATATTTTCGAAAATTTGAGAGAGAGAGTTAGTTAGGTAGTTTTGAAAAAGTTAAGAAACAAACAAAAAGTTGGTGAGTTAGTTGAAACAAATTTTGAAAAGATAGGAAGTTAGAAAAGATATTTTGAAAAGATATTTTTGAATTTAGTGAGGAAAGAGAAAAACAATAAGATAGTACAAGATTTAAAATTTTTAGATCTAATGCTCCTTGTTTTTGAAAAATTTGGAGGGAAAACACCAAGGAACACCAAACTTAAAAATTCTAAGATCAAGACACAAGAAAACTCAAGAACACTTTGAAGACTCACAAGAACACAAGAACATGAAGGAAGAACACCAAACTTAAAATTTTTAGAAAACCAAACCAAAATTTTCGAAAATCAAAGGGGAATCAACAAGAAAACACCAAACTTAAAGTTTGGCACAAGATTTAATAAAAAAAATATTTTTGAAAAAGAAGGTTTTGAAAGGAGCATAAAAGATTCTAACCCAATCAAATTAATGTTGTAGCCAAATGAGTTATGGGACCTTCAAAAATTTTAAGAAAGATTATTTTTGAAAACACCAAACTTAAAGTTTGGCCCAGGATTTAATAGAAAAATTATTTTTGAGAAAGGTTTTTTTTTTTTTTTTAAATATGATAGCCAATTATCATGAACATAAACACCACGTTCTAAATAACTGAGCTATAAATTTAAAGTATTTTAACAAGGCGTAATTAATAAAAGACTCTAAACAACAAAAAAAGAAAGATTTTTCCTAATCTAAGCAACAAAATAATCCGTCAGTTGTTCAAACACGAACAATCCCCGGCAACGGCGCCAAAAACTTGGTAGCACAAATCACGAATCACACTTTTCACAACGCGTGCCACTGACCAGCAAGTGCACTGGGTCGTCCAAGTAATACCTTACGTGAGTAAGGGTCGAATCCCACAGAGATTGTTGGTTTGAAGCAATCTATGGTTATCTTGTAAATCTTAGTAAGGAAATCAATTATGTTTATCAGTTGAATTATGAATAACCAGTAGAGCATAAATTAAAAGTTACTTGTTGTGTAGTAATGGAGAATATGTTGGAGTTTTGGAGATGCTTTGTTTTCTGAATCTCTGCTTTCCTCTGTCTTCTGATTCACGCACGCACGTCCTCCTATGGCAAGCTGTGTGTTGGTGGATCACCGTTGTCAATGGCTACCTTCCATCCTTCCAGTGAAAACTACGCTCACGCGCTCTGTCACAGCACGGCTAATCACCGGTTGGTTCTCGATCCGGTTGGAATAGGATTTACTATCCTTTTGCATCTGTCACTAACGCCCAGCCTTCAGGAGTTTGAAGCTCGTCACAGTCATTCAATCCTTGAATCCTACTCGGAATACCACAGACAAGGTTTAGACTTTCCGGATTCTCATGAATGCTGCCATCAGTTCTAGCTTATACCACGGAGATTCTGATTAAAGAATCTAAGAGATACTCATTCAATCGGATATAGAACGGAGGTGGTTGTCAGGCACACGTTCATGGTTTGAGGAAGGTGATGTATGTCACAGATCGTCACCTTCATCACAGTTAAGCGCGAATGAACATCTTAGATAGGAACAAGCGTGTTTGAATGGAAAACAGAAATACTTGCATTAATTCATTGAGACACAGCAGAGCTCCTCACCCCCAACAATGGGGTTTAGAGACTCATGCCGTCAGAGAATACAAAGTTTAGATCTGAAATGTCATGAGATACAAAATAAGTCTCTAAAAGTTGTTTAAATACTAAACTAGTAGCCTAGGGTTACAAAATATGAGTGGACTATGATGGATGATGCAGATATCCACTTCTGGGGCCCACTTGGTGTGCCGGGGCCCACTTGGTGTGTGCTGGGGCTGAGATTTCGTGCAGAGGCCATTTGTGGAGTTGAACGCCAGTTTTTATGCCAGTTTGGGCGTTCAACTCCAGTTTTTGATCCTTTTCTGGCGCTGGACGCCAGAATTGGGCAGAGAACTGGCGTTGAACGCCCGTTTACGTCGTCTATCCTTGTGCAAAGTATGGACTATTATATATTGCTGGAAAGCCCTGGATGTCTACTTTCCAACGCAATTGAAAGCATGCC
The DNA here is from genome assembly GCF_059453495.1 of Arachis ipaensis. Lineage (NCBI taxonomy): Eukaryota > Viridiplantae > Streptophyta > Magnoliopsida > Fabales > Fabaceae > Arachis > Arachis ipaensis. The sequence continues at coordinate 77,025,755 of NC_142442.1, read as the reverse complement.
ATTTCGAGTTCTGTAGCTCCATAAAATCCACTTTGAGTGCAGGGAGGTCAGAATCCAACAGCATCAGCAGTCCTTTTTCAGCCTGAATCAGATTTTTGCTCAGCTCCTTCAATTTCAGCCAGAAAAATAGCTGAAATTACAGAAAAATACACAACTCATAGTAAAGTCCAGAAATATGAATTTTTTCCTAAAAACTACTAGGAATAGACTAAAAACTAACTAAAACACACTCTAAACTATATGAAATTATCCCCAAAAAGCGTATAAAATATCCGCTCATCATGATCCTACTCAAAATGCCACAGACAAGGTCAGATCTTCCGGATCGGAGGATGAAGCTTTATGATTCTAGCTTATACCACAAAGGCCCTAATCGCCCCAGGCTCGGCTGAACAGATGTTCCCATGTCCCCAATGACCATGTGGATTAGCCGTCAAAGAGATGTATAATCAAGCTTGTAGTTCAATGCTATCCCTTTCGAGACTCGCAAGAACTCATGCAGTACAAGGGGTCATATGCTAGTTCCATCCCAGATTCATAAAGATTGAAGAATGAAGATACATCTTAGAATGGAATCAAACATAGATTGAAATAGAAACAGTAATATTTTTAATCCATGAGAATCAGCAGAGCTCCTGACCTTAACCTAGGAGGTTCAGTTACTCATGCTTTACAAAATGAACCAGAGAAATGGTGTCTGTGCTTCTCCCCTCCTGGGAGGCATGATCCTCAGGATGAAGGAAGTTTCTTATTTATAGCAAAATACTAGACCTAAAAGATGTTACTAATAATTAAAAATTACAAAAATATGATAAACTAAGCTAAAGGGTGCGAAAATCCACTTCTGGACTCACTTGGTGAGTGTTTGGGCTGAGTTTAAGGTGAATTCACGTGCTTGGACTCCTCTTGGGGCGTTAAATGCCAGATTTGGTCCATTTTGGGCATTCAACGTCGAGCTTGCTCTTTTTGGGGCATTGAACGTCGGGCAGGGGATGATTTGGGCGTTCAATGCCCGTTTTGGGCCATCATTTCCAAAGTAAAGTATAAACTATTATGTATTGCTGGAAAGCCCTGGAAGTTAGATTTCAAACACTATTGAGAGCATGTCAATTGGACCTCTGTAGCTCTAGAAATGCGTGTTTGAATGTATAGAGGTCAGGAGTTGACAGCATTTGGAGTCCCTTCTTTGCCTCTGAATCAGTACTTTTCCAAAACTCATCACTTTCGGTCAGAAATTACCTGAAATAATAAGAAAACAAACAAACTCAAAGTAGAAACCAAAAATATAAATTTTGCACTAAAACCTATAAAACTTAGTTAAACTCAACAAAATATAACTAAAACACCATGAAAATAATTCCAAAAAGCGTATAAAATATCCGATCAGCAAGGGGTTGTGCCATGCCCAATTTAGTGCTTCTAGGGAAATGGCCCAGCGTGCCACGCCGAGCACACGCCTCATGCACGCCCTTGTTGAAGAGATGAGAGTGGCGAGTTACACCCTTGTTGGATGGTTAAGAAGACGTGCCACACCCTATTTGTTTCTGTTGGAGTACAAGCCCAGTGTGCCACGCTATACACACTGGTGCGGAATTAGAATGTCCACAAACTAACCGGCAAGTGCACCGGGTTGTACCAAGTAATACCTCAGGTGAGTGAGGGTCGATCCCACGAGGGTTGATGGACCAAGTAACAATGATTGAGTGATTTACTCAGTTAGGCAAGTAGAAAATGGTGTTTGAGATTTTAATAGCATTAAATAGTAAATTCAGAGAATTAAAGGCAACAGTGAATTGGTGTGAAAACTATGAGAGAAAACAAATAAGGTTTCAGAGTTGTTTATCTTCCGGATCTCTATTTCTTACCAACTATTTGAATCATGCAAGATTCAATTCATGGCAAACTATATTTGACTAAACCCTAATTCTTTAGTAATTTAGTCTCCTCTAACCTAGTTGTTCATACCCTGGGTCGAGCTATCCGACCTAGGGGAATCGAAGATGAAGCAACCGACCTCTTCAGGTCAGGACCTCCGACCTCTTCTTCAAAAGAGCTCGGCCAAATCAAAATGAGAGGCCCAAACATTCCCAAATGAAGGGACACAGCCCATTCTAAAGGCAGTTAAAGCCTAGAGAAAAAAGGGCGATTTCCCTGAGATAAGATGACCTCACTTAAAGATAAAGATAAGATAACTAACTTATCTTATCTAGAACAATCAGCCTACACTACTATAAATACATTGGAGCACCCAGGTATAACTCATACTTTGATTCTACTAAAAACCTGCTCAAAGCCCATGCTAACTTAAGCATTGGAGTCTCTTGCAGGTACCACCACCCTCCGGTGACGAAGGATCAGCAGCACCACCAGGTCCAACAAGTCGGACACGGCAGCTCCGGCCATCACCACAGATCTCAACCGAGATCGACCTACAATTTCAGGTAACACTCGGAACATTGGCACCGTTGCTGTGGACCTGGAAGTCATCCCATCATCATGGCGGACAACCTTGACAACGACCACAACTCCGGTTTGGAAGAAAGAACTCCGCTTAAAAATACGAAGGTCATATCAAAGGAGGCACCCCAAAACAAGGGAGATAAACAACCCTCTAACACAAACACAAAAATCTTGGAAGCCATCAGAGAACAACAAGATCGCCTCAAACAGCTCGAACAGGAGGCTGAACATCAGCGAGAGGCTAAAAGAGACCTCCGACGAGAAACTAGGCGTCGTCAAGAACTAGAGAACAAGCTCGCAAAACTGGAAGCCGACCTTAAGACCAGAACTGCTCACCCCAACAATGAAGATAACTCCCATAAAGACCAAGATCCCTTCACCAAAGAGATCATAAAAGCCAAAGTTCCAAAAGATTTTAAAGCCCCCGATATGACTTCATACGACAGCACCTTGGATCCAAGCCATCATCTCAGCAACTTCAGGAGCAAAATGTATCTCATTGATGCCTCGGATGCCGTTCGATGCAAAGCTTTCCCAACCACCCTGACAAAGACAGCAATTAAGTGGTTTGATAGTTTGCCTCCTAGATCTATCACCAGTTTTGACGACTTAGCTAAAAAATTCCTGGCCCGATTCTCCATCCAGAAGGACAAAGCCAAACATGCCCCAAGCCTGTTAGGGATCAACCAAGGAGATCGGGAGAACCTTCGCAACTACATGGAAAGATTCAACAAAGCATGTCTCGACATACAAAGTCTGCCAACAGAAACAGCCATCATAGGTCTCATCAATGGCCTATGAGAAGGACCTTTTAGTCACTCCATATCAAAAAAGCATCCAACATCTCTAAACGAGGTACAAGAAAGGGCTGAAAAGTACATCAACATGGAGGAGAACTCTCGATTAGGAGAAGCCTCAAAATTTGGATTTTCCTACCCCTCTTGGGACAAGGATAAAGAGTCCAAGAAAAAAAAAAGATCAATCCAGTGAGTAGCCTAAAAAATACCACAACTACACCCCTCTTCGGGTATCTCTTGTGGATGTTTACCGAGAAATATGCAACAATGAGAAGATCCCACCACCTCGCCCAATCAAAAGCAAAAAAGGAGGGGGAAGTCGGGAAGGAAGACTAGACAGGTTCTTGGCCAACAAGACTGACGAGCCGAGGAAGAGAAGACGAGACCAAGAAGTCGGACGGGCTGAACGACCACCCCGTACCCCTAAGAAACATGTACATATGATAAATGGAGGATTCGTAGGAGGAGGGATCTCTAAATCATCTCACAAAAGACACCTTAAAGAAGTATATTATGTCGGGGAAGGAGAGAGGTCAACCGACCTCCCCACAATTACCTTTGCTAACGAAGATGCAATAGGTGTTATCCCGGGACATGATGATGCCATGGTCATTACCATCATATTGGCCAATTCTCATCTGCGGATATCTTGTTCAAATCCGCCTTCGATAAACTCGGCTTACAAGAAAAAGAGCTCAGAGCATATCCGAATAGCTTATTCAGGCTGGGAGACACTCCAATCCAACCACTTGGATATATCTCACTACACACAACTTTCGGAAAGGGAACCCGGTCAAGGACACTCAATATAGACTACATAGTAGTCAACGTGAGCTCAGGCTACAATGCCCTAATCAGTCGGACAACGTTGAACCAGCTCGTCGCAGCAGCTTTAACTCCACATCTGTGCATGAAGTTCCCAACTCCAGAAGGGATCACCACGATAAAAGGGGGCCAAAAAACTGCGCGGCGCGGTTACAATGAAAGTCTAAACCTCAAATGTGACCTCAAAGGAGAGGAAGTCAACACCATTGAACTCGGGGGAGTTCGAGCTCACAAGGAATTCTGTCCACAACCTGAAGGCAAGGTTGAAGAGGTCCAAATCGATGATTCCTGTAATAAAACGACAAATGTAGGGGGAACCTTGGAAGGAGACCTGAAGGAGTCTCTGATACAGTTCCTAAAGGATAACGCTGATCTTTTCACATGGAAGGTGATAAACCTCAATTTTGTGGTTTATCTTGTGCTTAATTTGGGGGATTTTATCACCTTTTCCCACATTTATTCAATGAAATAGCATGGTTTTGCAATTCTCCCTTGAATTGTGCTTAAGTGTAAAAATATACTTTTTAGGTCCTTAAATTAGTGATTTTAATCCACTTAAATTCTATTCGATGCCTTGATGTGTGTGTTGAGTGATTTCAGGTTCATAAGGCAAGTATTGGATGGAAGAAGTGAGGAGAAAAGCATGCAAAGTGGGAGAACTCATGAAGAAATGAAGGAACCGTAAAGTTGTCAAGCCCAACCTCTTTGCACTCAATCGATCATAACTTGAGCTACAGAGGTCCAAATGAGGCGGTTCTAGTTGCGTTGGAAAGCCAACATCCGGAGCTTCGAAATGATATAAAATTTGCTATATGTTGCTTCGCTTTTAGGGGCGCGCACACGCCATGTACGCGTGCGCACTGATGCTGCTCATGGCCCATTAAACTGAAATCACCCCCAGCGATTTCTGAAGCACTTTGGGCCCAACCCAACTCATTTCTAATGCTATTTCATGCAGAATTCAAGCTTGGACAAAGGGGGAGCAATTGTTTATAACTTAGCATCATGTAGGTTAGTTTCTAGAGAGAGAAGCTCCCTCTTCTCTCTAGAATTAGGGTTCTTAGGTTAATTTCATCTTAGATCTAGTTTCAATTTCATGTTCTTATCTTGTTTTCTTTACAATTTCATGCTTCTACTCTTGATTCTCTTAGTTTGTAGTGTTAAATCTACTTTTATTTCTCTTTTGTGATGATGACTCTTGTTGGATTTTGATCTTTTCTTTAATGCAATTTAATGTTTGATGTATTTTATTGTGAATTTGAGTTGTTGATCTTGTGTCCTTGTAATTTGTAGTTGGTAGATTTAACTATTTCTTGTCATTTATTATGCTTTCTTTTTATGCCTTCCAAGTGTTTGATAAAATGCTTGGTTGGATTTTAGAGTAGAATTTTGTGCTCTTGGCTTGGGAAGGTAACTTAGGAACTCTTGAGTTACTAATGTCCAAGTGATTGACGATTGGGAGCCATTAATGCTAGATCTCACTAATTGATTTGGTGTAGAACTAGGACTTATGGACTTAGATTGATATAGTTCACTTGACTTTCCTCTACTATTAGTTAGGGGTTAACTTAGTGGGATTGATCCTTGCCAATTCTCATGTTGTGGTTAGTGATTAGGATAGAGATCCTTGACCACCTAACCTTGCCAAGACCTTTTTGTTAGTCTATTTCCTTTTCCATTTACATTTCTTGTCCATCATCTCAAAAACCCCAAAACATACCTCATAACCAATAACAAGACACTTTATTGAAATTCCTAGGGAGAACGACCCAAGGTTCCAATACTTCGGTTTATAAATTTAGGGGTTTGTACTAGTGACAAACAAAATTTTTGTATGAAAGGACTATTGTTTGGTTTAGAAACTATACTTGCAACGAGAATTCATTTGTGAATTCTAAACCACACAAAAGTTTGTTCATCAAAATGGCGCCGTTGCCGGGGATTTGCAATGGTGTTATGTTATTGCTTATTGTATATATGTGAATATTGTGAATAGCTTGATTTTTGGATTGCTTGTTAGTTTTTGTTAGTTTTAGGACTTTGTTTCATTATTTCTTGTTAGCTTTTGTTTCTTATTTTCACTTTTCACTATGAATTCTCACTTTGGCTATGAGTGTGATTACAACTATGTTGTAGGAAATGGGAACTTCAATGAAGATGTGCATCAAGGATGGGATAACCAAAGGTGGGAGGAGCCATATGTATATGATCAATCCTCTTGGCAACAACATCCACCAATGCATTATGAGGAAGAGCTATTCTATGATGCATACCAATCGAATGGTTATGGTGAATCCCCTTGTGACTCTCAAGAACCACCACTATACACCTATGAGCCCTATGAGCCATATCCTCAACATAGCCATCAACCATACTCACAAGATACTTTTCACCAACCATCTTCATATGACCCTAATCCATATCCATCCTACCAATAACCATATGAGCCATATGAACCACACATAGAGCCACCACCACTCCAACATCAACATTTTCAGGAGCCACCCTTCCATACTATTACCAAGATGAACCACCTCCAATGCATGTAAAATTTCAACCACAAGATGAATTCTACTTTCCACCACAACCTCCTATGGAAGAATACTCAAGCCCATCAATCCAAGAGCCATATGATCCTACTCATGATATCCAAGAGGAGCAACAGTCAAGGGATCATTTCAAGGAAGCATTGGATCAATTTTAAGGAACCATGGAGTGTGTTGTGCAACAAATGGAAAGAAGGGAAAACATTAGACCACCACAACTCTACCAAGAAGAACTACCTTCCGACTCTGAATCCTTCCCCCAAATTGATGGACCTTCCAATTCACCCCAACCTCTAATGGATGACATCCTTAATGTTCTTGTTCAAGAACAAGAGGAGATGAAAAGGGATGTAGAACAATTCATGACTACCTTAGACGAGGTGGTAAACCGGCTAGCATCCCAATGCTTGAACACTCAAGGAACTCCCATGGCTACATGTGGAGAATCAAGTGAAGAGCATAACATGAATGAGAGATTGGTGGAGAATGAGGAAAGTTACTTTGTATTGGAACAATTGGAGAAAGCCATAATTGTTGAAGTAGAGGAAGAGATGGTTGAAGACTTAGGAGATGCGGAACCTCCTTGGGAACATAAAGTTGAAGAAAACCCCTCCAAGAAGATTGAAATTGATGCCAAGAAGGAAAGTGCACACCTTCCAAGGCATATTCCATATGAAGCCTTGGATGGGATAGAGCAAGAATTGAGTTCCCTTGGTGATGGAGATCAAGCATCAAGTCTTAGTAGTGAAGAATCCTTTGAGCATGAAGAACCTTCTCCCAAAGAGATGGAAAGCAATGTGGAGGTAAATCTCTCTTGTCCTCCCATTTGTGATTTGAGTAAGGGAAAATGTTTAGATAAAACTGTCAAACAAAGGATTGAAATTAAGAGATCTTGTGAAGAGGTGGAAGTCCTTAGAAAAAGGAGGATGGGAATTGAATACGCCTTGTCAAGACCCTTTGAATTACCTTTGCCTAGGTTGCCATCTACACTTTCATTTGAGTGGGTGAAACTCATTTCTATTATCTTTATTATCCCACTTGAATATGGTTTGCTTGAAATAGATGGCCAACTTAGGATGCTTTGTGGGATGAAGCGTAAAAGAAAGATGTTTCGTGGTTGGTGTTGCAAATCAAGGCTCGTTATGGTTGATGCATCCAACATGAGATATAAAGGTTAGAGTAGTGCTCACCTAGATGGGTCTAGAAGGATTGTTGGTCACTTTATAGAGAATTCACCTTGTTCACCACCCGGATGGGCTAATAATGAGAGTCAACTTCAAGACGGGTGTGAAAACAAAGTGTGGGACCCCAGATTACAAGAAGAAGATCAACTTTGGGAGCCCATGGTTTGTGAAGAACTCCATCAAAGCTTGGAGTTATTAACTTTGAATGATGAAGCACAATGGAAGTCCAAGCATTGGTGGATGTTCAAGGATGGATTCAAGCACAAGCCACCTTGATAAGGAGCTCCCCATAAGTCCAACTTAAGGACAATAAACAAAAGTGCTAGGTGGGAGACACCCCACCATGGTAACATCTTTCCCTTTTCCTCTTTGTAAATATTGATAATTTAGGTTTAATTTCATGTTTTGTTTAGTTAGTTGAATTTAATTGGGAGTCTAGTAGGTTAAATAAGGTTTTGTGATGTTTTGGTAGCTGTTTGGAGGTTTGGAATGCTTGGTTTGGTACAAAAACACAAAAATGTTTTTTTGAAAAACAGAGCACCATCCACGCGCACGCGCACTCCACGCCTACGCGTGCCCAAGTGTTTTTGGCCATCCACGCGCACGCGTCATGTACGCGTACGCGTGGATTGAGTTTTTCCACCCCTCTATACATTCACCCGAGAGTTGTGCCTGAAGTGTGCCAACCTTGTGCCTCAGGGCACGCGCACGCATACCTTGCGCATACGTGTCGACTCTCTGCTTTGCCATGCATGCGTACGCACACTGCACGCGTACGCGTCGCTTCCATTTTCATCAATCCACGCTTACGCGCACATGACGCGCACGCGTGGATTGCCCTGTTTCACTCATCTTTCTTTTCTTCTCTTCTTTCCATTTCTTTCCTTCTTCTCTCTTCTCTTCTTTTCTTTCCACCCTTCAAACATCATCCAACACTACCAAATATCATGTAACACCATTTCTTTTAGCTAGTTTAATTTTTGTTTAACTTTTGTTTTCCATTATAAGTGTTGGATTACTAATCTTGTTTACTATTTACTGCTGATGCTTATTGATAGGATGTTAGTTTAACATCATTGTTGTTAATTGTACTTGTTGGATTTCTTTGTTGGGGTTGTATTTGGTTACTTGGTTGGGAATTTTTCATGCTTAACACTTTTGAATACCAAGTACTTGTTCCATTGCCTTCATGCATCTTACCTCTTTGAATTGCATGTTTTGGCCACCATGCATTCATCACCCACTGCTAGGCAATTGTATATTATCATTGCATTTTTTTAGGGGATACCTGTTTACGGTTTACCCTTATTCACATCACTTATTCCATGCATTGAGATCGTAGAATTGTGAAATTGGATCGAAAGCTTACCTAATGACATATTTTTGAGCTTTGTAAAGCTTTGTGGGTCATGCTTGCTATGTGATTGATTTCCACTTCTATCTTCTTTTTCCTAAGTTCCATAGCATCCATGTGTTTTACCTCTATGTCACTTAGGTGTTGCAACAACTTCAATATGTATCATTGATTATTGTGTGAGTTTCATATACCATTTTGTTCACTAAGTCTACCTACACATCAATCAATGTCCATGCATTATCCAATTTTACAATTGCTTGATTTTTGCTTGAATGCTTTTATGCTTCTTCACTACTCGTTGGGTTGTTTTAGCCTACAAGTATTTTAAAGTATCTCAAGCACACTAGAATGAGTGAAGTGCATGTTTTCTTTTGTATAATTGTGATGTGATTTTTAAATACTAGGGTGTGAGTCCTAAACCGCATGCAAGTTAGGACCCACACACTTTTTTTTCATTATTATCACACCAATTCACTCACTCAATTCTAGTGATTTACCTCATTCCAACAATCCATGCTTCCTTGCTTGTGCATTTACTTGTTTTCTATGTTCAGGATGAATCATCATAAGCAAAAACGGAAGTGGGAGAAGAACACGCAGCATCGGTTGACCTACCAACTGAAGGTAGCAACTAGGAAAGTCGCCGTACCCCCTTATTCATCTTTGGATGCACCGAAGACGGTGCAAACTTTTAAGTGTGGGGAGGTCGTCCGACCGCTTGGCATTTTCGGGTAACAAGTTTCTAATCCCAACACTTTTGTATTTCATTTTTAGGTCTTTTAGCTTTTTTGGTTTCATTGCATATGTATATATTAAGCTTAGTCAAAATCATGATATTTTCCAAGGATTTTATCTATAGGGCACCCCAATTGAAAAAAAAAATTTTTAGAAGTTGTTTGAATTATATACTTTGTGGATCATGTTTTGAGCTAAGAACACAAGCATGTGAGATTTGAGCCTAATTGTGTGGTTACATCATACATAACCACTTACTTTCATTCTTGTATGCATTATTCTTTTCCTATGATTGTAATCTTTGATTTGTTTGATTCTTTATGTCCATTACTTTGTGTATATATGCATTTATATGATTGAGGCCATTGTTCAAATAACTCACTTACCCAAATAAGCCTACCTTTTATCTTCCATTGATAACCAATTTAAGCCTATGCTTAACCAATTTGTTCTTAATTGTAGCACATTACAAGCCTAAGTGAAAAATAATAAATGTCCCTTGTTTGGATCTTTGATTAGCTTAGGCTAGTGAGAGTGTTCATCATTTGATTTTGGGAGAGTTGGGAACATTGGGTAGAGATAAAAGTGTGTTTACATTTTTGTTGAAAAATCATGGGAATTGGGTACATACTCATGTATTAATCATGTATAAACCATATGCATTGATGTTCTTGTATATATTTCAAAAAAAAAATAAATAAATAATAGAAATAGAAAAAAGAAAGACAAAGAATTACAATAAAAAGGGGACAAAATGCCCCAAAGCAAGGTTCAATAAAAGTCAATGCATATGGGTGGTGATCAAAAAGAGAATGCATGAGTGTGTGAAAAAGTGAAGAATGGGCAGTTAGGTTTGTTTAGAATTGTATAGGTTGTCATAGGTTAGGTGGGAAGTTTAAGTTAATCAAAGATTCAAATCTCAAGCCCACTTGACCATATGCATCCTACCTTGACCCTAACCCCATTACTACCTATGGGAAGTCCTCATGATATTTGTATGCATGCATGAAATAATTGTTGATTGTTAGATAAAAAACAAATCTTGGAAAACATGATTAGGGGAAAATTGAGTGAATTAACCCCATACACTTGAGCGACTAGAGCAGATACACATCCGGTGAGGGTTCGATTGCTCAATTACATGTTTCCACCCATGATCATCTCTTTTCTTGCAAGTGTGTAAAATCTTTTTAATAATTCAATTCAATTGTGGGTTGAGTGATTGCTATTGCCTTAGCCCTTGTGTTTGTATATGTATTCTTGGAAATTGATTTATTTTGACTAAGTGGATGCATTCATGTAGATAGATTGCATATAGATAGGTTGCATGTAGTTAGTTTGCATTGAATAAATGTTGATGTCCCTTTGCTTCTTTCTTGATTTTAGCATGAGGACATGCTTAGTTTAAGTGTGGGGAGATTTGATAAACCCCAATTTTGTGGTTTATCTTGTGTTTAATTTGGGGGATTTTATCACCTTTTTCCACATTTATTCAATGAAATAGCATGGTTTTGCAATTCTCCCTTGAATTGTGCTTAAGTGTAAAAATATGTTTTTTAGGTCCTTAAATTGGTGATTTTAATCCACTTTAATTCCATTCGATGCCTTGATGTGTGTGTTGAGTGATTTCAGGTTCATAAGGCAAGTATTGGATGGAAGAAGTGAGGAGAAAAGCATGCAAAGTGGGAGAACTCGAAGAAATGAAGGAACCGTAAAGCTGTCAAGCCCGACCTCTTTGCACTCAATCGACCATAACTTGAGTTACAGAGGTCCAAATGAGGTGGTTCTAGTTGCGTTGGAAAGCCAACATCTGGGGCTTTAAAATGATATAAAATTTGCTATATGTTGCTTCGCGATTAGGGGCGCGCATGCGCCATGTACGCGTGCACGCCGATGCTGCTCATGGCCCACTAAAGTGAAATCGCCCCCAGCGATTTCTGAAGCACTTTGGGCCCAACCCAACTCATTTATAATGCTATTTCATGCAGAATTCAAGCTTGGTCAAAGGGGGAGCAATTTTTTATAACTTAGCATTATGTAGGTTAGTTTCTAGAGAGAGAAGCTCCATCTTCTCTCTAGAATTAGGGTTCCTAGGTTAATTTCATCGTAGATCTAGTTTCAATTTCATGTTCTCATCTTGTTTTCTCTACAATTTCATACTTCTACTCTTGATTCTCTTAGTTTGTAGTGTTAATTCTACTTTTATGTCTCTTTTGTAATGGTGACTCTTGTTGGATTTGGATCTTTTCTTTAATGCAATTTAATGTTTGATGTCTTTTATTGTGAATTTGAGTTGTTGATCTTGTGTCCTTGCAATTTGTAGTTGATAGATTTTACTATTTCTTGTCATTTATTATGCTTTCTTTTTATGCCTTCCAAGTGTTTGATAAAATGCTTGGTTGGATTTTAGAGTAGAATTTTATGCTCTTGGCTTGGGAAGGTAACTTAGGAACTCTTGAGTCACTAATGTCCAAGTGATTGACGATTGGGAGCTATTAATGCTAGATATCACTAATTGATTTGGTGTAGAACTAGAACTTATGGACTTGAATTGATATAGTTCACTTGACTTTCCTCTACTATTAGTTAGGGGTTAACTTAGTGGGATTGATCCTTGCCAATTCTCATGTTGTGGTTAGTGATTAGGATAGAGATCCTTGACCACCTAACCTTGCCAAGACCTTTTTGTTAGTTTATTTCCTTTGCCATTTACATTTCTTGTCCATCATCTCAAAAACCCCAAAACATACCTCATAACCAATAACAAGACACTTTATTGCAATTCCTAGGGAGAACGACCCGAGGTTCCAATACTTTGGTTTATAAATTTAGGGGTTTGTACTAGTGACAAACAAAATTTTTGTATGAAATGACTATTATTTGGTTTAGAAACTATACTTGCAACGAGAATTCATTTGTGAATTCTAAACCACACAAAAGTCTGTTCATCAGAAGGCCGCAGACATGCTAGGCATAGATCCCAAACTGATATGCCACAAACTGGTGGTATACCCAGGATCTTGGCCAGTGCAACAGAAGCGTAGGAAGCTCGGACCAGAAAAGTCCCAAGCTGTAGCAGAGCAGGTACAAGCCCTACTGGAGGCAGAGTTTATAAGGGAGGTCAAATACCCACTATGGCTAGCCAACGTTGTCTTGGTGAAAAAGTAAAATGAGAAGTGGCGGATGAGCACTGACTACACCGACCTCAATAAAGCCTGCCCAAAAGACCCCTACCCACTACCAAGTATAGACGGTCTAGTGGACGCATCTTCTGGGTACAAGTACCTCTCCTTCATGGATGCTTATTCAGGATACAATCAAATTCTGGTGTATCCACCCGACCAAGAAAAGACCTCGTTCCTAACTCCAAAAGCCAATTACTGCTATATCGTCATGCCATTCGGACTCAAGAACGCGGGAGCTACCTACCAAAGATTAATGAACAAAGTCTTCGGAAAACACATCGGGAAACTAATGGAAGTTTACGTCGACGATATGTTGGTAAAAACACAAAGTGAGGAATCCTTGTTGCCCGACCTCGCAAAAGTGTTTGACACCATCAGAAAGCATGGTTTGTGACTTAATCCTGCAAAATGTACCTTCGCGGTAGAAGCTGGCAAATTCCTGGGCTTCATGCTCACACCAAGAGGAATTGAGGCGAACCCAGATAAATGTCGGGCTATACTCAACATGAAAAGTCCAACCTGCGTCAAAGAAGTACAATAGCTCAACGGAAGACTGGCAGCTCTGTCCCGGTTCTTAGCCGGTTCGGCCATAAGATCCCTCCCCTTTTATGCCTAATTAAGAAAGGGAAAAAGGTTTAAATGGACTGAAGAGTGCGAGAAAGCCTTCCAAGATTTCAAAATTTTCTTGGGGCAACCACCCATTCTTACCCGACCACGGGAGGGAGAAGCACTCATACTATACTTGGCAGTAGGAAATCGGGCAATAGCCTTAACACTAGTTAGAGAGGATGAAAGCAGGCAACAACCCATCTACTTCATCAGCAAAGCCCTACAAGGGGCCGAGCTAAACTATCAAAAGATAGAGAAGTTCGCCTACGCTCTCATACTCACTTCCCGATGACTTCGCCCATACTTTTAAGTGCACACTATTAAGGTTCGGACCAGCCAGCCCATAAAAGGCATTCTACAGAAGACAGACTTAGCTGGAAGAATACTGCAGTGGGCAGTCGAATTGTCTGAATTCGATTTGCAATATGAAGCTCGGATAGTAATAAAATCACAGTATCTGGCTGACTTCATTGCTGAGTACACTGATACCTCGGGAACTCCCACAAAGTGGAATCTCTATATGGACGGATCTTCAAACAAAACCGGGAGTGGGGCAGGTGTGATAATAGAAAGCGATCAGGAAACCCAAATCGAACTCTTACTAAAGTTCGAATTCCCTACTTCAAATAATCAAGCCGAATACGAAGCATTACTGGCTGGTTTGAGGCTGGCTAAGAAGGTAGGAGTTCAAAAGCTCACCATCTTCAGTGATTCCCAAATAGTTACCTCACAAATCGAAGGGAATTACCAAGCTAAAGATCCCACCATGAAGAAGTATCTGGACAAAACCAAAAAACTGCTCGGACAACTCAGGGAATATGAGGTCCGACATATACCCCGGGAACAGAATGCTCGAGCTGACGTACTCTCAAAACTATCCAGCATCAAACCAGGTGGCAATAATAGAAGCCTCATCCAGGAAACACTACAAAGCCCATCAATCTCAGAGGAAGAAAAGGTCCTAGCCATATCTGGTCAGGATCAAGGATGGATGACCCCCATTATAAAATACCTCAAGACAGAAACACTCTCTACAGATAAGAAAGAGGCAAAGAGGTTAATACGAGAATCACTGTACTATACTATGGTGGGTGACATCTTATATAGGAGGGGGATCTCAACACCTCTCCTAAAGTGCGTACTGACTTCTAACACAAGGGTAGTCCTGGAAGAAGTACATAGTGGCATGTGTGGCAACCACTTGGGGGCACGAGCTCTTTCCAAGAAGGTACTCCGAGCTGGATTTTTCTAGCCAACCTTACACAAAGAAGCGGCAGAATTCGTCAAGACATGCCCACCATGTCAAAAGCATGCAAACTTCCACATCGCTCCACCAGAAGAGCTCATTAACATAACGTCACCCTGGCCATTCGCAAAATGGGGATTAGACCTCCTCGGACCCTTCCCCAAGGATCAGGACAAGTCAAGTTCCTCATTGTAGGGGTAGACTATTTCATGAAATGGATTGAGGCAGAGCCCCTAGCCAATGCCACTGCCCAAAGAAGTCAGAAATTTTTATACAGGAACATTATTACAAGGTTTGGAGTCCCTTACTCCATCACCACAGATAATGGCACCCAATTTACTGATACAGGTTTTAGAAACTTGGTAGCCGGCTTAAAAATAAAGCACCAATTCACATCTGTAGAACAGCCACAAGCCAATGAATAGGCAGAAGCTGCCAACAAAGTCATACTAGCCGGGTTAAAACAAAGACTACAGGGTGCAAAGGGAGCTTGGGCCGAAGAGCTCCCACAAGTCCTATGGGCATATCGGACAACTCCACACTCCACTACAGGAGAATCACCCTTCAGACTTGCTTACGGAATGGAGGCAATGATCCCAGTAGAGATAGAGGAAGGATCCCCCAGGATAATCCTCTATAATGAAGATACCAATTCCCAAACTCAAAGGGAAGAGCTCGAGCTACTTCCAAAAATCTGAGAAAGAGTTCGGATTAGAGAGGAAGCGCTAAAGCATCGAATGGCTTCAATGTATAATCAGAGAGTAGTGCAGCGAAGCTTCGCCAACAATGATCTCATCTTAATCTGATATGACATCGGAGCAGGTCAATCAGGAGAAGGAAAGCTAACATCTAACTGGAAAGGACCTTACCGAGTTGTAGAGGTACTGGGAAAAAGGTTACTACAAGGTGTCCGATCTGGAAGGGCGAGAGCTACCAAGGTCATGGCATGCATGTAACCTGAGAAGGTACTATAGTTAAAAAAGTGATAAAGATCATAGGTCAAGGTGCTCTCTTTTTCCTAAAAAGGTTTTTTAATGAGGCGCCAAGCCAAGATCTACAAAATTGCCCGATTTAGAAGGGTAAGCACTTATATGTATATACTCTTATATATTTTGCATCTCCTACTTGAATAAAGTTTTTTAGATTCCATAAAAAAGTTATCTACCAAGACGTATTAATGAGTGCAAGAATTCACCGCCCGAATATGACAAGTTTGGCAAGATGAGAACCAAACTCGTCACCCGATTACAAATAAGTCGGCAAGGTGAAAGCAACAAAAATAGATTAATGCAAGAAGTTTTAAAAAGTAATCCATAAAAAGTCGCCTGACGAGGCCTGGCTAAAAATGGACTGCTAAAAATAACTTAAGAAGTACCGACACAGAAGTCGGGCAAGGCGATCAACAAAAAGTTATAAAAAGTAATCCATAAAAAGTGGCTTGACGAGGTCTTGCTAAAAAGGGATTACTAAAAATAACTTAAGAGGATTCGACAAGAAGAAGTCGGACCAAACCAATCAACGCAAAAAGTTATAAAAAGTAATCCATAAAAAGTGGCCTGACGAGGTCTTACTAAAAATGGATTACTAAAAATAACTTAAGAGGGTTCGACAAGAAGAAGTTGGACTAAACCAAGCAAAGCGGCAAAGCTATAAAAAGTAAATCCATAAAAAGAGGCCTAATGGATTACTAAAAATAACTTAAGAGGGTTCGACAAGAAGAAGTCGGACTAAACCAAGCAAAGCGACAAAGTTATAAAAAGGAAATCCATAAAAAGAGGCCTAATGGATTACTAAAAATAACTTAAGAAAGACCGACAAGAGAAGTCGACCAATTAAAAGCGTGCGCTAAAAGGGACACAGCTCTGCCCAAGAAGCCATGACTCCACAACATGGCTATCAAAATTGTTCAAAGGCTAACAAAAAAGGTTCTGCCAGAACACTAAAAATTTGTCGAACAAAGCAAAGACCTAATCAAAAAGTGGTCAGACAGCAGAGCACCAACACCCTACAAAGATCTACAAAATTTGCATAGGTTGCAAAAGAACGATCAACATACCAAAATAAACACAGCCATCCTTAAAAGACTCAGAAGGCGACCTGAAAAAGGGCCTCAAGAGTTCAAAGCATTTTTTGTTTTTCTACCTAATAAAGTTGCATAGAAGCAACTAACAGTCAAGGGAACCAAAACCATAAACTAAGATACAAAAAAATAGCATTCAAAAGCCCACAAGTCGGGCTGTGGAGATAAAACACATAAATCATAAGGCGTGCAAAGTCTTCCCAGTAGCTGCGTCAGTAGCAGAAGGCTGAGGAATGATATTCATAGGGACAACATCCACAGTCCCATCCTCACAATTAAGGATTTCACAATCTGGATCAGGTTGAGAATGGCCGACCTCAGCAGAAGGATTTAAAGAAGTCGTGGCCGTAGAAGCTTTGGCTGGTGGTGCAGGAGGAGGCCCATCATCTTCATCATCTGGAGCAGGCACAATTCTGCCATCCTCCACTACATTATCTAAGCTAAAGAGAGTCAGGTCGAGTTCAGGAGCAAGAACTCGGACCTGAGCCCTCAAATTGTCATAAGCACCCATCACATTATCTACCAGATGACTCTGGAGGTTGGCATAATCCATTTGGGTAGTTTTAAGCCTCCCCCTCAACTCTAACACCTCGGCATAAGTGCGGGTATAACTCTCCTTGTGCTTTTTCGCCATCTCCTCCGCCAAATTTGCAACTGCCTCAGCCCTGATAGCCCGCGAATTCTCCTTCTCCAAATCCAACTCCAACTTGATCACCCTGGCGTCCAGCTCATCCTTCAAACCTTTGACCCAAAATTCCGACTTGGCATCCTCCAGGAAAGCTTTCGTTGCATAAACTAGGGAGCCTTGGACAGTACGAAACAAAGCCGCTCCCATATGGGCCATCCGGATACTGTTATTGGTAATAAAATTCAAGTGATGTAGGATGGACACATCATCTATCGGAAGTTGACCAAAGGGGGAAATCTGATTATCCACAAACCCCACAGCATCAAAATATGGGGCATCCAAGTCAAAAGGTTAAATAGTTTTTTTTAGGAGGAGGGCCAACAGTAGGAGAAGAGGCAGCACCAGTAGATGGTCGAATTGGGTCAGAAGGGATAATTCGGACTTGAGGGGTAGGAATAACCTTTCTCAGCCCAGAAGCACTCGATGTCGGTTTCTGTTGAGGAACCTGAGAAGACTCTCACTCCGCAGTCTTGCCCGAGATGTTGGAGGCAGCTGTCGCCTTCTTAGCCCGGTGATAAGCCTTCATGGAATCTACAGACTTCACCATTTCTGAAATAGGAAGACAGGAAAAATCAAGTTACAATTAAGAAAGGGATAGATTGGCAAACAAACAAACAAAGAAAAGCTATAAATAAAGTCGGCGACTACCCAATTCAGTCCGAAGAACGGAAGGATCTCCCAAAAACTTCTTTGTATCAAGATGTGGAGGCTCTCCCCAAATTTCTTCCAACACATTCACAAAGGCCTGCTCGACCTCATCAAGACTCTCCCAGGAATACCTAGCTACTATTACATTCTTTTGCCAGTACAAAGGGAAGGTAGGCTCCTCATTTTCATCCAAAAAGAAGGGTTGAACTCCCTGAACAGCTCGGACTTTGAAATAATAGTTTTTAAAGTCCCTAAAAGACTTGTCATACATAGAGAAAAACTTTTTTCCTTGAGTGGCTTGGAAAGAAACCCAGGAGGCTTTCTTTTTAGATGCCCCAGGCTTTGTCAACACAAAAAGATAAAGAAAAAAGAGTTTGGGTAGGTCGGATATCCAGTTCTTGGCACAATAATTGAAAGATTTTTATAAAGCCCCAAAAGTTCGGGTGGAGTTGAGAAGGAGCTACATTACAGGACCACAACAACTCGGTCTCAAAAGGGGTAAAAGGAATGGTAATATTCAATTGACTAAAGAAATAGTTGTAAGCATAGAAGAAGGGACGTTCCCCTTGAACCAAAAGGGGAAAACTAACCCTCTCCTCTGGATCAGGTGACACTAATTCATAATTCTTCTCTTGATCCCTATCACTACAAATCCTATGGCGCCTCCTAAGCCGCACGCAATACTCAGAATCAGCAACTGTAACACACATTAACACAACAGAGTCCAGCCAATCAGACATGCCTTCCGGGATCTTAGTAGACATTTCAACAATGTTCTTGCGAGAAGACATGGGTCAACTATTCCTACAGAAAGAAAAGGAAAAATGGGGTTACTACTAAACAACTCGGGCAGATAAGGAAACAACTCGGACGATAATATATGATCACCAAGAATAAAAAAACAGCAATAAAAGGGAAACCCCAAGATTCACACTAAAATCCAGGGGAACCCTTTGGAGGCAGTAACAAGGCAAGAACCCGGAAAGGAAGAAATCGACAAGTCTATCCCCTAAAAAATCTCCCAAAATACATCTTCAGCACCTTCACTCCACACAAAGTAGTAAGAAAGTCATCATCATCAAACAGAAAACATCAAAGTTACAACATTTCCTACTGACAGCTTATCATCAAAGCCACAAAAACTTCTCAAAATTATAAACCTCCAATCTACCAACAAATCTGCAAAAGCCAAGACTTTGGTCAAAGAGATGCAACCAAAAGAGAATAAAACCCTAAAGGAAGCAGAAACTACCAGGGATAGACATCACAACAAAGTGTAGAGATCACCACAAAGATGCAAGCTTGTTCAAAGAAAATCGTAAAAACATAAATGACAAAAAGAAAGACACAATCTTTTCTCAAAAAGATCAAGACTCTCAGAAGTAAAATAAAAATCACATGCAATAGTTAGGACACACAAAAAAGGTGACAAAAAACATAAAAGAAAAGAAAATGCCAACCTGAAAAGGAAGAAGAAACGAACGCGATGGGAGGATCAGGAAGAAAACATTGACAAGTCCACTCCAAATAGCCGCTCTCGAAGCAAGGAAAGGGAAACACATAGATGCGAAAACAGAGGGTGTAGATGAACGAAACGTCTTGCGAACAACAAGTAAAGAAGACAGAGAAAAGCTAGAGGAGGAAACTGTAAAGTGAATGATTTGAAAAAATTCAAAGTGAGGTGCCAAAGGGGGAAAAAGGAAACGGCAAAAGGGTATTGTTCATACCCTGGGTCGAGCTATCCGATCCGATATGTTCAGTAACAAAGCGACTGACCTCTTCAGGTCAGGCTATCCGACCTCTTCGCAAAGAACTCGGCAAAATCGACAGGAAAGCCCAAGTAAAGGGCCCAAATAGAGGAATACGACCCAAATCCAAAGGCAATTCAAGCCTAAAGAGATAAAGGCGGTTCCCTTGAAGATAAGCTGACCTCACCCAAAGATAAGATAAGATAAGATAAGATAACTAACTTATCTTATCTAAAAAGGTCACTCTACACCATTATAAATACACTGGAGCACCGAGGTATAACTCATACTCTGATTCTACTAAAAACCTGTTTAATACCCATGCTAACTTAAGCATCAGAGTCTCTTGCAGGTACCCCCCACCCTCTGGTGACGAAGGATCAGCACTGCAGCCAGTCCAACAAGTCAGACATGACAGCTTCGGCCGCCACCCACCAGCCGGACACGTCATCTCCAACCAGTACAGAAGATCTCGTCCAAGATCGACCTACAGTTTTAGGTAACCCTCGGAACATTGGCGCCATTGCTGGGGATCTTGGAAGTCATCCCATCACCATGGCAGACAACCATGACAACGACCATGATTCAGATCTAGAGGATAGAACACCGCGAAAAACGCGGGCAATACACTGAAAGACACCCCAGAATCTAATGGGGACAAAAACTCATCAAATCCGGGAGTGATAGAAGCGCTTCAAGATCGTTTAAAGCAACTTGAAAAAGAAACCCAGCGTCAACAAGAAGTTGGGAAGGATTTACAAAGAAACGTAAGGCGACGCCGAGAATTAGAAGATAAACTTGTAAAGCTCGAAGCCGATCTCAAAGCCAAAGCTACTCAGTCCACCCCCGAGGACAACTCTCGCAAGGATCAAGATCCATTCACTAGGGAAATCATGAAGACCAAAATCCCTAAGGACTTCAAACTTCCGATATGACTTTGTACGATGGCACTACAGATCCCAACCATCACCTTAGCAATTTCAGAAGTAAAATATACCTCACCAACGCCTCAGATGCAGTTCGCTGCAAAGCTTTTCCAACAACTCTCACAAAGACAGCAATTAGATGGTTCGACAACTTACCTCCGAAGTCCATCTCAAGCTTTGATGACTTAGCCAAAAAAATTCCTGGCCAGATTCTCCATCCAAAAAGATAAAGCTAAGCACGCCCCCAGCCTATTAGGAATCAAGCAAGGAGATCGGGAAAGTCTTCGCAACTACATGGAAAGATTCAACAAAATATGCCTAGACATACAAAGCCTACCAACAGAGGCCGCCAACATAGGCCTCATCAATGGTCTACGAGTGGGACCTTTTAGCCAATCTATATCAAAGAAGTACCCCACATATCTGGACGAAGTGCAAGAACGAGCGGAGAAATACATCAATATGGAAGAAAATTCTCGACTACGAGAAACCTCAAAATCTGGATCCACCTACCGAGACAAAGATAAAGAGTCCAAAAAGAAGGAAGATCGGCAAGGGAAAAAAATAAAAAATATCATAATTACACCGCTCTTCGGGTGTCCCTGGTGGATATTTACAAAGAAGTCTGCCACATAGAAAAAATACCCCCAGCTCGACCACTCAAAGGCAAACGAAGAGGAGGAAACCGGAACGAATATTGTGAATACCATCAAGTCCGAGGGCATTCCACCAACGAATGCTCTGACTTAAAAAATGTCATAGAAAAATTAGTGAGAGAAGGAAAACTAGATCGGTATCTGGCCACCCGGGACGATGAGCAAAGAAAAAGGAGAAGAGACGAGGAGGTTGGACGAACCGAGCGATCACCTCGTACACCAGAAAAACATGTTCATATGATACACGGAGGGTTTGCAGGAGGAGGAATCTCCAAATCATCTCGCAAAAGATATCTCAAAGAAGTATATCATGTCGAAGGAAAGGAGGAAGCACCCGACATCCCTGCAATTACGTTTACCAAAGAAGATGCATCCGGTATCATCTCAGGACACGACGATCCCATGGTCATCACCATTATACTGGTAAATGCAAATCTCCACCGCACACTGATAGACCAAGGGAGCTCTGCCGACATCTTATTCAAAACTGCCTTCGACAAGCTCGGCTTAGAAGATAAAGAACTTAGAGCATATCCAAACAGCCTGTTCGGACTGGGAGACACTCCAGTGCAACCACTGGGATACGTCCCACTACACACAACCTTTGGAAAAGGGAACCAATCCAGAACACTCAAGATAGAATACATCGTGGTCGGCGTGAGTTCAGCCTACAATGCCCTAATAGGTTGGACAACACTAAATCAACTCGGTGCAATAGACTCAACTCCACATCTATGCATGAAATTCCCAACTGCAGAAGCGATAGCTACGACAAAAGTAGATCAGAAGATGGCACGCCGCTGTTATAACGAAAGTCTAAACCTCAGAGGTAGAGGAAAAGAATTCCACACAATCAAACTGGGTGGAGTTCAGAGGCGAGAAGAACTCCGTCCACAACCTGAAGGTGAAGTAGAGAAAGTCCAGATCGGAGACATCCCGGACAAAACAACCAATATTGGCACGATTCTAAAAGGAGACATAAAAGAATCACTCGTACAGTTCTTATGAGAAAATGCTGACCTCTTTGTGTGGAAGGCTGCAGACATGCCAGGCATAGACCCCGAGTTAATGTGTCATAAGCTAGCAGTCTACCCTAGATCTCGGCCAGTATAACAGAGGCATAGAAAGCTCGGACCCGAACGATCCCAAGCTGTGGAAGAGCATGTACAAGCTCTTCTGGAGGCATGATTCATAAGAGAAGTTAGGTACCCACTAGGGTTAGCTAACGTCGTCTTGGTGAAAAAATCAAACGGGAAGTGTCGAATGTGTACCGACTATATTGATCTCAACAAAGCCTGCCCAAAAGACCCTTATCTACTCCCAAGTATTGACGCCCTGGTAAATGCCTCCTCCAGATATAAATACCTCTCGTTTATGGATGCATATTCTAGATACAATCAAATCCCAATGTATCCACCCGATCAAGAAAAAACCTCGTTCTTAACACCAAAAGCAAACTACTGCTACATTGTGATGCCTTTCGATCTCAAAAATGCGGGAGCTACTTATCAAAGGCTAATGAATAAAGTCTTTTCAGATCATATCGAAAAAATCATGGAAGTCTATATGGACGACATGTTGATAAAGACACAAAGTGAAGAGACATTATTGTCCGACCTGGTCCAAGTGTTCGACACTATAAGGAAGCATGGCATGCGACTCAATCCTGCAAAATGCACCTTTGCAGTTGAAGCTGGCAAGTTCTTAGGTTTTATGCTCATGCAAACAGGAATTGAGGCAAATCCAGATAAATGTCAGGCCATACTCAACATGAAGAGCCCAACTTGTGTTAAAGAGGTACAACAACTCAACGGGAGATTGGCAGCCTTGTCTAGATTCCTAGCGGGATTAGTGATAAGATCTCTTCCCTTCTATGCTACTCTAAGGAAAGGAAAGAGGTTTGGATGGACAACGGAGTGCAAACAAGTCTTCCAAGATTTCAAAAGATTCCTAGGACAGCCACCTATCCTATCTCGGCCACGAGAAGGAGAACCACTCATATTGTACCTCGCGGTAGGAAGTCGGGCAGTAGCCTCCGCACTAGTTCGAGAAGACGAGAGAGGGCAACAACCCGTGTACTTCATCAGTAAAGCATTACAAGGATCTGAGCTGAACTACCAAAAAATAGAAAAATTTGCCTATGCTCTCATACTAACATCTCGACGACTTCGCTCGTACTTCCAAGCTCACACCATTAAGATTCAGACCAAACAGCCCATAAAAGCGATACTGCAGAAAACAGACCTAGCAGGCATAATCTTGCAATGGGCAGTCGAGTTGTCCGAATTCGACCTTCACAACGAATCTCGGACGGCCATCAAATCACAATACTTGGCCGACTTCATAGCAGAATTTACAGACATCCCGGAAACCCCTACAGAATGGAATCTCTATATGAACGGTCCCACGAATAAGACTGGAAGCAGCGCAGGTGTGATAATTGAAAGCAACCAAGGAACCCAAATCGAACTTTCTCTCAAATTCGAGTTCCCTGCCTCAAACAACCAGGCGGAATATGAGGCACTACTAGCTGGTTTAAAGCTGGCTAAAGAAGTCGGAGCTCAAAGACTCGTTATCTTCAGCGACTCACAGGTGATCACTTCATAAATAACAGGGAGCTACCAAGCTAAGGATCCCACTATGAAAAAATACCTGGGTAAAACCAGGGAACAGCTCGGACAACTCCGGGAATATGAGATCCACCACATACCCCGCGAACAGAATGCCCGAGCTGACGCTCTCTCAAAATTAGCCAGCACCAAACCAGGAGGCAACAATAGAAGCCTCATCCAGGAAATACTACAGAACCCGTTAATCTTGGAAGAAGAAAAAGTCCTGGCCATAACAGGTCTAGATCAAGAATGGATGACTCCTATAATGAACTACCTCAAAACAGAAACACTTCCTACAGATGAGAAGGAGGCAAAAAGGTTAAAACAGGAGGCACAATACTACACTATCATAAACAATACTCTTTACAAAAGAGGAATTTCAATACCATTGTTAAAATGCGTACCGACTTCCAACACGAAGGAAGTTCTAGAAGAAGTACACAGTGGCATCTGTGGCAATCATCTCGGAGCACAAGCACTCACCAAAAAAGTACTTTGGGCAGGATTTTATTGGCCAACTCTACAAAAGGAGGCCACAGAGTTCGTAAAGACATGTCCACCATGTTAAAAGCATGCCAACTTTCACATCGCCCTACCAGAGGAGCTCATCAGCATAACCTCACCTTGACCATTTGCAAAATGGGGACTCGACCTTCTCGGACCCTTTCCTCAGGGATCGGGACAAGTTAAATTTCTCATAGTAGGAGTAGACTATTTCACAAAGTGGATCGAGGTAGAACCCCTAGCTAACGCCACTGCTCAAAGAAGTCGAAAATTCCTATACAGGAACATTATCACAAGGTTCAGGGTCCCATACTCCATCACCACAGACAATGGCACCTAATTCACAGATGCAGGCTTCAGAAAATTAGTAGCCGACTTGAACATAAAGCACCAGTTCACTTCCGTCAAACATCCCCAAGCCAATGAACAAGCCGAAGCTGCCAACAAAGTCATATTGGCTGGGCTAAAATGGAGATTACAAGACGCAAAGGGAGTTTGGGCCGAGGAACTCCCACAAGTCCTTTGGGCATATCAAACAACACCGCATTCCACCACAAAGGAATCACCCTTCCGATTAGCATACGGAACGGAGGCAATGATCCCAGTAGAGATTGAGGAAGGGTCGCCTAGAGTGGTCTACTACAATGAAGAAGCCAACTCCCAACTTCAAAGGGAAGAGCTCGACCTACTTCCTGAAATCCAAGAAAGAGCTCGGATCAGGGAAGAAGCACTAAAACGTCGAATGGCTTCCAGATATAATTAAAAGGTAGTGCCACGAGGCTTCGCTGAGAATGATCTCATCCTAATCCGAAATGATATCGAAACAACTCGACCTGGAGAAGGAAAGCTGGCAGCAAACTGGAAAGGACCCTACCGAGTCATAGAAGTACTTGGGAAGGGCTACTACAGACTATCCGAGCTCGATGGGCGAGAGCTTCCTAGGTCGTGGCACGCCTGCAACCTAAGAAGGTACTATAGCTAGAGATGGTAAAAGATCTCAGCATAAGATGCACTCTTTTTCCTAAAAAGGTTTTTTAATGAGGCACTAAGTTGAGATCCAGAAATTATCCGACTCAAAAGGATAAAAACTCCGTATGTACATATTTTCATTTTCTTTTAAATAAAATATATTAGACGTTCTACAAGTTTTCAAGACGCATTAATCTGAAACATTCATCGTCCGATTATAAAGCAACAGATTGGTAGAAAGGGAAAAACAAATTCACTGCACGATCACGATAAAGACCAACAGAGATGAAAACCAAATTCATCTAAAGGTCGACTAAACGAGGATTTAACCCACCTTCTACAAATCGGCAAAGATGAAAACAGAATAATGCAAGAAGTTATCGAAAGTGATCCGGAGAAAGGACCTGACGAGGTCCTAATAGATTGCTAAATAATAACTTAAAGACTAGCCGACGTTAAGAAGTCGGACCAAGTCAACCCAAGTTATAAGTAAACCCTGGAAAGAGGTCTGGCTAACCCTATAAAAGAGGATTACTTTAACTTAGAAGGGCTCGACATAACGAAGTCGGCCCAAAACCTAAAAGTTATAAAAGTAATCCCTGAAAGAGACCTGGACAAGGTCCAAGAAAGAGGATTACAAAAATAACTTAGAAGGGCCCGACATAATGAAGTCGGCCCAAAACATAAAAGTTATAAAAGTAATCCCTGAAAGAGACCTGAACAAGGTCCAAGAAAGAGGATTACAAAAATAACTTAAAAGAGCCCGACATGACGAAATCGGCCCAAAACACAAAAGTTATAAATGTAATCCCTGAAAGAGATCTGAACAAGGTCGAAGAAAGAGGATTACAAAAATAACTTAGGAGGACCCAATATGAAGGAGTCAGCCCAAGACGTAAGGTAATCTCTGAAAGAGACCTAAGCAAGGTCCAAAAAAGAGGATTACTAAAAAATATCTTGGACAAAACCGACATGACCAGATCGACGTCTCGAAAGCTTTAGCGTTATACCAAGTAATTTCAAACAACACAAATTACTGGAAATAACATCCGGCAAAGGCTCAAGCCAGTCGAAAGAGATCAAACAACGAAAATTCCAACACTCCCAAAGACCTAGAAAGGTACCTAAACGAATACAGAAGGACATGTTACGAAAAAACACAAGTTATGATAATAACAAGCCCAAAAGGTTACCAAAACTAACCCCAAGTTCTTGGAAATTATTTTGTTTTTCAAAATAAGGTTGCTAAACAAGCAACTAGGAGTGCAGCGAAAGTCAGAAACATCATTTACAAAATAAAGAGTAGAAGAAAGCTCACAAGCCGGGCTACCTACATAAGCAATTAGAAAATTCACTAAGAATCCTAAGGCTCCTTAGCAGCATCAACACGGGGCGAAGAAGGACGAGTCCGAAGAGGTACAGCATCCACAGTCCCATCATCCCGATTTAAGATTCGACAATCAGGTTCTGACTCGGGATGACTGGCCTCAACCGAAGGAATTGAAGAAGTCGGCACCTCAGAGGCTTTGGCAGCAGGCACGAAGGGAGGTTCAACATCATCGTCATCAGGGTCGTCAGGAACAATCTTGCCATCCTTTACAACATTGTCCAGACTAAAGAGAGTAATGTCGGCCTCAGGTGCAATAACTCGAACCTGCTCCTTCAAGTTCTCATAAGCAGCATTTACGCTGCCCACAAGGTGACCCTGGAGCTCGGCATAATCAACCCGGGCCGACTCCAACTCCTCCCTAAGATACATCACTTCCCTATAGGACGTGACGTAGCTATCCTTATGCCTTAATGCTGTGTCTTCAGCCAACTTCATGGAAGCCGCCAAGGCCATAGAACTAGCCTTTTCACCCTCTAATTCTTTCTCCACCTTCGCCAACTTTACCTCCAGCTCCTCCTTCAAACCTTTTATTCTATCAAACTCCGACTTAGCCTCTAGCATGAAAGATTTTGTAGCATGAACCGGGATACCCTGAGCAGTTCGAAAAAGAGCCGCACCCATATGAGCCATCTTCACACTACTTCTAGTTATGAACTCCAGGTGATGAAGAATGGACACATGATCCATTGGAAGACCTCCATAGGGGGCAATCTGCTGGTCGAAAAACTCGACGGCATCAAAATTAGGGGCATCAAGGTTAAAAGGCTCAGATGTTTTTTGCTTTTTCGGAGGAGGAGCGCCAGCGCCAGCAGCTGAAGTTTGTGGAGGGTTAGCCAGATGAACCCGGGGAGTAGGAATCACCCTCCTCGGCCCCGGTGAACTCGGCACGGATGGCTTCACCTGAACCTGAGAAGATCCCTCTCCTGCCACCTTGACCGACATGTTTTTAGCGGCAGCAGCCTTCTTGGCCTTCTTGAAGTCCTTCATGGGGTCATTATTTTTAGACATCTCTAAAAAATAGAATCAACCACAGTAAGGGGTTACAATCGCAAAGAAAAGAAGGCAAAGCTAAAAACAAGGACAAAAACAAGTCAGATAATACCTAACGCAATTCGGACCAGGGACGGGTCCCCCAGAAACTTTTTGGTATCAAGGTGGGGAGGTTCCCCCCATATATCTTCAAGAACAATAACAAAAGCCCGCTCGACCTCGTCAAGCATCTCCCACTGTCACATTCTTTTGCCATTCTAGAGGAAAAGCAAGCTCATCATTCTCATCAAGGAAAAAGGGGCGGGCCCCCTCAACAGCTCGAACTTTAAAGAAATAGTTCTTAAAGTCCTTAAAGGACTCATCGTACATGGTAAAAACTTTATATCCCTGGGCAGATCTAAAGGAAACCCAAGAAGCTTTCTTTTTGGAAGAAGCCCCGGTCTTGGCTGAAACAAAAAGATAGAGGAAAAGAGTGTGAGAAGGTGTGACACCTAACTCCTGACAAAGCAGCTGAAAAATCTTAACAAAGCCACAGGAATTTGGATGAAGCTGGGACGGGGCGACGTTACACGACCACAACAAATCAATCTCAAAGGCAGTAAAGGGAAAGGTAATGTCCAACTGGCTGAAGAAATATTCATAGGCATAGAAGAAGGGACGCTCCCCCTCGACCGAGGTTGGAAAACAAACCCTCTCGTCAGAGTCAGGTGCTACAAGCTCATAATCCCTCTCCTGGGCACCGCTACCACAAAGCCTATGATGTTTTCTCAGCTCTACACAAAACTCAGCATCCACCACAGAAACACACATTAAGACAAGGGAGTCCAGCCAATCGGACATCCCCTCAGGAACTTTAGAAGACATCTCTACAATATTTTTGCGATAAGACATGGCCAACTAGTCCTACAAACAAGAAAAGAAGATTGGATTACTAAAAACCATTTCAGACAAAATCAAAACAACTCGGCCAACATAATCCAACGCAGTACAAGCATCAAAAGGAAACCCCAGGACCCACACCAAGAAGATCCAGGGGCATCCTTTGAAGGCAGTTAACAGGACAGGGACTAAGGACACCTACAAGCCTACATCTCGATACGTCCCAACAAGAAAACAATAAACCCCTTTTTTCCTTTTCTTTCTACTAAAGCGACACTTTGAGAAGAAAGCTACGAGCCACAGATCATCAAAATAAACTACCTCCCAGATTCACTATCCCAGTTTTGATCAATGAACGAAGCTACTAAACAACAAAATATCATCAAAGATGCAACCTTTTCAGAGAAATAAAATCCCCCTCCGAACAAACAAAGTAAAACAAAGCATCGATCATCTCTTACAAAAGGGCAAAAAGGGGCAATCTTTGCAGAAGTAAACAAACACAGTTTTTCAAAGTATAAAAAAAACAACCAGAAGCAACAGCAGAACATGCAAAGTGGAAGAAAGCCTCAACAGAAATACCAGGAGTATGCATAAAGACGAAAAAGAAACTAGAAAAAATACATCACAGTAACAAGCAAACACAAGACTACCAAAAGGTTCAAGCATTTCCAACGCACATTCAGTCAAAATCAAAGCCTTATCAGAAAAAAGGATGAAAAGAAGAACCAACCTGAACAAAGGAAGAAGTTTCGTAGAAAGATCGAAGACGAAGGGACATAATCACCTTCCGAGCAAAGAGAGACACCAAGAAATCACCAAATGACGTCGCAGAAAAGAAAGATGAAAACCGCAAACTTCAGAAAACAGAAAGGAAGAAAGAAAAGGGAAGTTAGAAGTAAAAACGGAGAAGAGAAACCGTTTCTGCGTGTAAGGTTCAAAATAAAAAGCCAAGGGAAATGTGGCAATTAAAATCAATTAATGAAGGTATTAAACCCTCGCACATTCCCAAGAACAGAGTGCTAATATAAAAGCGCGCGCTTTCAGAAGAAAACGTTCCACATTCAAAAAAGGAAGATTCTATAAAGAAAGAAGTCGACAAATGCTCGAGTTCGGCTTCATTAGAGAAGGATCGAAGTCTTAAAGAACTAGGACTCGACCCCGAAAAGAAAGACCGAGCTCGAGCAGGGGCACTGTTCATACCCTGGGTCGAGCTATCTGATCCGGGATGTTCAGTAACAAAGCGACCGACCTCTTCAGGTCAGGCTATCCGACCTATTCGCAAAGAGCTCGGCCAAATCGACAGGAAAGCCCAAGTAAAGGGCCCAAATAGAGGAACACGACCCAAATCCAAAGGCAATCCAAGCCTAAAGAGATAAAGGCAGTTCCCTTGAAGATAAGCTGACCTCACCCAAAGATAAGATAAGATATGATAAGATAACTAACTTATCTTATCTAAAAAAGTCACTCTACACCATTATAAATACACTGGAGCACCCAAGTATAACGCATACTCTGATTCTACTAAAAACCTGTTTAATACCCATGCTAACTTAAGCATCGGAGTCTCTTGCAGATACCCCCCACCCTCCGGTGATGAAGGATCAGCAGTGCAGCCAGTCCAACAAGTCAGACACGACAGCTCCGGCCGCCACCCACCAGCCGGACACGTCATCTCCGACCAGTACAGAAGATCTCGTCCAAGATCGACCTACAGTTTCAGGTAACCCTTGGAACAGGTATTAATGAGCTTTTAAACCCTCGCACGTTCCAAGAAAAGTGCAACGCGTGCTAACAATTAAAAAAGAGGAAAACACTTCGCATTCAAAGGAACCCAGCTGGAGTTATATAAAGATCGACAAAAGGCAAAATGCTCGAGCTCGACTTCTCCAAAAGTGTCAAAGTCTGAAGATGCGACCCTAAAAAAAGTAAAAATCGAGCTCAAGCAGGGGCACTGTTCATACCCTGGGTCGAGCTATCCGACCTAGGGGAATCGAAGATGAAGCAACCGACCTCTTCAGGTCAGGACCTCCGACCTCTTCTTCAAAAGAGCTCGGCCAAATCGACGTGAGAGGCCCAAACATGCCCAAATGAAGGGACACGGCAGTTAAAACCTAGAGAGAAAAAGGCAGTTCCCCTGAGATAAGATGACCTCACCTAAAGATAAAGATAAGATAACTAACTTATCTTATCTAGAAAGGTCAGCCTACACTACTATAAATACACTAGAGCACCCAGGTATAACTCATACTCTGATTCTACTAAAAACCTGCTCAAAGCCCATGCTAACTTAAGCATTGAAGTCTCTTGCAGGTATTACCAGCCTCCGGTGACGAAGGATCAGCAGCACCACCAGGTCCAACAAGTCAGACACGACAGCTCCAACCATCACCACAGATCTCAACCGAGATCGACCTACTATTTCAGGTAACCCTCGGAACCCTAGTTAACTGCCAATTCCTTGGTCACTTAATTTCAATTAGAGGGTTAAGTTCAATTCTAGTTTATCAACCACAAAAACCCTAATTACCCAAATATAAAAGGATTATATGTCACTCCACCCATGTGTTTTTCTTGCTTCTTCTTCATCCTGGCGCCAAACGTGGGCTGCACCAAGTTTGGCGCCACTAAGGCAGCACAAAAGGGGATCTTTTTTCTTGATCTTGGTGCCAAACTTGGATATCCCAAGTTTGGCGCCACCATGCGAGCGTGAGTGAGGAGCTTGTGATGATCATGGCACCAAACTTGGAGATTGCCAAGTTTGGCGCCACCTCCTAGGGTTGTACTGGCTCCATTTATTCCTTCTAAACTCTGTCAAATCCGCTTGAATGCTACCTGAAATAAACCAAATTGTACACGACTCAAAGTTGCATTCATAGTGGCTTAAAAGTACTTAAATCTTGATTAAACTTAATAAATTTGAATGCAAATTCACTAGGAAAAGATAAGAAAGAAGCTCACGTATGACAACACCAAACTTGAATTATTGCTTGTGCTCAAGCAACCAATGCCAATGTAAACTTAAGATGTGAATTTGCATGATGGTTGAGTGCTCAATTGAGCTCCTGTCTGTCTCAAAGTGGGGTTAACAACACTGAAACCCTGAATAGTCTTGGCATCTTACTATCCTTTGAATCTTAGGAATGTCAATGTCATTTGGAATTAGAATCCGGATAATATTATGAATTCTCTTGCCTTTTTACTTTGGATTAATCCTTGAACAGAACATTTTTCTTTTCTTTTCTCTAGTGCTTGCAACTTGAGTCTAGCTGTGACTTTAAATATTTTATCTCAATCTGTACTTGACACAAAAACTCTACAAGCACTTAACTGGGAAACTCTTTTGAGTTCTGATTTCTCTTTCAATTGCTCCTAGACAGTGGTGCTCAAAGCCTTTGGCATACTCTGTAATTGCACTTGTTCTCGACTCTTAGTGCTCTGTCTCAAGAATTACTTGAGACATTCATACCACAAGTATATGGCTAGGAGAACAACTCTTTGAGCTTTTAATCATACTTGACCTTCCTAGACATTGATACTCAGAGCCTTGAACCTTGCCTTTTATTTTCTTTTTTTCTTTGCTGTTTCTTTTGCTTCAAAGATTAATTTCTTGTTTAGTTTAGAGAATCCATAATACTTCTCTAAATTCCTATTCCTCATGCATCAACATTCTTTGATCCAGATTCAAATATGCACTGTTCATAACATGCATTCAAAGTCACAGGTAACACAACCACATTTAAGTAAATAAGACTACTCTTAAATATAGACTCAATTTCTCATGCAAAATATCACTTCTTTTTCTTTTTCTTTTTAGATTAAAGCTTTGTGCGTGGTACGTGAGTGATAAACCACTATTTTATGGTTTATATTGTGTTTAATTGTGTGGTTTTATCATGATCTTTACCCACTTATTCATTAAATAAGCATGCATTTGTAATTCCTTCCTAAAGATGATTTATGATTGAAAACTTGCTTCCTAGAGACTCTTAATTATGTATTTTAATTCTCCTTTATTTCATTCGATACCATGATCTGTGTGTTAAGTGTTTTAGGCTTTATAGGGCATGAATGAGTTGGAGATTGGAAAGGAAACTTGCAAAAATGGAAGGAACACAAGAAATTGAGGAGATGACCAGCGAGAAGTGACGCGGCCGCATGGCTCACGCGACCGCGCGAAAGAGAGGAAATCGCAGTGACGCGAAGGCGTGGACTACGCGCCCGGGTGGCGAGCAAAACACCGAATGACGCGTCCGCATGAATGACGCG
The DNA here is from genome assembly GCF_059453495.1 of Arachis ipaensis. Taxonomy (NCBI): domain Eukaryota; kingdom Viridiplantae; phylum Streptophyta; class Magnoliopsida; order Fabales; family Fabaceae; genus Arachis; species Arachis ipaensis. The sequence continues at coordinate 76,992,452 of NC_142442.1, read as the reverse complement.
ATCGCATGACGTGCGCGATCTGCATAATCTGCAGAATTCGCTGGGGGCGATTTTGGGCCCTACTTTGACCCAGTTCTCGGCCCGGAAAAGCAGACTAGAGCCAGAGAACATGCAAAAACCAAAAACAACATTCATTCTACACAATTTTTAGTTTTAGATCTAGTTTTACTCCTCCTCTAGGTTTTCTCTCTACACATTCATAATTCTTAGGATTTTATTTTCTATTGCTCTTTGCATTGGGATATTGAGAAGAGTTATTACCTGATCAAGACTTCATCATTCAAGTTCGTTTTTTTTACTTGGCTTTACTCTTCCATGTCCTTTAATTTACTCAATTTTACTATTGGATTATTTTAGAATTTATTAATACAAGAGTTTCTTTTACTTTTAATTGATTCCTTTGAGTTTTATTTATCATGTCTTTCTTTAATTCCCTTTCCTATGTTATGAGTTCTACATTCACAATGAGCGAGTAGTTTCCTAACTTGATGGGGGTTGATTGAAAGGAACCCTTGAGTTGGGGTGCTTAAAAGAAAAATTGTAATTGGGTTTACTGTTGGAATGTTCTCTAGTCACTGACACTAATCCTTTTCAATTGAGCGGATTGGAACTTGTGAATAGAAACAGCATTCCAACTTGTTTGACTTTCCCTTACCTAGTAAGGGATAACTAAACAGAACAACCTTCAATTATCAATTAATCTTGAGAGTACTGCAACAAGAATAGGGCTTTCAACTAATCTACTCCCAGTCAAGGCTTTTATTTAAATTACTTAATTTCGCCAATTTAATTTCCTGTTTATTCAACTCAAACTCTTTTTGAAAACATCTGATTAATAAAATAGCACACTTTTTCTGCAACTCGTTGGGAGACGACCTGGGATTCATACTCCCAGTATTTTAATTTTAATTTTTGTGACAACCCTTCTAAATTGATACGTGGATTTCTGGTTGGTTAAGAACTATACTTGCGATGCATATCTTATAACAATTCTTAATTCGCCAATTTCTGCCACGTCAATTTTTGGCGCCGTTGCCGGGGAGTTGCAATAGAGTGCTAAAATTATTAATTGGAATTTATTTATTTGCATTTTATTTTATCTTGCTACTATGAGCTGCTTGTTTCTTTCGTTAGATGACGCGTTCACTTCCTGATCCAAGCTTGCCCGCATTCGATCCTGAGATTGAAAGAACTATTTCACGAATAAGGCAAGCTCAGCGTCGGTTAGTCCTCTCCGAGGGCGGATCTGAAACGTCATTTGAGGAAGAAACTAGCCCCCGTTCTACTGATTCGGTTGATTTATGTGTAGGTGACATGGCAGAACCTAGGAGAGTTACTATCCAAGAGGCTGGGGCCCCTGAGAAAAGATATTTCCATGATTGTTCAGGACGAATCTGAGACTCTCTATGAATACTGGGAGCGCTTCAATAATCTTCTGGAAGCATGCCCCCACCATATGATTGACAAGATAGTGTTGCTCGGTTACGTCACACAGGGCATGAGGCCCCAAGATAAGACCACATTGGAAAGTGCTAGCAATGGGTCTATGAAAAAGTACAAGACCACTGATGAGGCATGGCAATTGATCAGCGACTTAGCTGAATCTACTCGGAATCACAGGCAGAAATAAGGCCGTTCAAAAGCTGTTGCAGAAGTATCCTTTAGCAGAGAGACTGCTGCTCTAACTCAGAGTATTTGTGAAATGACCAACTTGCTGAAGCAGATGCAATTGAATCAACAACAAGTTCAGCATGCTCAACCTTCTCTACCAAAGTAAAGCCAACAGTTAGTCTCACAGAGAGTTTGCGGAATCTGTGATGATTGTAGCCATTATACTGACGAATGTCCGCAGCTCCAGCAGGAAGACAACACCGTGGCAGCCACTCATAACTTCTATGACCGCCCCAACCAAGGGTACAATCAAGGTGGCAATTACAGCCATGGATGGCAGGACAATTCTAACCAAAATTGAAGGGACAATAACAATAGAGGAGATAGAGACAATCAGGGAAATCAGAGGTAGAATAATAATAACAACAGGCAGCAGAACCAGAACCAGCCCTACAGAGCACCTCACCTAAGGCAATCCCAAGGACCACAGAATACCCAATAGCAAACCTCTCAAATTACTTATCCTTCCTCATCTTCTAATGATGACTTACTACAATCTATTGATCGGAGACAACAGACTATGGAAAATAACCTTTATGCTACACTAAATGGTCTGAACTCTACTTTGCAAGCTCTTGTCTCACAGATTGGATCAATGAATAACTCTAATAACCAGCCTTTGAGCTCTAGTGGAATTCCCTCTCAACCATTACCCAATCCAAAGGGTGGCATTAATGCCATCATCCTAAGGTCCGGAACCACACTGCAGGAGAGGAATCAGGAGGAGCCAAGCCCACTAGAAAACGCGTCAGCTGAAGAGGTAGTGGAAATAGAAGATGTTGAAGAGGAAGAGGACATACAGGACATAGTTGAAAAAGAAGAAATCCAACCACAGGAGGAAGCACCACAGGGCGCAGATACTGCAGAAGACACCACTCCCATTCCATTTCCACATCTTGCCAGGAAGCCCAGGAAGCAGCTGGAACCTGATCCCAAAATGGTAGAGATATTCAAAAAGGTTGAGGTAACTGTTCCTCTTTTTGATGTTATTCAATAGGTACCTAAATATGCAAAGTTTCTAAAAGATTTATGTATACATAAAGACAAAATTAATGAATTAGAAACTATTCCTTTAGGTAGTTCCATATCTGCTTTAATGGGAGGTCTACCTGAAAAGTGTAGTGACCCAGGTCCATGTATGGTTAATTGTACTATTGGTGGTGTAGTATTTTCTGACTGCATGTGCGATTTAGGAGCATGTGTGAGTATAATACCTTTGTCTATATATGATATTTTGAGGCTCCCTCCCTTAAAAAGGTCGGCAGCTCGTTTTGTGTTAGCAGATAAAAGCATTATTACAGTGGCTGAAGTTGCTGAAGATGTATTAGTGGGCATTAAGGGGCTCACATTTCCCATTGATTTTTATATCCTGGAGATGCCCCAAAATGACTCAGAGAAGCCGTTATCAATCCTACTCAGAAGACCATTCCTGAAGACCTCGAAGTTCAAATTAGATGCTTTTTCAGGAACATACTCTTTTGAAATAGATGGCCGAGTAGTAATCTTCAATCTGAATGGAGTTATGAAGCATCCTCCGGAGGATCATTCTATCCTCCAGTGTGACATTATAGATGAAACCGTGGCTGAAGTTCACCAGGAGGAATTTGAAGAGAAGAACCTGGGACAAGGTCCAAGTATGGGGACATTCTCAGAGGACAATGACAGTGCTTTACCATTGTTACCAGCTCCAGACAACCCAGAGCCTGACCATGATCAGAAATTAGAATTGAAACCCCTTCCTCTACACCTCAAATATGCTTACCTTGAAGACGAGCATAAGTTTCCAGTTATCATTGCAAGGGAACTCACTTCTCAACAAGAAGAGCAGTTACTTAGTGTACTGAGGAGGCACAAGAAGGCAATTGGTTGGAGTTTGGCACACATAGTAGGCATCAACCCTCAAGTCTGTGAGCATAGAATATTTTTAGAAGAGGGAGCACGACCTGTCCGTCAACCCCAGAGAAGACTGAATCCCACTATCTTAGAGGTTGTCAAGAAGTAAGTGACCAGACTATTGGAGGCAGATATCATATATCCCATCTCAAACAGTGAATGGGTAAGCCCAGTACAAGTGGTGCCAAAGAAGTCTGGAGTCACTACAGTGAAGAATGAGCATGGAGAGCTCATGGCAACCAGAGTTCAGAACGCTTGGAGGGTCTGCATTGACTACAGACACCTCAACCAAGCAACCCGTAAGGATCACTATCCTCTTCCATTCATTGATCAAATACTGGATTGCCTGTCAGGTAAATCACATTATTGTTTTTTAGATGGTTACACAGGTTATTTCTAGAATCATATAGCTCCTGAGGATCAAGAAAAGACCACTTTTACATGTCCTTTTGGGACTTATGCTTACAAGAGGATGCCCTTTGGCTTGTGCAATGCACCAGCTACCTTCCAAAAGTGCATGATGAGTCTTTTCTCTGATCTTATTGAGGACTGTATGGAAGTTTTTATGGATGATTTTAGTGTATATGGCGATTCCTTTAGCCTTTGCTTAGATGAATTATCTAGAGTATTAGATAGATGTGTCAGTACAAACCCTGTATTAAATTTTGAAAAAATGTCACTTTATGGTAAAACAAGATATTGTACTGGGACATGTTGTGTCTAATACTGGCATTTCTATAGATCCAGCAAAGGTGGATGTTATTTCTAGTTTACCTTACCCATCTTCTGTGAGGGAAGTCCATTCGTTCCTTGGCCATGCAGGTTTTTACAGGAGATTCATTAAGGACTTCAGTAAGGTAGCACTTCCTTTATCCAGGCTACTGCAGAAGGATATTGAGTTCGAGTTCAGTGAGGATTATAAACAAGCATTTGATAAGCTGAAGACCGCCCTGACACAAGCTCCAATTGTGAGAGGACCAGACTGGAGCCAGCCATTTGAAATAATGTGCGACGCCTCCAATCATGCAGTAGGAGCTGCACTGGCTCAGCGTAAAGGTAAGGACCCCTTTGTTATTGCTTATGCGTCTAGAACTTTAGATGCCGCTCAGTCCAATTACACTACTACTGAGAAAGAGCTACTTGCTATTGTTTTTGCTCTGGATAAATTCAGAGCCTATTTACTTGGTACGAAGGTAGTAGTGTACTCAGACCATGCAGCTCTAAAGTATCTATTAGCTAAAAAGGAGTCCAAACCAAGGCTTATACGTTGGATACTGCTATTACAAGAATTTGATTTAGAAATTAAGGATAGGATTGATAACCAGAATTTAGAGGCAAACCATTTGAGTCGCCTTGAGCACATTACAAATGACCCCACTCGTATAGCTGATAATTTCCCCTTTGATAACCTGCAAGCAGTATCTGAGGTAGTCCCTTGGTATGCACCTGTAGCTAATTATCTAGTTAGCCGCACCTTTCCTCCAAACTTTTCTAAGCATCAAAGAGACAAGCTGAAAAGCGAGTCTAAATATTATATATGGGATGATCCATATTTATGGAGATGTGGCACTGACCAGGTAATTAGACGGTGTGTGCCTCAATCAGAATTCCAGTCCATCTTAGAGGCCTGTCACTCATCTGAGAGTGGAGGACATTTTGGCCCTCAAAGAACAGCTAGAAAAATCTTATATTGTGGATTCTGGTGGCCTACACTTTTTAGAGACGCTGCTAAATTTTGTAGATCTTGTTTTCCATGCCAAAAATTTGGTAATATATCCAAGAGGGACGAGATGCCTCAACAAATTATGTTTTTCTGTGAAATCTTTGACGTTTGGGGCATTCACTTCATGGGTCCATTTCCAAATTCTAATGGTTATTTTTACATATTGTTAGCTGTGGATTACGTTTCCAAATGGGTGGAAGCAATTCCTACCCGCACTGATGATGCTAACACTGTTGTTTCCTTTGTGAGAAACCACATTATTTGTCGCTTTGGATCACCACGAGCAATCGTGAGCGATCAAGGCACCCACTTTTGTAACAGGAGACTAACAGGATTAATGAAGAAGCATGGGATAATTCATAAGGTTGCAACAGCCTACCACCCTCAAACTAACGGGCAAGCTGAGGTGTCAAATAGAGAGATAAAGCGTATCTTGTAGAAGATAGTCAAACCTCATAGAAGAGACTGGAGCGCCAGGCTACAAGATGCACTCTGGGCATACAGAATAGCATACAAAACACCCATTGGGATGAGTCCTTTCCGCTTAGTTTATGGTAAAGCTTGTCATCTTCCTGTTGAAGTAGAGCACAAAGCTTTTTGGGCAGTAAAGGAGTGCAACATTGGAATTGAGAAAGCCGGAGCTGAAAGGAAGTTGCAACTGCTAGAACTGGAAAGCCTTCGCCTAGAAGCTTATGAGAACTCAAGACTATACAAGGAGAAGATGAAGTCTGTACATGATCAGCACATCAAGAGAAAAGAGTTCCAACCTGGGGACTTAGTCCTCCATTACAAGTCTCGACTAAGGCTCATGCCAGGCAAGTTGAGGTCAAGATGGGAAGGTCCATACAGAGTAGAGAAGGCCGAACCATACGGAGTTTACCACCTAAGCCATCCTTCAAGCTCTGAACTTATCAAAGTTAATGGACATCGTTTAAAGTTGTACCATGGCGAGAAGCTGAAGAAAAACAAGGAGTTCGAGATCTTCCTCTTGGAAGATCCCCACATAGCCGAAGCCTGAGCTAGTGGAGCGTCCAACTTACGGACGTTAAAGCAAAGTGCTAGGTGGGAGACAACCCACCATGGTATGATCGTTCTTTTCTTTATTCTCAGTTTTCCTATTCAATAACTCTTCTCTTTATTAGTACATTTCGTGCATCTGCATTTACATAATTTTATTTAAAAAAAATTCACGCGACGCGACCGCCTCATTGACGCGTCCGCGTCGCAGGAGATGGGAGGAAATAATAAAACAAACAGAGAGTCCCGCAAGAGCGTGGCTGGAGGCGTGCCAGTGGCACAAAACGCCCCACGTGACCGCGTCGCCGACATGGCCGCGTCACTTGGGAACATTGGCCTCCCACACGGCCGCGTGCCTTGGATTTCGACCTGAAAAGGGTGCATGACCAAAAGTGGTGCTAGAGTGGTGCTGGATTGGTGCTGAACGCATAATTCTTCCCACGCGGACGCGTGACCGAAGCGACCGCGTCATACCCTCATAATGGCCACTCACGCGATCGCATGCCCCACGCGATCGCGTCACCCAATATTTGGCCATTAATGATTTTGAACAGAGAGTTGTGCGAGTGCGAGGCTGCCCTCGCGCTAGTGGCATAAAACGGGTCACGCGATCGCGTGACCGACGCGACCGCGTCAATCAGTATAAGCGCAAATCGCACGACCGCGTGCCCCACGCGACTGCATCGATTACGCCGCACAGCTTCCCTGATCTGCCACTTATCTTATCTTTTTCTCCCCGAATCCTATTTTCTCTTTTCCCTCCTTATTTCTTCCTCCTCCCTTCTTCCTTCTTCCTTCTTTCTCACTTTCTACTCTCTCTCTCTCTCTCACCTCCATTAACAAGGTTTTCTTTTCTTCTTCTCCCCTTACTTTTCTATTATTCTTCTTCTTTTATATTTTACTTTCTTTTCTTTTCTTTTTTACTTTTATTATCCATATTTTCTTTTTCTCTCTTACTTGGTGTTGGAATTTTATTTGAGTCATTATTTCTCATTATATGCTTGTAGATTGTTGTAAATTTGTTTGGCAATTATATATTACTTTTTAAAAGGTTGTTTGCATGTTCAATTTAATACTTTCTATACCTTAATTATCATGCATGCTATGTGTTTGTGAAAAAGCCCATATGGCATTATGCACTTTTCTACATTACTTTACTATTCAATGCTTGCTTTTCACAAAACCTTTTTTATATTTTATTACTTAAATATAATTGTTATTACAAATAAATGGTTAGTTTGAAAGACTTGGTAACCTAACTTGGACATTGAATGCTTGATCTATGCTCCTCATGCCTTTGCCTGCATGCCAATAAACCTCTTGCATTTAATTGTCCTCACATGCACTTGCTTTATTCCCTTTGATGAACTTTTCACATGTAGTCATGACCATGTGTTAACGACATCCTCTTTATCGTGCACTGATTATCACTCCTACAACCCTCTTCCTTACTCTTTCTCTTTGAACTTAATTTCCTTCCTATTCCCTTTTTTAGGATGGCCACCAAGAAAGGAAAGGAGAAGGCTACTCCCAAACAACCAGCAAGAAGAGGAACAAAGAGAGCATTAGTGGCAGAACCCTCTTCAACTGCGGTTAAACCCTCAACAAAAAGAACTAAGAGGATTATAAAGGTTGATGATAAAGAAAAAGCCCTCACAGCAAAGGACACTATGCGATTTCCCAACTGCTACTGTGAGCAGATGTTCCATATCCTGGCAGAAAGGAGCTTGATAAACCACTATTTTATGGTTTATATTATGTTTAATTGTGTGGTTTTATCATGATCTTTACCCACTTATTCATATGATTAGCATGCATTTATATTTCCTTCCTAAATTTATTACATGATTGAAAACTTGCTTCCTAGAAACTTTTGATTATGTATTTTAATTTTCCTTTATTCCATTCGATGCCGTGATCTGTGTGTTAAGTGTTTCAGGCTTTATAGGGCATGAATGAGTTGGAGATTGGAAAGGAAGCTTGCAAAAATGGAAGGAACACAAGAAATTGAGGAGATGACCAGCGAGAAGTGACGCGGCCGCATGGATCACGCGACCGCGCGAAAGAGAGAAAATCGCATTGACGGGGCCGCATGGCTCACGCGACCGCGCAGATGGAATAGCACAAGCGACGCGGAGGCGTGGACGACGTGCCCGCGTTGAGAAGCAAAACGCCGAATGACGCGTCCGCATGAATGACGCGATCGCGTGACGTGCGCGATCTGCATAATCTGCAGAATCGCTGGGGGCGATTTTGGGCCCTGTTTTGACCGAGTTTTCAGATCTAATTTTCCTCTCCTCTAGGTTTTCTCTCTACACATTCGTAGTTCTTAGGATTTTTTTAATTGCTTTTTGCATTGGGATATTGAGAAGAGTTGTTACCTCATCAAGACTTCGTCATTCTAGTTCGTTTTCTTTACTTGGCTTTACTCTTCCATGTCCTTTAATTTATTTCAATCTTACTGTTGGATTATTTTAGAATTTATCAATACAAGAGTTATTTTTATTTTTAATTAATTCCTTTGAGTTTTATTTATCATGTCTTCCTTTAATTCCCTTTCCTATGTTATGAATTCCACATTCACAATGAGCGAGTAGTACCCTAACTTGTTGGGGAGGTGATTGAAAGGAACCCTTGAGTTGGAGTGCTCAAGGGAGAAATTGTAATTGGGTTTATTATTGGTTTGCTCTCTAGTCACTAACGCCAGTCCTTCCAAGTAAGCAGATTGGGACTTGTGAATAGACACAGCATTCCAACTTGTTTGACTTTCCCTTACCTAGTAAGGGATAACTAAACAGAACAACCCCAATTATCAATTAATCTTGAAAGTACTGCAACAAGAATAGGGCTTCCAACTAATCTACTCCCAGTCAAGGCTTTTATTTAAATTACATTAATTCTCTGATTTAATTTCCTGTTATTCAACTCAAATCTTTTTTGAAAACCATCTGATTAATAAAATAGCACACTTTCCTGCAACTCATTGGGAGACGACCTGGGATTCATACTCCCAGTATTTTAACTTTAATTTCTGTGACATCCTTTTAAATTGATAAGCAGATTTCTGGTTGGTTGAGAACTATACTTGCAACGCATATCTTATAACAATTCTTAACTCGCCAATTTCGACCACGTCAGAGCTACAACAACGAATACCTTCTTCTCCTCCCAAACCATATTGCTACCTTTGTTGAGCTGTAAATTGCACAAAGACAATGGGGTTTCCTACAGAGACAGCCGAGGCAGGTCAATCTTTCTTGGGTAGTCGAGTTCTACTCTAACTTCCACCTGCCAACCCTGCAGTCTATCTTTGTCCGTCAGAAACAAGTCCCCATTACAGAAGAGGCCATTCAAAGAGCTCTAGGTCTTCCCCCTATTCCAGAAGGTTTGGACGCCTTTCAAGAAGCCACACTCAAGCGCCAGATGTACCAATTTGACTGGGATGCCGTTCTCAGAGTTATCGCACTACCTGGCAGCCACTGGATCTACGGATACCATCGTACTCGCCCTAAGGGAATATCGGCTTCAGCACTTACCCTGGAGGCTCGCGTATGGGCACAGATCATGTCCCATTACGTCTTCCCGAGCATTCACGAGTCCTCCTTCACTGTGGACATGGCCGTTCTACTATGGTGCATCCTTACAGACCAACCTTTGAACCTACCAAGACACATCCGAAATGCCATGGGACATGTACAAATTGCAGACAACTTACCTTTTCCCGCCTTGGTCTCAGATCTTGTCTCAGCAGCCGGAGTCTCCTACAGAGTTGGGGACACCAAAGCCATGCTTCCACGGAATGATCAATATGTCCCTAACGGGAAATACATCAGACCTCCACCAGCCGCCACAAGCCATCAGACTGAACCGGTTGAAGATATTCCTTCTTCAACACCATAAGCACCTACAACAGACCAACTGCTCCATCAGATACTCAAAAGGTTGGATCGGCAGGAACACAAAGCTAAAATGAGAGAGCACCGTAACAAGTGCCAATTCACATACCTCAAGGAGTTGATTATGGGAAAATTCAAGGACTCAGACACCCTGGATTCCACTTCCTTTACCAGCATAGGAAGCCATGATGGCCCAGACTATGGAGATACTGCTACCAGCCCACCTTTGTTTCTGACAGATGGCACCGAGGACGGTGCAAAGCCTTAAGTGTGGGGAGGTCGGTCAGTACCTGACTTCCGGAGGTAATTTCTCTTCCCTAAACACCAATAAATTAGGATATTTAGTTAGTTTTTCTTTTGTAGAATAGGATAAATTGCATAGTAATAGATTAGTTGCATGCATGTTCTACTTGATTGAAAAGACAATAAGTTTCTTCTAAGACTCTATTTTTGGAACAAAATTTCACTAATTTTAATTAAAACTTTTATGTTGAATTTGCTTGAAGTTGTATTTGGAACATAATTTTTAAGCTAAAGAACATACAACCTGTGAGATTTGAGCCTTTATGCATGGTTACATTATTTAACCATAATTATTTTATTCTTGTGTGTTTACTTCTCTATGATTGTAATCTATATTTTGTTTCATCCTATATGTCCAATGTTTATTATATTTATATGTTTGCATGTGATTGAGGCCATTATTTGTTTAGCTCACTTATCCAAATTAAGATTACCCTTTCAATTACCTTTGTTAGCCACTTTGAGCCTTTAAATCCCATTTGTTCTATATTTTACCACATTACTAGCCTTAAGCGGAAAAACAATTATATATCCCAAACTGAATCTTTGGTTAGCTTAAGATAGAATTGTGTGTGCTAATTAAGTATGAGAAATTGTCGGAACAAAAGATAATAAGGGAATGTGTCATGATAATATAATGGAAATTTGGAGACCTACTCATGTGAAACTATAAAAATTAAAAATCTATGTGCATTGATAAGATATGTTTATTTTTATGCTTATGAAAAAAAAAACCAAAAATATTCAATAAATAAATAAGGGGACAAAATTATCCCAATGTTAAGTTAAGAATTCAAAGATCAATGCATGTATGATAAAATTAAAATAAAAAGTTGATACATGAGTATGGAATGTGAAAGGAAAATTCTGGGTAGCTAGGTATGAATTCTAAAGTTATACAGAATATATATAGGTTATGTTAAAGCTTGGGTTAATTAAAGATTCAGTTTATAAGCTTACTTAGCCATATATGTATCCTTACCATTACCTTAGCCCCATTACAACCTTGAAAATACCTCATGATGTTTTTATTGGTATATTAAATATTGTTGATTGGTTAGGAGAAGAACAAAAAAATTAGAGAGCATGATTAGAGAAGGATAGAGTGATTTCCCTATACACTAGAGAGATTAGAGCGTACATACATCATCAGTGAGGGTTCAATGCTTAAAATTCTATGTTCCCTGCTTTTATGAGCTACCTTCTTGCATTTTTATCTGTTCTTACTGTATAAGAATTGAATTAGTGGAATTTGATTTGTAATTGTTTTGAAGAGCTTATTTACTATTGATCAAGTGGACAAGGATCATATAGTTGTATTCACATATATAGGTTGCATTGCATGAGTTTTACATGTTCCTACTCATCTGTTTTATCTCCTTCAACTAAGCATGAGGACATGCTAATGTTTAAGTGTGGGGAGGTTGATAAACCACTATTTTATGGTTTATATTGTGTTTAATTGTGTGGTTTTATCATGATCTTTACCCACTTATTCATTAAATAAGCATGCATTTGTAATTCCTTCCTAAAGATGCTTTATGATTGAAAACTTGCTTCCAAGAGACTTTTAATTATGTATTTTAATTCTCCTTTATTCCATTCGATGCCGTGATCTGTGTGTTAAGTGTTTCAGGCTTTATAGGGCATGAATGAGTTAGAGATTGGAAAAGAAACTTGCAAAAATGGAAGGAACACAAGAAATTGAGGAGATGACCAGCGAGAAGTGACGCGGCCGCATGGCTCACGCGACCACGCGAAAGAGATGAAATCGCAGTGACACGGCCGCATGGCTCACGTAACCACGCGGATTGGAATAGCACAAGTGACGCGGAGGCGTGGACGACGCGCCCGCGTGGCGAGCAAAATGCCGAATGACGCGTCCGCATGAATGACGCGATTGCGTGACGTGCGCGATCTGCATAATCTGCAGAATTCGCTGGGGGCAATTTTGGGCCCTACTTTGACCCAGTTCTCGGCCCAAAAAAGCAGACTAGAGCCAGAGAACATGCAGAAACCAAAAACAACATTCATTCTACACAATTTTTAGTTTTAGATCTAGTTTTACTCCTCCTCTAGGTTTTCTCTCTACACATACATAATTCTTCAGATTTTATTTTCTATTGCTCTTTGCATTGGGATATTGAGAAGAGTTTTTACCTCATTAAGACTTCGTCATTCTAGTTCGTTTTCTTTACTTGGCTTTACTCTTCCATGTCCTTTAATTTACTCAATTTTACTATTGGATTATTTTAGAATTTATTAATACAAGAGTTACTTTTATTTTTAATTGATTCCTTTGAGTTTTATTTATCATATCTTTCTTTAATTCCCTTTCCTATGTTATGAGTTCTACATTCACAATGAGCAAGTAGTTTCCTAACTTGATGGGGGGTTGATTGAAAGGAACCATTGAGTTGGGGTGCTTAAAAGAAAAATTGTAATTGAGTTTACTGTTGGAATGTTCTCTAGTCATTGACACTAATCCTTTTCAATTGAGCGGATTGGAACTTGTGAATAGAAACAGCATTCTAACTTGTTTGACTTTCCCTTACCTAGTAAGGGATAACTAAATAGAACAACCTTCAATTATCAATTAATCTTGAGAGTACTGCAACAAGAATAGGGCTTCCAACTAATCTACTCCCAGTCAAGGCTTTTTTTTAAATTACTTAATTTCTCCAATTTAATTTCCTGTTTATTCAACTCAAACTCTTTTTGAAAACATCTGATTAATAAAATAGCACACTTTTTTACAACTCGTTGGGAGACGACCTGGGATTCATACTCCCAGTATTTTAATTTTAATTTTTGTGACAACCCTTCTAAATTAATACGTGGATTTCTGGTTGGTTAAGAACTATACTTGCGACGTATATCTTATAACAATTCTTAATTCGCCAATTTCCGCCATGTCAATGAGACATATTTTTCAAATTAAAAGCAAACAACAAAATGAAACTAAACCTAAGAACTGAAAATACTAAAGATCATGCAAGCAAACAAAGCAACAGAAGATAGGAATATAACATAATAGTAACGGAAGGAAATAGAAAGTGAAAAGGGGGTCTCTCTCCTCAGGTTTTGGTCCATATAGTCCTCTCAGACGCCCATAGTCGTGCCTCAGCTAAAAAAGCTCATGGCATTTAGTATCTTGCTCCACTGCCAATTGATGGAGAAGAGTGCTCTGACTATCCTGTAGTGCCCTCATTTGATCGAGGGTGGAAGTAAGCTGCTCCCAGCAGCTATCCTGTTTCATCCTCATCTGCTCAAAGGAGGATGTGAGATGCTTCCAGTACTCCTAAGGAAGGAAATAGTGTCCCTGAGGCAAAGGAGGCTGGTCCTACTAAGCCTCTTCTTCAGCTTGCTCCCTTTTGTGGATCTTCTGGTATTCCCTGACATATTCTATAGTCTTCCTAGTGATAGGCCTCTCAACTGGAATAGGGAAATAATAATCCACCTTTACCTTAGCAACCTCACAGAGGCGGTAGATGAGGTACGGGAAACCCGGCTTAGCATTCTTAGAGGAGTTGGAGGCAATGCTATAGATTTACTATGCAATGATGTCCTCTACCTCCATTACCTCTCCCTTCATAATGCAGTGAATCATAATGACTCGGTCCACAGTGTATTCGAACTGGTTGCTAGTGGGCATGAGAGACCTCTGGATGAAGTCTAGCCATCTCCTAGCAAAAGGAAGAAGGTCACTGCTCTTAAGCTAGTATAGTCTACTTTTCGAACCTATTCTCCACTGGGCCCATGGAATGCATATATCAGTGAGCACTTGATCTAATTGCTGATCTTGGTTTACCTTTTTGCTATAGCATTCTTCATCCATATGATCAATAAGTGACAATCGGAAGGTCTATTGGATATTTCATGGGCTGAAGTCAAGGATTTTTCCTCTAACGAAGCTCTGATGGTTCTTTTCATTGACCCCAGTGACATCCTTGAAGGTGATCTAGAGGTTACCATAAAATTCCTAAACCATAAATTGTCCGATCTTAGTATGCGGGTTACACAGAAATTGTCACCCTCACCTCTGAATCTGAAACTGAATTTCTGGATATTCATCCGGTTGAAGTGCAAATTTCACTTCCAAAATCACAATCCTCTTGTAAGTGACATCATAAAAATGCTCCTCATGTAATTTGGAGCAGAATCTCTGTGAATCATAAGAACCAGTGGCCGATTCTTTTCCTTTCCTCTTTTTTGAAGCCTCAATGGTCTTTGGTGCCATGAGAATAAACAGAAAATAAGTAAAGCGACGACACCAAACTTGAATCCTTGCTCATCCTTGAGCAAAATAAAATAGAGCAAGGAGGAAGAAAGAGAGAAAAAGGATAGAGATAAGGTGGAAGGGTGTAATGGAGGAGGAGGAAAATAAAAGGAAAGAGAAAATTGAAATATATATAAAAAAATATAGGGGCTGTGGACTTAAAAAGAAGAAAGGAAGTACGAAAGGGTGCTGGGAGTTTCAGTTGAAGAGTAAGGGATTATGTTGTGAGTAAGAAAAAAAAGAATGTTTGTAAAGGGATGAGGGGAGAAGTGTATTGTTATTGTGGCTAGGGTGAAGGGAGAAGGGGTTTATATAGGTAAGGGAGGGGGTAATGTGGAGGGAAGGAAGGTTGGTGGGGGGGCTTGGTCACAGGTGAAGTTTTAGGGAAAGGGTTTGATGGGAATGAAGGGGGATTTGGGAAAGGTAAAAACGAAGATTGGATGGAATTAGAGAGAGATTCGGGGAAGGAAAATTACAAGAGAAGAAGTTTGGGTTGTGAATCATTGAGATTCGATTCCAATTTTGCATGATTTTGGGATGCTGGTGCAAAACTTGAGAAAGGTGGAGTTTGGCGCCATATGTCCAGTAACAATTGCCTTCTCCTGGCGCCAACAGCCCAAGTTTGCCGCCACCCTTGATGATTGTTTTTTCCTTGGTGGTGCCAAACTCCAGGGGGCCAAGTTTGGCGCCACCCTGTTAGTGAAAATTTGCCTTGTTTTCTTATTGGTGGCGCCAAACTTCGAGAAATCCAAGTTTGGCGCCCCCTCCAGCAAAATTCCTCAATGTTACGTCATTCCTGGCGCCAAACTTGGAAACCCTAAGTTTGGCGCCACCCCTCGAACATAATGCCTTAACCTCTGGCCATTGACTGTAAATCATCTATCAGAATTCTCTTCCTAATGTTCTACATGACCATACGGTGAAACTCTGGTTACTATGAAAGGTCCTGACCACCAGGACTTCAGCTTCTCGGAAAAGAGCTTGAGCCTTGAATTGAACAATAACACTTGCTGGCCTAGCTCAAAAGCTCTTGTGGCTATCTTCTTGTCATGTCACATCTTGGTATTCTCTTTATAGAGCTTGGAATTCTCATAAGCAGAGTTTCTACACTCATCAAGCTCATTCAGTTAGAGCAATCTCTTTTCTCTTGCAGCCTTGGTATCAAAGTTCAGAAACTTTGTTGCCTAGTATGCTCTGTGCTCCAACTCCACTAACAAGTGACAGGCCTTACCATAGACTAACTGGTATAAGGACATCCCAATAGGAGTCTTGAATGTAGTTCGGTATGCCCAGAGAGCATCATCAAAGCTTCCTTTCCCAATCCTTCCTTAAAGTGATCACAGTCTTCTCCAGGATCCTCTTGAGTTCTCTGTTGGAGACTTCACCCTGTCCACTTGTCTGTGGGTGATAAGCGGTTGCCACCTTATGATAGACTCCGTATCTTTGCAGAAGTGAGTCCAACTGTCTATTGCAGAAGTGGCTTCCTCCATCACTGATAAGTGTCCTTGGGACACCAAACCGGCTGAAAGTATGTTTTTACAAGAAGCCCAGCACCACTTTGACATCATTAGTGGGTAAAGCCACAGCTTCCACCTACTTGGACACATAGTAAACCCCCACTAAGATATAAGCGTTTGAGTATGAGGGTGGGAAAGGACCTATGAAATCAATTCCCCACACATCAAATAACTCAATCTCTAAAATTCCCTGTTCTGGCATCTCATGGTTGACAGGGAGATTGACGAGAGGATTTTTGCCAGTAAAGAATTTTATAAAAGCAGTCGCGTTGTAGATATAGTCTCTAAACCAACAAAAATCCCTTCGTACAAACGTTTTGGTTGTCACAAGTAACAAACCCCTTTAAAATTGATAACCGAGTATTTAAACCTCGGGTCGTCTTCTCAAGGAATTGCAGGGAGGTATGTTCTTATTATTGGTTATGAGTTTGTAAATTAGGGGTTTTAGAAATTAGGGAGAAGTATGTTGCATAAGAAGAATAAAATAAATAAATAACTATAAAATAAACTCTTGGCAAGGTATGAAAACAGGAAGTCCTATCCTGGTTATCCTTATCAATTGTAATGAGAATTGGATTTTTCTCCCACTTTATTGACCTCTAACTATGAAGGTAAGTTAAGTGGATGAATTAATTTTTATTCCTCAGGTCCTATAGTCTTTCCTTGAGAAAGGCTAGAGTTATTGGAACTCGAATTAATTCTTGAAGAATTCCAATTTTCAATCAACAATGAGTTTGATAACTCAAGTGTTTCCAATGATTCAACCAAATCCAAAAGGGAAGAAAGTCTACTTGAATGAAAATAACTTGGATAAACACAGAGCATTAATAAATTAAAGGGAGCAATCATAAGTCTGAAATACCTCAAATTATATTAAATAAAATATTCAAATCATAACATGGAAAAGTTCATAAATTAAATTGGGAAAATAAATAAAAATAAAGAACCTGTGATTGAGAGTCGCTCCTAAAACTAAGAGAAATCCAAAATCCTAATCCAAAGAGAGAGGAGAGAACCTCTCTCTCTAAAAACTACATCTAAATCTTAAAATTGTAAATATGAGAGCTTCCCCCATGAATGGATGCATTCCCCCACTTTATAGCCTCTAATCTGTGTTTTCTGGGCCGCAAATTGGGTCAGAAACAGCCTAGAATTTGCTGGTTGCGAATTCAAACACACTGATTTTTCGCGTTACCTAGCGTCAGAGAAAATATAGCATATCATATATCAAATCGAAGCCTCGGACGTTAGCTTTCCAACGCAACTAAAACCACATCGTTTGGACCTCTGTAGCTAAAGTTATAGCCGTTTGAGTGCGAAGAGGTCAGGCTGGACAGCTTAGCAATTCTCCAACTTCTTGTATTCCTTCCACTTTTGCATGCTTCCTTTCCATCCTCTAAGCTATTCCTGCCCTGTAATCTCTGAAAACACTTAACACACATATCAAGGCATCTAATGGTAATAAGAGATGATTAATATTTGGTAATTTAAAGCCAAAGAAGCCTGTTTTCAATCAAAGCACATAATTAGGAAAGCAAATGTAAAACCATGCAAATAGTATGAATAAGTGGGTAAAGAGTTGATAAAAACCACTCAATTAAGCACAAGATAAACCATAAAATAGTGGTTTATCAGAAATTCCCAGCTCTTTGGCATTTGTAACAGTTTTTCACAAATGCTCTGGAGTCTCTAAAGAGAGTCTGCCAATAAAAACCGCTTTGAAAGACCTTAGTAGCCGTCCTTTCACCACCAAAGTGGTCTCCACACTCAGAGCCATGACAATGCCAGAGAATTTGCTGTGTTTCCTCATATGAGACATAATGCCGGATAATTTTGTCTGAGCATCTCTTAAAAAGATAAGGTTCTTGCCATAAGTAGTACTTTGCGTCACTTAAAAGCTTTTTAATTTGTTATTTAGTATACTCCTTGGCAATGAACCTCGTTGATGACATGTCATCATGTCATGTTTTTCTATGCTTTTTCATACAAGAAATTTATGATTAGTGCTTAAATATTGCATTCTTTGGTGCTTAAATGGTATATTTCTTTGATCTTTTGATTTGATAAACTTTGTAGGAAATAAGAAGAAAAAGAAGCAAAAAGAGAACAAAATAAGCTAAAAAGAAGAAAAGAGGAATTTTGGGCACACTTTGAAGTTGGAGCACACTTTGGAGGCTTAGGCCACGCTTCTAAAAGCGTGGCCCATGACCAAATCAAGGAAGAGAAGCGTGGCCCAAAGGAAGAAAAGCGTGGCTCAAAACAAAGAGCAAGAGAGGACAAAAAGCTTGAGCCAAAGTTTGCCTCAAACTTTAGCTCAAACTTTTGGGAGAAAAGCTTGAGCCAATGTTTGCCTCAAACTTTTTGGCAAACGTTGGCATCACAAAACAAACACCCTGGAGGAAAAAGCTTGCGCCAACGTTTGCCTCAAGCTTTTTGGCAAACGTTGGCGCCATACCACAACAGCCTGAAGGGGTATACTTCCAACAAGAATAACTTGAGCTACAGAGCTCCAAATGAGGTGATTCAAAAAGCAATGGAAAGTAGGAATCGAGAGCTTTCCAAGCATATATGGCACTGCATGGTGGACACTAAAATTGAGGGAGAAAACGGCCCCGCAATGAGCATAAATGAACATGGTGGCAACCTGCAGTGAGGCCAACTGACCTCTGCACCTTCGACGGAGTATAACTCGAGCTGTAGAGCTCCAAATGATGCGATTCCAACAGCATTGGAAAGTAGACATTCAGGGCTTTCCAACAATGTTTAATAGTATGGGGTGGACAATATGTTTGAGCCTCTAGAACTGGCGTTTTCGACCACGTTTGAGGCAAGCTTTACCTCAAACGCTGCACACCAAGGCCAGCGACCTTGTCCTTTTCAAATGAGCATAACTTGAGTTGTAGATGTCCAATTGAGGTGATTCCAATTGGGTTAGAAAGCTGACATTCAGAGCTTTCTAACCATATATAATAGTCTATAGTGGGCATGAAATTTGAAATGTTGACAAGCAGACAAAGTAGTACCCCAACATGCATGCAAGAAGGCCCAACGTTTGGCTAAAAGTTTGACCTCAAACTTTAGCCCAAACGTTGGTAGCAGCAAATAAGGGCAGCTGGTATAAAAAGTTTGAGTAAAAGTTTGCCTCAAACTTTTACTCAAACTTTTACTCAAACTTTTATGATTCATGGCCCGATTCACAATGGGTTTCTCTCCAACTCCAAGAGCAATCAACAGAGGCTTTTGTCAACCCAATTCCATCAAGAGCAAGGGCCCAATTGACACCACTCAAAGGCACAAGAGATAGTTAGAATAGAAATTTTATTTTAATTGTAATTTGTTTTGAATTTCATTTTCATTTTGTAAAAATGCCTATAAATAGGCATCTGTTTCATTTTTATTAGGAGGCGAGCTCCACTAGGGAGCATTAGGAATATAGAACTCTCTCTCTTTAGTTTTTCTTTTTGTTTTAAATCTTGGGTTGAGAATTGAAGAAATTCTGTTTCAATCTCACCTTGAGAATTCTCTCTGTTTTCTTCTTCTGCAATTTTAATTTCTCCTCTACTACAAGTTCCTTTGCTGCAAGTTTACAATTTAATTTACATTGAGCTTGATTTTGATCTTTGGTTCTCATTGCTTTCTGTTCTCACTGAATTCAATTTACATTCAAGCAATTTAATTCTTCTGCAAGTGCTCTGCATTTTACATTTCTGTTCTTGATCTGATTTACTTTTCCTGCAAGTTTAATTTTATCTAAGCTTTGATCTATTGCTCTCTTTAATTTTCAGCACCCACTCCCCTTTACATTTAATGAAATTTTACTTTTCTTGCAATTTAAGATTCTTGCAATTTACATTTCTTACTCTTTAAGTTACTCGCCAATTTACACTCTGCAACTTTAAATTTCATGTCATTTAAAATTTTGTTGGTCACTTTTCACTCAAATCATCAATGTTAGCTTGACTAAACTAATCATCCACTAAAGTTGCTTGATCCATCAATCCTGGTGGGATCGACCTCACTCACGTGAGTTTTATTACTTGATGCGACCCGGTACACTTGCCGGTTAGTTTTGGGTGTTTTGGAAATTCGTTTTTCCACAAATTTTCCCATCAAGTTTTTGGCGCCGTTGCCGGGGATTGATTTAGATCAACAATGATTAAGTGGGTGAGAAGTCTAGATCAAGCATTTTCTTTACTTTTGTTCTCTATTCTACGCTGAAACCAAGGTGTTTGAGTTATTGCCTCACTAGATCAACAATTGAGATATGAATTTCAATTTTCCTTGGTGTTGTGTTTTCCAAAATTCAAATGGAGTTCAACTCATCTTATGATCAAATTAATTTCATGGGATATGACCCACCATCACTAATCTCTAATGGTGGCTGGGAATATCACCAAGAGAATACTAATTCTGAGCACTCCAATTCATGGAGATTTGCTTCAGAGACACAAGATGAGCAAGAAAATCATATGGGATATCTTCCTCCACCACAAAATGATGCAAGTTGCTATTCTAATGATGGCTGGGGGGAGAAAAACCAGAAAATAGTTGAGAGCCCATATTCCACTTATCAAGAGCCATCTTCACTCGAACGTACTATCAATTCACTTATACAAAATTTTCCAACCTCACCCTCTAGTTTTTCATCTGAAAATTCTTCATCACTGGACTTTATCTCCACACAAAATCCTTGCCAAAACTCACCACCCACACAAACTTCCATGAACCAAAGACTCTCAAATCTTGAGTCCAAGCTCAAAAGACTTGCGGAGGAGAAAGAGAAATACCAGAAAGAACAAGAGAACTCCATCAAAAACATGGAAGTACAGTTAGGCAAATTGTTGAGTGCAATGATGAAGAAGGAAAAACAAGAGGAAGAGGCTACTGAGTCAAGTGAATTCTTAGTGAAAAAGAAAGAGGTGGTGGAAATAGCTGAAAATGAAACTGCACTTGAGGTGACAAAAGAACCTGAACACTCACAACCTCCTCAAACCCCCCTGGACCAAAAAATCTCAACAATTGAATCTGAGATTAAAAGATATGAAGAGAAGATGAAGAATTGTTGGGAAGAACAACAAACCTCCTCCATGAAAGATCTATTAAAACAAATGTTGAGTGTAAAAGAGGAAGTGGAGGAGCAAGAAAGTGAGGAAGTCATTCCAAACTCAAGTGAGGCAGAGAAGTACATGAAGGAGGAGTTCATGGAACCACCAGTTCAAAAGGCTCTGGATGAATACAAAACTCCAATAATCACACAGCAACCAAGTCTTGAATCCAAAGGAGTGAAGGCAACTAGCAAGAGCACCAATCCTGTCCCTTATCCAGCAAGCAAGATCAATCAAGCCAATTGCAAAAGAAAGCTTGCTGAGGAAAGGTCAAGACAAGGGATAGTAGCTAAATCTTCTCCTCCCTTGAGGTCATTCCTCTTAACAAACTGGAAGAAGAGGAATAAAGTGAAAGACAACATGTCAAGCTAATGACACTAAAAGAGCACTTGTTGGGAGGTAACCCAACCGTAGGTAACATTTTTTTTCTTTATCTCTGCTTTATTTTCTTTCTTTGCTTTGTTTAAATTCAATAAATTGGCATATGGTTACATTCTAAGTTTGGTGTTGCCCTGCAACAAACTGTTTTCCATCTTCATGCATGATTGCATCAATTTTACATGAAAGTGACACACCAAGATTCTAAGTTTGGTGTGCACCTATTTTTCTATGCAAATCATTCAGCAACACCACTTGTCTGCATAACCATAATGTCTTTGCAGTGTTAATTTTCTTTTGGTTTGATATTGTGTTACTCTGTTTACTTTAGTTAATTCTTTGTTTTTAATGCTTTCATTTCAGTTTGCTTATTTACTGTGTTTGTTAATACATTACCAAGAGAGCTTTATACATGACAGATTCTTGGCTTGGTGATTGTATTCAACATATAACAGTTTCTTTCGTTTAGTTTTATTTCAAATAAATTAACATGTGGTTGCATTCTAAGTTTGGTGTTGCTATGCAACAAAATTTGGTTCTAATCCTTACAAGATACTTGCATTAATTCTAAGTGAAAGTGTCACACTAAGTTTGGTGTGCCACTTATTCTTTATGCAAAGTATTATGCTCACCTTCTTAAGTTTGCAATCACAATGTCTCTGTCTCTTGTGCCTTGATTATTATCTTTAATTTTGCTTGCTTAGAACACATGTACTACTAACTTTTCATTGTGTAAGACACTCATGATCCATCTTAGCCCCATAGCCATGGTTCTAATTGTTGCTTGAGGATGAGCAAGCATTCTGAGTTTGGCAAGGGAAGGAGGAAGAATAGAGGAAAAAGGACAACAATAATGAAGATAAACTACAAGGTTGTAGAGTTCCTTTTCTCCTCATTTGTTTCCAGCACTTAAATTGCATGATTGTCTTCATCCTTTCTGTTTACATGTGTGTATGAATAAAGCATGACTTGAATCTTGATTTGCAACATGGTGCTGTGTCATTATGATTACCAACTTGAGTTTTGTGAATTCAAAAGCAACAAAGTATCATGATCATAAACAAACAAGGCATTAAAGAAGATTTTAGCATGTGCATAAAAGTATTGGGAAGCTAGTATGTTTGATTGTTGCTTAATTGCATTAGATTTTATTTAATTGAAGTTTTCATCTAGCACGTTTTGTGAAATCTTTTAAAATCATGAAAACCTTGAAAGCAAATGCAAAATAAAGCAAGAAAAGAAAAAGGGAAAGAATGAGAAAGCTGAAGGCTCTGAGTACCAATGGCAATTTATTTGTTAAGTGCTTGTGGTGTTTATGTATCAAGCCAAATGCTTGAAAACAAAACACTTAGAAGTCAAGGTTAGGCTCAAAGTGCAAAAGCACTCCCTCAAAGCTCAAGGCTCTGAGCATCAATGATTAGAGAGTCAAGAAAAGAAAAGAAACAAATGAGCTTAATGAAGTCCTCTAATCAAATGCTTGTGGTGCTTATGTATCAAGTGGTAATACTTGAAAACAAAGCATTTAGAAGTCGTAGCTTTGTTATCAACTCATGGGGCAAAGCACCCATAAGGAGAAGCTAATAAAAATATCAAAAGCTTGTTTCAAGGAAGAAATATAAGAGAAAGACTTCATAAATTGAGCTAGATAGAAGCATCAATCATTTACATTTCTTTTGTGATTGTAGCATGCTTAGAAAACTAGCTTACCATGAACATTGAGTTGCTATTCTTCTTACCTTGGATTGTCAATCTCTATTGCATGATTCTTTTCTTTCTTGGGGACAACCAAGGTTTAAGTTTGGTGTTGTGATGACATGTCATCATGTCATGTTTTTCTATGCTTTTTCATACAAGAAATTTATGATTAGTGCTTAAATATTGCATTCTTTGGTGCTTAAATGGTATATTTCTTTGATCTTTTGATTTGATAAACTTTGTAGGAAATAAGAAGAAAAAGAAGCAAAAAGAGCACAAAATAAGCTAAAAAGAAGAAAAGAGGAATTTTGGGCACACTTTGAAGTTGGAGCACACTTTGGAGGCTAAGGCCACGCTTCTAAAAGCGTGGCCCATGACCGAATCAAGGAAGAGAAGCGTGGCCCAAAGGAAGAGAAGCGTGGCCCAAAGGAAGAAAAGCGTGGCTCAAAACAAAGAGCAAGAGAGGACAAAAAGCTTGAGCCAAAGTTTGCCTCAAACTTTAGCTCAAACTTTTGGGAGAAAAGCTTGAGCCAACATTTGCCTCAAACTTTTTGGCAAACGTTGGCATCACAAAACAAACACCCTGGAGGAAAAAGCTTGTGCCAACGTTTGCCTCAAGCTTTTTGGCAAACGTTGGTGCCATACCACAACAGCCTGAAGGGGTATACTTCCAATAAGAATAACTTGAGCTACAGAGCTCCAAATGAGGTGATTCAAAAAACAATGGAAAGTAGGAATCGAGAGCTTTCCAAGCATATATGGCACTGCATGGTGGACACTAAAATTAAGGGAGAAAACTGCCCCGCAATGAGCATAAATGAACATGGTGGCAACCTGCAGTGAGGCCAACTGACCTCTGCACCTTCGACGGAGTATAACTCGAGCTGTAGAGCTCCAAATGATGCGCTTCCAACGGCATTGGAAAGTAGACATTCAGGGCTTTCCAACAATGTTTAATAGTATGGGGTGGACAATATGTTTGAGCCTCCAGAACTGGCGTTTTCGACCACGTTTGAGGCAAACTTTACCTCAAACGCTGCACACCAAGGCCAGCGACCTTATCCTCTTCAAATGAGCATAACTTGAGTTGTAGATGTTCAATTGAGGTGATTCCAATTGGGTTAGAAATCTGACATTCAGAGCTTTCTAACCATATATAATAGTCTACAGTGGGAATGAAATTTGCAATGTTGACAAGCAGACAAAGTAGTACCCCAACATGCCTGCAAGAAGGCCCAACGTTTGGCTAAAAGTTTGACCTCAAACTTTAGCCCAAACGTTGGTAGCAGCAAATAAGGGCAGCTGGTATAAAAAGTTTGAGTAAAAGTTTGCCTCAAACTTTTACTCAAACTTTTACTCAAACTTTTACTCAAACTTTTATGATTCATGGCCCGGTTCACAATGGGTTTCTCTCCAACTCCAAGAGCAATCAACAGAGGCTTTTGTCAACCCAATTCCATCAAGAGCAAGGGCCCAATTGACACCACTCAAAGGCACAAGAGATAGTTAGAATAGAAATTTCATTTTAATTGTAATTTGTTTTGAATTTCATTTTCATTTTGTAAAAATGCCTATAAATAGGCATCTGTTTCATTTTTATTAGGAGGCGAGCTCCACTAGGGAGCATTAGGAATATAGAACTCTCTCTCTTTAGTTTTTCTTTTTGTTTTAAATCTTGGGTTGAGAATTGAAGAAATTCTGTTTCAATCTCACCTTGAGAATTCTCTCTGTTTTCTTCTTCTGCAATTTTAATTTCTCCTCTACGACAAGTTCCTTTGCTGCAAGTTTACAATTTAATTTACATTGAGCTTGATTTTGATCTTTGGTTCTCATTGCTTTCTGTTCTCACTGAATTCAATTTACATTCAAGCAATTTAATTCTTCTGCAAGTGCTCTGCATTTACATTTCTGTTCATGATCTGATTTACTTTTCCTGCAAGTTTAATTTTCTCTACGCTTTGATCTATTGCTCTCTTTAATTTCCAGCACCCACTCCCCTTTACATTTAATAAAATTTTACTTTTCTTGCAATTTAAGATTCTTGCAATTTACACTTCTTACTCTTTAAGTTACTCGCCAATTTACACTCTGCAACTTTAAATTTCATGTCATTTAAAATTCTGTTGGTCACTTTTCACTCAAATCATCAATGTTAGCTTGACTAAACTAATCACCCACTAAAGTTGCTTGATCCATCAATCCTCGTGGGATCGACCTCACTCACGTGAGTTTTATTACTTGATGCAACCCGGTACACTTGCCGGTTAGTTTTGGGTGTTTTGGAAATTCGTTTTTCCACAAATTTTCCCATCACTCGTGGCTTTGTAGTTTGCAATGTTTGCAAACCACGGAGCCCTCTAATTAGAAAGAGTTGCCCATTCGGGAATGTTTCAGTCACAGCAGTGGGTGGTGGCATCCCTTCTTCAAGCTCAATTCGGAAAAGGTGGTCAGCTACTTGACTTTTTGACCCCTTTCTATCCTTGATCTCAATGTCAAACTCTTGAAAAAGTAGCACCCACCTGATCAATCGTGGTATAGAATCTTGCTTGGTTAGAAAGTACTTAAGAGTAGCATGGTCAGTATAAACAATAACCTTGGAATGAATTAAATAGGATCTAAACATGTCAAAGACATACACAACCGCTAGTAATTCCTTTGCTGTAGTTGTGTAATTCTTTTGAGCGTCATTTAGTACACGGCTAGAATAGTAAATGACGGACATAAGCTTGTCTTGTCTCTGTCTCAAGACAGCTCCTATAGCATAATCACTGGCATCACACATCAACTCAAATGGTAAATCCCAGTTAGGTAGAGCTATGGTTTGCTTCCAGTGTTTCAAAGGCATGCAAACAATCATTATGAAAAATAAAAGGAACATCAGCAACCAAGAGGTTGCTCAAAGGTTTAGCAATTTTAGAAAACTCTTTATAAACCTTCTGTAAAATCCTGCATGACCCAAGAAACTCCTGACTGCCTTAGCATTAGTTAGTGGTGGTAATTTTTCAATCACCTCCATCTTAGCTCTATCAACCTCAATTCCCTTGCTTGAAATCCGGTGTCAAAGAACAATACCTTCTGTAACCATAAAATGATATTTTTCTTAGTTTAAAACAAGGTTTGATTCTTGACACCGTTTCAAGACCGGAGATAAATGCTTAAGACAGGATTCAAAAGAATTACCAAAAATAGAAAAGTCATCCATAAATACCTCAATGAACTTTTCAACCATATCAGAAAAAATTGAAAGCATACACCTTTGAAAAGTTACTGGGGCATTACAGAGTCCAAACGTCATCCTCCGGTAAGCAAATACTCCAAAGGGACATGTGAATGTCGTCTTTTCTTAATCTTAAGGGTCCACTACAATTTGATTATATCTAGAATATCCATCTAGAAATCAATATAAAGTAAGACCAGCTAACCTCTCAAGCATCTGATCAATGAAGGGCAGGGGAAAGTGATCCTTCCTTGTAGAGTGTTGAGCCTTCTGTAATCTATACACATCCGCTACCTAGTGATAGTCCTTGTGGGAATCAGCTCATTCTTTTCATTCTTGATTACTATCAATCAGCCTTTCTTGGGAACCACCTGCATAAGACTCACCCATGGGCTGTCAGAAATAGGGTATATAATTCTGGCTTCCCAAAGTTTTATTACCTCTTTTTGGACCACCTCTTTCATGGTTCGATTTAGTCACCTTTGTGGTTGCACAACTAGTTTAGTATCATCTTCAAGCAGGATCTTGTGCATACACTTGGTTGGACTAATTACCTTCAGATCATTAATGGTCCACCTAAGAGCCATTTTATGACTCTTGAGCACTGTAAGTAGTGCCTCTTCCTCCTCAGGCTTTAAAGAAGAGCTAATGATCACTGGATATGGTTCATGCTTGCCTAGGAATGCGTATTTCAGAGATGGAGGTAAGGGCTTCCACTCAAGCTTTGAAGCTCCTTCCTCTGCACTAGGTGTGTGGGATGCCTCCTTCTGAGGTGCTAATTCATCAATCTCAAGCAAATTGTCTTCAGAAGGGGGATCTAAAGCATCATCAAATTTCTCAGCTTCAAATACCTCTTGAACAAGTGGTTTAACAAGATTTACTCTCATACACCTCTCAGAATCACTAGGGTGTTTAAGAGCCTCAAGCACATTAAGAACCACTTCCTTTTCATTTACGCTCAAGGTTAGTTCACCTTTTTGTACATCAATCAAAGCTCTACCTGTAGCTAAAATGGGTCTTCCAAGAATAATAGAGGCATTTTTATCCTCTTTCATATCTAGTATAACAAAATTAGTAGGAAAAATAAATGGACCACTTTCACAAGCAAATTCTCAACAACTCCCAAAAAAAATTTAATTGAACGGTCAACAAGTTGAAGAAATATGCGAGTGGGTTGTACCTCATCAATGTGGAGCTTTCTCATCAGTAAAAGTGGCAAGAAGTTGATGCTAGTTCCAAGGTCACATAAGGCTCTCTAAATAGTGACATCTCCAATGGTGCAAGGAATAAAAAAAGCTTCCTGGATCCTGCATTTTCTCAAGAAGGTCCTATTGAATAATTGCACTACATTCCATTGTCAACACCACTGTCTAACTTTCTTTCCAATTCTTCTTATTGGTGAATAACTCCTTCATAAACTTAGCATAAAGAGGCATTTTCTCAAGGGCCTCTGCAAAAGGGATGTTGATTTGAAGCTTCCTGAAGGCCTCTAAAAATCTTGAAAATTTCTTGTCTTTGGAAGCCTTCTGAAGCCTCTGAGGATATGGAATTTTGGGCTTGTACTCATGCGCCTTAGGCAATGTCAGATGTATGTCAAGAGTGACTAGAAAGGGATTCTCTGCACGCCTAGGAAGGGCATGTTCAACTTCTTCTTGTTTCTCTTTCGGAGATTCTTTTTCAATTGGCTCCTCGTCACCCTTAGTCTTAGAACATGCCACTTTACCACTTCTCAAGTGAATGGCCTTGCACTCTTCTCTTGGATTTATCACTGTATCACCAAAAGAAGTGTTAGAAAGCCTCTCAGCTACTTGCTTGCTCAACTGACCCACTTGCATCTCCAAGTTCCTGAGTGAAGCTCTAGTGTCCTGCATAAAACTCTGTTGATTCTTAGAGAGCTCTGTAATAATAGCCTCCAAGTCAGGAGTATTTTGAGGTTGAGGTTGTGGCTATTGAGGTTGAGAGGACTGAAACTGGTAGTTATTGAAGTTATTCTGATTAAAACCACCCTGGAAATTATTAAAATTCTACTGCCTCTGAGGTTGATCTTTCCACCCAAAGTTTGGGTGATTTCTCTACCCCTGATTAAAGGTCTTTGAATTTAGATTGTTATTGGGGTTTCTAGGAGCATTACTCATAAAATTAACCTGTTCAGGAGGGCACTGAGCATAATCATAAGTCTCACCTTGGGTGAAGCCACCACTCATGTCATAAGAGGCATCTTGAGGAGCATTTTGAGTATTAACAGCTGAGACTTGCATCCCACTCAAATGTTGAGTAATAAGACTCATTTGTTGAGATAAAAGCTTGTTCTGAGGAAGAAGAGCATCTACAGCATCCAACTCCATGACTCCTTTCTTCAGAGAGATCCTCTCAAAAGAATATAAATATCGGTTGATAGGAACCATCTCAAAAAAACTCACTAGCCTCATCAGGAGTCTTCTTTATATGCAAAGATCCACCTGCAAAATTATCCAGAAATATTTTAGCCATCTCAGAGAGTCCATTATAGAAAATCTACAACCGCGTCCAATTTGAGAACATGTGCAGAGGACACTTCCTGATCATCAACTTGTACCTTTCCCAGGCTTTATAGAAGGATTCACCATCTCTCTACATAAAAGTCTGAACATCTGTCCTCAGCTTAGTTAGCTTCTGAGGAGGAAAGAACTTTGTTAGAAACTTGTTGAGCACTTTATCCCAAGTATCCAAGCTCTCCTTGGGCTAAGTGTCAAGCCACTACTTTGCTCTATCCCTTACAGCAAATGGGAAGAGAAGTAGCGTGTAGACATCAAGATTTACTCCATTAGTCTTCACAGTATTACAGATCTGCAAGAAATTTGAGATAAACAAGTTTGGGTCTTCCTGCGGGAGTCCATGAAACTAATAGTTCTGTTACATTAGAGTGATCAACTATGGCTTCAGCTCAAAGTTGTTTGCACCTTGGTGCACGAAATCGTGATTGTTCATTCCCCATCAACGGCGCCAAAAACTTGGTGTGCACGTTTATAATCTTAATTCTTTTTCACAACTTTGCACAACTAACCAGCAAGTGCACTGGGTCGTCCAAGTAATAAACCTTACGTGAGTAAGGGTCGATCCCACGGAGATTGTCGGCTTGAAGCAAGCTACGGTCACCTTGTAAATCTCAGTCAGGCGGATTCAAATGGTTATGGAGATTTGATAATTAAAATATAATTAAAATATAAAATAGGATAGAAATACTTATGTAATTCATTGGTGAGAATTTCAGATAAGCGTATGGAGTTGCTTTTGTTCCTTCTGAACTTCTGCTTTCCTACTGCTTTCATCCAATCATTCATACTCCTTTCCATGGCAAGCTGTATGTTGGGCATCACCGTTGTCAATGGCTACTTCCCGTCCTCTCAGTGAAAATGGTCCAAATGCGCTATCACCGCATGGCTAATCATCTGTCGGTTCTCAATCATGTTGAAATAGGATCCAGTGATCCTTTTGCGTCTGTCACTACGCCCAACACTCGCGAGTTTGAAGCTCGTCACAGTCATCCCTTCCCAGATCTTACTCAGAATACCACAGACAAGGTTTAGACTTTTCGGATATCAAGAATGGCCGCCAATAATTCTAGCCTATACCACGAAGACTCTGATCGTGAACCAGGAGGCTAAGAGATTTGTATTCAAGCTTGTTTTCATGTAGAACGGAAGTGTTTGTCAGGCACGCGTTCATAAGTGAGAATGCTGATGAGTGTCACATAATCATCACATTCATCATGTTCTTGTGTGCGAATGAATATCTTAAAATAAGAATAAGCTTGAATTGAATAGAAAAACAATAGTACTTTGCATTAATTCATGAGGAACAGCAGAGCTCCACACCTTAATCTATGGTGTGTAGAAACTCCACCGTTGAAAATACATAAGAACAAGGTCTAGGAATGACCGAATGGTCAGCCTCCCCAAATGTGATCTCTGAACATAGAATATCCAAAAGATGTAAATACCATAGTAAAAAGTCCTATTTATGCTAAACTAGTTACTAGGGTTTACAAAGATAAGTAAATGATGTAGAAATCCACTTCTGGGCCCACTTGGTGTGTGCTTGGGCTGAGCATTGAAGCTTTCATATGTAGAGGTCTTCCTTGGAGTTAAACGCCAGTTTGTAACTTGTTTCTGGCATTTAACTCTGCTTTGCAACTTGTTTCTGGCGTTTAACGCTAGAATAGGGCAGAAAGCTGGCGTTAAACGCCAGTTTGTGTCGTCTAAACTTGGGAAAAGTATGGACTATTATATATTTCTGGAAAGCCCTGGATGTCTACTTTCTAACGCAATTGAGAGCACGCCAATTGGGTTTCTGTAGCTTCAAAAAATCCACTTCGAGTGCAGAGAGGTCAGAATCCAATAGCATCTGCAGTCCTTCTTCAGCCTCTGAATAAGATTTTTGCTCAAGTCCCTTAATTTCAGCCAGAAATTACTTGAAATCACAGAAAAATACACAAACTCATAGTAAAGTCCAGAAATGTGATTTTTATTTAAAAACTAATAAAAATATACTAAAAACTAACTAAATCATACAAAAAACTATGTAAAAACAATGCCAAAAAGCGTATAAATTATCCGCTCATCACAACACCAAACTTAAATTGTTGCTTGTCCCCAAGCAACTGAAAATCAATTAGGATAAAAAGAAGAGAATATACTATAAATTCCAAAATATCAATGAAACTTAGCTCCAATTAGATGAGCGGGACTAGTAGCTTTTTGCCTCTGAAGAGTTTTGGCATCTCACTTTATCCCTTGAAGTTCAGAATGATTGGCATCTATAGGAAATCAGAATTCAGATAGTGTTATTGATTCTCCTAGTTCAGTATGTTGATTCTTGAACACATCTACTTTGTGAGTCTTGGCCGTGGCCCTAAGCACTTTGTTTTCCAGTATTACCATCGGATACATAAATGCCACAGACACATAACTGGGTGAACCTTTTTCAGATTGTGACTCAGCTTTGCTAGAGTCCCCAATTAGAGGTGTCCAGGTTTCTTAAGCACACTCCTTTTTCTTGCTTTGGATCACGACTTTAACCGCTCAGTCTCAAGCTTTTAACTTGACACCTTCACGCCACAAGCACATGGTTAGGGACAGCTTGGTTTAGCCGCTTAGGCCAGGATTTTATTCCTTTTGGGCCCTCCTATCCACTGATGCTCAAAGCCTTGGATCCTTTTTATTACCCTTGCCTTTTGGTTTTAAGGGCTATTGGCTTTTTCTGCTTGCTTTTTCTTTATTAATTTTTTTTTCACCAATTTTTTTCTTTTTTTTTTCTGCAAGCCTTGTTATTCACTACTTTTTCTTGCTTCAAGAATCAATTTTATGATTTTTCAGATTATCAAATAATATTTCTCCTTTTTCATTATTCTTCAAGAGCCAACAATTTTAACATTCATAAACAACAATTTCAAAAGACATATGCACTGTTCAAGCATTCATTCAGAAAATAAAAAGTATTGTCACCACATCAAAATAATTAAACTAATTTCAAGGATGAATTCGATATTCTTGTACTTCTTGTTCTTTTTTAATTAAAACATTTTTCATTTAAGAAAGGTGATGGATTCATAGGATATTCATAGCTTTAAGACATAGACACTTAGACACCAATGATCATGTAATAAAGACATAAACATAAATAAACATAGAGTATATTAAACGAAAAATAGAAAAATAAGAACAAGGAGATTAAGGAACGGGTCCACCTTAGTGAGGGTGGTGTCTTCTTCCTCTTGAAGAACCAATGGTGTTCTTGAGTTCCTCTATGTCTCTTCCTTGTCTTTGTTGCTCCTCCCTCATAGCTCTTTGATCTTCTCTAATCTCATGGAGAATGATGGAGTGCTCTTGGTGTTCCATCCTTAGTTGTCCCATGTTGGAACTTAATTCTCCTAGGGAGGTGTTGATTTGCTCCCAATAGTTCTGTGGAGGAAAGTGCATCCCTTGAGGTATCTCAGGGATTTCATGGTGAGGAATTTCCTCATGCTCTTGTTGAGGTCCATGATCTCTTGTTTGCTCCATCCTTTTCTTAGTGATGGGCTTGTCCTCATCAATGAGGATATCTCCCTCTATGTCAATCCCAGCCGAATTGCAGAGGTGGAAAATAAGGTGAGGAAAGGCTAACCTTGCCAAAGTGGAGGACTTGTCAGCCACTTTGTAGAGTTCTTGAGGTATAATCTCATGAACTTCCACTTCCTCCCCAATCATGATACTATGGATCATGATGGCCCGATCCACAGTTACTTCGGATCGGTTGCTAGTAGGAATGATAGAGTGTTGGATGAACTCCAACCATCCTCTAGCTACAGGCTTAAGTTCCGGTCTTCTCAATTGAACCGGTTTGCCTCTTGAGTCAACTTTTCATTGAGCTCCTTCCATACATATGTCCATGAGGACTTGGTCCAACCTTTGATCAAAGTTGACCCTTCTAGTGTAGGGGCGTGCGTTTTCTTGCATCATTGGCAAGTTGAACGCCAACCTTACATTTTCCGGACTGAAATCTAAGCATTTTCCCCGAACCATTGTAAGCCAATTCTTTGGATTTGGGTTCACACTTTGATCATGGTTCCTAGTGATCCATGCGTTTGCATAGAACTCTTGAAACATTAAGATTCTGACTTGTTGAATAGGAGTAGAGAGTACTTCCCATCCTCTTCTTCTAATCTCTTGTCGGATCTCCGGATATTCGCTCTTTCTGAGCTTAAAAGGAACTTCAGGGATTACCTTTTTCTTGGCCACAACTTCATAGAAGTGGTCTTGATGGACCTTTGAGATAAATCTCTCCATCTCCTATGACTCAGAGGTGGAAGCAATTTCCTTCCCTTTCCTCTTTCTTGAGGTTTCTCTGGCCTTAGGTGCCATTAATGGTTATGAAAAAACAAAAAGCAATGCTTTTACCACACCAAACTTAAAAGGTTTGCTCGTCCTCGAGCAAAATAAGAAAGAAAGTAGTAGAAGAAGAAGAAAATAGAGGAGATGGAGGGAGAAGGTGTATTCGGCCAAGGGGGAGAAGTGGTGGATGTAGTGTGTGAAAATGGGATAGTGTTGAGGGGTTTATATAGGGGTGGGAGGAAGGGTAGGTTTTGGCCAATAGGGTTGGGTGTGGGAGGGAAAAGAATTTGAATTTTGGAGGTAGGTGGGGTTTATGGGGAAGAGGTATGGAGGTGATTGGTGGAGGGTATTTGGAGAAGAGTGTTATGAAAAGGTGTGAAGAGGAGAGAAGAAGAGGTGGGGTATGTGGGGATCCTGTGGGGTCCACAAATCCAGAGGGGTCAAGGACATAGCATCCCTGCTCCATTTAGGCGTGCAAAACGCCCTTAGAATGCATTTCTTGCGTTAAACGCCAGCTTGCTGCTTGTTTCTGGCGTTTAACGCCAGCTTTTCTCCCATTCTTGGCGTTAAACGCCAATTCCATGCTCTGTTCTGGCGTTAAACGCCAGTCTGGTGCTTGTTTCTGGCGTTTAATGCCAGCTTGATGCTTCTTTCTGGCGTTAAACGCCAGTTTGATGCTTCTTACTGGCGTTTAAACGCCAGTAAGCTCTTCCTCCAGGGTGAGCTATTTTTAATGCTGTTTTTCATTTTGTTTTTAATTTTTCAGTAGTTTTTGTGACTTCACATGATCATCAACCTAAAGAAAACATAAAATAGCAATAGAAAATAAATAAATATAATTAAATAGCATTGGGTTGCCTCCCAACAAGCGCTTCTTTAATGTCAATAGCTTGACAGTGAGCTCTCATGGAGTTTCACAGATAATCAGAGCAAGGTTGGGGCCTCTTAACACCAAACTTAGAGTTTGGTTGTGGCCTTTCAACACGAAACTTGGAGTTTGGTTGTGGCCTCCCAACACCAAACTTAGAGTTTGAATGTGGGGGTTTTGTTTGACTCTGTATTGAGAGAAGCTTCTCATGCTTCCTCTCCATGGTTACAGAAGGAGAACCTTGAGTCTTAAATACAAGGTAGTCCTCATTCAACGAAAGGACCAACTCTCCTTTGTCAACATCAATCACAGCTTTTGTTGTGGTTAGGAAGGGTCTGCCAAGGATGATGGATTCATCCTCATCTTTCCCAGTGTCTAGGATTATGAAATCAGCAGGGATGTAAAGGCCTTCAACCTTCACTAGCACGTCCTCTACTAGTCCATAAGCCTTTTTCATTGATTTGTCTGCCATCTCTAATGAGATTCTTGCAGCATGTACCTCAAAGATTCCCAGTTTCTCCATTACAGAGAGTGGCATGAGGTTTATCCCTGACCCAAGGTCACATAGAGCCTTCTCAAAGGTCATGGTGCCTATGGTACAAGGTATGAAGAACTTTTCGGGATCCGGTTTCTTCTGAGGTAAAGTTTGCCTCATTAATGTACCCAGTTCATTAGTGAACAAGGGGGGTTCATCCTCCCAAGTATCATTACCAAATAAACTGGCATTCAACTTCATGATTGCTCCTAGATACTTAGCAACTTGCTCTTCAGTGACATCTTCATCCTCTTCAGAGGAAGAATATTCATCAGAGCTCATGAATAGCAGAAGGAAGTTCAATGGAATCTCTATGGTCTATGTATGAGCCTCAGATTCCTTTGGTTCCTCAAAGGGAAACTCCTTTCTGTCCAAAGGACGTCCCATGAGGTCTTCCTCACTGGGATTCACGTCCTTCTCCTCCTCTGGGCATTCGGCCACACCAAGTAAGGTTATGGCCTTGCACTCTCTCTTGGGATTTTCTTCTGTATTGCTTGGGAGAGTACTGGGAGGAGTTTCAGTAATCTTCTTACTCAGCTAACCCACCTGTGCCTCCAAATTTCTAATGGAGGACCTTGTTTCATTCATGGAACTTAGTATGGTCTTGGATAGATCAGAGACTATGGTTTCCAGGCCAGAATGGCTCTGTTCAGAATTCTCTATCTGTTGCTGAGAAGATGATGGAAAAAGCTTGCTATTGCTAAACCTATTTCTTCCACCATTATTATTGAAGCCTTGTTGAGGCTTCTGTTGGTCCTTCCATGAGAAATTTGGATGATTTCTCCATGAAGGATTATAGGTGTTTCCATAGAGTTCTCCCATGTAATTCACCTCTGTCATTGCAGGGTTCTCAGGATCATAAGCTTCTTCTTTAGAAGATGCTTCTTTAGTACTGTTGGATGCAGCTTGCAATCCATTCAGACTTTGAGAAATCATATTGACTTGCTGAGTCAATATTTTGTTCTGAGCCAATATGGCATTCAGAGTATCAATTTCAAGAACTCCCTTCTTCTGAGGCGTCCCATTGTTCATAGGCTTTCTCTCAGAGGTGTACATGAACTGGTTAGTTGCAACCATTTCAATGAGTTCCTGAGCTTCTGCAGGGGTTTTCACATAAAGAGATCCTCCTGCAGAATGGTCCAATGACATTTTTGACAACTCAGACAGACCATCATAGAATATACTTATGATGCTCCATTCTGGAAGCATGTCAGTAGGACACCTTTTGATTAGTTGCTTGTATCTTTCCCAAGCTTCATAGAGGGATTCTCCTTCCTTCTGTCTGAAGGTTTAGATTTCCACTCTAAGCTTGCTCATCGTTTGAGGAGGAAAGAATTTGGCCAAGAAAGCACTGACCAGCTTATCCCAAGAGTTCAGGCTATCCTTAGGTTGTGAATCCAACCATGTTCTAGCTCTGTCTCTTACAACAAAAGGGAAAAGCATAAGCCTGTAGACCTCGGGATCAACTCCATTGGTCTTGACAGTGTCACAGATTTGCAAGAATTTAGCTAAAAACTGATGAGAATCTCCATTGGAAGTCCATGAAACTTGCAATTCTGCTGCATTAGAGAAACTAATTGAGGTTTAAGCTCAAAACTGTTTGCTTCAATCGCAGGAAGTGAGATGCTTTTTCCATAGAAGTTAGAAGATGGTACAATAAGGTCACCAAGCATCTTCCTTGCATCTCCACCATTGTTATTATTTTCGGCCATGTCTCCTTCTTTTTCGAAAATTTATGTCAGGTTTTCTCCAGAGAGTTGTGCTTTAGCTTCCCTTAGCTCCCTCTTCAAAGTCCTTTCAGGTTCAGGGTCAGCTTCAACAAGAATGCTCTTATCCTTGTTCCTGCTCATATGAAAAAGAAGAGAACAGAAAAGAAAATATGGAATCCTCTATGTCATAGTATAGAGATTCCGTATGTGAGTATAAGAGGAGAAGAATAGAAGGAGGAAAAGAGAAAAACTCGAACACAGAGAAAGAGGAGAGGGTTCGAATTTTGAGTTGAAGAGGAGTGTTAGTAAATAAATAAATAAATAGAAAGAGATGAGAGGGGGAAGAATTCGAAAATTAAATAAAATAAAAAAAATTTGTTTTTATTTTGACTATTAATTAGAATTCGAAATTTAAGAAGGAAATAAAATTAAATTAAAATTTAAAAGAATTAGTTAATGAAAAAAAATTTTTTTTTGAAAAAGAGGTTAGTGATTTTCTAAAATAAGAGAGAGAAAAGTAGTTAGGTGGTTTTGAAAAAGATATGATTGAAATAGTAAATTTTTAAAATAAAAAAAAAGTTAAGTGTTTAATTGAAAAAGATTTGAAAATCAAATTTGAAAGGGTGAGAAGTTAGAAAAGATTTTGAAATTGATTTTGAAAAAGATATTATTAAAATTTAATTTGAAAAAGATTTGAAAAGGAAATTAAAAAGATTTTATTTTAAAAAATTAAAGTTGATTACTTGACTAGTAAGAAACAAAAAGATATGATTTTAAAATTTAAAGATTGAACCTTTCTTAAAAGGCAAGTAACAATCTTTAAAATTTTTGAATCAATCACATTAATTGTTAGTAAAGATTTTGAAATTATGAAATGAAATTAAAAAAGAGATTTTTAAAATTTTCGAAAATCATAAAAGAAAAATGAAAAAGATTTAATTTTTGAAAAAGATTTGAAAAAGATAGAATGTTTAAATTGAAAATTTGATTTGACTCATAAGAAACAACTAAATTTTGAAAATTTTTTTGAAAAAGTCAACTCAAATATTCAAAATTTATGCAAGAATATGGGAAAGATATTTTTTTATTTTTGAATTTTTAATGAAGAAAGAGAAAAACACAAAAAAGACACAAGACATAAAAATTATGAATCAAACACAATGCATGCAAAAACACTTTGAATGTCAAGATGAACACCAAAAACACTTTAAATGTCAAGATGAACACCAAGAACTTGTTTTTGAAAATTTTTAAGAAAAGGAAAAACATGCAAAACACCAAACTTAGAAATTTTCAAACTTTAGACACTAACAAATTGAAAATGCATATGAAAAACAAGAAAAGACACAAAACATAAAAATGCAAAAATCAAACAAAGAAAATCATCAAGAACAACTTGAAGATTATGATAAACACCATGCATGATTTTTTCAAAAATTTTTAGTGATATGCAATTGACACCAAACTTAAAAATTGACACAAGACTCAAACAAGAAACATCAAATTTTTGGTTTTATGATTTTAAAATTTTTTTTTTGTATTTTTTCGAAAATTAATTGGAAAAAGAAAAATAAGGATTTCAAAATTTCTAATGAGAATTCCAGGAATCATGCAATGTTAGTCTAAAGCTCCGGTCCAGGAATTAGACATGGCTTACTAGCCAGCCAAGCTTTCAGTGAAAGCTCTGGTCCAAAACACTAGACATGGCCTATGGCCAGCCAAGCTTCAGCCGAACATTACATACAACAACTAATTTGCTGAGAAAGACAAACAAGCTCTTCTCAAGATATTTGAAACCTCGGTCCAAAAGATTAGACATGGCTTAACAGCCAACCAGGATTCAACATATCTCATAAAACTCTAGAATTCATTCTTAAAAATTCTGAAGAACACAGAATAATTTATTATTTTTTGAAATATTTTTATTAATATTTTTTTTGAAAATTTTTTCGAAAATAAATAAAAACAAAGAGTTAAAATTAAAATAAAATTACCTAATCTGAGCAACAAGATGAACCGTCATTTGTCCAAACTCGAACAATCCCCGGCAACGGCGCCAAAAACTTGGTACACGAAATCGTGATTGTTCATTTCCCATCAACGGCGCCAAAAAATTGGTGCGCACGTTCATAATCTTAATTCTTTTTCACAACTTCGCACAACTAACCAGCAAGCATTGGGTCCTCCAAGTAATAAACCTTACGTGAGTAAGGGTCGATCCCACGGAGATTGTCGGCTTGAAGCAAGCTATGGTCACCTTGTAAATCTCAGTCACGCGGATTCAAATGCTTATGGAGATTTGATAATTAAAATATAATTAAAATATAATTAAAATATAAAATAGGATAGAAATACTTATGTAATTCATTGGTGATAATTTCAGATAAGCGTATGGAGTTCCTTTTGTTCCTTCTGATCCTCTGCTTTCCTACTGCTTTCATCCAATAATTCATACTCCTTTCCATGGCAAGCTGTATGTTGGGCATCACCGTTGTCAATGGCTACTTCCCGTCCTCTCAGTGAAAATGTTCCAAATGCGCTGTCACCGCACGGTTAATCATCTGTCGGTTATCGATCATGCTGGAATAAGATCCAGGGATCCTTTTGCGTCTGTCACTACGCCCAACACTTGTGAGTTTGAAGCTCGTCACAGTCATCCCTTCCCAGATCCTACTCGGAATACCACAAACAAGGTTTAGACTTTCCGGATCTCAAGAATGGCTGCCAAAAATTCTAGCCTATACTACGAAGACTCTGATCGTGAACCAGGAGGCTAAGAGATATGCATTCAAGCTTGTTTTCATGTAGAACGGAAGTTTTTGTTAGGCACGCGTTCATAAGTGAGAATGGTGATGAGTGTCACATAATCATCACATTCATCATGTTCTTGTGTGCGAATGCATATCTTAGAATAAGAATAAGCTTGAATTGAATAGAAAAACAATAGTACTTTGCATTAATTCATGAGGAACAGCAGAGCTCCACACCTTAATTTATGGTGTGTAGAAACTCTACCATTGAAAATACATAAGAACAAGGTCTAGGCATGGCCGAATGGCCACCTCCCCAAACGTGATCTCTGAACATAGAATATTCAAATGACGTAAATACCATAGTAAAAATTCCTATTTATATTAAACTAGTTACTAGGGTTTACAGAGATAAGTAAATGATGTAGAAATCCACTTCCGGGCCCACTTGGTGTGTGCTTGGGCTGAGCATTGAAGCTTTCACATGTAGAGGTCTTCCTTGGAGTTAAACGCCAGTTTGTAACTTGTTTCTGGCATTTAACTCTGCTTTGCAACTTGTTTCTAGCGTTTAACGCTAGAATAGGGCAGAAAGCTGGCGTTAAACGCCAATTTGTGTCATCTAAACTTGGGCAAAGTATAGACTATTATATATTGCTGAAAAGCCCTGGATGTCTACTTTTCAACGCAATTTAGAGCGCGCCAATTGGGTTTCTATAGCTCCACAAAATCCACTTCGAGGTCAAGGAGGTCAGCATCTGCAGTCCTTCTTCAGCCTCTGAATCAGATTTTTGCTCAAGTCCCTCAATTTCAGCCTGAAATTACCTGAAATCACAGAAAAACACACAAACTCATAGTAAAGTCCAGAAATGTGATTTTTATTTAAAAACTAATAAAAATATACTAAAAACTAACTAAATCATACTAAAAACTTTGTAAAACCAATTCCAAAAAGCATATAAATTATCCGCTCATCACACCTATAGGAGGTACAACAATACTATTCCCATAGAAATCCATTCTAGGTGTAGTGTATGAGCCAAGGGTCCTTCTAGGTTGCCCATTTGCATTCGGATTAACCACATTTGCATTAATCACATTGTTGTTGTTAGGATCCATGGTGAACTCTTCAGCTTTCTCCTCAAGATTATCCCTGAGATTTTCACCGGCTTTGTAAGCTCTAGCTTGTTGTAAACGCCTTCTCAAGGTTCTTTCAATCTTAGGATCAAATTCAAGAAGAGGGTCTTTGTTCCTGTTCCTACTCATAAACAAATAGAAAACAAGAAAGAGTGGGAATATCTATGTCAAAGTGAAGAGAATTCTCACTGAGGTAACCTGAGTAAAAGAAATAAAATAAAATAAAATAAACTAAACAAATAGAGCAAAAAAATCGAAAATTACTAAGCAAAAGTGGAACAAAATTTTTGAAAATTATGGAAAAAAATAAACAGAAAAAATAAAATAAAACAAGTAGGGGACACCAAACTTAATTTCAAAAATTAAGACAAATTAAAGCAAGCAAATTTTGAAAAAAAATGAAGAAAAAGGAATTAAGTAAAACTAAGACAAAACGCCTAATCTAAGCAATCAAATAACTAATAGTTGTCAATCACAATCATTCCCCGGCAACGGCGCCAAAAAACTTGGTGTGAACTTAGAATGTCCACAAACTAACTGGCAAGTACACCGAGTCGTACCAAGTAATACCTCAGGTGAGTGAGAGTCACCCACGAGGATTGATGGACCAAGCAACAATGATTGAGTGATTTACTCAGTTAGGCAAGCAGAAAATGGTGTTTGAGATTTTAATAGCATTAAACATTAAATTCAGAGAATTGAAGGCAACAATGAATTGGTGTGAAAACTATAAGAGAAAACAGTTAAGTTTTCAGAGTTGTTTATCTTTCGGATCTCTTTTTCTTACCAACTACTTTAATCATGAAAGATTCAATTCATGGCAAACTATATTTGACTAAACCCTAATTTCTTGGTAACTTAGTATCCTCTAACCTAGCTAACCGCCAATTTCTTGGTCACTTGATTTTAATTAGAGGGTTAAGTCCAATTCTAGTTTATCAATCACAAAAATCCTAATTACCCAAATATAAGAGGATTATATGTCACATATCCCGTTAAGTCCAGATAATTAATGATTTAGGAGAAATTATTTTCAAGCTGTTGTTCAAGTAAATTACTTTTCCAAGATTTAGCAAGAACACAATTAGAATAAGGGTTACTCTTCCTATCTACCCAAATCCTTAAGATGAAGAACAAAAACAAATCCTTGAAATTGAAATCAATACATTGATTAAAACAGAAGAGTAATAGTATTAATCCATAGAATAAACAGAACTCCTAACCTTAACAATGGAGGTTTAGTTGCTCATGGCTCAGGCGGGGAGCTCATAGCAACACGGGTGCAAAACTCTTGGCGCGTATGCATAGATTACCGAAGGTTGAATGCGGCCACTAAAAAAGATCATTTTCCACTTCCGTTTATCGATCAAATGCTCGATTGATTATCCGGTAAATCTCATTATTGCTTCCTAGATGGCTATTCGGGATACTTTCAAATACACATTGCTCTAGAGGACCAAGAAAAAACAACATTTACTTGCCCTTTTGGAACTTATTCCTACAAGCGTATGCCATTCGGCTTATGCAATGCACCGGCAACTTTCCAAAGGTGCATGATGAGCATCTTTGTAGATTTTCTAGAGCAATGCATGGAGGTATTCATGGATGATTTCACGGTATATAGTGATTCCTTTGATCATTGCTTGGATAGTCTTGAAAAATTTTTGGAAAGATGTACTAAAACCAACCTTGTCTTAAATTTTGAGAAGCGTCATTTCAAGGCCAAGCAAGGCATTGTTTTAGGACATATTGTTTCAAAAGATGGTATTTCCGTAGATCCGGCTAAAATTAATGTCATATCTAGTTTGCCTTACCCCTCTTTTGAGAGGGAGGTTCGCTCTTTTCTTGGACATACAAGATTTTATCGGAGATTCATCAAGGATTTTAGCAAGGTGGCATTACCCCTCTTAAGGTTGCTACAAAAGGATGTTGAGTTTGATTTAAGCAAGGAATGCATGGAGGCTTTCGACAAGCTTAAGATAGCATTGACCCAAGCTCCCATTGTGCGAGGGCCGGATTAGAGTCGGCCATTTGAAATAATGTGTGATGCTTCAAATTTTGCTGTGGGAGCCGCGTTAGCACAACGCGAGGATAAGAATCCATATGTGATAGCCTATGCATCAAAAACATTAGATGGAGCACAATCGAACTACACTACTACCGAAAAAGAACTTTTGGCCATTGTTTTTGCCTTGGACAAATTTCGAGCATATCTTCTCGATTCAAAGGTGGTAGTGTACTCGAATCATGCGGAATTAAAGTATTTGTTGGCTAAGAAGGAATCCAAACCGAGATTGATTAGATGGGTTTTATTGTTGCAAGAGTTTGACTTGGAAATCAAGGATAGGAGTGGTACGCAAAACCTAGTGGCAGACCATCTAAGTCACCTTGAACATACAAAAGGCGATACTACTCCTATCAATGATTCATTTCCCTTTGAGGGCTTGCATGCAATCTCAGAAACCATTCCTTGGTATGCACCAATCGCCAATTACTTAGTATCTCGCTCCTTCCCTCCTAATCTCTCCAAACATCAAAGGGATAAGCTAAAAAGCGAATCTAAATACTATGTGTGGGATGATCCATACCTTTGGAGATGTGGGATGGACCAAGTAATTTGGAGGTGCATTCCACAAACCGAATTCCACTCAATCTTGGAAGCTTGCCACTCCTCCAAAGGAGGAGGCCACTTCGGACCTCAAAGAACGGCAAGGAAAATCCTAGATTGTGGCTTTTGGTGGCCAACTCTTTTCAAGGACTCTTCTCATTTTTGTAAATCTTGTTCTCAATGCATTAGATTTGGTAATATCTCTAAGAAGGATGAAATTCCCCAACGAACCATGCTATTTGGTGAAATTTTTGACGTGTGAGAATTGACTTCATGGGGCCATTTCCAAATTCTAATGGTTTCCTCTACATTCTACTCGCCGTTGATTATGTGTCCAAATGGGTGGAAGCAATACCCACCCGGACGGATGATGCTAATGTGGTCCTTTCTTTTGTGAGAAATAATATCATTTGTAGATTTGGGTCACCACGAGCAATCGTGAGCGACCAAGGTTCACATTTTTGCAACAGAAGAATGGACGGACTAATGAGGAAATACGACATCATGCATAAAGTAGCCACAGGCTACCACCCACAAACAAACGGCCAAGTCAAGGTTTCCAATCAGGAGATTAAACGCATCTTGGAAAGGATTGTGAAACCTAATAGGAAAGATTGGAGTGCTAAGCTCACCGATGCATTATGGGCCTACCGAACGGCATACAAAATGCCAACTGGCATGAGTCCCTTTCGGTTGGTTGATAAACCACTATTTTATGGTTTATCTTGTGCTCAATTGAGTGATTTTTATCAACTCTTTACCCACTTATTCATACTATTTGCATGGTTTTACATTTGCCTTCCTAATTATGTGCTTTGATTGAAAACATGCTTCTTTGG
Source organism: Arachis ipaensis (assembly GCF_059453495.1). NCBI lineage: Eukaryota > Viridiplantae > Streptophyta > Magnoliopsida > Fabales > Fabaceae > Arachis > Arachis ipaensis. The sequence continues at coordinate 76,948,467 of NC_142442.1, read as the reverse complement.
CCTTAAGTTCCCTACGCTTAATCCTCTCTTATTACCATTAGATGCCATGATATGTGTGTTAAGTGATTTCAGAGATTATAGGGCAGGAATGGCTCAGAGGATGGAAAGGAAGCATGCAAAAGTGGAAGAAATACAAGAAGTTGGAGAAATTGCTAAGCTGTCCAGCCTGACCTCTTCGCACTCAAACGGCTATAACTTTAGCTACAGAGGTCCAGTTGCGTTGGAAAGCTAACATCCGTGGCTTCGATTTGATATATAATTTGTCATAGTTGCCCTAACGATAAGTGACGCGAACGCGTGATCTACACGGACGCGTCCCAGTGGTGAAAAAACCAGCGTGTTTGAATTCGAAACCAGCGAATTCTGGGTTGTTTCTGACCCAGTTCTCAGCCCAGAAAATACACATTAAAGGCTATAAAGTGGGAGAATGCATCAGCTCATAATTCACAATTTTAGGATTTAGATGTAGTTTTTAGAGAGAGAGGTTCTCTCCTCTCTCTTAGGATTAGGATTTAGGATTTTTATTATGTTTAAGCTATGATCTCTTCATTCCAGGTTCTATGTTCCTCCAATATTTATCTTCTACTTTTATTTACTCTAATACTTTTATTTGTATTTGATTTATGTTGCCCAATTGACTTATGAACCTTTCCATGTTAGAGTTAAATTTATGTTTAGATGTAATTTGATGTGTTTCAGATTTATGAATGCTTTTAATTTAATTTAGAATTTTCCCTTTTGGCTTTGGTTGAGTCATTGGAGACACTTGAGTTATCAAACTCATTGTTGATTGAAAATTGGAATTCTTCAAGAATTAATTCAAGTTCCAATAACTCTAGCCTTTCCCAAGGAAAGACTAGGACCTGAGGAATCAAAATTAATTCATCCACTTAACTTACCTTCATAGTTAGAGGTTAACAAGGTGGGAGAAAAATCCAATTCTCATCACAATTGATAAGGATAACTAGGATAGGACTTCCAGTTCTTATACCTTGCCAAGAGATTTTATTATTGTTAATTTATTTTACTTGTCATTTAAATTACATGTTCCTTACTTTCAAAATCCCCAATTTACAAGACTCATAACCAATAATAAGAACACCTCCTTGCAATTCCTTGAGAAGACGACCCGAGGTTAAATACTACGGTTATCAATTTCAAAGGGTTTTGTTACTTGTGACAACCAAAACGTTTGTAAGAAAGGACTTTTGTTGGTTTAGAAGCTATACCTGCAATGAGGATTTATCTACGAATTTCTAGACCACGCAAAAGTTCTCTCTTCAAAATGGTGCCGTTGCCGGGGAATTGCAAACGTGTGCCTTATTATTAGTTAATGTAAATATTTTCTTTTGCTTGTTTATTTGTTTTTATTTTTGTTTTTATTTTTGATTTTTCATAAATTAAGAGGTTATTGGTTTTTATTTAGTTATTAAAAATTTTTTTTTCAAAAATTTGTTCTTCGTGTTCATCTTGATCTTCAAGTTGTTCTTAATTGTTTTCTTCGTTTTGATCTCAAAATTTTAAGTTTGGTGTCATTTTATTGTTTTTCTCTTTCCTCACTAAATTCAAAAATTCAAAATTTAAAACTCAAAATTTCAAATTCCCAAAATTCAAATTAAAAAAAATTTAAATTCAAATTTCAAAATTTCAAAATCTGAAATTTCAAAATTCAAATCTTTTTTTCAAAATTCATATCTTTTTCAAAATCTTATCTTATCTTATTTTAAAAAAAAATCAAATTTCAAAATTTAATATTCAAAAATTCAAATTTAAGATTTGAAATTTCAAATTTCAAATTTCAAATTTCAAAAATTTAAAATTCAAAATTTCGAAATTTCAAATTTCAAAATTTAAAATTCAAATTTCAAAATTTAATTTTCAAATTCAAAATTTAAATAACCTTTTAATTTAAAATTTGTTTTTTATTTTCGTTTTTAATTACTATTATGAGTTCTCACCCCTCTCTCTTTGAGTTTGGTTCCAGTGTTGTTGCAAGGAATGGAAATTATAACAGGAACATGCATCAAGGTCAAAACAATCAGAGATGGAAGGAGCCACGAGGATCTGATCAACCCTTCCGGCAACAACACCTTCCACAGTACCACAGACAAAGACCATTCCACGATGTATACCAAGACAATAGTTATGGTGGACCCTTCCGTGACAACCAACAACCACCAAATTACTATAGTCAAGAGCCATTCCAGGGGGCATACTAAGATGATAGATATGATGGACCCCTATCATAAGCCTATGAACCTCCTCAACACAACTTTGGACCACCATACTCACAAGCCCCCTACTACCAAACATCATCACATGATTCTGACCCTTATCCACCATACCAACCACCTTATGAGCCATATGAACCATACATAAAACCACCCCAATTTTCCATTTTACGAGCGCAACAAGAATCAAGGGAGCAACTCGAGGAAACATTTAAAAAATTTCATGCCAGACTTCACCAATTGAATCAAGCGATAAATAGACTACCTTCCCGACGTTCGGACACTCAAGGAACCCCCATGGCTTCATGTGGACAATCTAATGAAGAACGTAGCATGAAGGAGATACTAGAAACTCCAATGGACAGTACGGAGCATGACTTTGTACTGGAACAAGTGGAGAAAGCTATAATTATTGAAGAGGAAGAAGTGGTTGAAGACTTAGGAGATGCTGAACCCCCATGGGAAAGTCAAGTTATAAAGCCTCTTTCAAAGATGTTTGAAATTGATGTTGAGGAGGGTGTACAACCTCCAAGGCATATCATGGTTGAAGACTTTGATGGGGATGATCAAGAGATGGATTCCATCATTGATGAATTCTTATCTATATTTGAATTCTCTCCCATTGGACTTGACATAGAGATTAAAGAAGAAGAAGCACAACCTCCCATGCCCTTGATGAGCAATGAAGAAGAGATTGAATTGGAAGAAAGCTACCAAGAGGAAGAGGTTGATATTGAAGAAGCTTGCAAAGAGGTGGAAATTGTCAAAGAAGAGCACAAGGGAATTGAGCTGGAAATCACCTTGCCAAAGTTGTTGGAGACCTCTCCCCCAAAACCATCACCATCCATCCCTTCATTCAAGTGGGTAAATCTCTCATCTCTAACCTTAATTAGCTCACTTGAATATGCTTTGCTTGAGACAGATGGTCAGCTTAGAGCTCTTTGTGGCTATAAGAGCAAGCGGGAGATGGTTAGTGGTAGGAATTGTCATGCAAGATTCAATATGGTTGCATGCTCCAAATTGAAGTACAAAGGTTGGTACAATTCTCAATTGAATGGGTTTAGGGTTTAGGAAGCTGTTTGGATGTCTTAGTGAGAATTCAGATTGCCTGCCACCCGATTGGAACACTAATGATCAATAAGATGACGGGTGCAAAAGCAAGATTTGGGACTCCGGAATTCATTCTGGCAATCAACACTGTTGGGGCCTTATCACTTGCTTTAACTTACTTGAAGGCTTTCTGCGCCTAGTTTGGGACCCCAGAGGCCATTGGAATCACAAACATTGGTGGAGATTCCTGGATGAGTTCAAGCACAAGCCACCATAACAAAGGACTCCCCAAATGTCCAACTTAAGGACTTTAACTAAAAGTGCTAGGTGGGAGACAACCCACCATGGTATGATCGTTCCTTTTCAATTCTAATTTTATTTCGTTTTGTTTGTTTTAAAGTTTTGTTTTATTCTATTGAACCTGGAATTATTCATAACCTCCATATCAGTATTTGCATTCTGCATTTTGCATATTGCGTACTACATCAAAAAAAAAGCACGCACGCGACGCGGCAGCGTCGCTGACGCGTCCGTGTCACAAGTGCATTAGGAGAAAAGAAAAGTGAACAGAGAGTCATGCGAGAGCGTGGCTGGAGGCGTGCCTTTGGCACAAATTGATCCATGCGACCACGTCGCTAACGCGTCTGCGTCATTTGCGAAAAATGCCTCCCACGCGTCCGCGTCACCCACGCGAACGCGTGCCCTAAAAATCGACGTAAAAAGGGTCTATGGCAGCAAGTTGTGATGGAATGGGGCTAGACTCGTGCTGGAAGCCTAAGCCCTCCCACGCGAACGCGTTCCCCACGCGGCCGCGTCGTTTTCCAAAATTGGCCATCCACGCGATCGCGTCAACCACGCGACCGCGTCACCCAAAAATTTGGCAAAAAGAGTTTCGAACAGAGAGTTGCGCGAACGCGAGGCTGCACTCGCGCCAATCGCACAAATCAGGTCACGCGTCACCTGACCTTATCGCGCACCACACGACCGCGTCACTCACGCGTCCGCGTCGCCTGCGCCGCACAACTTATCCAGATCAGCGCCAATTATCTTGTCTTTTCTCTAATCTCTTCTATCTTTTCTTTTTCCTTCTTTCTTTCTTACTTTATTTCTTTCACTTCTCATTCCTTTTTACCTTCATTCTATTTTACTTAATTTATTTGCATATTTCATTCATTGTATTTTAATTTTGTTCATATTTTTCTTTTCTTTTCTAAATTTTTTATTTTTCCATTAGTGTCACTTGTTCATATTCAACTGTTGTGACTTTTCTGGTATTATTTTGGTACTCAGTGACTTGTTTTATACTGTTGGGTAACATTATTTAAATCAATACTAATCTTTTATGATACTTGTACTTCTCTTGCATTGATATGAATTTATACTATCTTGCATTACCGACACTTCCCCCCTTTGTTGCAAATCTTGCACTATTGATATGCCGTATGCTTCTACTGTTTTCTCCTTGCATGTTGTAGCTACCATGTAGTTGAGACCTTTATTATTTGGCATTACCAACCTATATTTTATTTATTTTTCTTATCTTTATTTCTGGGTTACTTTTCTCCCTTTTCCTCTTCTTTCAGGATGGCCACCGAGGAAGGGAAAAGGAAGACCTTCTATATGGGGAGACAGGCAAGTCAATCTGCACAACCTTGGAGATAAGCATCAGTTGTCGCAACCCGTCTACTTGCACATCTCAGCATGCACCGAGGACGGAGCAATCTTTAAGTGTGGGGAGGTCAATATCGATCTCCATGGGTTAGTTACTCTTCTAGCTCAACACCAATGGTTTATTTTCCTTGTTAGTTGTTGCATTTGCATGTTTGATTTTGTGCATATTTGAAAACATGCTTCTTTGGCCTTAAGTTCCTTATGTTTAATCCTCTCTTATTACCATTAGATACCTTGATATTTGTGTTAAGTGATTTCAGAGATTATAGGGCAGGAATGGCTCAGAGGATGGAAATGAAGCATGCAAAAGTGGAAGGAATACAAGAAGTTGGAGAAATTGCTAAGCTGTCCAGCCTGACCTCTTCACACTCAAACGGCTATAACTTTAGCTACAGAGGTCCAAACGACGCGGTTCCAATTGCGTTGGAAAGCTAACATCCGGGGTTTCGATTTGATATTTAATTTGCCATAGGTTCCCTGACGATAAGTGACGCGAACGCGGGATCTATGCGGACGCAATGCAGTGGCAAAAAAACCAGCGTGTTTGAATTCGAAACCAGCGAACTCTGGGTTATTTCTGACCCAATTCTCGGCCTAGAAAACACAGATTAGAGGCTATAAAGTGGGGGAATGCATCAGCTCATAATTCACAATTTTAGGATTTAGATGTAGTTTTTAGAGAGAGAGGTTCTCTCCTCTCTCTTAGGATTAGGATTTAGGATTTTTATTATGTTTAAGCTATGATCTCTTCATTCCAGGTTCTATGTTCCTTCAATATTTATTTTCTACCTTTATTTACTCTAATACTTTTATTTGTATTTGATTTATGTTACCCAATTGACTTATGAACCTTTCCATGTTAGAGTTGAATTTATGTTTAGACGTAATTTGACGTGTTTCAGATTTATGAATGCTTTTAATTTAATTCAGAATTTTCCCTTTTGCCTTTGGTTGAGTCATTGGAGATACTTGAGTTATCAAACTCATTGTTGATTGAAAATTAGAATTCTTCAAGAATTAATTCGAGTTCCAATAACTCTAGCCTTTCCCAAGGAAAGACTAGGACCTGAGGAATCAAAATTAATTCATCCACTTAACTTACCTTCATAGTTAGAGGTTAACAAGGTGGGAGAAAAATCCAATTCTCATCACAATTGATAAGGATAACTAGGATAGGACTTCCAGTTCTTATACCTTGCCAAGAGATTTTATTATTGTTAATTTATTTTACTTGTCATTTGAATTACCTGTTCCTTACTTTCAAAACCCCCAATTTACAAGTCTCATAACCAATAATAAGAACACCTCCCTGCAATTCCTTGAGAAGATGACCCGAGGTTAAATACTTCGGTTATCAATTTCAATGGGGTTTGTTACTTGTGACAACCAAAATGTTTGTAAGAAAGGACTTTTGTTGGTTTAGAAGCTATACCTGCAACGAGGATTTATCTGCAAATTTCTAGACGACGCAAAAGTTCTCTCTTCATTGGTGTACGGCAAAGCTTGCCATTTGCCGGTGAAAATAGAGCACAAGGCGTATTGGGCCATTAAGGAGTGTAATCCGAGTTTGGGTGGAGCCGGAATTGAGAGGAAGCTACAATTAGCGGAGTTGGAATGTTTGAGGCTTGAAGCTTATGAGAACTCTAGACTTTACAAGGAAAAAATGAAAGCCATCCATGATAGGAACATAAGAGGCAAAGAATTCAAGGCCGGTGATCTTGTCCTTCTTTACATTTCTAGATTGAGATTGTTGCCCGGTAAACTAAGGTCAAAATGGGAAGGCCCATATCAAGTAGTGAAGGCGGAACCCTATTGGGTTTACCATTTGTGCCATCCCTCAAGTTCGGATATCTTCAAGGTCAATAGGCACCGTCTCAAGTTGTATCATGGTGAACAAATGAAGAGCAACAAAGAGATTGAGGTATTCCTTTTGGAAGATACACCTCGTGGCAAAGAGCAATGAACAAGTGAAAGTCCAACTTAAGGACATTAAACAAAAGTGCTAGGTGGGAGACACCCCACCATGGTGAGATCTATCCTTTATACCCTTTTTGTATATAGATTTTAAACTCTTAATTGGTTTGTGATTGCTTAGCTATAGTCTTCTTTGATTAGTTTTAATCGTAAATACCTAGGACATTTTACTCATAAAGCCTTGCATTGAATTCTCCATGAATGACTTGATTGTGTGGTGGAAGAACACTTCTCTTTAGGTCTTGCATTGATTTTAGGTGTCTTTGACTTCTTTGGCTAGATTGGCATATGGACACATGATAATTAGGCATTTTTCTATTCATTCAAAAAAAGGGGAGGGGGGGGGGGAGGCACGCGTACGCGCACTGTGCGCGTATGCGTCCCTAGCCTTTCGCAACTTCTGGGCCATTTACCAGAGAGTTGTGCAAATTCTGGGCCAGCTTTAGGCCCTAGGCATAACCAACATCACGCGTGCACGCATGAGACGCGTACGCGTCCATGACAATTCGCGCAAAAGCGCGCATACGCGCACTAGCCGCGTACGCGTCACCACTGCGTTTTGCGATCATAGGCTATTGTCCAGAGAGTTGTGCCCTGGTTGGGCCAATTTTATGCTACTGGCCCAGCTCAAACCACGCGTGGGCGCACCAGGCGCGCATGCGTACCTCGACCGTAATGCCAATCGATGCGTCAGCGCACCGTGCGTTCCGCGTCGCTCGCCAAATTTTATTTTCTAGTACTTTCTTCCCGAGAGTTGTGCCAGAGTTGTGCCCAACCTGTGCTGAGGGCACAACACATATGCATGCGCACGTGCACTTGGCGCTCGTGCGCACACTCACATTTCGCTACTTCACGCACACGCGCACCGTGCGCATCCGCACTCGTATTGATTTTTCCCACGCACGCGCACGCGTGCATGGCGCGCGCGCGTCGGTTTCACGGACAAATTGAATTAGAGTGCACCTTTCTCCCTCCTTTTCTTTCTTTCTTCTTCCACCACCCCTCCTCTTCACCTCTCCCCTCCTCTACCATCCCTACCTCCTCTTCTCTGCCACCACCTCCGGCAGACCCACACCTCTCTTTTCCCTCTTCCCTCTCTTCTTCTTCACTAACCTCTCTCTCACCTCCATACCCTATCTCCTCTTCTCCCTCTCAAGGTACTTCTCATTTCTAATTTTTGTTTCCTTTTTCCTTTTTTTTCCATTCCTTTAGTTACATGCTCTTACTCTTTTTCTTAATTAGTTTCATTCTTGTTCTCTATGTTTGTTGTATTTTCTTTCCTTACTTCTCTTCATTTTCTCATGGGTGTTCTAAGTGGAGCTTACTCTTGCATTGATGAGTTTGTTTGATTTACTTGCTTTCTTTTGTATTTAGTGGTGTGATATGATGATTGATGATGCTTTATGGGATGCTACATTGTCACTCTTCTCTAAGTTTTTGTCATAAAGGGATGCATACCAAGTGTATGATGAAAGACCCATATGACTTCTTGGAATTATTTTGACTAAAGTGTTCTCTATTTTGGTGTTCCTTCTCATTCACTTGTTTGTTCTTGTATGCATTGAGCTTACTACAATTCTTGCTTCATTTCTACAAGCTCATCCCCTATTTTTCTCATTTATTGTTGTTGATGTTAAGGGTGTGTGCTTCTCATGCCTCTTGTTTGCATGCCTATACCACTCATGCATCATATGCTAGTGACTAGCTATGATCTTCATTATTGTCTTAGTACATGTTGCAGCTGTCATGTATCTAGGCCATTCATTCTCTTGTGCTTTATCACTTGCATGATTATTCTTTCTTGGCGCCTCTTTAAGCTTAATTTCACCACCTTTCCTTCTTTTCTAGGATGGTGCTCAAAAGAGACAATGGAAAGGTGCCCAAGAAGGCACCATCACGGTCTACTAGCAAAGCACACTAAGGCCCGCGAGCTAAGCCCCTCCTCACCAAGACTAGGAGCGTTGCTAACATTGATGTTTTGGAAAAAGACAATCCGGCGAGGGATCCGAACAGGTTCCCAAACCGCTATTGTGAACTTGTCTACCCCTTGATCAAGCCAAGGAACTATCATGCGGAGCCCCTTCTAGCCTGATAAAACACTATTTTATGGTTTATATTGTGTTTAATTGTGTGGTTTTATCAAATCTTTACCAACTTATTCATTAAATAAGCATGCATTTATCATTCCTTCCTAAAAATACTTTATGGTTGAAAACTTGCTTCCTAGAGACTTTTAATTTTGTATTTTAATTCTCCTTATTCCATTCGATGCCGTGATCTGTGTGTTAAGTGTTTCAGGCTTTATAGGGCATGAACGACTTGGAGATTGGAAAAGAAGCTTGCAAAAATGGAAGGAACACAAGAAATTAAGGAGATGAACAGCGAGAAGTGACGCGGGCACATGGCTCACGCGGCCGCGCGATATAGAGAAAATTGCAATGACGTGGACGCATAGCCCACGCGACCGCGTGGATTGGAAACTGCACCAGTGACACGAAGGCGTGGACAACGTGCGCACGTGGCAAGGCAAAACGCTTGATGACGCGAACGCCTGGATGACGCGATCGCGTGACATGCGCGATCTGCAGAATCTACAGAATTCACCGAGGGCAATTTTGGGCCCTGTTTTGACCCAATTTCCGGCCCAGAAAAGCAGATTAGAGCCAGGGAATATGCAGAGACAAAGAAGACAACATTCATTCCGCATAATTTTTAGTTTTAGATTTGATTTTACCTCTCCTCTAGGTTTTCTCTCTACATATTCATAGTTCTTAGGATTTGATTTTATTGCTTTTGGATTGGAACATTGAGAAGAGTTATTACCTCTGTCATGACTTCGTCATTCTAGTTCGTTTCCTCACTTGTCACTTACTCTTTCATGTTCTTTATTTACTCAAAGTTACTCTTGGATTATTTCTAGAATTTATTTATACAAGAATTATTTTTATTTTTAATTGATCTTTTTTTATTATTATTTATTATGTCTTTCAGTATTTCTTTTCCTTATTTTGTGAAATTTACATTCATAATGAGCGAGTAGTTCCATAACTTGATTGGGAGATGATTGAAAGGAAACCTTGAGTTGGGTTACTCAAAAGAAAAATTGTAATTGGGTTTATTGTTGGATCGCCCTCTAATCATTGACACTAGTCCTTCTCAAGGGAGAGGATTAGGACTTGTGATTAGAAATAGCTTTCCAACTTGCTTGACTTTCCTCTACCTAGTAAAGGGTAACTAAGCAGAACAACCTTCAATTATCAATTAATCTTGAGAGTACTCCAACAAGAATAGGGCTTCCAACTAATCTACTCCCAGTCAAGGTTTTTATTTAAAATTACATAAATTCTCTAATTTAATTTCCTGTTTATCAACTCAAACCATTTTTGAAAACATCTGATTAATAAAGTAGCACATCTTTCTGCAACTCGTTGGGAGACGACCTGGGATTCATACTCCCAGTATTTTAATTTTAATTTTAATTTTGTGATAACCCTTCTAAATTGATAAGTGGATTTTCGGTTGGTTAAGAACTGTACTTGCAATGTATCTCTTATAATAATTTCTTAACTCGCCAATTTTTGCCACGTCATAGCCCCTCCGTCTCATGTCAGACCGCTTATGATGCCCCGTATCGAACAGCGGCAATGGGAATTCCTATTGAGGAAGCCACGGGAGGCAAACTTGTCATGGGTGGTTGAATTTTACACCAACTACCACTCCCCCTCCCTTACATCGGTGTTGGTGCGCCGAAGGCAAGTTCCTGTCACGGAGGAGGCCATTCAAAATATGCTTAAGACCGGACCATTAGCGGAAGGAGCTGATGCCTATCAAGAGATTTTGTCGGCACGGTGCGAATATGCGTTTGATTGGGATGCTATCCTTAAGGTCACTGCCATACCCGAATCATTAAGGATTCGAGAAAGGATGAGGTCCCGGTCCAAGGGCATTGACGCACGTTTTCTCACCAGAGAGGCTCAAGCATGGGCCCAAATTCTGGCCCACTATGTGCTCCCAAGCACCCATGGCTCATCTATCACTGCCGAGTTAGTCTTGTTGGTTTGGTGTGTTCTCACCGAGAGACCGGTGCACATTCCCCGTCTCATTCGCTAATCTATGGGCCGCATCCACGCTAAGGAGAATCTACCCTTTCCCGCTCTAGTGACCGACTTAGTCGCCGCAGCCGGTGTTCCCCGAGAGACCAAGGATAGAAGGACCATAATCCCAGCGGATGGAGATGTTGTTCCAAACGGGAGGTACCTTTACCCCCCGGCAGACACCGAAGAGCCACACTTATCCGCCCTCATGAGTATCCCTTCTACCTCATCCGCACCACCAAAGTCATCCATGCAACGCATAGAAGAACTCCACAAGAAGCTTGACCATTATGAGCGGCGTAACCAACGCCGTTACGCTTTTGTCAAGAAGCTTCTAAGTTGCCTAGCACCACCTATGGAAGAACCGGAAATTTCCACGTCCACCAGCACCGATAATGAAGAAAGCGACGATGAAGAAGTGGATGGACACTCAGAAGCCGATCAACCACTACGTATCACTCAAGGCACGGAGGACCGTGCCAACTTCTAAGTGTGGAGAGGTCGGTCGGCGGACCGGTCTTCATAGGTAACACCCGAATAAATTTCTTGAACCTCTTTTCTCAACTAGAGTAGATTGCATACTAGGTCTTCCATTTTTGGCATCTTTTGCATATTAGTATCTCTTAATAAATCCATTTGGTTAGAGCAATGACTTCTCCCCTAGAAAACTAGAATTTCAGGGCGACCCTACCAATTTTAAAATTTGAAAATCTTTTGATGCTTAGCTTGTTTGGAGGATGTATTTTGGAACATGGAATTAGAATTTGAGCTAAGAACACAAGCAAGCGAGTTTTGAGCCTAATGATGTAGTTACATCTTATAACCACTTATTTTCCCTTCTTGTGTGCAATTGTTCTCCTCCTACGATTGTGATCTTTGATTTGTTTAATTCTATATGTCCATTATTCCTTGTATTCATGCATTTATATGATTGAGAACATCGTTTCAATTAACTCACTTACCCAAATAGCCTTACCTCTTATCTTCCTTTGTTAGCCAAATTTGAGCCTACGTTTAACCCACTTTGTTCTTAATTTAGCACATTACAAGCCTTGAAGTGGAAAACAATAAAAGTCCTTAATTTGGATTTTTGATTAGCTTAGGCTAGTGTGTGTAACATTCAAGTGTGGGAAATTCTGGGACATTGGTTGAGAAAAGGGGTAATTTTGTATTTTCGTTGTAAATATTGGGAATTGGGTACATGCTCATGTATTGATTAAATGTATAGACCTTATGCATTGAAAAATAATAAATAAAATGGAAAATATGATGAGAAAAACAAAAGAAAAGAAAAATTTTTTATAGAAAAGCAAGAAAAGAAAAAGAAAAAAAAAGAGAAAGAAATAAAAAGGGGACAAAATGCCCCAAAGTAAAGTTCAATAAAGATCAATGCACAAGTGTTGGGAAATGAAAAGAAAATGCATGAGTATGTTAAAAGTGGAAGAATGGGTAGTTAGGTTAGCTTTAATATTGTATAAGAGGTCATAGGTTAGGTGAGAAGTTTAAGCTCATCAAAGATTCAAATTTCAAGCTCACTTGACCAAATATGCATCCATACCTTGACCCTAGCCCCATTACAACCTAAAGAAAAGACCCCATGATACTTGTATGCATGCATGGAATATATGTTGATTGTTAGAAGAAAAACAAATTTTGGAAAAAGCATGAAGTAGGGGAGGATTGAGTGATCAACCCTATACACCGAGCGAATAGAGTGCAAATACTTTCGGTGAGGGGTTCGAAGCTCAACTCCTTGTTCCTGGCTCTCACGAGCGTTCTTCATACAAGTTATGCATATTTACTTTGATGACTAGAATTGGTAGAGTTCATACATTGCCCATCATCTTGCCCTATGTGCATATACATATGTGTATTCTAGGAAGATTGAATTGCTCTTGGCCAAGGAGATAGTGGCATACACCGTAGTGCATTCATGTAGGTAGATTGTATCACATGAGCCCTACGCCCTTGTAGTCCTTTGATCTTTTGCTTTCCCTTAGCATGAGGACATGCTATACTTTAAGTGTGGGGAGGTTGATAAATCCCATTTTTAGGGTTTATCATGCATAGAATCTAAGGGTTTTATCAATGATCTTCCACACTTATTTATATAAAACTACATGATTTCGTGTTCCTTTCCCATTTTACCTCATAGATAAAAATATGCGTCTTTTGCATCAAAATTGAGATATTGTAATCCTCCTCTTTTACCGTTAGATGTTTTGATCCGTTTGTTAAGTAATGTCAGAAGTTATAGGGCAAAAATGGCCAAAGAGGAATGAAGGAAGCATGCATGAATGGAAGGAGCATGAAACAAATTAAATAATGGAAGTTTGGACATGCACGCTGGTGCACGAATCGTGAATCACACTTTTCACAACTCGTACCACTAACCAGCAAGTGCACTGGGTCGTCTAAGTAATACCTTACGTGAGTAAGGGTTGATCCCACGGAGATTGTTGGCTTGAAGCAAGCTATGGTTATTTTGTAATTCTTAGTCAGGAAATTAGTAATAAAAGTGATTGGGTTTCTGAGGAGTAAATAGCATAAATTAAATAATACTTGTTATGCAGTAATGGAGAACAGATTGAGGATTTGGAGATGCTCTGTCTTTCGAATCTCTGCTTTCCTACTGTCTTCTTCTTCATGCACGCAAGGCTCCTTCCATGGCAAGCTGTATGTTGGTGGATCACCGTTGTCAATGGCTACCATCCATCCTCTCAGTGAAAATGGTCCAAATGTGCTGTCACCGAACGACTAATCATCTGTCGGTTCTCACTCATGTTGGAATAGAATCCATTGATTCTTTTGCGTTTGTCACTATGCCCAACACTCGTGAGTTTGAAGCTCGTCACAGTCATCCCTTCCCAGATCCTACTCGGAATACCACAGACAAGGTTTAGACTTTTCGGATCTCAGGAATGGCTGCCAATAATTCTAGCCTATACCACAAAGACTTGATTGTGAACCAGGAGGCTAAGAGATACACACTCAAGCTAATGAGGATAGAACAAAGGTGGTTGTCAGGCACGCGTTCATAGGTGAGAATGATGATGAGTGTCACGGATCATCACATTCATCAGAGTGAAGTGCGAGTGAATATCTTAGAATAGAAACAAGCGTGATTGAATGAAAAACAGTAGTAATTGCATTAATTCATCAAAACACAGTAGAGCTCCTCACCCCCAACCATGGGGTTTAGAGACTCATGCCGTCAGAAATACAATATGAAATGTGTAAAATGTCATCCGCCCTATAGTAAGTCTCTAAAAGTTGTTTTTATACTAAACTAGTAGCTAGGGTTACAGAAAATAAGTAACTAAGTGCAAATAGTGCAGAAATCCACTTCCGGGGCCCACTTGGTGTGTGCTTGGGCTGAGCATTGAGCTTTACACATGTAGAGACTTCTCTTGGAGTTAAACGCCAGGTTGTAGCCTATTTCTGGCGTTTAACTCTGGTTTGCAACCTGTTTCTAGCGTTTAACGCCAGAAAAGGGTAAAGACTTGGCGTTAAACGCCAATTTGCATTGTCAAAACTTGGACAAAGTATGAACTATTATATACTGATGAAAAGCCCTGGATATCTACTTTCTAACGCAATTGAGAGCGCACCAATTGGACTACTGTAGCTCCATAAAATCTATTTCGAGTGCAGGGAGGTCAGAATCCAACAGCATCTGCAGTCCTTTTTCAGCCTCTGAATCAGATTTTTGCTCAGGTCCCTCAATTTCAGCCAGAAAATACCTGAAATTATAGAAAAATACACAAACTCATAGTAAAGTCTAGAAATGTGAATTTCGAATAAAAACTAATAAAAATATACTAAAAAGTAATTAAAATATGCTGAAAACTACTTAAAAACAATGCCAAAAAGCATATAAATTATCCGCTCATCACAACACCAAACTTAAATTGTTGCTAGTCCCCAAGCAACTGAAAATTAAATAGGATAAAAAGAAGAGAATATACTATAAATTCTAAAATATCAATGAAACTTAGTTCCAATTAAATGAGCGGGACAAGTAGCTTTTTGCCTCTGAACAGCTTTGGCATCTCACTTTATCCTTTGAAGCTCAGAATGACTGGCATCTATAGGAACTCAGAATTTAGATAGTGTTATTGATTTTCCTAGTTCAGTATGTTAATTCTTGAACACAGCTACTTTATGAGTCTTGGCCGTGGCCCTAAGCACTTTGTTTTCCAGTATTACCACCGGATACTTAAATGCCACAGACACATAACTGGGTGAACCTTTTCAGATTGTGACTCAGCTTTGCAAGAGTCTCCAATTAGAGGTGTCCAGAGCTCTTAAGCACACTCTTTTTGCTTTGGACCACGACTTTAACCGCTCAGTATCAAGTTTTTACTTGACACCTCCACGCCACAAGCACATGGTTAGAGACAGCTCGGTTTAGCCGCTTAGGCCAGGATTTTATTCCTGTGGGCCCTCCTATCCACTGATACTCAAAGTCTTGGATCCTTTTTATTACCCTTGCCTTTTGGTTTAAAGGGCTATTGGCTTTTTCTGCTTGCTTTTTCTTTTTCTTTTAATTTTTTTTTGCAAGCTTTTCACTGCTTTTTCTTTTAATTTTTTTTTATTTTTTCAGATTATCAAATAACAATTCTCCTTTTTCATCATTCTTTCAAGAGCCAACAATTTTAACATTCATAAATAGCAAATTTAAAAGACATATGCACTGTTCAAGCATTCGTTCACGAGAAGCAAAAAGTATTGTCACCACATCAAAATAATTAAACTAATTTCAAGGATGAATTCGAAATCATGTACTTCTTGTTCTTTTGTGATTAAAAGCATTTTTCATTCAAGGCATTCATAACTTTAATGCATAGACTCTGATCTTTATTTATTATTTAATAGAAATAATATAAAATAGGCATAGAAGCAGACAATTGGTAATAAAAGAAATGGAATTAACGACATAAAGACAAATGACTCTAATACTAATACTCATGTACTCTTAAAATGGATAAAAGGTTATCACAGAGTTAGGACTCAACAACCTTTATTTTGGGAGATGGATGCTCTTTTAGTCTGTGGGGTGCTTGGCCCTTCAAGAGATAGCTTCTGGCGCTTCAGCTCCTGTAGCTCACGCCCCTGCTCCTCTTGTTCCTTCAGCAGTTTGCAGAGCATGCTATTTTGAACTTGCTGTTCTTTTTTCAGTTGATCCATAGCTTCTTGCAATTTGGTGACAGATGCTTCTAAGTGGGTCCAGTAGTCAATCTGAGGGATTTCTGGGAGGAACTCCTGTGCCCTCCTTTTGATGGAGTTATCCTGCACTTGTCCTTCCATTAACTTTTTCGTGATTGGGTGCTCAACTGAGATATACTCATCCACTCCCATCTTCACTCCAGCATCTTTACATAGCAGAGAAATTAGGCTTGGGTAAGCCAATTTGGCATCAGTGGAGTTCTTGTTTGCAATTGTGTAGAACTCACAAGAAATCAGATGATGAATCTCCACTTCGTTTCCAAGCATAATATAGTCGATCATCATTGCTCTTTTGACAGTGACTTCAGAGCGGTTGCTGATGGGTAGTATAGAATGCCCAATGAAGTCCAGCCAACCCCTAGCAATTGGTTTGAGATCTCCTCTCTTGAGTTGACTTAGGACACCTTTTGTATTGGTTATCCACTTGGTTCTAGGGATGCATATGTCCTCTAGAACTTGGTCTAAGCGCTTATCAAATTTCACCATTCTCCTATTAAAGGATTCTGGATCATCTTGTAGTTGAGGTAGCTTGAAGACCTCTCTTATTCTGTCCTGGTAGAAGTACATAATCTTCCCTTTGACCAAGGTTCGAAAGGTATAGAAAGTGGCTCCAGTTAATCTCTGCTTATCTGTTTGCCACAGATTTGCGTAGAATTCCTGAACCATGTTTCTACCCACCTTTGTCTCAGGATTAGCCAGAACTTTCCAGCCTCTTTTTTGAATCTGCTCTTGGATCTCCGGATATTCGTCTTCTTTCAGATTGAATTTAACTTCTGGGATCACTGATCTTAGACCCATTATTTTGTAGTAATGGTCTACATGTTCTTTGGTTAAAAACCTCCCTTGATTCCAAAATGATTTTGGAATATTCTCTTTCTTGCCTCTTGAAGTGGTTCGTTTTCCTTTAGGACCCATGATCTTAGTGAGTCTTAGCTCAGTGATCACGAAAAGCACACCAAACTTAGAGGTTTGCTTGTCCTCAAGCAAAAGAAAGGAAGAGAAGGAGAGATAGATTCGAATTGTGGAGGAGAGGGGGATGGCCGAATGTGAATTTAAAGAGGGGGGTGGGTTCGAAAATTTTGAAAAAGATATGCTAGAAGATATGATTTGTAAAAAGACAATTATGATATGCAAAAGATGTAGTTTTAAAATTGAAAAGATGAGATAGAGATTTGAAAAAAAATAAGTCTAATTTTTGAAAAGATAGTATGATGATTTGGAAAAGATTTGAAAAGAAGTTGATGGAGAATGAAAAAAGATTTTAAAAATTTATATATATATATATATATATATATATATATATATATATATATATATATATACATATATTTTTTTTTTGAAATTGAAATTGAAAGATGATGATATGTAACATGTTTATGCAAGAAATTATGGCTGAAATCATGAAAATTTGAAAAAAATTGAGTTGAAAAACAAAACTTCCTCCCCTCCATAATCCTGGCGTTAAACGCCCAACTGCTGCTTGTTTTGGGTGTTTAATGCCCATCTGTAGCCTCTTTTGGGCGTTTAACGCCCAGCTGTTGCTTCTGGCTGGCGTTAAACGCCAGAAATCTTTTGTCACTAGGCGTTTTTCTGAACACCCAGGATGCTGCATGTTTGGCATTAAACGCCCAAAATGGTACCCATTCTGGTGTTTAACGCCCAAATGTACCTCTTACTGGCGTTTTCTTGCCAGTGAGCTCCTTTTCCCTGTTTTATACTCTGAATCCCTCTGTAACTCTGTGAACTTATACAATTGATACTCTACCTTGAAGATTATTTATATTAAACTCGTATAATTATTATTTAAATAACAAATAAGCCCTGCTAATGGCTGGGTTGCCTCCCAGCAAGCGCTTCTTTATTGTCTTTAGCTGGACCTTGCTGAGCTTTTAGTTCTCTATTAGAGACTTCAGCTTGCCCATTTGTCTGTAGATGATATAGAGTTGGCACCTTGTGACTAATTCTATATCAGACCATAGCAGAGTAAAGCTGTTTGTTGCAGAAATGAGTGCCTCCATCACTGATTAGTGCTCTAGGGACACCAACCTGCTGAAGATATATTTCTGGAGGAACTTCAGCACTGTCTTAGTATCATTGGTGGGTGTTGCAATGGCCTCTACCCATTTGGATACATAGTCGACTGCCACCAGAATATAAGTGTTTGAGTATGATGGTGGGAAAGGCCCCATGAAGTCAATACCCCATACGTCAAACAACTCAATCTCTAAGATCCCTTGCTGAGGCATGGCATAACTATGACGCAGATTACCAGCTCTCTGGCAGCTGTCACAGTTATGCACAAACTCTCGAGAGTCTTTATATAGAGTGGGCCAGTAGAAGCCACATTGGAGGACTTTTGTGGCTGTTTGCTCACCACCGAATTGTCCTCCATATTGTGATCCATGACAATGCCATAGGATCTTCTGTGCTTCTTCTCTAGGCACACACCTACGGATTATCCCGTCTGCACATCTCTTAAAGAGATATGGTTCATCCCACAGGTAGTACTTTGCATCAGTAATTAATTTTTTCTTTTGTTGCCTGCTATACTCCTTTGGTATGAACCTTGCAGCTTTATAGTTTGCAATGTCTGCAAACCATGGTGTTTCCTAAATGGCAAACAATTACTCATCCGGAAAGGTCTCAGAGATCTCAATAGAGGGAAAGGACGCCCCTTCTACTGGTTCTATCCGGGACAGATGATTAGCCACTTGGTTCTCTGTCTCTTTTCTATCTCTTATTTCTATATCAAACTCTTGCAGAAGCAACACCCATCTTATGAGCCTGGGTTTTGAATCCTGCTTTGTGAGTAGATATTTAAGAGCAGCATGGTCAGTGTACACAATCACTTTGGATCCTACTAAGTATGATCTAAACTTGTCAATGGCATAAACCAATGCAAGCAATTCTTTTTCTGTGGTTGTGTAATTTTTATGGGTATCATTTAAAACGCGGCTAGCATAATAAATAACATGCAGAAGCTTGTTATGCCTCTGTCCCAGTACTGCACCAATGGCATTGTCACTGGCATCACACATTAGTTCGAATGGTAATGTCCAGTCTAGTGCAGAAATAACTGGTGCTGTGACCAGCTTAGCTTTCAGAGTTTCAAATGCCTGCAGACACTCTGTGTCAAACACAAATGGCGTGTCAGTAGCTAGCAGATTGCTCAGAGGTTTTGTAATTTTTGAAAAATCTTTTATAAACCTCCTATAGAATCCTGCATGCCCCAGAAAGCTTCTGATTGCCTTAACATTGGCAGGTGGTGGTAATTTTTCAATTACTTCCACTTTAGCTTGAGCCACCTCTATTCCCTTGTTTGAAATTTTGTTCCCAAGGACTATCCCTTCAGTCACCATAAAGTGACATTTTTCCCAGTTTAAAACCAGGTTAGTCTCTTGGCACCTTTTCAGAACAAGTGTCAGGTGACCAAGATAGGAGCTGAATGAGTCTCCATATACCGAGAAGTCATCCATGAAGACATCCAGAAAGTTTCCACCATATCAGAGAAAATAGAGAGCATGCATCTCTGAAAGGTTGCAGGTGCATTACACAGCCCAAATGGCATCCTTCTGTAGGCAAATACTCCAGATGGACATGTGAATGTTGTTTTCTCTTAATCTTGGGGATCTACTACAATTTGGTTGTAGCCTGAATAGCCATCCAAAAAGTAGTAATAATCATGACCTGCTATTCTTTCTAGCATCTGGTCTATGAATGGTAAAGGAAAATGATCCTTTCGGGTGGTTGTATTGAGTCTTCTGTAGTCAATACACATGTGCCACCCTGTAACTGTTCTTGTAGGAAATAGTTCATTCTTTTCATTATGAACTACTGTCATGCCTCCCTTCTTAGGGACGACTTGGACAGGGCTCACCCAGGGGCTGTCAGAAATAGGATAAATAATCCCAGCCTCTAGTAGTTTAGTGACCTCTTTCTGCACCACTTCCTTCTTGGCTGGATTCAGCCGCCTTTGTGGTTGAACCACTGGCTTAGCATTATCCTCCAAGAGGATTTTGTGCATGCATCTGGCTGGGCTAATGCCCTTAAGATCACTTATGGACCACCCAAGAGCTGTCTTGTATGTCCTTAGCACTTGAATCAATGCTTCCTCTTCTTGTGGCTTCAAGGTAGAACTTATGATCACAGGAAAAGTGTTGTCTTCTCCCAGAAATGCATATTTCAGGGATGGTGGTAGTGGTTTAAGCTCGGGCTTGGGAGGCTTTTCCTCCTCCTGAGGCGTTTTCAGAGGTTCTTCTGTTTCCTCTGATTCCTCTAGCTCAGGCTGAATATCTTTAAAGATGTCCTCTAGCTCTGATTTGAGACTCTCAGTCATATTGACTTCCTCTACCAAAGAGTCAATAATATCAACTCTCATGCAGTCTTTTGGTGTGTCTGGATGCTGTATAGCTTTGACAGCATTCAACTTAAACTCATCCTCATTGACTCTCAGGGTCACTTCCCCTTTTTAAACATCAATGAGAGTTTGTCCAGTTGCTAGGAAAGGTCTTCCTAGAATGAGAGTTGCACTCTTGTGCTCCTCCATTTCCTGTACTACAAAGTCAGTGGGAAAGGCAAATGGCCCAACCTTGACAATCACGTCTTCAATTATTCCTGATGGGTATTTTATGGAGCCATCAGCGAGTTGAAGACAAATCCGGGTTAATTTGATCTCTTCATTCAAACCAAGCTTTCTGATAGTGGATGCAGGGATTAGGTTGATACTTGCCCCAAGATCACATAGAGCTGTCTTGGTGCAAATTCCCTCTAATGTGCATGGTATCATAAAGCTTTCGGGATGCTTAAGCTTCTTTGGTAAGCTTTTCAGAATGACTGCATTGCATTCCTCAGTGAGAAAAACTTTTTTAGTTTCTCTCCAATCCTTCTTATGGCTTAAGATTTCTTTCATAAACTTAGCATAAGAGGGTATTTGCTCAAGTGCTTCTGCAAACGGAATCTTTATTTCAAGAGTCCGGAGATAGTCTGCAAAGCAGGCAAATTGTTTATCCTGTTCTGCTTGGCGGAGTTTTTGAGGATAAAGTATTTTGGCTTTATATTCTTCAACCTTGGTTGCTGCAGGTTTATTTCCTACAGAAGTAGGCTGAGAAGCCTTCTTGAGGGGGTTATTATCAGCACTTGCAGGTGTCTAATCACTCACTGGCGTTTGAACGCCAGGATTGGGTGTTGGATTGGCATTTAACGCCAGATTCCTACCCTGTTCTGGCATTTGAACGCCAGAATTGAACATGGAATTGGTGTTTGGCGCCAACTTTTCACCCTTTTCTGGCATTTGAATGCCAGAACTGGGCATCCACTGGGCGTTTAACGCCAGTTTGTTACCCTTTTCTGGCGTTTAAACGCCAGAATCATTTCTCTCTGGGCTCTTACTGTCCTCAGAGGGATTTTGGGTAGCATTCTGCTCATCCTCTGTCAATTGTTCTTTCCTTGACTTTCTGCTGCTTTGAGTTGATGTATTTAATGTTTTTCCACTCCTTAATTGAACAGCTTGACACTCCTCTGTTATCTGTTTTGATAACTATTGTTTTGTCTGATTCAATTGGGATTCCATATCCTTGTTAGCAATTTTGGTTTCTTGTAGCATCTCCTTAAATTCTGCTAACTGCCTTGTTATAGAAGATAGTTGCTGATTGAGTTCAGCAACTTGCTCCTGAGGACTAAAGTCAGTTGATACTGCCTTAGCTTCTTCTTTCATGGAAGACTCATTACTTATGTACAGATGCTAATTTCTAGCAACTACATCAATAAGCTCTTAAGCCTCTTCAATAGTCTTTCTCATGTGTATAGATCCCCTAGCTGAGTGGTCTAGAGATATCTAAGCTTTTTCTGTAAGCCCATAGTAGAATATGTCTAGTTGCACCCACTCTGAAAATATTTCAGAGGGGCATTTCCTTAGCATCCCTCTGTACCTCTCCCAGGCGTTATAAAAGGATTCATCATCCTCTTGTTTAAAGCCTTGGATGTCCAGCCTTAGCTGTCATCCTTTTTGGAGGGAAATATTGATTCAGGAATTTGTCTGATAACTGTTTCCATGTTTTTATGCTTGCTGTAGGTTGGTTATTTAACCACCTCTTAGCTTGATCTTTTACAGCAAATGGAAACAGTAATAATCTATAGACATCCTGATCTACTTCCTTGTCACGTACTGTATCAGCAATTTGTAAGAACTGTGCCAAAAACTCAGTAGGTTCTTCCCGTGGATGACCGGAATACTAGCAGTTTTGCTGCACCATGACAATGAGCTGAGGATTTAGCTTAAAACTGCTTGCTTTGATGGGAGGTATACAGATACTACTCCCATATGCAGCAGTAGTGGGATTAGCATATGACCCCAGAGTCCTTCTGGACTATTCATTTCCACTTAGATCCATGATGGAGAAAGGGAGATGATGTAGATTGTAAAAAAAAAAATTATTTATTTATTTATTTTTTAAATTATTTTTTTTGAATACCGAAAATTAAAAGGAAAATAAAATAAAATAAAATAAGTTAACTATACTTTCGAAAATTAGAAGAATAGATAAAAAGGAAATTGAAAATTAAAATAAGTAATTAATTAAAAAGATTTGAAAAAGGAATTATTTTAAAATTTGAGATTAGAAAAGATAAGATAAGATTTTGAAAAAGATGTGATTTTAAAAATTTTGACCAAATCAACCTAATAAATTCGAAAATTATGAGCAATTAAAGGAAAGGATATTTTTTTTATTTTTGAATTTTATGGAGAAAGAGAAGAACACACAAAAGACACAAGACTTAAAATTTTTAGATCTAATGCTCTTTGTTTTTCGAAAATTTTGGAGGAAAAATACCAAGGAATACCAAACTTAAAAATTTTAAGATCAAAATATAAAGAAGACTCAAGAACACCTTGAAGACCCACAGGAACAACAAGAATAAAATTCAAAGACACAAGAACATAAAAAAAGAACACCAAACTTAAAACTTTTAGAAAACTAAAAATAAATTTTCGAAAATTAAAGAAAAATAACAAGAGAACACCAAACTTAAAAGTTTGACACAAGATTTAATCAAAGAAAAATTATTTTTGAAAAAGTTTTAAAAGGAAGATACCCAATTACCAAGAACATAAGCACAACGCTCTAACCAACTGAGCTATAAATTTAACGTGTTTTAAAAAAAGGTATTTAATGTATGTAAAATTTTTTTGAATACTGATAATTTGAAAACGCACAAGAAAAACAAGAAAAGACACAGAACAGGAAAAACAAAAGATCAAACAAGAAAAATAGCAAGAATAACTTGAAGATCAAGAAAGAACAATGAACACAAATTCGAAAATTTAAAGGAAAATAAAGGCATGTAATTGACACCAAACTTAAAACATAAAACTAAACTCGAACAAAAAGACTCAAAGAAAAATTAAAATTTAATAAAGAAAAATAGTATTTTTGAAATATTTTTGAAAGGAAAATAGCAGATGCAATTCTAGTGACTCTAAATCAACAAAAAGAAAAATTTTTCCAAATCTAAGCAACAAAATAAACTGTTAGTTGTCCGAACTCGAACAATCCCAGGCAACGGTGCCAAAAACTTGGTGCACAAATTGTGAATCACACTTTTTACAATTCGTACCACTAACCAGCAAGTGCACTGGGTCGTCCAAGTAATACCTTACGTGAGTAAGGGTCGATCCCACGGAGATTATTGGCTTGAAGCAAGCTATGGTTATTTTGTCATTCTTAGTAAGGAAATTAGTAATAAAAGTGATTGGGTTTATGAGAAGTAAATAGCATAAATTAAATAATACTTGTTATGCAGTAATGGAGAACAGATTGAGGATTTGGAGATGCTCTGTCTTCCGAATCTCTGCTTTCCTACTGTCTTCTTCTTTATGCACGCAAGGCTCTTTCCATGACAAGCTGTATGTTGGTGGATCACCGTTGTCAATGGCTACCATCCATCCTCTCAGTGAAAATGGTCCAAATGTGCTATCACCGCACGGTGATAAACCCATATTTTATGATATATTTTGTGCTTAATTTGAGTGATTTATTCAATCCTTCACCCACTTATTCATATTAATTGCATGGTTTTACTTCTCCTTCTTTATTATGTGATGTATGTGAAAAACATGTTTCCTATGCTTTAAACTTAATTATTTTAATTACCTTTATTTCCATTCGATGCCGTGATTAGTGTGTTGAGTAGTTTTAGATCTTCTAAGGCAGGAATAACTCAAAGGATGGAAAGGAAACATACAAAAATGGAAGGAAAGCACAAAACGGAGTCCTTGAAGAAACTGGCATCCACGCGATCGCATGGACGACGCGATCGCATGCCAAGCGCGAAGAAGCGGCGACGCGGCCGCATGACTGACGCGACCGCGCGCCTTAAGTATAACACATATGACGCGGCCGCATGACTGACGCGACCGCGTGACAAGAAAATCTCCGAATGACGCGACCGCGTGACCCACGCGGACGCGTGATAGAGGCCACGCACCAGAAATTGCAGAAAATGCTCAAAGCGAATTCTAAAGCCCTTTTTGGCCTAAATCCAAGTCCAGAAGGCATAGGCCAGAGGTTATGAAGTGAGGGAATGCATCCATTCAAGAGAGCGCTCGCCAATTTTTACTTCCCATGAATTAGAATTAGTTTTGAGGGAGCTCTCTCCTCTCTCTTTAGGATTAGGATTTAGACTTAGGATTTTTATTCGCTTTCAGGATTATCTCTTTTGATCAGGTTCAATATTCCTTTTATTTACTTTTGCAAGTTACTTTATGAATCCTTTCATGTTACGGATTACTCTTTTATTAATGTTATTTGAGGTATTTCAGTTTAATATTGATTTCTTTTATTTATGCTATTGTTGTTTTTACTCTGAAGACATTTTTATTCAAGTAGATTTACTTCTCCTTTTGATTTTGGTTAAGAAATTAGTAGCTCTGGAGTTATCAAACTCAAACATGATTGATAATTGTTATCTTTGTTAATTGAATTGAACTTCAATAATCCCAATCTTTTCTTAGGAAACAAATAGGATCCGAAGATCAACCCAATTAATCTCTTGATCTTTCTTTATATTAGTAAAGGCTAACGAAGTGGAATTAAGATTCAATTATTATCATCATTGATAAGGATAGCCAGGATAGGACCTCTAATTTCTCATACCTTGCCAAAAGTTTATTTTACAGTTATTTATTTATTTTTAATTGCTATTTAAATTATTTGTCATATTCGTTCCTCATTCTTGAAACCCCAAATCTACAATCTCCATAACCAATAATAAGAACATACTTTCCTGCAGTTCCTTGAGAAGACGACCCGAGGTTTGAATACTTCGGTTATCAATTTATTTAAGGGGTTTGTTACTTGTGACAACCAAAACGTTTGTATGAAAGGACTTTTGAAGGTTTAGAGACTATACTTGAAATGAGGATTTATCCGCAAATTTCTAGACCACGCAAAAGTTCCTCTCGTCAAAATGGCGCCATTGCCGGGGAACTGCTAACGTGTGCCTTACTATTGGTTATTGTAAATATTTTTTCTTTTACTTGTTTATTTATTTCTGTTTTTTTCCTTTTTAATTTTATTTGCTACTATGAACTCTCACCCCTCTCGCTTTGAGTTTGGTTCTAACTTTGTTGAAGGGAATAGAAGTTACAGCAGGAATGTGCATCAAGGTCAGACCAATCAAGGATGGATGGAGCCAAGAGGATCTAATCAACCCTTTAGGCAACAACACCCTCCAAGATATCACGGACAACGACCATTCTACAATGCATACCCAGCTGAAAGATATGATGGACAACCTTGTGACTACCAACAAGCCCCACCCCGTGCCTATAGACCAACCTCTCAACATAATCTTGAACCACCACACTCACAAGCTTCTCTTTACCATTCGCCACCGTATGATCCTTTCCTAACCCAGTTCCAATCCAATTACCTCCAAGCACCACCACTTCCCTATGTTTCATGTCCAAATCCATCACCCCGAGAATCAGAGGTTCGCCTCAAGGCAACAGTAAATAAACTTCAAACAAGCATTTGACAACTGTAGCAAGCAGTAATTCAATTAGCTTCTAGACGCGCGAACATTCAAGGACCAACCACAGCCCCATGTGGACAATCTAATGAAGAGCGTAGCATGAAGGAGACACTAGAAACTCCAGTGGACAAGACAGAGCATGAATTCGTACTAGAACAAGTAGAAGAAGCTATCATTGTACAAGAAGAAGAGTTGGTTGAAGATCTAGGAGACGCTGAACCTCCATGGGAATCCAGAGTTGAGGAGAACTCCGTCAAGGACGTTACAGTTGATGCTAAGGAGGATATTGCACAATCCCCAAGGCAAGTCGTTTATGAAGAACTAGACGGAATAGCCCAGGACACAAATTCCCTTGATGATGATAGTCACAAGTCTAGCTTTCTTAGTAATGAACTTGCATCCGCAAGTGAATTCTCTGAGATCGAAGAATCTTCCCCAAGTGAATACGAAGATGACGCGGAGGTAGATTTCTCTCAACCTCCAATCTATGACTCAAGTGATGAGGAAGACATAGAAGACTTTGACCAGGACTCAAATGCATTTGAAGAACCTTACAAGGAAGTAAAGGAATTCACAGAAGAGCACAAGGGAGAAGAACTTAGAGAACCACCAGAAACACCTACCCCAAGGCCATTACCGCCTAATACAAGCTTCAAGTGGGTACAATCCTTAACCTTTAACTTTACTTATTCACTTGAATATGGTTTACTTGAAACAGATGGCCAGCTTAGAGCTCTCTGCGGCTTTAAGAGTAAGAGGGAAATGGCTCGCACTCAGAGCTGGTGCACAAGGTTCAATAATGCTCCACGCTTCAACTCGAAGTGCACGGATTGGTATCATGCTCAATTGAATGGATCTCGGAAAATGTTTGGTCACTATGGTGAGAATCTACTTTCTAAACCACCCGGATGGAAAAATATAGATCAAGACAGAGGCGGATTTAAATGCAAGGCTTGGGATCATGGATTCTATTCTGACATTCGTCACCCCGGGAGCTTGACAATCTGTTTGAAGCTACTCAGAAGCTTTACATGCCTAGTTTGGGACCCCAGAGGCTATTGGCATTCCAAGCATTGGTGGAGATTTTTGGATGAATTTAAGCATAAGCCGCCATAACAAGAAGCTCCTCCAATGTCCAACTTAAGGACTTTAACTAAAAGTGCTAGGTGGGAGACAACCCACCATGGTATGATCGTTTCTTTTTAATATTTATTTAGTTTTATTTGTTTTCAAGTTTTATTTTATTTTATTATATTGAACCTGGAATTTTGCATCTCACTCATATTAATCATTGCATTCTGCACTTTTCATGCATATGTATAAAAAAAAAATGGGTGCGCGACGCGACCGCATCACTCATGCGATCGCGTCATATTGTGAAAAACACTACCCACGTGGCCGCGTGATATGGAAATCGGCGTAAGGATCCAACGTCCAAAAAGCTGGGTTGGAATCGTGCGGCCATTGTGCGTCTAGCACAAAATGGCCCACGCGATCGCATGCCCCATGCGATCGCGTCACATACACACAACCAATCCCACGCAACCGCGTGAGCGACACGATCGCGTCGCATGGATTGTACAAATCCCAAAAGGAGACAGAGAGTTGCGCTAAAACGACGCTGGAATCATGCGTTTAGCACAATTTCCAGCGACGCATTCGCATGTCCCATGCGATCGCGTCATCCCCTCTCTTACCCCTCCATGCGATCGCGCGACCCACACGATCGCGTCAACCCCATTTTCACCACAACCACGCGATCGCGTGCCCCATGCGATCGCGTGGATTCAAAATTATAACCCTCCCATTCACGCGAACCCTACCAGTCGGGCAGCCCCCCCAAACCCTCTCCTCCCTCTCTTCCTCTCCCACCACCAACCACTGCTAGCCACCATCCGACCGCCGACCACCCAGACCCCGCCAACCACCCAAAACCCCCCTCTTTTTCCCTCCTCTTCCTTCTTCCTCCACCCACAACAACCCCTGCCTCCCTCCTCCGCGAGCACCACCCACCGCGCCGCCATCAACCGCTGCGCCCCCACACCACCCACAACCACCCTTCCGACACCCAAAACCCCCATTACCTCCCTCTCCCCCTACCTACCTCCGAACAGCACCACTGCCGCCGCGCCACCACCTGCCACCGTGCCGGACGCCACTACCCTGTTATCCCCAGCCACCTCTCTACCAAAACCTCCTTCATTCGCCTCCCAAGTTCCGCAAAACATCACCCTTTTATCCATTCGTAGTTAGTTCTTAATTTTTTTCTGTTTATGTTCATATTTAGGCTAGTTAGATATGCATGTTGTAGTGGATTTTAGGTTGTTAGGTAGCCTAGGCTGTGGTTAGTGGATTTGAGTCTGTTTATTTGCGCTGTTCATGTTTATTACTTTATGTTTTCCCAATCCTGCTGCTGCTGTAATGTTAGTTCATATGCTGTACTCTCCTATATATTGCTGCTCTTTACATTGATTTTTCATGATTATATTCCTTATATGTAACTGCAAGCTTTAATTTTAATTCATATGAACTATTTGATTGCTGTTTATTTTCCAGGACAATCCAATTTTAGCCGGAATGCTGCCCAAATTTCTGAAAAATGTTTTCATTCATGTTTTGGTTTTGGTATTTTGAACTCCGTTTTTCTCTGCTTTATCCAAACCATTTCATGAATGCTAGGGCATGCTTTCTATCATTTTTGATTTCCTGGTTCATAAACTGCATTTGTGATGTTTTGATTCCAATTTTTGCTTTCTCTATATCTATTTGAATCAGCATCAACCTGTTTTCCTTATGTGGTTATGAGTTACCTATAGTTTCTAACTGTGAATACTTGTTACTTGGAATATTTTTATTATGCCACTTACTTTAACCCACTTTCTACTAACTCACTAATGTTAACTTCCTAAACTCTTTTTCACTTCTAACCAAACTAACCTTTTAAAATCTTTCTCCTGGTTTTTCACTTTCTTTTAACCTTCTACCCATGGCATAATGTTAATTTTTCTATTTAACATGAATTCAATTATATTTTGGATTGTAAATTCTTCTTTTCGAACTTTTAACTCCTACACAATCCTTAATGCGCATTTACTTAACTCATTTTCCTTATCCTATTGCTCCTTTGCCACTTTGTGTTTTCTTTGATTATTTGTCTATTTGCTTTCGTATTTTTATATATCCTGGTTTTTCGTTTTTCAGGATGTCTACCACTAAGAGGAAAGGAAAAGACAAGGCTACTACTGGCAAACGTAAAAGGAGAGAATCATCCATGTCCATCATTGATCTCATGCATGATCCCTCCTGGCGGGAGAAAAATTTTACCCAGCAGGAGAAGGCCGACCAGCTGCTCCCTGCTAATGATCCAGTAAAATTTGCAAACCGATACTGTAAGCTGAAGTATCCGGTGTTTGCAACCTCCAGGAACCTATACCTGGAGAGGACTCTCAAGATCCCAGGAGAACTCCAACAGTACACCACTGATCAAATGAAGCAAAGAGGCTGGTTCTTTTTGGAGAGAAATCTGATAGAGGTCAATGCATCTTGGGTAAGGGAATTTTACTGCAATTACTACATCACTACCCTAGATGCAGTGAACCTCAGAGGAAAGCAGATTCTGTTCACTGAAGAGGCCATATAGGACATTCTGAAGCTTCTGCCTAAATCTGATCAACCAGACGGTTATCAGAAAGCTGAGAAGGATATGCGCTATATGCGATTTAACTGGGATGCAGTCAAGGCGGGGATCACCCTTGACCCAACAGTTCCTTGGATCATGGGTCAAAACACTACCTTGCCCAAGGGAATCAAGCGGGCATACTTAAATGATGAGGCTTGGCTTTGGCATCAGATACTTAGCAACTTCATTATGCCGAGTACTCACGAGACTGAGATGCCAGCCGCTATGATCACCTTCCTATGGTGTGTGATGGAGGGTAAGGACCTGTACTTGCCACGCTTTATCCGGCACTATATGACCAAGGTCCACGTCTGAGGCACCCTCCCCTTTCCCTATTTGGTTACCCAGTTGGGCCGTCGAGCTGACGTACCTTGGGAGGATGCTGATGAGAGGCCACCTGCTGCAGAATGCAAGAAGATTATCCCACACAGCAGGAACTTTCTGGCCTTGGGTTACAGACCACCAGCCCTCCCTGGTGACACTACCACACCATCTGCCGGCCCCTCTTCCTCTACAGCTACACCTTCCACCACCACTGCACCTCCACCTGCCCCAGAGCCCATCTATCATCTAGTGCACCGCCTGTTTCGATGGCTTGACCAGATGGAGCGTCGCAACAAGCGACGCTATGAGCACTTGAAACTGATGATACGCTCTAGCGACATCTCCTCCAAGCCTGACACACCATCCGAGGCATCTGAGGAGGAGGCAGATGATCCCGAGGCTGAGACCTATCCCCAGGGAGAGACAGAGTAGGCAGGCACAGAGCAGGCTGCACCACAAGCAGAGGCTCCACATCAGATTCAGGCTGCAGATCCTGAGATCCCTATCCAGACAGCACCTCCTCTACAGCAGCCAGATCCTCAGCCCACCACCACAGAGACTTCATCTACCATTCCTTCCAGTGATGACACCCCTTCACACCCTGCTTGATTGAGCATCAGGGACGATGCTTCATTTTAAGTGTGGGGAGGTCACCATCTCTGGCGTATTATCTTGGTGAACCACTACAGACTCTTTTTCTTTTATTTTGGATATTTTTCTGTATTTTTCTCTCTATTTTTATTTCTATTTTCTGAGTATTTATACATTGCTACTTTTATGTATTTTTACTCTATTCCTGCATTTTGCATTTTTAGTTCATATTTTAGTTATTTAGTTTAGTTTGCAATTCTAACTTATTAGTGGATTAATTAGTATAGTTTACCCTTTTTAGCATAAGATAGCTTAGTTTAAATTGGAAAATATAAAAAGGAAGTAAGCTAGGAACTTGAACATAACAGAATCAAATCCATAAACCTTGTATATGTAGCATTACATCATGTAGTTAAACTAATAACATTTCATCAAGGAGAAACATTAAAACCTTAAAGGCCACCCTAAATAATTTTTTATGAGAATAATGGGAATTTTTAACTAAACATGCATAACATATATGAATGATATATGATGTTTGAGTTAGAGAACACACAGCCTATGAGTCTTGAGCTTAATTGTATGGTTGCATTCAAACCATAATTTCATCCCTGTGTGTTTCGCTTCTTTTTATTCTGATGTTCTTTACTTTGTTTTAATCTATATGTCCAGTTGTAGAATATAGATACATACCAAGAAAGTGATTGAGGCCATTATTTGATTTTAACCCACTTGTCCCAAAAATAGCCTACCTTTTACATCACCTTTGTTAGCCCCCTTGAGCCTTTAAATTCCCCTTTTTTTTAAATAACCACATTACTAGCCTTAAGCAGAAAAACAAAATAAAAATCCCAAGTTGAATCCTTGGTTAGCTTAAGATAGAAATTGTTTACTGTTTAAGTGTGGGGAAACCTATTGGGAACATAGAAAGAAAGGGTAGGAAGTTGAAAGAAATAAAATTAATCAAAATGAAATTTTTGGGAAACATGCTCATGTGAGATTAAAATAATTAATTTACCATGTGCATTAAAAAAAATAAAAAATAAAAAATAAAAAATAAAAAATAAAAAATATAATAAAATCATTTATTATAATATTTTAATTTTCAGCATTTGAATAAAGGGGATACAAAAGAATTTCCCAAAATGCAAAATAAAAACAATGCACATGGGATAAAAATAAAGATCAAGACATGAGCATGTAACATCAAAAGTGAAAAAAATGGAAAAACAGGTGAAGAAGCTCTAATTTAGAAAGTTTGTATATTAGGTGAAATCTTAGACTAATCAATGATTCACTTAATTAGCTCACTTAGCCTTATATATATACCCTTATCTTTACCTTGGCCCCATTACAACGTTACTTAAGACCTCATGATTTTTGGTATAACTATATTCTATAATTGTTGATTGGTTAAATGAAGAACAAAGTTATAGAAAGTAAGAATAAAAAGAAGAATAGAGTGATTAACCCAATAAACACTGAGTGACTAGAGAGTAAACACAAAATCCAATGAGGGTTCAATAACTCATCAACATATATCTATGCTTAATTTACTAATTGTTTTGCAAGTTTGCAAAATATTTTTCTTTCCCATCTCATTTGCAAAGGTGCCTTATTATTTAAGGGTTGGCTATGTATATATATGATTCCTTGAGAATGTGAATTAATTTAACTACATGTAAGCTTTATATATGAGTGAAAATATTAGAATTGCATGACTCATTTAGGTAGTTGCATTTAGAATAGGTTACATTGCATAACATTCCACCACTTTAATCTTACCTTACTCTTTACCTTGGATTTAGCATGAGGACATGCTATTGTTTAAGTGTGGGGAGGTTGATAAACCCATATTTTATGATATATTTTGTGCTTAATTTGAGTGATTTATTCAATCCTTCACCCACTTATTCATATTAATTGCATGGTTTTACTTCTCCTTCCTTATTATGTGATGTATGTGAAAAACATGTTTCCTATGCTTTAAAATTAATTATTTTAATTACCTTTATTTCCATTCGATGCCGTGATTAGTGTGTTGAGTAGTTTCAGATCTTCTAAGGCAGGAAAAACTCAAAGGATGGAAAGAAAACATACAAAAATGGAAGGAAAGCATAAAACGGAGTCCTTGAAGAAACTGGGATCCACGCGATCGCATGGACGACGCGATTGCATGCCAAGCGCGAAGAAGCGGCGACGCGGCCGCATGACTGACGCGACCGCGCGCCTTAAGCATAACACATATGACGCGGCCGCATGACTGACGCGACCGCGTGACAAGAAAAGCTCCGAATGACGCGACCGCGTGACCCACGCGGACGCGTGACAGAGGCCACGCACCAGAAATTGCAGAAAATGCTCATAGCGAATCCTGAAGCCCTTTTTGGCCCAAATCCAAGTCCAAAAGGCATAGGCCAGAGGTTATGAAGTGAGGGAATGCATCCATTCAAAAGAGTGCTCGCCAATTTTTACTTCCCATGAATTAGAATTAGTTTTGAGGGAGGCTCTCTCCTCTCTCTTTAGGATTAGGATTTAGACTTAGGATTTTTATTCGCTTTCAGAATTATCTCTTTTGATCAGGTTCAATATTCCTTTTATTTACTTTTGAAAGTTACTTTATGAATCCTTTCATGTTACAGATTACTTTTTTATTAATGTTATTTGAGGTATTTCAGTTTAATATTGATTTCT
The DNA here is from genome assembly GCF_059453495.1 of Arachis ipaensis. NCBI lineage: Eukaryota > Viridiplantae > Streptophyta > Magnoliopsida > Fabales > Fabaceae > Arachis > Arachis ipaensis. Next base: position 76,914,898 of record NC_142442.1, on the reverse strand, counting down.
TTTATTTATGCTATTGTTGTTTTTACTCTAAAGACATTTTTATTCCAGTAGATTTACTTCTCCTTTTGATTTTGGTTAAGAAATCAGTAACTCTGGAGTTATCAAACTCAAACATGATTGATAATTGTTATCTTTGTTAATTGAATTGAACTTCAATAATCCCAATCTTTTCTAAGGAAACAAATAGGATCTGAAGATCAACCCAATTAATCTCTTGACCTTCGTTTATATTAGTAAAGGCTAACGAAGTGGAATTAAGATTCAATTATTATCATCATTGATAAGGATAGCCAGGATAGGACCTCTAATTTCTCATACCTTGTCAAAAGTTTATTTTACAGTTATTTATTTATTTTTAATTGCTATTTAAATTATTTGTCATATTCGTTCCTCATTCTTGAAACCCCAAATCTACAATCTCCATAACCAAAAATAAGAACATACTTCCCTGCAGTTCCTTGAGAAGACGACCCGAGGTTTGAATACTTCGGTTATCAATTTATTTAAGGGGTTTGTTACTTGTGACAACCAAAACATTTGTATGAAAGGACTTTTGAAGGTTTAGAGACTATACTTGCAACGAGGATTTATCTGCAAGTTTCTAGACCACGCAAAAGTTCCTCTCATCACACAGCTAATCATCTGTCGGTTCTCACTCATGTTAGAATAGAATCCATTGATTCTTTTGCGTCTGTCACGACGCCCAACACTCGTGAGTTTGAAGCTCGTCATAGTCATCCCTTCCCAGATCCTACTCGGAATACCACAGACAAGGTTTAGACTTTTCGGATCTCAGGAATGGCCGCCAATAATTCTAGCCTATACCATGAAGACTCTGATCGTGAACCAGGAGGCTAAGAGATACACACTCAAGCTAATGCAGATATAATGGAGGTGGTTGTCAGGCACGCGTTCATAGGTGAGAATGATGATGAGTGTCACGGATCATCACATTCATTAGAGTGAAGTGCAAGTGAATATCTTAGAATAGAAACAAGCGTGATTGAATGAAAAACAGTAGTAATTGCATTAATTCATCAAAACACACCAAAGCTCCTCACCCCAACCATGGGGTTTAGAGACTCATACCGTCAGAAATACAATATGAAACATGTAAAATGTCATCCGCCCTATAGTAAGTCTCTAAAAGTTGTTTTATGCTAAACTAATAGCTAGGGTTACAGAAAATAAGTAACTAAGTGCAGATAGTGCAGAAATCCACTTCCGGGGCCCACTTGGTGTGTGCTTGGACTGAGCATTGAGCTTTACATGTGTAGAGGCTTCTCTTGGAGTTAAACGCTAGGTTGTAGCCTGTTTCTGGCTTTTAACTCTGGTTTGCAACCTGTTTCTGGCGTTTAACGCCAGAAAAGGGTAAAGACTTGGCGTTAAACGCCAATTTGCGTTGTCATAACTTGGGCAAAGTATGGACTATTATATATTGCTGTAAAGTCCTGTATGTCTACTTTCCAACGCAATTGAGAGTGCACCAATTGGACTTTTGTAGCTCCAGAAAATCCATTTCAAGTGAAGGGAGGTCAGAATCCAACAGCATCTGCAGTCCTTTTTCAGCCTCTGAATCAGATTTTTGCTCAGGTCCCTCAATTTCAGCCAGAAAATACCTGAAATCATAGAAAATCACACAAACTCATAGCAAAGTCCAGAAATGTGAATTTCGAATAAAAACTAATAAAAATATACTAAAAAGTAATTAAAATATGCTGAAAACTACTTAAAAACAATGCTAAAAAGCGTATAAATTATCCGCTCATCACATGCGCACGTGCACAGTGCGCATACGCGTGGATGCGTTCACCCAGAGCCAGCACAATGGAGCTGAGCGAGGAGCCGGCATGCCTATATGGCTGGGCCATATCCCTTATGACGCTCGCACGCACTGTACGCCTGCGCGCAAATCGCAAAAGAGCCCAAGGACGCGTACGCGTGCAGTGCGCTTACGCGTCGATGTGCGCACATGATTTTTTAAATAAAACACGTGCCGAGCAATTTCAGGAGATTCCCAGGCCCTGTTTTGGAGCAGATTTTGGAGGGAAAAGCTTAAGAAGTCCAAGGATTAGGAGTGTTAGGACAATTAGTCATAATTCTAGATTTTTTAGCAAGTTAGTTACCTTTTATTTCTAGAGAGAGAAGCTACAACTTCTCTCTAGGTTTTCATCCTCCATTGCAAGTCTCCTTGGAATTCTTGGTGAGATCTATTGATAATTGACCTTTTGTTTTGCTACAAGTGTAGATCTACTCTTCCTCTACTCTTAATTGATGTTCTTTTGATTCAATTCCTTAGATCTAGATTTGGTTCATTTTGTTACTTTTAATTTGGATTAATGAATTGAGGTTTCATTCAATTGTTTGATTGTTGATGATTGTTTGGATTAGATAGCTTTGATTCAATTCTCTTCTCTCAATTGCATCATGTTGTCTATAATTGCCTACCAATTGTTTGTGATAATGACAACCTTAGCTATGGAGTAGATTTCTCTCACTTGGTTTAGGGGTTGAGTTATTGGAGACACTTGAATAGTTTATATCAATTGTAGATTATGAGTTGAGAATTGCTAATTGACTTGGAGTACACTAAAGCTAGACTTCCCTAGGGTGAGACTAGGACTTGTGACTCAAGTTATTTACTCTCATTTGACTTTCCTCCATTGTTAGGGGGTTAACTAAGTGAAGCAACAATCAATTCTTATCATAATTAAAGGAGACTATAATGATGGAACTTCCAATGCTTACCCTTGGCCAAGGCTTTTATTTCAATTAATTATTGATTGCCTTGGTTGTTTGAATTCTTGCACCAATTCTCAACCATAAAAGCGTTCCTAATCAATGATACACATTCCAAAGCAATTCCTAGGGAGAACGACCCGGGATCAATACTCTCGGTCATAGATTTTAGAATTGTTTGATGCGGTATTCATGTGTTGGTTAGACTATACTCACGATCGGATTCATCATTAGTTTCCAACCGGCATAAGAATATTTACGTTCATCACCCTTACTCATGTAAGGTTTATTACTTGGATGACCCAGTGCACTTGCTGGTTAGTTGTGCAGAGATGTGAAAAGTGTGAATCACGATTTCCCACACCAAGGGTGCTGCTGATCCTTTGTCACCGGAGGGTGGTGGTACCTGCAAGGGACTCCAATGCTTAAGTTAGCAAGGGTATTAAGCAGGTCTTTTAGTAGAATCAGAGTATGAGTTATACCTAGGTTCTCTAGTGTATTTATAATGGTGTGGAGTGACCTTTCTGGAGATAAGATAACTATCTTATCTTATCTTTAAGTGAAGTCATCTTATCTTCAAGGGAATCGCCCTTATCTCTCTAGGCTTGGGCTGCCTTTGGATTTGGGTCGTGTTCCTCTGTTTGGGCCCTTTTTGGGCTTCTCCTTGGTGATTTGGCCGAACTCTTTAAGAAGAGGTCGGGTAATCCTGACCTGAAGAGGTCGGTCGACTTGTCGTCAATCAGCCTGGGTCGTACAGCTCGACCCAGGGCATGAACAGTGCCCCTGCTCGAGCGTGGTCTTCCTTTTGAGGTCGAGTCCTTTTTTACGACTTCAATCCTTCTTTGGAGAAGCCGAGCTCGAGCACTTTGGTTGGTCCAGCTGAGGCTTCTTAAATGTGAAGCGTTTTCCTTCACTCCTTTTAGTTTGAAACGTGCGTTTTTGTGTTTGTATTCTTCTCGGGAATGTGTGAGGGTTCTTTAATGCCCACTAACTCCTCTTCTTTTCTGTTTCCCTCTTTCACATTTCTTTTTGAACTTTTAAAAGACTTCGCTTCAGTTTCTTCTTCTCTTTGCTTACTGTAACTCCATCTTTTACCCATCTGTTCTTGCGTTTTCTGGCTCGCCTAGGACTCTTCATTTTCGCTCGTTCCTAAGTTTTCACATCTTTACAATTTTCCTTGTTTTCAGAGGTGACTATTGGCGCTTTGTTCTTTTGTTCGAAAGGTGATCGTTTGGTGCAGCCTCGTTTGTTGCTTCAATTTCTCAGCATTTATCGTCTCTTTCCTGCTGCAGGTAGGTCTACTTTCTCTTCTCTTTTTTACGTCGTTCTTTTTTATGCTTGGATATTGTGAAAGTTTTGATCTTTGCTTAGGAAAAGTTAGAAAATTTGAATCCTTCTTTGCTTGCTGTGCCCGATCATTTCTGCTATATGCGCTGTTTTAGGGCTTATTTAATTTGTAGGACCCTTCGTTGTTTCTTGGTAGTTGACACATTTAGGGTTTTGAAATGTTGTTATTGTTTCTGATTGTATCTTTTGATTTTGAGGCTTATGAACTGCTTGATTCTGAAAAAGATTGCGCCTTTGATGATTTCCATTTGACCTATTTGATGTTGATAGTTTTTCCTTTGCTGATAGTTTTGTAAAAAGATGGTTATTTGATGACTTTTTGATTCATGACTTTCTTCTCAGAGTGTCGTTTGTTGAAAGAGAGTTATTTTCTTGCTGAAAGATGTTAGGATGTAGTCTTGTAGATTTTTTCTGAGTCCTTGTAACAACCCAATTTCTAGTACGTCATGATCATACTAGAAACTGAGCGCTACCAACTTGTCTTCCTAATTATTATCTATTAATTATTATATGAGCCTGATTCGTTGTTAAAAACGTAGTTATTTTGTGAGGTACTTTTTTTTTAAAAATGTTTGGGTTAATAAACAGAATCATTCATAATCAATTCAATACTGATAGTAGATAAAACAGTTATAAACAACCACACAGAAATACATATCAAGCAGTTGATAACATTCCGTGATTCAGCCTTTATTAGAGTAAAAATCTTTAGTTAGAACACCCCTAGATATAGCTAAATAATAACTATATACATATATATACATACAATATCCCAGGTCCTGACCTGTTCAAGAAGTCCCTAAGCTGGCACCCAGGCTAGCTTAGACTCTATACTCATCTAGTCCCTCTAAACTACTAAAGCGAGGGAAAGTACGTTCTAAGTCTTCAAAACTCAAGTCAGGTGGAACGTCATCAAAAGGTGGAACATCTTCTACTACTCCTGTGAATGATCATACGTCGTCTTAGAGCATATCACTGGTACTTTATTGAGTGGCCGCATAACAACAACATCGTACGAACGAATTAGGTTAAAGTTCGTAGATAAACGGGGCATAGATGTCGGCTGGTCCCACGGTATATACATATAAACAGATAACGGAGTTCACTCTAAACTTAGAAGACTATTTAGAGCGGAATCCTTTTTGTGAACGATCGTCAGCGAACTACGGAAGGGTACTCATGCTTCCATCTAAAGGGGGAAGGGAGAGAGAAGGGGTAAGAACTGGGGAGTTCTTAGTAGGGCCGGGGTTATTAGTTAAGTTCATTAATTCCGTGTTTTTTTGCAACTAAATAGTAGAATACAGAAAGCAGTAAATAGAAGATACCGATAAATAGAGAAGATAGAGAAAACAGATAGCAGAACAAAAACAGAAGAATACAAGAAAATAACACGAACACAAACACAGAGAATACAATACAAACAAAGAAAGCATACATTCAAACAAAAACCATAACAGAGGAAATGCGCAACCAAATATGATGCATGTCTAGCCCTAGTGCAGGTAATGAGCTCATTTGTCGGTTACATATCGGCTCCCGATGTTACCTAGCAACCTCTGTCTGGATAAGGCTTTCCTGTTGGCAATACCCACTGCAAGCAACCTTTGTCTTGCATGGCAGCACTTATTAGCCGATATACGCCCAACACACTCACTGTAAGCAACCTCTATCTTACAGGAGCACAACACACTCACTGTAAGCAACTTTTGTCTTACATGAGTGCAACACACTCACTGTAAGCAACCTCTGTTTTACAGGAGCAACAGCATACTCACTTTAAGCAACCTCTGTCTTACAGGAGCACACTGATCTCGATACCTTTGTAAGCAACCTCTGTCTTACAGCAAAACATTATAGCAAGGTATCCCAGGAAAGCGTTCTCAGTGGTCGTACCACCATCTATCTGACTGCCTCTTTGCAACAGATTCTTACATAATCATTCTCATTATCATCATTCATTAACATTTTCATTATTCATCATCACTTTCACATTCTTATGCAGTACCTCTTTCTTTCTCTGCAGTACCTCATTCTTTATCTATTCAATCATGCTATACAAACTCTATAGCTCTTACTTTTACAACATTTCAACTCAAACCATTTCTGTTTATCATGTTACTCTTTTCTCTTTGTCTTTTTACTCTGCTTTAATTATTCTTTTCTCTGTATCCCTTTATTATGCTCTAGTTACTCTTTTCTCTGTATCTTTACTTTTCTCCGGTTACTCTATTCTCTGTGTTTTTTTACTCTGCTATGATTTCTCTGCTTAACATATGTATTTAAAGCTCATGTAAAATTTCGGTATGAATAGTTAGCCTGTCCCAAGTATAGGTTCATTAAGTCTATACTGAAATAGTTTAACTCTTCATATTATACCTAACCCTAGCCGCAACTCAAGGACTATCTATATTGCCCTAGTTAGTTCACTAATTTCTATCTGTTTGTCTGTCATTAAAACTTTACAGACTTTTCTTTAGTTTTTATCTTTTCTTTAACTTTTTATCTTTCCTTTGTCTTTGCCTCATTAACATGTTATTACCACTCCCTAAGTATTTTATGAAGGTAATTATGAGATTCTACACTTAAAGTTGTCTTTCTAAAGCTTTTACAGAAAACTGTCTTTTCCGTATTATTTTATTATTTTTACTAAAATATTATTTTTAATTAAATATTATTATTTAATATTTTATTACTATTTATTATTTTATCATTAAATTTTCGAAAATTAACTTGCCTTTACCTTTTCACTTTCAAAATTAACTTTTTACCCCGGTAACTTTTAATATTTCTACTTTAACCTTCCTAACTTTCAGAAATTACCAAATAACCCCTCAAACACCAAAATAATTACAACCTTGCCCTTTTTAAGATCTAAAAGGTGTTCTTAAATGTTCTTTATCACACTCAAAGTGTTCTTCGTGTTCTTCATAAATTCTTCAGATTCTTTCTCTGTTTTTACCCGTTTTTCAGTCTTTTCAACAACCGATTTTTACCATAATTCATAATAAATTAGCAGCCACTAAAACCCCATCTTTTACACATGATTTTAACAGAAATTGAACCTCAATTTAGGCCTAGGGTTTCGTTTTTCCAGCAGCCCTAACAACATGAACTCAAAGCTTGAATTTCATCAAATTTCATCAAAATTTCACCAAATTTTCACCAAGAATGAATCATATATGCAACCAATTTTTAGCACAGCCAAATCATACAACATTCACACAACTCAAACACAAATAATCAAGTTTAATTTCATTACACCCTACCTTGATTTGTTGCTCCAAATCCGGTTACTCTTTGAAGTGTTCTTAAAGCACTTTTTCCTCCTAAAACACATCAAGAACAACTTTAAAACTCTAAACCATCAACTAAACAAACTTCAGCAGCATCTTAGGAAGGTTATCCTCACCTCAAATGTACCGGAAATCAAAGATCTTTGGCCCACAAGTCAAGCTAAGCAAGAGATCTAAGGAAGAACATTAAGAAAACACTTGTTTAAGCATGTTTCCTTGAAAACCGAATTGAAGAGGGAGGGAGACAACCATCTCACCTTATTTACAGCCTTGATATGTTATATGGTTATGTAGAGAAATAAGAGAGGATCATTTTGGTGAAATCGGAGTTTTGATGTTGAGTTTTAGTTTAGAAGAAATCAAGCTTTGAAGATTAAGTGTTCATGAAAGTTTCTCTCTTTTCTGTCTTGTTATTTTCATCCAAAATGAAGAAATGAGACAGCCTTGGAGTGTCTTGGGGGTTTAGGGTGAGTTGTGATTGGTTGGCTTGGAGGTGGGTTAAAATAATATTAAAATATCTCAAATGTATAACTACTAAAACTAGATGTATCGGAACACTTGTAAAAACATCTCTAAAAATTATTTTCTGAGCTACTAGCATAAATGACACTAGTAACATATTTATTATGAGAATAGAACATGTATGATGAGGCCTTAGTATTGCTAGTCATCAGAGAGTGCTGAACCCGGATAAAACTATTTCCTATTTTTAACTAAAACAGACCAGGTAACCTTATAATATCATTCAAGCATCTTCTAATACTAATATAATGATAATATTATACTATTATCTCTCTTCTCTCATTAATCGAGTCCAGTTCATCAAACAGAGACTATTTACGAAAACTAGAATCAAAACACCTAACCGATACGATTCAAAAACTAGGTTCTTCGCAATTGCATTGTCGGGCTTATCTCCACTAAGGTCTTGAATTAAAGATAATATAATGACAATGAGGATTGAGATGCTTGATGATATAGCAGAGGTTCTCCCCTTAATGATCTTCCGGAGAAATCCGTGCTTTCAGAAAAGATCGTCTCACCTACTAGAAAATCGGGGTTGTTACATTCTACCCTCCTAAAAGAAAATTTTGCCCTCAAAATTTCAGCCGCGTGCAAGAATCCATTTTCAAGTGATCTTTTTTTTCTTCAAGCCATCCTAACAAAAAGATCGGTTCGTTCCTTACAGCATCTAAATCTCACATAGTCATAGCCATGGAGATCATAATAGCTATGAGGATAGCTGTGGCTCACATCAATTCATCATTCGGATCTCGATTAAACCATGCCTATTCATAGTCATTGAGGTCTTATCCATACCAAACAATCAACATTAAGGTGACCAATCTTAATATCTCAAGTTAAGCATGAACATTCCCAAAATGAGTGCTCATAGATATTCATGCCAAATGTATCTTAAAGATACCCTAACGGCATGAGACACATAAGCAGAGTATCCAATGAAGCATAGTCAGTCCACTCCCCAGGCTCTACTGGGAACAAACTGCTCTGATACCAAATTGTAACGACCCAATTTCTGGTACGTCATGATCATACTAGAAACTGAGCCTACCAACTTGTCTTCCTAATTATTATCTATTAATTATTATATGAGCCTGATTCGTTGTTAAAAACGTAGTTATTTTGCGAGGTACGTTTTTTTAAAAATGTTTGGGTTAATAAACAGAATCATTCATAATCAATTTACAACTAATAGTAGATAAAATAGTTATAAACAACCACACATAAATACATATCAAGCAGTTGATAACATTCTGTGATTCAGCCTTTATTACAGTAAAAATCTTTAGTTAGGACACCCCTAGATATAGTTAAATAATAACTATATACATATATATACATACAATATCCCAGGTCCTGACCTGTTCAAAAAGTCCTTAAGCTAGCACCCAGGCTAGCTTAGACTCTATACTCACCTAGTCCCTCTAAACTACTAAAGCGAGGGAAAGTACGTTCTAAGTCTTCAAAACTCAAGTAAGGTGGAACGTCATCAAAAGGTGGAACATCTTCTACTACTCCTATGAATGATCATACGTCGTCTTAGAGCATATCACTGGTACTTTATTGAGTGGCCGCATAACAACAACATCGTACGAAGGAAGTAGGTTAAAGTTCGTAGATAAACGGGGCATAGATATCGGCTGGTCCCACGGTATATACATATAAATAGATAACGGAGTTCACTCTAGACTCAGAAGACTATTCAGAGTGGAATCCTTTTTCTGAACGATCGTCAGTGAACTACGGAAGGGTACTCATGCTTCCATCTGAAGGGGGAAGAGAGAGAGAAGGGGTAAGAACTGGGGAGTTCTTAGTAGGGCCGGGGTTATTTGTTAAGTTCATTAATTCCGTGTTGTTTCGCAGCTAAATAGTAGAATACAGAAAGCAGTAAATAGAAGATACCGATAAATAGAGAAGATAGAGAAAACAGATAGCAGAACAAAAATAGAAGAATACAAGAAAATAACACAAACACAAACACAAAGAATAGAATACAAACAAAGAAAGCATACGTTCAAACAACAACCATAACAGAGGAAATGCGCAACCAAATATGATGCATGTCTAGCCCTAGTGCAGGTAATGAGCTCATTTGTCGGTTACATACCCGCTCCCGATGTTACCCAGCAACCTCTGTCTGGATAAGGCTTTCCTATTGGCAATACCCACTACAAGCAACCTTTGTCTTGCATGGTGGCACTTATTAGCCGATACACACCCAACACACTCACTGTAAGCAACCTCTGTCTTACAGGAGCAACAGCACACTTACTATAAGCAACTTCTGTCTTACAGGAGCACACTGATCTCGATACCTCTGTAATCAACCTCTGTCCTACAGCAAAATATTATAGCAAGGTATCCCAGGAAAGCGTTCTCAGTGGTCGTACCACCGTCTATCTGACTGCCTCTCTGCAACAGATTCTTACATAATCATTCGCATTATCATCATTCATTAACATTTTCATTATTCGTCATCACTTTCACATTCTTATGCAATACCTCTTTCTTTCTCTGCAGTACCTCTTTCTTTATCTGTTCAATCATGCTATACAAACTCTATAGCTCTTACTTTTACAACATTTCAACTCAAACCATTTCTCTTTATCACGTTACTCTTTTCTCTTGGTCTTTTTACTCTGCTCTAATTATTCTTTTCTCTGTATCCCTTTATTATGCTCTAGTTACTCTTTTCTCTGTATCTTTACTTTTCTCTGGTTATTCTGTTCTCTGTATTTCTTTACTCTGCTATGATTTCTCTGCTTAACATATGTATTTAAAGCTTATGCAAATTTCGGTATAAATAGTTAGCCTGTCCCAAGTATAGGTTCATTAAAACTAATTTCTGTTTGTTTTTTTGTCATTAAAACTATACAGACTTTTCTTTGGTTTTTATCTTTTCTTTAACTTTTTATCTTTCCTTTATCTTTGCCTCACTAACATGTTATTACCACTCCGTAAGTATTTTATGAAGGTAATTATGAGATTCTGCACTTAAAGTTGTCTTTCTAAAGCTTTTACAGAAAACTGCCTTTTCCGTATTATTTTATTATTTTTATTAAAATATTATTTTTAATTAAATATTATTATTTAATATTTTATTACTATTTATTATTTTATCATTAAATTTTCGAAAATTAACTTGCCTTTACCTTTTCTCTTTCAAAATTAACTTTTTACCCCAGTAACTTTTAGTATTTCTATTTTAACCACCCTAACTTTCAGAAATTACCAAAAAACCCCTCAAACACCAAAACAATTACAACCTTCCCTGTTTAAGATCTAAAAGGTGTTCTTCAATATTCTTTATCACACTCAAAGTGTTCTTCGTGTTCTTCATAAATTCTTCAGATTCTTTCTCTGTTTTTACCCGTTTTTCAGTCTTTTCAGCAACCGATTTTACCATAATTCATAATAAATTAGCAGCCACTAAAACCCCATATTTTCCACATGATTTTAACACAAATTAAACCTCAATTTAGGCCTAGGTTTTTGTTTTTCCAGCAGCCCTAACAACATGAACTCAAAGCTTGAATTTCATCAAATTTCATCAAAATTTCACCAAATTTTCACCAAGAATGAATCATATATGCAACCAATTTTTAGCACAGCCAAATCATACAACATTCACACAACTCAAACACAAATAAGCAAGATTAATTTCGTTACACCCTACCTTGATTTGTTGCTCCAAATTCGGTTACTCTTTGAAGTGTTCTTAAGGCACTTTTTCCTCCTAAAACACATCAAGAATAACTTTAAAACTCTAAACCATCAACTAAACAAACTTTAGCAGCATCTTAGGAAGGTTATCCTCACCTTAAACGTGCAGAAAATCAAAGATCTTTGGCCCACAAGTCAAGCTAAGCAAGAGATCTAAGGAAGAACATCAAGAAAACACTTGTTTAAGCATGTTTCCTTGAAAACCGAATTGAAGAGGGAGGGAGACAGCCATCTCACCTTATTTCTAGCCTTGATATGTTATATGGTTATGTAGAGAAAGAAGAGAGGATCATTTTGGTGAAATCGGAGTTTTGATTTGAGTTTTAGTTTAGAAGAAATCAAGCTTTGAAGATTAAGTGTTCATGAAAGTTTCTTTCTTTTCTCTCTTGTTATTTTCGTCCAAAATGAAGAAATGAGACAGCCTTGGAGTGTCTTGGGGGTGTAGGGTGAGTTGTGATTGGTTGGCTTGGAGGTGGGTTAAAATAATATTAAAATATCTGAGGTGTATAACTACAAAAACTAGATGTATCGGAACACTTGTAAAAACATCTCTAAAAATTATTTTCTGAGCTACTAGCATAAATGACACTAGTAACATATTTATTATGAGAATAGAACATGTATGATGAGGCCTTAGCATTGCTAAAGTCATCAGAGAGTGCTGGTGCAAAGCTGCACCAGTAAACTGTGAACCCGATTAAACCTATTTCCTGTTTTTAACTAAAACAGAACAGGTAACCTTATAATATCATTCAAGCATCTTCTAATTCTAATATCTCTCTTCTCTCATTAATTGAGTCCGTTTCGTCAAACAGAGACTATTTACGAAAACTAGAATCAAAACTCCTAACCGATACGGTTCAAAAACTAGGTTCTTCGCAATTGCGTTGTCGGGCTTATCTCCAATAAGGTCCTGAATTAAAGATAATATAATGACAATGAAGATTGAGATGCTTGATGATATAGCAGAGGTTCTCCCCTTAATGATCTTTCGAAGAAATCCGTACTTTCAGAAAAGATCTCACCTACTCGAAAATCAGGGTTGTTACAGTCCTCACCCTGTTACTTCCTCCAAAGGATGCCCCTGGACCTTGGTGTGAGTCTTGGGGTCTCCTTTCACTGTTGTATGTTTTAGTCTAAGTTGTATCCATATTTGTCCGAGCTGATTTCTTGATTTGCCTGAGATGCTTTGCTTAGTAATCCATTTTTCTTTTTCTTGCTATAGGACTAGTTGACCATGTCTTCTCACAAAAATATTGTCAAGACATCCTCCAAAGTCCCCGAGGGCATGTCTGACTGGCTGGACTCCCTCGTCTTGATGTGCGTTTCCGTGGTTAATTTTGAATACTGTGTGGAGCTTAGAAAGCATCACTGGATCTATAGTAGTAGAGATCAAGAGAAGAATTATGAATTAGTAGCGCCTAACCCTGACGAGAGGGTTTGGTTTCCTTCTCCGATCCAGGGGGAACATCCCTTCTTTTTTGCTTATGACTATTTTTTCAGCCAAATGAACACCACCATTCCTTTTACTTTCTTTGAGACCGATTTGTTGTCGTCGTATAATGTAGCTCCATCCCAACTTCATCCAAACTCATGGGGCTTTATTAAGATCTTTCAGTTGCTATGTCAAGAACTAGATGTTAAGCCTTCTCAAACCCTCTTTCTTTATCTCTTTGTTTTGACTAAGCCTGGGATTTCTTCAAAAAAGAAAGCTTCTTGGGTTTCTTTCCGATCTGTCCAGGGAAAGAAAGTTTTTTCCATGTATGATGAGTCCTTTAGGGACTTTAAGAATTATTACTTTCAGGTCCAAGCTGTTGAAGGAACTCGTCCATTTTTCTTGGAGTCAAATAATGAACCTACCTTCCCCTTATGTTGGCAAAAGAATGTGGTAGTCTCTAGATATTCGTGGGAGATGCTGGATGAGGTCGAACAGGCCTTTATGAATGTATTGGAGGAGATTTGGGGGCAACCTCCTCATCTTGATATTAAGAGATTTTTAGGGGATCCCTCACTTCTCCGAGCTGAGCTAGGTAGTGGTCGACTTCTTTTTACTTGTTTGTCGTTGTTAATTTTGTTCCTTTTCTTCCAATTTGTAACTTGTCTTCTGCTGATCCCCTTTTGTTTTTTCAGAGATGGCGAAGACTAATGACTCCATAAAGGCCTTTAAGAAGGCGAAGAAAGCTACCGCTGCCCAGAACATCTCGGCTAAGGCTGCTGGGGAAGAATCTTCTCAGGTTCCTCCTAAAGGGCCGATCTTGAGCACTGCTGGGCCGAGGAGGATGATTCCTACTCCTCAGGTCCATTTTGTTGATCCGCCCCAAAATTCTGCTGCTACCTCTTCTCCTACTGCCGGTCCTCCTCCAAAAAGACAGAGGACTGTTGAGCCTTTTAATTTGGACGCCCCTAATTTTGATGCTGTGGGGTTTGTCGATCATCAAATTGCCCCTTATGATGTTGTCCCTACTGATGCTGTATCCATTCTTCATCATCTGGACTTCATTACCCGAAGCGGTATTAAGTTGGTACACATGGGAGCAGCCTTGTTCCGAACTGCCCAGGATCTTCCTGTTCATGCGACCAAGGCTTTTATGGAGGTAGCCAAGTCAGAAAAGAGTTGAAAAGTGAGAAGATTCGGGCGACTACTGTGGTGGCTTCTGCGAACCTGGCTGAGGAGACGGCATTAAAGCATAAGGATAGCTATGTTCGGGTTTATGGTGAGGTGATAGAGCTTAGGGAGAGGTTAGAATCTGCTCGGGCTGATTATGCCGAGCGTCAGGGCCATCTCGTGGGCAGTGTGACTTTTGCTTATGAGAACTTGAAGGATCAGGTCCGAGTTCTTGCTCCCGAGCTTGACCTGTCTCTCTTCAGTTTAGACAATATTGTGGAAAATGGGAAGATCGTCCCTGCCCCGGATGAAGATGATGATGATGTAGATCCCCCTCATGTGCCATCCACCAAGGCTTCGGTTGTGCTGACTTCTTCAACTCCAACAGCTGAGGTTGACCACTTCGAGTCGGATCCTGATGTCCAGATTCTAAATCGGGCGGATGAGACTATCGACGCTGTCCCCCTTTAGACTTGTCCTCCTTCGCCTCGAGATGCTGCTACTGGAGAATCTTTGAACCTTTGTAGTTTTTGTTTATGTGTCTTAATGGCCCGGTTTGTAGGTCTTTGAACTCTATTTTTTGTTTGACTGTGACTTTGTAGTTGCTTTTTCCTTGGCAACTTTATTTGGAAAAATAAATGCTTTTGAACTCTTGAGAGCGACTTTCGAGTGGCCTTCTGAGTGTTGATTATAGTAGCTTTGTTTCTTCATGATATGGTTGTTTGCATCTTTTTGGCACTTTCAGGAATCTTTTGAGTGTTGGAGTCTTGCTGTCCGACCTCTTCTGATTGCCTTTGTGCTTTATTTCCTGCTTTAGTCGAAGCTAGCTTTGTTCGTCTATTCTTCTTAGCATTCTTGATAGAATACTTTGTAGATTTGATTTTGTTGAGGTCATGGATTTTTGGGTCAAGCTGTGTCCCTTTTAGCGCACGCCTTCTGCCGGTCGACTTCTTTCATTGAGTCTTGCGAGTCATTTTTAGTAATCCATTTTTAGTTTGGACTTTGCGGGTCTCTTCTTATGGATTTACTTTTTATAACTTCGTTGCTTTTGATCACCCTGGGCCAACTTCTTCATGTCGGTCCCTTCTAAGTTATTTCTAGTAATCCACTTTTGATAAGGGCTGATCAGGCCTCTTGCCATGGATTACTTTTTATAACTTTTTGTCGTTTTGATCAATCTGGTCCGACTTCTTCATATTGGTCCATCCCAAGTTATAGCAATCCATTTTTTCTCAGACCTCATCAGGCCTCTTTCTATGGATTCTTTTTATAACTTTTTGTTGCTTTGGTCGATTGGTCTGACTTCTTCATGTCGGTCCGTTCTTAAGTTATTAGTAATCCATTTTTTTAGTAAGGGCTGGCCAGGCCTCAGCTTATGGATTACTTTTTTATAACTTTGTCGATTTTATCGTGATCGGACGATGAGTTTGATCCTCACCTTGCCGACCTATAGCTTTGTCTTGATCGAGCAGTGAATTTGGTTTTCACTTTGCCGACCCTTATCAAAATCAAACGATGAATTCGGTTTTCATCGTGGTCGGGTGATGAATTTATTTTTTCACCTTGCCGACCTATAGAGAGGCTTTGTAGAGGAAATCTGAAAAGTTTTATTCCAAATAAAAAGTAGACAAATAGGAAAAATATGTACATGTGGGTGTTTACCCTTTTCATTCTGGGAGTTTATAGATCTTGGCTTGGTGCCTCGTTAAAAAACCTTCTCAGGAAAAAGAGTGCACCTTGACCTAAGATCTTTACTATCTCCTAACTATAATACCTTCTTAGGTTGCAGGCGTGCCATGGTAGCTCTCGCCCCTCTAGATTGGACAGCCTGTAATAGCCTTTTTCGAGTACCTCTATGACTCGGTAAGGTCCTTTCCAGTTAGCTGCTAGCTTCCCCTCTCCTGGTCGACTTGTTTCGATATCATTTCAGATTCGGATGAGGTCGTTGTTGGCAAAATTTTGCTGTACTACCTTCTGGTTGTATCTTGAGGCCATTCGACATTTTAACGCTTCCTCCCTGATCCGAGCTCTTTCTCGGATTTCTGGAAGTAGGTCGAGCTCTTCCTTTTGAAGTTGGGAGTTGGCTTCTTTACTGTAGTGGATCGTTCTGGGGGATCCTTCTTCGACTTCCGCTGGGATCATTGCCTCCATTCTGTAAGCTAATCGGAAGGGTGATTCCCTTGTCGTGGAGTGTGGAGTTGTCCAATATGCCCATAGGACTTGTGGGAGTTCTTTAGCCTAGGCTTCCTTTGCATTCTGTAATCTCCATTTTGGCCCGGCTAATATGACTTTATTGGCGGCTTCTGCCTGTCCATTAGCCTGGGGGTTTTCTACAGATGTGAATTGGTGTTTTATTTTCAAGTCGGCCACCAGTTTTCTAAAGCCTGCGTCTGTGAATTGAGTGCCGTTGTCTGTGGTAATGGAGTAAGAACCCCAAACCTTGTGACAATGTTTCTATATAGGAATTTCCGACTTCTTTGAGTAGTGGCATTAGCTAGGGGTTCTGCTTCAATCCACTTTGTGAAATAATCTACCCCTACAATGAGGAACTTGACCTGTCCTGATACTTCGGGGAAGGGACCGAGGAGGTCGAGTCCCCATTTTGCAAATGGCCAGGGTGAGGTTACACTGATGAGTTCCTCTGGTGGGGCAACATGGAAATTAGCATGTTTTTGACAGGGTGGACATGTCTTTACGAACTCTGTTGCTTCCTTTTGAAAAGTCAGCCAAAAGAATCCGGCTCGGAAATGGTTGCCACAGATGCCACTGTGTACTTCTTCTAAAACTTCCTTTGTGTTGGAAGTCGGCACACATTTTAACAGTGCTGCTAAAATTTCTCTTTTATATAGAGTATTGTTTATGATGGTGTAGTATTGTGCCTCCCGTTTTAACCTCTTCACCTCCTTTTTATCTGTGGGGAGTGTCTCTGTTTTGAGGTAGTTAATTATGGGAGTCATCTATCCTTGATCCAGGCCTGTTATGGCTAGAACCTTTTCTTCTTCCGAGATTGATGGGTTCTGCAGTATTTCCTGGATGAGGCTTCTATTGTTGCCCCCTGGTTTGGTGCTGGCTAGTTTTGAGAGTGCATCAGCTCGAGCATTCTGTTCCCGAGGTATGTGGTGGACCTCATATTCCCCGAGTTGTCCAAGCTGTTCCTTGGTTTTGTCCAAGTACATTTTCATGATGGCATCCTTGGCTTGGTAGCTTCCTGCTATTTGTGAGGTGAGTACTTGTGAGTCGCTGAAGATGATAAGCTTTTGAGCTCCAACCTCCTTAGCCAACTTCAAACCAGCTAGTAGCGCATCATATTCGGCCTGGTTGTTTGAATCAAGGAACCCGAATTTGAGGGAAAGTTCGATTTGGGTTCCCTGATCACTTTCTATTATCACGCCTGCGCCACTTCCGATTTTGTTTGAAGAGCTGATGAGCGGATAATTTATGCCCTTTTTGGCATTATTTTTAGGTAGTTTTTAGTATGTTTTAGTTACTTTTTATTATATTTTTATTAGTTTTTATGAAAAAATCACATTTTCGGACTTTGCTATGAGTTTGTATGTTTTTCTATAATTTCAGATGTTTTCTGGTTGAAATTGAGGGACCTGAGCAAAAATCTGATTCAGAGGCTGAGAAAGGACTGCAAATGCTGTTGGATTCTGACCCCTCCTGCACTCGAAGTGGATTTTCTAGAGCTACAGAAACCGAATTGGTGCGCTCTCAATTGCGTTAGAAAGTAGACATCTTGTGCTTTCCAGCAATATATAATAGTCCATACTTTGCTCGAGATTTGATGGCCCAAACTGGCATTAAACGCCAGTCAGAGACCCTTTTCTGGCGTAAAACGCCAGAACTGGCACCAGAACTGGAGTTAAACGCCCAAACTGGCACCCAAGCTGGTGTTTAACTCCAAGAATGGCCTATGCACGTGAAAACTTTAAAGCTCAGCCCAAACACTCACCAAGTGGACCCCGGAAGTGGATTTACGCACTATCTGCACTTAGTTACTCATTTTCTGTAAACCTAGGTTACTAGTTTAGTATAAAAACTACTTTTAGAGATGCATTTTGTAACTCATGACATTTTACATCTCATATTGTATTTTCTACAGCATGAGTCTCTAAACCCCATAGGTGGGGGTGAGGAGCTCTGATGTGTCTCAATGGATTAATGCAATTACTATTGTTTTCTATTCAATCACGCTTGATACAATCCTAAGATACTCATTCGTACTTTAATATAGAGAATATGATGATCCGTGACACACATCATCATTCTCAGATTTATGAACGCGTGCTTGACAACCACTCCCGTTCTACCTGAGCTCAACGTAGTTATTGGGCGACAGCTTGAGTGTGTATCTCTTGGGTTTCTAATCCACGGACCGAGTCCATGGGATTAAAACCTTCGTGGTAGAGGCTAGAACCAATTGGCAGCATTCCTGAGATCCGGAAAGTCTAAACCTTGTCTGTGGTATTCCGAGTAGGATCTGGAACGGGATGACTGTGACGAGCTTCAAACTCACGAATGTTGGGCGCAGTGACAGTGTGTAAAAGGATAGAGAGATCCTATTCTGACACAAGTGAGAACCAACAGATGATTAGCTGTGTGGTAGCTGTACCTGGTATTTTTCATCCGAGACGAGAGATCCGACAGTTGATTAGCGGTAAAGAAATCGTGCTTGGTATTTTTCATCCTAGAGGACTGATAAACCTATATTTTATGATATATTTTGTGCCCAATTTAAGTGATTTATTCAATTCTTCACCCACTTATTCATGTTAATTGCATGGTTTTATTTTCCCTTCCTTATTATGTGATATACGTGAAAAACATGTTTCCTATGCTTTAAGAATAATTATTTTAATTACCATTTATTACCATTCAATGCCGTGATTTGTGTGTTGAGTAGTTTCAGATATTCTAAGGCAGGAATGACTTAAAGGATGGAAAGGAAACATACAAAAATGGAAGGAAAGCACAAAATGGAGTTTTTAAAGAAACTGGCAGCGACGCAAATGCGTGGGCACGCGACCGCATGCCTGGCACGAAAAGACAGTGACACGAACACGTGACTGACGCGATCGCGCGCCACGAGCAAAACGCAAATGACGCAGACGCATGATCGAAGCGAATGCGTGATAAGGAAAATTTCAGATGACGTGACCGCGTGACCCACGCGGACGCGTGATAGAGGCCACGCACCAGAAATTACAGAAAACGCTCCCAGCAATTTCTGAAGCCCTTTTTGGCCCAAATCCAAGTCCAGAAGGCACAGATCAGAGGTTATAAAGTGGGGAAATGCATCCATTCAGAGGGGAGTCTCCAATTATTCACTTTTCATGATTTAGATGTAGTTTTTAGAGAGAGGTTCTCTCCTCTCTCTCTTAGGATTAGGATTTAGGATTTTTCTCGCTTTCATGATCCCCCCTTTCTATCAGGTTCAACATTCCTTTTAATTAATTATTTTCTCAATTTAATTTATGAACTTTTCTATGTTACAGATTATTCTTTTAATTAATGTTATTTGAGGTATTTCAGTTTATGATTGCTCTCTTTTATTTATGTTACTGTTACTTCCAAGCTGAAGATATTTTTATTCGAGTAGATTTATTTTTCCCCTCTTGGTCTTGGTTAAGAAATCAGTAACTCAGGAGTTATCAAACTCAACCTGATCGTTAATTGTTATCTTTGCTAATTGAATTGAACTTCAATAATTCCAGTCCTTTCTTAGGAATTGACTAGAACCTGTAGATCAGACTAATCAATCCACTTAACCTTTCCTTGCTTTAGTAAAGGCTAACTAAGTGGGATTAAGACTCAATTCTCATCACCATTGATAAGGATAATTAGGACAGGACTTCCAATTTCTCATACCTTACCAAAAGTTTATTTTACAGTCATTTACTTATTTTAATTGCAATTTAAATTACTTGCTCCTTACTTTCAAAATCCCAATTTACAATATTCATAACCAATAATAAGAACATACTTCCCTGCAGTTCCTTGAGAAGACGACCCGAGGTTTAAATACTTCGGTTATCAATTTATTTAGGGGTTTGTTACTTGTGACAACCAAAACGTTTGTAAGAAAGGATGGTTGCTTGTTTTAGAAACTATACTTGCAACGGGAATTTATTCTGAATTCTAAACCGTCAATCTTCAGTTCTTCAAGGACGGATGGTAGCCATTGACAATGGTGATCCACCAACATACAGCTTGCCATTGAAGGAAGCCATGTGTGTTTGGAGAAGAAGACAGTAGGAAAGCAGATATTCAGACGACAGAGCATCTCTGGAACCTCAACCTGTTCCTCATTACAGAATCACAAGTAACACTCAATTCATGTTATTTATTTTTCATAAACAAAATCATTTTTATCATTAATCTCCTGACTAAGATTTACAAGATAACCATAGCTTGCTTCAAGCCCACAATCTCCGTGGGATCGACCCTTACTCACATAAGGTATTACTTGGACGACCCAGTGCACTTGCTGGTTAGTTGTGCGGAGTTGTTAAAAGTATAATCACAATTTTGTGCACCAAGAGCTGTCTACGTAGAGATTCCATTCGGAGTGTCAGTGTACTTAGCAATGAAATCAGCCAAATATTGGAACTTGATGGTTGTCCGAGCTTCATATTGAAGGTCGAACTCAGATAGCTCGACTGCCCACTATAAAATCCTTCCGGCTAAATCTATTTTCTGTAGAATGCCTTTTATGGGCTGGTTAGTCCGGACTTTGATCGTGTGAGCTTGAAAATATGGTCGAAGTCGTCGAGAAGTTAGTATAAGAACATAGGCGAACTTTTCTATCTTTTGATAGTTTATTTCGGCCCCTTGCAGGGCTTTATTGATGAAGTAGATGGGCTGTTGTCCACTCTCATCTTCTCTTACTAGCGCTGAGGCCATTGCTCGATTTCCTATTGCGAGGTACAGTACGAGTGGTTTTCCTTTCCGTGGTCTAGGTGGTCGTCCCAGGAACCTTTTGAAATCCTGGAAAGCCTGTTCGCACTCCGTTGTCCATTCAAACTTCTTTCCTTTCCTTACAGTGGCGTAGAAGGGGAGGGATCTTATGGCTGATCCAGCTAAAAATCTGGACAAGGCTGCCAGTCTTCCGTTGAGTTGTTGTACCTCTTTGACACAGGTTGGACTTTTCATGTCGAGTATAGCCCGGCATTTATCCGGATTCGCCTCAATTCCTCGTTGTGTTAGCATGAAACCCAGGAATTTGCCAGCTTCTACTGCAAAGGTGCACTTTGCAGGGTTAAGTCGCATGTCATGCTTTCTGAGGGTATCGAACACTTGGGCAAGGTCAGACAGTAATGTCTCCTCGCCTCGTGTTTTCACCAACAAGTCGTCCATGTATACCTCCATGAGTTTTCCGATATGGTCTACAAAGACCTTGGTCATCAATCTCTAGTAGGTAGCTCCTTCATTTTTGAGTCCAAATGGCATGACGACATAGAAGTAGTTTGCTTTAGGAGTTAGGAATGAGGTTTTTTCCTGATCAGGTGGATACATTGGGATTTGATTGTATCCTGAATAAGCGTCCATGAACAAGAGGTATTTGTATCCAGAGGAGGCATCCACTAGAGTGTCGATATTTGGAAGTGGATAGGGATCTTTTGGGCAAGCTTTATTGAGGTCGGTGTAATTAGTGCATATCCGCCATTTCCCATTTGACTTTTTCACCAAGACAATATTGGCTAGCCATATGGGGTACTTGACTTCTCTTATGAATCCTGCCTCCAGCAGAGCTTGTACCTGTTCTTCCACAGCCTGGGATTTTTCCGATCCGAGCTTCCTATGCTTCTGTTGCACTGGCCGAGATCCTGGGTATACTGCCAGTTTATGGCACATTAGCTTGGGGTCTATGCCCGGCATGTCTGCAGCCCTTCATGCGAATAGGTCGACATTATCTCTTAGGAGTTGTATCAAGGTCTTCTTTACATCCTCATTTAAGGTTACCCTGATATTTGTTGTTTTGTCCTGGTCATCTCTAATTTCGACTTCTTCGATCTCGCCTTCAGGTTGTGAACGGAGTTCCTCCCGACCTCGAACTCCCTCGAGTTCGATGGTGTGGATTTCTTCCCCTTTTCCTCTGAGGTTCAGACTTTCATTGTAACAGCGTCGCGCTATCTTCTGATCTCCTTTTATCATAGCAATTCCTTCTAGAGTTGGGAATTTCATGCATAGATGTGGAGTTGAAACTACTGCTGCCAGCTGATTCAATGTTGCCCGACCTATCAGGGCGTTGTAGGCTGAACTTATGTCGACTACAATGTAGTCTATGTTGAGTGTCCTTGATCGGGTTCCTTTTTTGAAGGTTGTCTGTAATGAGATGTATCCATGTGGCTGTATTAGAGTGTCTCCTAGTCCAAACAAGCTGTTCGAATATGCTCTAAGTTCTTTCTCCTGCAGGCCGAGTTTATTGAAGGCAGGTTTAAACAAGATATATGCCGAGCTTCCTTGGTCTATCAGTGTGCGGTGGAGATTTGCATTGGCCAATATGATAGTGATGACCATAGGATCGTCATGTCCGGGATGATGCCTGCTGCGTCTTCTTGGGTGAAAGTAATTGTAGGGAGGTCGGGTGATTCTTCTTTTCCCTGGACATGATATATTTCTTTGAGGTGCCTTTTGTGAGATGATTTTGAGATCCTACCTCCTGCGAATCCTCCATTTATCATGTGAACGTGTCTCTCTGGGGTGTGAGGTGGTCGTTCTCTTCGTCTCTGCTTCTTTTACGAGGCTCATATGATTTGTTGGCTAAATACCGATCTAGTCGTCCTTCTCTTACCAGTTTTTCAATAACATTTTTCAAGTCGAAGCACTCATTGGTAGGATGTCTGTAGATTCGGTGATATTCACAGTATTCTGTCCGATTTTCTCCTCTTTTCTTGCTTTTGAGTGGACGAGGTGGTGGTATCTTTTTAGTATGGCATACTTCTCGATAAACATCCACAAGAGACACCCGGAGAGGGGTGTAGTTGTTGTATTTTTTAGGCTTCTCGCCGTATTGATCTTCTTTTTTATTGGGCTCTTTATCTTTATCCCGGCAAGAGTAGGAGAATCCGGATTTTGAGGTCTCTCCTAACCGAGAGTTTTTCTCCATGTTGATGTACTTCTCAGCTCGTTCTTGTACTTCATTCAGAGATATTGGATGCTTTTTGATATGGAGTGACTAAAAGGTCCTTCTCGCAGGCCATTGATGAGACCCATAATGGCTGCTTCCATTGGTAGGCTTTATATGTCCAGGCATGCTTTATTAAACCTCTCCATGTAACTGTGAAGACTCTCCCGATCACCTTGCTTGATCCCTAGTAGGCTTGGGGCATGTTTGGCTTTGTCCTTCTGGATGGAAAATCTGGCAAGAAATTTTTTGGCCAGGTCTTCGAAACTTGTGATGGATCTAGGGGGCAGAGTATTGAACCATTTAATTGCTATCTTTGTTAGGGTTGTTGGGAAGGCTTTGCATCGAATAGCGTCCAAGGCATCCGTGAGATACATTCTACTTCTGAAATTGCTGAGATGATGGCTGGGGTCCGATGTACCGTCGTACGGAGTCATGTCGGGAGCATTGAAGTCTTTTGGGACTTTGGCCTTCATGATCTCTTTGGTGAATGGATCTTGATCTTTGTGGGAACTGTCTTCGGGATCAGGTTGGATGGTTTTTTTTTAAGGTCGGCTTTGAGCTTTAGGAGCTTGTCCTCTAACTCTCGACGTCACCTAGTTTCTCTCTGAAGGTTCCTCTCGGCTTCCCATTGATGTTCAGCCTCTTTTTCGAGCAATTTGAGGCATTTTTTTGAGCTTGAAGTGCCTCCATGATTTCTGAACTTGGCAAATTCTTGTCTTTGTTTGGTTGAGAAGTATCTTTTGGTGTGGTGTCCATGTTCTTATGCGGCGTCCTATTTTCTAGATCAGAGTCGTGGTCGTTGTCAAGGTTGTCCGCCATGATAATGGGATGACTTCCAGGTTCCCCAGCAACGGCGCCAATGTTCTGAGGGTTACCTGAAATCGTAGGTCGATCTCGGACGAGATCTTCAGTGCTGGTCAGTGCTGATGTGTCCGACTTGTGGGTGGTGGCCGGAGCTATTGCGTCTGACTTGTTGGACTGAGGGTGCTGTTGATCCTTTGTCACCAGAGGGTGGTGGTACCTGCAAGGGACTCCGATGCTTAAGTTAGCAAGGGTATTAAGCAGGTTTTTTAGTAGAATCAGAGTATAAGTTATACCTGGGTGCTCTAGTGTATTTATAATGGTGTGGAGTGACCTTTCTGGAGATAAGATAGTTATCTTATCTTATCTTTAAGTGAAGTCATCTTATCTTCAAGGGAACCGCCCTTATCTCTCTAGGCTTGGGCTGCCTTTTGATTTGGGACGTGTTCCTCTGTTTGGGCCCTTTTTGGGCTTCTCCTTGGTGATTTGGCCGAACTCTTTAAGAAGCGGTCGGGTAATCTTGACCCGAAGAGGTCGGTCGACTTGTCATCAATCAGCCCGGGTCGTACAGCTCGACCCAGGGCATGAACATCTACTACCATCAATATCCCCAAAGTCAACCACAATACTAAAAACCCCCACAATCTCAACCTCAAACGAAATACCAACACCCCCATAGTAGGCCTAGCCCTCCTCAAGTTAACCAAGTCCTTCCCTCCAATCAACCTCACATGAATGACACAATTCACACCTTCATGAGAGAGCAACGAGAGTTCCATAAGAAACAAGAGGCATATATGGCTACAATAGCCGACGCCCTTTCCCATTTAACTCTCCGTCCTCAAACCGCACAAAACACCCAACAAGCTTCAACCTCAAGTAGTTCACCCTCTGATAAACCCCGATTTCGTGATATATCTTGTGCTTATTTTGGGGGATTTTATCACCTTTTCCACATTTATTCAATGTAATAGCATGGTTTTGTGATTCTCCCTTGAATTTTGCTTAAGTGTAAAAACATGCTTTTTAGGCCCTAAATTGGTAATTTTGATTCCTTTTAATTCCATTCGATGCCTTGATGTGTGTGTTGAGTAATTTCATGTTATAAGGTAAGTATTGGATGGGAGAAATGAGTAGAAAAGCATACAAAGGGGAGAATGCATGAAGAAACAAAGATTGGGAGTGCATCAAAGGACGTGCACGCACACAAGGCGCGCACGCGCAAAAGTGATCTCGCCCATGGACGCGTACGCATACATGTCGCTTCCGCGCGGATGGAGAAATTGCCATTCGACGTGCACATGCCAATATTCTTACATGGCCCACTTGAAGGCAAAACGCTGGGGGCGATTTATGAGCTGCCCAAGCCCAAGTCCAACTTATTTCTGAGTGTATTTCATGCAGAATTGAAGTCCAAGCAACGGGGGGAGCAATTAGTTTAGCCAACATGAGCCTTTAGTTAGTTTTCTAGAGAGAGAATCTCTCTCTTCTCTCTAGAATTAGGTTAGGATTAGGGTAGATTATCTTAAATTCAAGTTCAATTACTTGATCTCATCTTGTTTCTTTTATAATTTCTCATTCCTACATCTTGGTTTTCTTAATTGTGATGTTAATTTCCCGTTTGGCTCTCTTTTGTGATGATGAAATCATGTTGCATTTGATTTGTTTTTAATGCAATTTAGTGTTGATGTTCTTTTTATTGATGAATTGAGTTGTGATCTTACTTTTCTTGCACTTAATAGTTGTTAGATTTTATTATTCTTGCAATTTATGATGCTTACTTTTATTGCACTCTATGTGTTTGATGAAATGCTCTCTTTAATTTTTGAGTATTTTTGTCAACTCTTGGCCTAAGCCAAAGGAATTGGGTAACCTTGAGTCATTGGATATGATAGATTTGGTGATTTGAGAACCCATGGTGATCAATTTGACACCCATTGACGCTAACCTACTACTAAGTTAATTAGTAGGTAGGTTAGGACTTAAGGGTGGATGTGATCAAATCTATTTGATGTACTTCAAGCTTAGGAGTAAACGTTACGTACTTAAAGCTTTTGGGAAGTAGACTTAATAGGTTGGCCTCTCATGATTATCAATATTTGGTTTGTTGACAATGATGGTGATCTCAATTACCTAAGTCTTAGCCAAGAGTTCTATATCTTACTTCCTTTATTTACTTGCTAAATTCACTCTCTTGTCATCCCATAAACCAAACCCCCCCTTTTTACCCCTTCATAGCCAATAACTAAGCATTACATTGTTATCCTAGGGAGACGACCTGTAACGACCCAATTTCTGGTACGTCATGATCATACTAGAAACTGAGCGCTACCAACTTGTCTTCCTAATTATTATCTATTATTTATCATATGAGCCTGATTCGTTGTTAAAAACGTAGTTAATTTGAGAGGTACTTTTTTTTTTTGAAAACATTTGGATTAATAGACGAAATCATTCATAAGCAATTCACAACTGATAACAGATAAAACAGTTATAAACAACCATACATAAATATATCACAAGCAGTTGATATCATTCCGTGATCCAACCTTTATTAGAGTATATCCTTTTAGTTAGAACACCCCTAGATATAGCTAAATAATATCTATATACATATATAAACATACAACATCCCAGGTCCTGACCTGTTCAAGAAGTCCCTAAGCTGGCGCCCAGGCTAGCCTAGACTCTATACTCACCTAGTCCCTCTAAACTACTAAAGCGAGGGAAAGTACGTTCTAAGTCTTCACAACTCAAGTCAGGTGGAACGTCATCAAAAGATAGAACATCATCTGCTACTCCTCTGCACGATCAGACTTTTCCACAGGACGTCTCTCTGGTACCTCATGAAGTATCCACAAAATAGAAATCTTGTACACAGGATTTAGGTTAAAGTGCGCATACGAAGGGGTGCAAACGTTGGCTGGTCTCACAGTATTTACATATAATCAGAGAACAATATTCACCCTAGACTCATAAGACTATCTAGAGCAGAATCCTCTTCTTGCAAACGGTCATCAGCGAACTATGGTAAGGTACTCTTACTTCCATCTGAAGGGGGAAGGGAGAGAGAAGGGGTAAGAACTGGGGAGTTCTTAGTAGGGTCGGGATTATTAGTTAAGTTCATTAATTCCGTGTTGTTTAGCAGATAAATAGCAGAATATCGAGAAGCAGTAGACAGAAGAAACAGATAAATAGAGAAAATAGAAAGCAAAACATAAACAAAAGAATACAAGAAAACAAAACACAGACACAGAGAATAGAATTAAAACAAAGAAAGCATACATTCAAATAACAATCATAACAGAGGAAATGCGCAACCAAGTATGATGCATGTCTGTCCTATGCAGGCCATGAGCTCACGTGTCGGTTTACACCCTGCAGCCCGACATTACCTAGGAACTAGTCCTAGATATGGCTTATTTTCTGTAGGTGAACTTCGGCCTACAGAAATAGCACTCCTGTAAGTGAACTTCGGCTTACAGGAATAGTCTAAACACAACACAACAACTTTCTATAGGTGAACTTCGGCCTATAGAAATAACACCTCTGTAAGTGAACTTCGGCTTACAGAAATGGTTTAATCACAACAACTTTCTATAGGTGAACTTCGGCCTACAGAAATAGCACCTCTGTAAGTGAACTTCGGCTTACAGAAATAGCGCCCCTGTAAGTGAACTTCGGCTTACAGGTATCACAACTCTCTGTAGGTGAACTTCGGCCTACAGGAGCAACACCCTGAGATACACAATTAATATTCACTGCAGGTGAACTTCGGCCTACAGGAATAACAACTTACTGTAGGTGAACTTGGGCCTACAGGACCTCTAGGGCCAATAGAAAAGCATCAGATGAACATATAATAGAATATCATGCCACAAGGCTTAACTCTTTATCTTTATACTCTTCTCCTCTATTCTCTTTGTTATATTACTCTTTTCTCATTATCATCATTCAATATCATTCTCATTGTTCATCATTACTTTCACATTCTTATGCAGTACTTCTTTCTTTCTCTGTTCAATCATACTATACAAACTTTACAGCTTTTACTTTTACAATATCTTGGCTCAAACCATTTCTCTTTATCATATTACTCTTTTTACTTTGTCTTTTTACTCTAATTTGATTACTCTTTTCTTTGTATCTCTTTACTTTTCTCTGGTTACTCTGCTCTCTGTGTTTTCTTTACTCTGCTCTGATTTCTCTGTTTAACGTATGTATTTAAAGCTTATGTAAATTTCGGTATGAATAGTTAGTCTGTCCCAAGTATAGGTTCATTAAGTCTATACTGAAATAGTTTAACTTTTCATATAATACCTAACCCTAGTCGCGACTCAAGTACTAACTAAGTTGCCCTAGTTCGTTTACTAGTCTCTGTCTGTTTTTCTGTCATTAAAACTTTACAGACTTTTTCTTCGACTTTTATCTTTTCTTCAACTTTTTATCTTTCTTTTATATTTGCCTCACTAATATGTTCTTACCACTCCCTAAGTGTTTTATGAAGGTAATTATGAGATTCTGCGCTTAAAGTTGTCTTTCTAAAGCTTTTACAGAAAACTGCCTTTTCTGTATTATTTTATTATTTTTATTAAAATATTATTTTTAATTAAATATTATTATTTAATATTTTATTATTATTTATTATTTTATTAATATATTTTCGAAAATTACCTTAACTTTACCTTTAACCTTTAAAATTCACTTTTTACCACCCGTAACTTTTAATATTTCTACTTTTACCACCCTAACTTTCAGAAATTACCAAATAACCCCTCAAACACCAAAATATTTACTTCCTTGCCCTTTCTAAGATCTAAAAGGTGTTCTTCAATGTTCTTCACCACACTCAAAGTATTCTTCGTGTTCTTCATAAATTCTTCAGATTCTTTCTCTGTTTTTACCCGTTTTTCAGTCTTTTCAGCAACCGATTTTTACCATAATTCAAAATAAATTTCCAGCCACTAAAACCCCATCTTTTCTACATGATTTTAACACAAATTGAACCTCAATTTAAGCTCTAGGGTTCGTTTTTCCAGCAGCCCTCAAGAACAACATTCATAGCTTGAATATCATCAAATTTCATCAAAATTTCAACAAACTTTCATCAAGAATAACTCATATAAGCAATCAATTTCAAGCATAACCAAACCATATCATAATCACACATCTCAAACACAATCAATCAAGATTAAATTTATCACACCCTACCTTGATTTGCTGCTCCAAATTCGGTTAGACTTTCAGGTGGTCCTTAAGCACTTTTTCCTCCTAAATCACATCAAGAACAACTTTAAATCCAAAAACTCTCAACTGATCAAATCTCACTCAGTATGTTAGGAAGAGATATCTCACCTTAGACTTGCTGAAAAATAATGTTTCTTGGCCCTCAAGTCAAGTTAAGCATGATTCCTAAGGAAGAACATCAAGAAAACACATGTTTTGCATGGTTTTCCTTGAAAACCGAATTTAAATGGGAAAGGGACAGCCATCTAAGCTTATTTTCAGCCTTGATAAGTTACATGGTGATGTAGAGGAAGAAGAGAGGATCATTTTGGTGAAATCAGAGTTTTGATTTGAGTTTTGGTTCAGAAGAAATCAAGATTTGAAGATTAAGTGTTCATGAAGTTTTCTCTCTTTTCTCTCCTTTCAATTTCGGCCAAAATGATGAAATGAGACAGCCTTGGAGGTCTTGGGGGTGTAAGGTGAGTTGTGATTGGTTGGATTGGAGGTGGATTAAAATAATATTAAAATATCTCAGGTGTATAACTACTAAAACTAGATGTATCGGAACACTTGTAAAAACATCTCTAAAAATTATTTTCTGAGCTACTAGCATAAATGACACTAGTAACATATTTATTATGAGAATAGAACATGTATAATGAGGCCTTAGCATTGCTAAAGTCATCAGAGAGTGCTGGTGCTAAGCTGCACCAGTAAACCGTAAACCCGGTTAAACCGATTTTCTGTTTTTAACAAAAACAGACCAGGTAACCTTATAATATCATTCAAGCATGTTCTAATACTAATATAATGATAATATTATACTATTATCTCTCTCCTCTCATGAATCGAGTCCGGTTCATCAAACAGAGACTATTTACGAAAATCAGAATCAAAACTGCCAACCGATACGGTTCAAAAACTAGGTTCTTCGTGACCGCGTTATCGAGCTTGCCTCGGAAAAGGTTCTAGCTTAAGGATGACATAATGATAATGAGGATTGAGATGCTTGATGATATAACAGAGGTGTTCCCTTTACTGATCTTTCGGAGAAATCCATGCCTTCAGAAAAGATCTCACGTACTCGAAAATCAGGGTTGTTACACGACCCGGAGTCCAAATACTTCGGTTTATAAATTTAGGGGTTTGTACTAGTGACAAACATAATTTTTGTATGAAAGGACTATTGTTGGTTTAGAAACTATACTTTACAACGAGAATTTATTAGTGGAATTCTAGACCACAAAAAAGTTCTGTTCATCAAAATGGCGCCGTTGTCGGGGAGCACAATGGTGCTATGTTATTGGCTATTGTATATATTGTGAATAGCTTGAATTTGGGTTTGTTTGCTAGTTTTTACTAGTTCGGATTTTATCTTCTTTGTTTCTTATTGCTCTTTTTTTTATTTTCTCTTTCACTATGAATTCTCATCCTTTTGGCTATGAGTGTAGTTCAAACTATGTTGTAGGAAATGAAAGCTCTAATGAGAATATGCATCAAGGGTTTGGAATTCAAGGATGGGAGGAACCTCAAGCTTATGAACAACCTTCATGGCAACAACCTCCTACGAACTCTTATGGGTATAATCCTGATCCTAATGTGTATCAATCCAATGTGTGTGATGACCCTCATTGTGGTTGTCAACCACAATCATCATATGCATGTGATCCCATTCCTCAATATAGCCACACACCATACTCACAAGCCTCACATCACCATTCAACTCCATATGACCATAACTCACACACACCATATCAACCACCATTTGAATCACATCTAGAACAACCACCGTCCCCATACCAATACTCCCAAGAACCACAAATTCCACACACACCACCTCAACAGTTTCACCAATATGAACCACCTTCCAACATTGACAATCTTCCCTCAAACACTGAACCCTATCTTTCACCACCACCTCCCGACGAAGCCTTCATAATAGAACTAAGAGATCTTGAATCTCGCATCTTAAGGTGACAAGAAGAGGATGAAGCTAAGTTTAAGGAGCTAAGAGTAAGGGTAGCTAGCATGGTAGAAGCCATGAATCACCTAACATCTCACCTAGGTTCATGTACCCTGAGCACTCCCGTTGTTGAATACGGAGAAACTATCAAGGAGCCTAGCGAGGGAATAATCTTGAAGCTCCAAGCTGAGGAAGAAGAGTTGAAGCAAGAAATGCAACAAGAGGAGAAGATAGAGCTTAGCGAGCAAAAGAAAGTAGTGGATAGATGTTTGGGATACGTTGAGCTCATAGAGAATGTTAAAAAGGAGAGTAAAGTTGCAAAAGTAAACGGAGAGTTAAAGGAAAATGATCAAGAAGTGGTTTCCATCACTAGTGATTTTTTGCCCACATTGATCAACTCCCTTGACGATCTTGTTGAGCCCTCTCCCATTGGATTGGAAAGCAAGGTTGAGAAGGATGAACAACCTTCAAAACCCATTGTAAGTGAAGAACTGGAAGAAGTGTTCCAAGCAACAAGCCCTCCTATCAATGATGATTCCGCGTCAACATGTGATCCTTTCGAGTTTGAAGAGTCCTTCCCCAAAATGCTTGCACTTCATGAGGAGATAGACTTCAATAGACCTCCTATCTATGATGAGAGTGATGGGGAGGAGATGGAAGAAATTGGTGAAGAAGAATGTGAACTTGAGAAAGCTTGGCATGAGGAGAAACTTGAAGAACCTTGCCAAATGGTAGAACCCTCCAGAAAAGGATGGACGGGAGTAGAGCATGCTTTATCAAGACCCTTGGGAACTCCTTCACCTAGTTCGTCATCCAATCTTCGCTTGAGTGGGTAAAACTTCTAACTCTCAGCTTTATTATCCCACTTGAGTATGGTTTGCTTGAGACGAATGGCCAACTTAGGGCGCTTTGTGGAATTAAGCGAAAGAGAAGGATGTTTAGTGGTTGGCATTGTAAATCTAGACTCGTTATGGTTGGAAGCTCAAAATTGAAGAACATGGATTGGTGTAATTCTCAAGTAAATGGGTCAAGGAGAGTAGTGTGGTGCGTCTATGAGAATTCTGTTTTCTCGTCGCCTGGACAAAGTCAAGGCAATCAATTAGAAGGTGGGTGCGAGGACAAGATATGGGATCTTGGATTAGCTTATGAAAATCAATTTTGGGAGCTCGTGTCTTAGAGAGGACCTCACCAAAGCTTATTGAAGATGGTTGGAACTTCTGACAACCGATTGGAGGACAAGCACTCTTGGAGGTTCAAGGATGGGTATAAACATAAGCCACCTTGACAAGAAGCCTCCCAAATGTCCAACTTAAGGACTTAAACCAAAAGTGCTTGGTGGGAGACACCCCACCATGGTAAACTCCTTCCATTCCCTTGTAGATATAATGAATGAATGAATTGAGTTCCATTGTATATAAATCCCTTGTTTCTTGGTACATTTCGCTTTGCTTGTTAAGGTGTTTATACATTTTATGCTTTAATTAGGGATGATTCTTTGAATTTGAGTTTTTGCTTGGATTGCAGATTTTCTCAATTTGTTTGAAAGATTCCCTATTTTACAAAATGTGTTTATTTTGCACCTTAGCTAGTTTTAAAAATTAGAGGAGGATAGGAAGGTTATGAGCTCTCTTTGATGCTCATCAAAAAAAAAGAGAGAGAGAGAAGCCACGTGCAAGCGCAAACGCATTTCGACACTCTGGGCCAAGGACCAGAGAGTTGTGCCATTTTTGGGCCAACTCTGTGTCTCGACCCACGTGGACGCACACTGTACGCGTTCGCTCCACTCCTTGTTTCACTACCCACGCGTTGGCGTACATGGCGCTTCCGCGTCCATTTCATAAATTCAAGCCATCCACGCGCAAGCGCACAGTGCGCGTGCGCGTCGATGCGTTTTAGCATCGCCCAGGCCAAAAGACCCGAGAGTTGTGCCAACTCTGGGCCTCCTTTGTGTGTCTCTGGCACAGCACACCCGCGCGGACATGCACTGTATGCGTTCGCGCCGATCCCCAATTCTCCCATCTACGCGTAGGCGAGTATGGTGCCTTCGCGACACTTCCCTATTTTTGTCACCCACGCGGATGCGCATGGTGCGCGCTCGCGTGGATTTAAAAATCCAATTTAACCAGGGACGCGAAGCCCTAGCGCATTTGCGCAACCCCTGTTCATCCCCTTCATCTTCAACGTTCCATTTCCCTCCATTGCCAACCATCACCCCTGTAACCACCAGCACTCCGGCGAGCCCTCCGGAACACGACCGCCACCGTCGCCGTGCGTGCCCTAACCCCCTCTTCCTCGCTCTCTCCTTCTCTCCCAATCAATCCTCTCTTCTCTGTTCTCTCTCGCAGCCAGCCCCTGCTCTGCCACGAGCACAGCCGCGACCCCCATTGTCACCGGCGCAAGCTCCACGGTGCCACCAGACCGCCGTCCGCTCTGGCCAACTCACTCCTCTCTGCTGCACCTTCCCTTCATCCGCCCCATTCAGTCTTTGTCTCCCCAGGTTTCTGCTTCCCTTTTACCGTTTTATGATAATTTTGTTAGTTTAGTTAGATTAGCTTAGTTAGTTAGTTTAGTTTAATTTAGGTGGTTAGCGAATCTGGGCTGAGTAGTGGATTTAGGATTAATTGAAATCTTTGCTGCTGTGTGAAATTATTCTGTTTCGTTGAATTGCTCTATTCTCTTGGATTGTTCTTTGTTCATTTGGTATATGATGCTGCTTGCTTGTGTTTGATTGACAAAGTAACCGCTGCTGTTCTTTGTACTATTTGAATTGCTGCTGCATTATTGGCTGTTTGTTCCATCCATGTGAATTCATATATATATGGTTTTATGTTTTCGAGTATTGATAAACTCATATGGAACCTGATTTGTTGTTTAAACTTGGAAATAGCCAATTTACTGCTGAGATGCCGCCGGATTTTTCTTAACCATGTTCCATGAACTAACAATGCTTTGATTGGTGTAGCAAACTCTAGTTGATGATTTCTGTTTCAATTAGCACTTTGTTACCTAAATGGTCTTGGAAAATCCTCAAGAACAAATTTTTGTCTTGCTTATACTCTTTGCTCGTTATGCATGATGATTTATGTATAGGCATTGAATAGTTTGAATGAAATTTCCTGATTGACCATAACTTGTGACTTCCTTAAAATGTCAGACCTCTTTTGCATAAACATACAAGTTGAAAGTTTTTAATCTATGAGGCTAATTGATTCACGTGTTCATGCATAATTGATATTAAGCCAAATAGACCATAAGGTTTTTCACTCTTTTCTCAGCTTGTAACTTTTATGCATTATTGAATTCAGTGTTGAATAATTCTTGATTGATTTTTTTTTATGATTTGACTTCACCAACACAAGTTCATTTGACTCTAGTGATCATTGCATTGATTGATAGACTATTTCATATTAATTGATTTCTAGCTATACCATATTTCATCATCAATGACTTGATGCATTTCATGATTGTGAACGTGCTTATATTCTTATTTTGTGCATTCTCTTTTGAATTGAACTAGTAACCACCATATCACTGATTTTCAAACTGATTTCTAACTTTAACTTGTTTAACCAACTAACTCCTTTTGGTTTTCAACCTAACTCTTTTTCTCATTATTTTGGATATGGTGTTTCCTAAGCTTGATGAACAAGTAATGTGCAAAATATGGTTTGAATTATTGGTCTAAAGTTTGGCTTGCATTCTGAATTCTGTTTGTTTGTATTCCAAGAAATCTCCTTTCTTTGATTCACTTCATGAATATGCTTTGCTTTGAGTGCTTTGTATCTATTTGGCTATCTGCTTATATTGTATCATCTCTATTTTTTAGGATGTCGGACAAAATAAAGGCTATATCCATTACTTTCAAAAAGAGGAAGCGCTCTAAGACCTCTACCCCCTCTCCCTATGCAAATTATTCTAAGAATATGCTAAATGAGGTGGATAGGGAAAACCAGTTGCTACCACCCACTGACCCAATCAAATTCCCAAACCTCTATTGTGAGCTTCGCTTCTCCGACTTTCGGAAGAAAAATCTGAACATTGAGAAGAAACTGCTTCTTCCCAATGATGTGAGGCGTGCCATTAACACCCAAATTCTGGAGTTAGGATTGGACTTTGTTGATAGAGACTTGGGGAGGGTGAACACTTCATGGGTGAGAGAATTTTATTGCAATTTCTTTCGAGCCAATATTGATTCAGTTCAGCTGAGGGGTAGAGAAATTATGATCACTGAGGATGCTATTGGAGATGCACTGCTTTGCCACCATCGTCCTGATGAGACCTGCGCCTATAAGCAGGCAGAGGTAGCTATCCTCTCCATGACCTTTGACTATGAGGCACTTAAGCGCATGATTGCTACTCCTGACGCTCCCTGGGTGATGGATTCGAACAACAAAAAGCCTAAGGGGATGCGCTTTGCTTATCTGATGAGGGAGGCCAAGACCTGGCAGCATATCTTCGCCCAATATGTCTTCCCCACCACTCACTTTTTAGAGATCCCGGTGGATATGCTAGTTCTGATTGGGTGTGTGATGGAAGGGAAGCAGGTAAATTTCCCCCGACTAGTCAGACATAGTATGTGGAGAGCTCATATTTGCGGCTTGCTACCCTTCCCTACACTGTTCACCAGCATGATTGAGCTGGCAGGTGTCTCGTGGGAGGATGATGATGTGACACCACCACCCCCAGATGACGATGACAAGGAGACCACCATTCCATGGGGTGGGTAGGTGCACGAGAAGCTCCCACCCAAACGCCGTTCATGAACCAGAGCAGTGGAGGAGGCAGCTCAGCCCTAATCGTCAGCAGCAGTCACAGGACCCCCTTCTACTTCAGCAGGCGCAGCATCCTTACCACCACCACCACTAGTACCTGAGCCGACTTATCTGTTGGTGCAGCACCTTCTTCGCTTCATGGAGTGCTTCGAGCGTCGTGTCATGCGACGTCTCGATCGCATCGACCAGGTGTTTGTATCATAGGGCATCGAGCTACCGCCGCTCCCAGACTCTCCAGCTTCTGACGAGCAGGATCAGGAGGAGGAGCTGGCTGAGGAGCCGATCTATAAGGATGCACCTCCAGAGACATAGGCCACCACTGAGGTCCAGCAGCCTCCTGAGGATCCACAGCCACATCCAAAGCCGCAGCCAATCCCAGTTCGACAGCCTGAGCCTGAGGAGCCCGGCGCGATTGTTGACCCCCATCCCGAGCTTCAGCAGTAGCATCGAGGACGATGCTTGATTCTAAAGTGTAGGGAGGTCACCGTTCATGACCGGTGTTTACATTTATGTGATGAACTTTCGGACATCTATTTATGTTTTCTGCTACTTTATTTTATTTTGCACTTTATCTTTTAGATCATTTTGGGATGACTGTATATACTTGCTATCGTAGATACTCTTGTTTTGGTAGTTGTATACTTTTAATATATATATATATATATATATATATATATATATATATATATTGCATCCTAGTTGTTGATTGTGATTAGAAAAGTATTTTGGATTGTTAAAAATCTAGTTAACCCTTTTCATATAAGAATTGTGTTTTGATGGAAAAAGGGATAAACTAGGAAAATTTTTAGAATAAGCTTAGTCAATATGATGAAAATTTTCAAGAAATTCATTTTTAGGGTACTACCCAATTGGTTGAAAAATTTTTTTTTAGAACTTGCTTGAACTATATACTTGTGGATCATGTTTTGAGCAAAGAACA
The DNA here is from genome assembly GCF_059453495.1 of Arachis ipaensis. Lineage (NCBI taxonomy): Eukaryota > Viridiplantae > Streptophyta > Magnoliopsida > Fabales > Fabaceae > Arachis > Arachis ipaensis. Next base: position 76,877,834 of record NC_142442.1, on the reverse strand, counting down.
CAAGCATATGAGATTTGAGCCTAATTGTGTGGTTACATCCTATGACCAACTATTTTCATTCTTGTGTGCATCATTCTCTCCCTATGATTGTAATCTTTGATTTGTTTAATTCTTTATGTCCATTATTTTGTGTATACATGCAATTATATGATTGAGGCCATTGTTCAAATAGCTCACTTATCCAAATAGCCTACCTTTTATCTTCCATTGTTAACCAATTTTGAGCCTATGCTTAACCCATTTGTTCATAACTGTAGCACATTACAAGCTTAAGTGAAAAATAATAAATGTCCCTTGTTTGGATCTTTGATTAGCTTAGGCTAGTACAAGTGTTCATTACTTGATTTTGGGAAGGTTGGGTACATTGGGTAGAGATAAAAGTGTATTTATGTTTTTATTGAAAATTTTTAGGAAATGGATGCATACTCATGTATTAATCATATGTAAACCATATGCATTGATGTTCTTGTGAAAAAAAATAAAAAATTAAAAATAAATAAAAATAAATAAATAAATAAATAAATATTTTGCAGCAAAAAGGGAACAAAGGGTCCCAAAGTTTAAGTTTTCGTAAATTCAATACATATGTGTGGTAATCAAAAAGAAAATGCATGAGTGTGTGAAAAGTGAAGAATGGATAGCTAGGCTTATTTAGAATTGTTTAGGTTGTCATAGGTTAGGTGGGAAGTTTAAGTTAGTCAAAGATTCAAATTTCAAGCTAACTTGACCATATGCACCCTACCTTAACCCTAGCCCCATTACAACCCATGGGAAGTCCTCATGATATTTGTATGCATGCATGGAATAATTGTTGATTGTTAGATGAAAAACAAATCTTGGAAAACATGATTAGGGGAGAATTGAGTGAATCAACCCCATACATTTGAGTGACTAGAGCGGACACACATCCGGTGAGGGTTCGATCTCTCAATTACATGTTTCCACCCATGATCATCTTTTCTTGCAAGTTTGTGAACTCTTTCAATGATTCAATCCAATTGTGGTTTGCTTGATTGTTAATACCTTGGCCCTTGTGCTTGTATGTGTATTCTTGGAGATTGATTTGTTTTGACTAAGCCATTGCATCATTTAAATAGATTGCATATAGATAGATTGCATTTAGTAGTTGCATTGAATAAATGTTAATACCCTTTGCTTCTTTTCGATTTTAGCATGAGGACATGCCTAGTTTAAGTGTGGGAAGATTTGATAAACCCCGATTTCGTGATTTATCTTGTGCTTATTTTGGGGGGATTTTATCACCTTTTTCCACATTTATTCAATGAAATAGCATGGTTTTGTGATTCTCCCTTGAATTTTGCTTAAGTGTAAAAACATGTTTTTTAGGCCCTAAATTGGTAATTTTGATTCCTTTTAATTCCATTCGATTCCTTGATATGTGTGTTGAGTAATTTCAGGTTATAAGACAAGTATTGGATGGGAGAAATGAGTAGAAAAGCATACAAAGGGGAGAATGCATGAAGAAACAAAGATTGGGAGTGCATCAAAGGACGCGCACGCGCACAAGGCGCGCACGCGCAAAAGTGATCTCGCCCATGGACGCGTTCGCGTACATGCCGCTTCCGCACGGATGGAGAAATTACTAATCGACGCACACGCGCACATGGCACACACGTGCCAATATTCTTACATGGCCCACATGAAGGCAAAACGCTGGGGGCGATTTCTGAGCTGCCCAGGCCCAAGTCCAACTTGTTTCTGAGTGTATTTCATGCAGAATTGAAGTCCAAGCAAAGGGGGGAGCAATTAGTTTAGCGAACATGAGCCTTTAGTTAGTTTTCTAGAGAGAGAAGCTCCCTCTTCTCTCTAGAATTAGGTTAGGATTAGGGTAGATTATCTTAAATTCAAGTTCAATTACTTGATCTCATCTTGTTTCTTTTATAATTTCTCATTCCTACATCTTGGTTTTCTTAATTGTGATGTTAATTTCCCGTTTGGATCTATTTTGTGATGATGAACTCAAGTTGAATTTGATTTGTTTTTAATGCAATTTAGTGTTGATGTTCTTTTTATTGATGAATTGAGTTGTGATCTTACTTTTCTTGCACTTAATAGTTGTTAGATTTTATTATTCTTGCAATTTATGATGCTTACTTTTATTGCACTCTATGTGTTTGATGAAATGCTCTCTTTAAATTTTGAGTAGTTTTGTCAACTCTTGGCCTAAGCCAAGGGAATTGGGTAACCTTGAGTCATTGGGTATGATAGATTTGGTGATTTGAGAACCCATGGTGATCAATTTGACACCCATTGACGCTAACCCACTACTAAGTTAATTAGTAGGTAGGTTAGGACTTAAGGGTGGATATGATCAAATCTATTTGACGTACTTCAAGCTTAGGAGTAAACGTTACGTACTTAAAGCTTTTGGGAAGTAGATTTAATAGGTTGGCCTCTCATGATTATCAATATTCGGTTTGTTGACAAGGATGGTGATCTCAATTATCCAAGTCTTAGCCAAGAGTTCTTTATCTTACTTCCTTTATTTACATGCTAAATTCACTCTTTTGTCATACCCTGAACCAAAAACCCCCCTTTTTACCCCTTCATAGCCAATAACTAAGCATTACATTGTTATCCTAGGGAGACGACCCGGAGTCCAAATACTTCGGTTTATAAATTTAGAGGTTTGTACTAGTGACAAACACAATTTTTGTATGAAAGGACTATTGTTGGTTTAGAAACTATACTTTACAACGAGAATTTATTAGTGGAATTCTAGACCACAAAAATGTTCCGTTCATCACCCTCCCAACCTCAATCCAACCCTAAGGGTAGCATTAATGCCATTACCCTTAGGAGCGGCACTAAACTTGATAAGAATATTGCTATGCCTACAAAGTTGAGTGAAGAAACGAACAATGAAGAGGTAGGAGATGAAGTAGAGGTGATGAGGGATGAAGATGAAGGTGTTGACAAAAGCGAGGAAGAACCACCCAAGGTCAAGGAGCCAAAGAAAAAGACCTTGCTTGAAGAGCCTTTGCTCATTCCATTCCCAACTTTAGCCAAGAAGGCCAAGAAACAAGAAGAGCTTGACCCCAATATAGTGGAAGTTTTAAAGAAGGTTGAAGTCACCGTCCCCCTCTTCCAAGCTATTCAACAAGTGCCCAAATATGCCAAGTTCCTTAAAGACTTTTGCATTCACAAGGACAAGCTTGGTAACCTCAACACAAACCCGGTAGATGATTCTATCTCTTCTTTACTTCCTAAAAAATGCAATGATCCCGGCCCATGTTTGGTCACTTGCTTGATTGGTGGAATGAAATTCATGGACTGTATGTGTGATCTGAGGGCGTGCGTAAGCATTATGCCACTCCCCATTTATGAAAGATTGAATTTGTCACCCTTAAAGAGGTCCGGGGGGAGGTTTGTGCTAGCCAATAAAAGTATTGTGTCAGTTGTGGGGATTACAGAGAATGTGCTAGTTAATATTCAAGAGTTGCTCTTTCCAGTTGATTTTCACATTTTGGAGACTCCTCCCACTGACTCTATGGTGCACGAAATTGTGATTCACACTTTTCACAACTCTGCACAACTAACCAGCAAGTGCACTGGGTCGTCCAAGTAATACCTTACATGAGTAAGGGTCGATTGATACAAAAATTGTCGTCGGTAAGGAATTTCACAAAATATTTACGTTCCAAGTATAGCTCCACACCAACAAACAATTCTCGCAATCAAATTAAACTTTGGTTTTGTCACAAGTACAAACCTCAATGAATTTATAACCGAAGTATTTAGATTTCGGATCGTCTCACAAGGAATTGCAATGAAGTGATTAATTATTGGCTATGAGATATTTTGGATTTTTTTTTGTGATAAGAGACAAGAAATGTAAATAGCAATAAAAATAAACTAACAACTAAAATGGTCTTGGCTAAGGTTGGCGGTCAAGGATCTCTATGCTTATCACTAACCACAACAGGAGAATTGGCAAGGATCAACCCCATTAAGTCATCCTCTAACTAATAAAGGAAAGTCAAATGAGCTATGTCAATCCAAGTCCATAAGTCCTAGTTCTACACCAAATCAATTAGTGAGATCTAGCATTAATGGCTCCCAATCGTCAATCACTTGGACATTAGTAACCCAAGAATTCCTAAGTTACCTTCCTAAGCCAAGAGCATGAAATTCTACTCTAAAGCCCAACCAAGCATTTTGTCAAACACTTGGTGGGTGTATAAGGAAAGCATAATAAATGACAAGAAATAGTAAAATCTACCAACTACAAATTGCAAGGAAAGTAAGAACACAACCCGAATCAACAATAAAAAGAACATCAAACATTAAATTTCATTAAATGTAAACAAAATCCAACATGAGCATTCATAAGCATAAAAGAGACATAAAAGTAAAATTGACATAAAAACTAAGAAGAATAGAGTAGTAGAAACAAGAAATTGGAAAAGAAACAAGATGAAATCAAGAAATCATGCCTAGATCTAAGATGGATTAACCTAACCTAATTCTAGAGAGAAGAGGGAGCTTCTCTCTCTAGAAACCAAGCTACATGATGCTATACTACCAAACAATTGCTCCCCCCTTACCCAAGCTTGAATTCTGCATGAAATAGCATTAGAAATGAGTTGGGTTGGGCCCAAAGTGCTTCAGAAATCGCTGGGGTCGATTTCACTTTAGTGGGCCACGGACAGCATCGGCGTGCACGCATACATGCTGCGTACGCGCCCCTGAGCGCGAAGTAACATATGTAAAATTTTATATCATTTCGAAGCCCCGGATGTTACCTTTCCAACGCAACTGAAACCGCCTCATTTGAACCTCTGTAGCTCAAGTTATGGTCGATTGAGTGCGAAGAGGTCAGACTTGACAGCTTTGCGGTTTCTTGATTTCTTCATGAGTTCTCCCACTTTGCATGCTTTTCTCCTCACTTCTTCCATCCAATACTTGGCTTATGAAGCTGAAATCACTCAACAAATATATCAAGGCATCAAATGGAATTAAAGTGAGTTAAATTTAGCTATTTTTAGGCCTAAAAAGCATGTTTTCACATTTAAGCACAAATCAAGGGAGAATTACAAAACCATGCTATTTCATTGAATAAATGTGAGAAAAGATGATAAAATCCCCCAAATTAAGCACAAGATAAACCACAAAATCGGGGTTTATCATCGATCCCACGGAGATTGTCGGCTTGAAGCAAGCTATGGTCATCTTGTAAATCTCAGTCAGGCAGATTCAATTGGTTATGAGGTTTAGATAATTAAAAGATAAATAAAACATAAAATAAAATAAAGATACTTATGTAATTCATTGGTAGGAATTTCTGATAAGCGTTTGGAGATGCTTTGTTGCTTCTGAACCTCTGCTTTCCTATTGTCTTCTTCCAATCATGAGTGCTCCCTTCTATGGCAAGCTGTATGATCTTCTCGATTGAAAAATACCAGGCATGGTTTCTGCACGGCTAATCAACTGTCGGATTTCTTGTCTCGGATGAAAAATACCAGGTACAGCTACCGCACGGCTAATCGTCTGTCGGTTCTCACTAGCGTCAGAATAGGATCTCTCTATCCTTTTGCACACTGTCACTGCGCCCAACATTTGCGAGTTTAAAGCTCGTCACAGTCACCCCTTCCCAGATCCTACTCGAAATACCACAGACAAGGTTTAAACTTTTCAGATCTTAGGAATGCTGCCAATGGTTCTAGCCTATACCACAAAGGTTCTAATCTCACGGATTCGGATGCTCTGTTGTTAGGAGAGACGATGAAAATCATGGATTAGAGACCCAAGAGAATGTACTCCGCTGTCATCCAATGACTATGTTGAACATCATGTAGACCGCTTGTGGTTGTCAGGCACGCGGATCTTGGCTAAGCGAGTAACGAAGATAGTGGGTGATTGTCACGGGTCACCCCTTCATTCTGACTTAATTGAAATAAGTACGAGAGTATATCTTGGAGAAGAAGTAAGCATGAATTGAAAGAGAAATAGTAGTCCTTGCATTAATTCATGAAGAACAGCAGAGCTCCGCACCTTAATCTGTGAGGTGTAGAAACTCCACCATAGAAAATACATAAGAGAAAAGAGGTCTAGGCATCGCTGAATGGCCACCCTCCAAATCCAAGGATGATCAGATGATCAGCTCAAAAACTCCCAAATACAATAGTACAAAGTGCTATTTATACTAAACTAGTTACTAGAGATTACAGAAAATAAGTAACTAAGTGCATATAGTGCAGAAATCCACTTTCGGGTCCCACTTGGTGTGTGCTTGGACTGAGCATTGAAGCTTTCATGTTCATAGGCCATTCTTGGAGTTAAACGCCAGCTTGGGTGCCAGTTTGGGCGTTTAACTCCAGTTCTGGTGCCAGTTCTGGTGTTTTACTCCAGAAAAGGGTCTTTGGTGGGCGTTTGAACGCCTATTGGGTCATCAAATCTCGGGCAAAGTATGGACTATTAAATATTTTTAGAAAGCCAATTATGTCTACTTTCCAACGCAATTGAGAACGCGCCAATTGAGTATCTGTAGCTCCAGAAAATCCACTTTGAGTGCAGGTGGGTCAGAATCCAACAACATCTGCAGTCCTTTCTCAGCCTCTGAATCAGATTTTTGCTCAGATCCCTCAATTTCATCCAGAAAATACCTGATATCACAGAAAAACACAAAAACTCATAATAAAGTCTATAAATGTGATTTTTGCATAAAAACTAATAAAAATATAATAAAAAGTAACTAAAACATACTAAAAACTATGTAAAAACAATGCTAAAAATGGTATAAATTATCTGCTCATCACAACACCAAACTTAAATTGTTGCTTGTCCCCAAGAAACTAAAGACAAAATAGGATAAAAATAAGAGAAAATACAATAAATCTCAAAAATATCAATGAAGATTAGTTTCAATTAGATGAGCGGGACTAGTAGCTTTTTGCTTCTGAACAGTTTTGGTATCTCACTTTATCCTTTGAAGTTCAGAATGATTGGCATCTATAGGAACTCAGAATTCAGATAGTGTTATTGATTCTCCTATTTGAGTATGTTGATTCTTGAACACAGCTACTTTATGAGTCTTGGCCGCGACCCTATGCATTTTGTTTTCTAGTATTACCACCGGACACATAAATGCCACAGACACATAACTAGGTGAACCTTTTCAGATTGTGACTCAGCTTTGCTAGAGTCCCCAGTTAGAGGTGCCCAGAGCTCTTAAGCACACTCTTTTTGCTTTGGACCACAACTTTAACCGCTCAATCTCAAGCTTTTCACTTATCACCTTCACGCCACAAGCACATGGTTAGGGACAGCTAGATTTAGCCGCTTAGGCCAGGATTTTATTCCTTTGAGCCCTCCTATCCATTAATAATCAAAACCTTAGATCCTTTTTACCCTTGTCTTTTAGTTTAAAAGGTTATTGGCTTTTTCTGCTTGCTTTTTGTTTTTCTTTCTTTTTTTTATTTTTCGCCATTTTTTTCGCAAGCTTTGTGTTCTTCACTGCTTTTTCTTGCTTCAAGAATCAATTTTATGATTTTTCAAATTATCAATAACATTTCTGTTTTTTCATTATTCTTTCAAGAGCCAACAATTTTAACATTCATAAACTTCACTATCAAAAATATGTACTATTCAAGCATTCATTCAGAAAACAAAAAGTATTACCACCACATCAAAATAATTAAACTATTTTCAAGATAGAATTTGAAACTCATGTACTTCTTTTTCTTTTTCAGAAAACATTTTTCATTTAAGAAAGGTGAAGGATTCATGGAACATTCATAGCTTTAAGCCATAGACATTAAACACTAATGATCATGTAATAAAGACAAAAACATAGACAAAACATAAGGCATAGAAAACCGAAAAATAGGAAAATAAGAACAAGGAAATTAAAGAACAGGTCCACCTTAGTGACGGCGGCTAGTTTTTCCTCTTGAAGATCCTATGGAGTGCTCTTGGTGCTCCATCCTTAGTTGCCCCATGTTGGAACTCAATTCTCCTAAAGAAGTGTTGAGTTTCTCCCAATAGTTGTGTCGAGGAAAATGCATCCCTTGAGGTATCTCAGGGATTTCTTGATGAGGAACTTCCTCATGCTCTTGTTGAGGTCCATGAGTGGGCTCTCTTGTTTGATCCATCCTCTTTTTAGTGATGGGCTTGTCCTCTTCAATGAGGATGTCTTCCTCTATGACAATTCCAGCTGAATTGCATAGGTTACAGATGAGATGAGGGAAGGCTAACCTTGCCAAAGTGGAGGGCTTGTCCGCCACCTTGTATAGTTCTAGAGGTATGATCTCATGAACTTCTACTTCCTTTACATTCATGATACTATGGATCATGATAGCCCGGTCTATTGTAACTTCAGACTGGTTGCTAGTAGAAATGATAGAGCGTTGGATGAACTCCAACCATCCCCTAGCCACGGGTTTGAGGTCAAGCCTCCTCAATTGAACCGGCTTGCCTTTGGAGTCTCTCTTCCATTGAGCTCCTTCCACACAGTTGTCCATGAGGACTTGGTCCAACCTTTGATCAAAGTTGACCCTTCTAGTGAAAGGGTGAGGATCTCCTTGCATTATTGACAAGTTGAATGCCAACCTTACATTTTTCGGACTGAAATCCAAGTAATTCCCCCGAACCATTGTGAGCCAATTCTTTGGGTTCGGGTTCACACTCTGATCATGGTTCTTAGTGATCCATGCATTGGCATAGAACTCTTGAACCATTAAGATTCTGACTTGTTGGATGGGGTTGGTGAGAGCTTCCGAACGTCTTCTTCAAACCTCACGTCGGATATCTGGATATTCACTCTTTTTGAGCATGAAGGGGACCTCGGGGATCACCTTTTTCTTGGCTACAACTTCATAGAAGTAGTCTTGATGGACCTTTGAGATGAATCTCTCCATCTCCCGTGACTCGGAGGTGGAAGCAATTGCCTTCCCTTTCCTCTTTCTAGAGGTTTCTCCAGCCTTAGGTGCCATTAATGGTTATGGAAAAACAAAAAGCAAAGCTTTTTCCTACACCAAACTTAAAAGGTTTGCTCGTCCTCGAACAAAAGAAGAAAGAAAGGAGGAGAAGAAGAAGAAATAGAGGAGTGATAAACTACTATTTTATGGTTTATCTTGTGCTAATTTGAGTGGTTTTTATCAACTTTTCATCCACTTATTCATATGATTTGCATGTTTTACATTTTCCTTCCTGATCTTGTGCTATGATTGAAAACATGTTTCCTGGGCCTTTAAATTGCTAATTTTAAATCCTCTCTTATTACCATTCGATGCCTTGATATGTGCGTTAAGTGATTTCAGAGATTACAGGACAGGAATGGCTTGGAGGGTGGAAAGGAAGCATGCAAAAGTGGAAGGAATACAAGAAGTTGAAGGAACTGCAAAGCTGTCAGCCTGACCCTCTCACACTAAAACGGTCATAACTTGAGCTACAGAGATCCAAACGACGTGGCAGTTGTGTTGGAAAGCTAACGTCCGGGGCTTCGATTTGATATATAATATGCCATAGTTGCCCTGACGCTAGGCGATGCGAACGCATCGTCCACGCAGACGCGTCGCAGTGACAAAAATCAGCGTGGTAGATTTCTTCTCCAGCGATTTCTGGGCTGTTTTCGACCCAGATTTTGGCCTAGAAAACACAAATTAGAGGCTATAAAGTGGGGGAATCCATTCATTCATAATCATCAGCTCATAATTCATAATTTTTAGTTTTAGATGTAGTTTTTAGAGAGAGAGGTTCTCTCCTCTCTCTTAGGATTTAGGATTAGGATTCCTCTTAAAGGAATTAGGATTTCTTATTATTTCAACTTACAATTTCTTCCGAGTTCCAGGTTCAATGTTCCTTTTATTTATTTTTCCAATTTAATTTATGAATTTCTCCATGTTAGATTTGAATATTCTATTTAATATAATTTGAGGTATTTCAGTTTATGATTCTTATTCAACTTTTTATATTCTTGGGTTTAATTGATTAACTGGAGGCTCTTGAGTTATCAAACTTATCGTGATTGATTGTTATGTCTGCTAATTGACTGGAATCCTACTAACTCTAGTCTTTCCCTAGGAGTTGACTAGGACTCGGGGATCTAACTAATTAGTTCACTTGACTTTCCCTTGCTTTCGTAAGGGTTAACTAAGTGGGATTAACTTTAATTCTCATAAGAATAACTAGGATAGGACTTCCGAATTTTCATACCTTGCCAAGAGTTTATTTTATGGTTATTTATTTATTTTTTTGTCATTTAAATTACCTGTTCCTTATTTTAAAAACCCCCGATTTACAAGACTCATAACCAATAATAAGAACACCTCCCTGCAATTCCTTGAGAAGACGACCTGAGGTTTAAATACTTCGGTTATCAATTTTAAAGGGATTTGTTACTTGTGACAACCAAAATGTTAGTAAGAAAGAGTGATTGCTTGGTTTAGAAACTATACTTGCAACGAGAATTTATTCTGAATTCTAAACCGTCAAGCATCCGCTTCTTCAAAATGGCGCCGTTGCCGGGGAATTGCAAACGTGTGCCTTATTATTGGTTATTGTAAATATTTACTTTTTGCTTGTTTATTTGTTTTTATTTTTGTTTTTATTTTTGTTTTTTCGTAAATTAAGAGGTTATTGGTTTTTATTTTAAAATTTTTTATCTTATCTTATCTTAGTCTTAAATTTCAAAATTCAAATCTTTTTCAAAAATCATATCTTTTTCAAAATCTTATCTTATCTTATTCCAAAATCAAATTTCAAATTTCAATATTGAAATTTCAAAATTCAAATTTCAAAATTTAAATTTCAAATTTTAAAAAATCATACCTTTTCAAAATTTAAATCTTTTTCAAAACTTTATCTTATATTGTTGACTTTTACAAATTTCAACTTCAAAATTTAAAATTCAAATTTCAAAATTTCAAAATTCAAAATTTAAATTTCAATAACCTTTTAATTTAAATTTGTTTTTATTTTTGTTTTTAATTTTTATTTGCTACTATGAACTCTCACCCCTTTGGCTATGAGTCTGGTTATAATTATGTTGCAGGAAGAGGAAATTACAATGAGAACAAGCATCAAGGTTGGAACAATCAAAGATGGGAGGAGCCACAAGGATTTGATCAACCCTCATGGCAACAACCACCCCCTTGTAGTTACCAACAAGCCCCACTATATGCTTATGAACCGCCTCCTCGACATAGCTTTGAACCACCATACTCACAAGCCACCTACAACCATTCACCTCCATATGACTCTAATCCTTATCCACCACACCAACCACCATATGAACCACACCCAGAACCACCACCTCAATATTCACCATCTCCATATCCTTATCAAGAAGAACCACCTTCCTATTATGAACCCTTTTTCCAAAATAATGAACCCTCCTATCCACCCCAACCTCCATTGGATAATAACGCCCTTAGTGCTATTCTTCAAGGGCAAGAAAATGATGAATAAGAGTGTGATAAATTTCGCGGCCGCCTTAGGTGAGTTAATAAATCGATTAGCTTCCCAACATTTGAGCACTCAAAGTACTCCCATGGCTACATGTGGAGAATCAAATGAAGAGCGTAGCATGAAGGAGACACTAGAAACTTCGGTGGACAATGAGGAGCATGGCTTTGTATTGGAATAAGTGGAGGAAGCCATTATAGTTGCAGAAGAAGAAATGGTTGAAGACTTAGGAGATGCTGAACCTCCATGGGAAGACATAGAGCCCCCTTCCAAGACGGTTACATTTGATGTTGAGGAGGGTGTACAACCTTCAAGGCATGTCATGGTTAAGGACTTGGAAGAGGTCGATCAACAGATGGAGATTCAAGAAGAAGAAGCACAACCTCCCATGCCCTTGGAGAGCAGTGAAGAGGAGATTGAATTGGATGAAAGCTACCAAGAGGAAGATGTTGAAATTGAAGAAGCTTGCAAAGAGGTGGAAGATGTCAAAGAAGAGCACAAGGAAGTGGAGCTTGCAAGTTCATTAGAGACACCTCTCCCAAGGCCATTACCGTCCAACACAACGTTTAAGTGGGTAAAATTCTTATCCTTGACCTTTACCTTCCAACTTGAATATGGGCTACTGGAGATGGATGGTCAACTTAGAGCTCTTTGTGGCATTAAGAGTAAGAGGAATATGGTCAGTGGTAAGAATAATCCTGCAAGGTTCATTATGGTTGGAAGCTTTAAGTTTAAACGCAAAGGTTGGTGTAGAGCTCAACTGAATGGGTCTGGGAAGTTGTTTGGACGCTTCAGTGAGAATTCTAAGGCTGAACCACCCGGATGGAATCATGATAATCAACTTGAAGACGGGTGTAGAAACAAGATTTGGGATCCAGGAATATATGAGGATCAATTTTGGGAGCTCAAAAGCACTATCATTGCATTTTGCAACCTGCACAAAAAAAAAAAGCACGCACGCAACGCGACAGCGTCGCCGACGCGTCCGCGTCGCCAGTGCATTGGGAAGAAAAGAAAATTGAACAGAAAGTCACGCGAATGTGTGGCTGGAGGCGTGCCTTTGGCACAAATTGATCCACGCGGCCGTGTCATTTGTAAAATAGCTTCCCCACGCGTCCACGTCACCCACACGAACGCGTGGCTCTGTAAAATCGACGTAAATGGCTGTATGGCCGTATGTTGGGCTGGAATGGAGCTGGACTCGTCCTGGGAGCCCAAGCCCTACCACGCGAACGCGTTCCCCACGCGGCCGCATCATTTTCCAAAAATGGCCATCCACGCGATCGCGTCAACCACGCGACCGCGTCGCCCAAAAATTTGGCAAACAGAGTTTCGAACAGAGAGTTCCGCGAATGCGAGGCTGCACTCGCGCCAATCGCACAAATCAGGTCACGTGATCGCGTGGCCACGCGTCCGCGTCGTCTTCCAACCTTGGCCATTCACGCGATCGCGTCCACCACGCGAACGCGTCACCTCAAAAATTGGCAACAAAAAGTTTTGAACAGAGAGTTGTGTGGGCGCGAGGCTGCCCTCGCGCCAGTAGCACCGAACGAGTCACGCGTCCGCGTGACCGACGTGTCCACGTCGATTCATATATGCGCCATTCGCGCGAACGCGTATCCCACGCGTCTGCGTCGCCTGCACCGCACAGCTTATCTAAATTAGCCAAAAATATCTTATCTTTTCTTCCCCAATCCTAATTTTTCTTATCCTTTCTTACTTTCTTCTTCTTCATCTTTTTAACTTCTCATCCCCCTTTACTTCCATTCTATTTCATTTAATTTATTTGCATACTTTCATTTATTGCATTATTGGTGTTAGAAATTTATTTGGATTATTAAGGGAATTGTTTGACAATTATATATTAAGTTTATAGGGTTGCTTTCATGTTCAATTTAATACTTTCAATAGCTTATTTACCATGCATGCTATGTGTTTGTGAAAACGCCCGTATGGCATTGTGCACTATTTTTGAATTTCTTTTATTCTACTACTCTAAATGCTTGCTTTTCACAAAACCCTTTTTATATTTTACTACTTAAATATAATTGTTATTACAAACATGTTAGTTTGAAAGACTTGGTAATCTAACTTGGACATTGAATGCTCGATCTATGCTACTCATGCCTTTGCCAGCATGCCAATAAACATCTTGCATTTAATTGTCATTACATGCACTTGCTATATTTCCATTAATGAACTTTTCACATGTAGTCATGACCATGTGTTAACGTCATTCTTCTTTATTGTGCATTGATTACCACCTTTTCCACTCTCTTCCTTGCTCTAACCCTTAGCTTTAAAAGTTACTTTCTTTTTCCCTTTTCAGGATGGCCACCAAGAATGGTAAAGAGAAAGCTACTCCCAAACCACCGGCAAGGAAAGGAACAAAAAGAGCCCCAGCTGAGGAACCACAACCCCCATCCACTTGCACATCTTAGCATGCACCGAGGACGGTGCAATCTTTAAGTGTGGGGAGGTCAATACCGACTTCCAGGGGTTAGTTACCTTCTTTTCAACACCAATACTCTATTTTCTTTGTTTGTTCATTGTTGCATTTGCATATTAATTGCATGTTTGTTTGATTTTATGCATTTAGTTACTACTTGGTTGAAGTAGTATTTTCTTTTTCAAGAAATTTTTATAGTATTTCACTAATTTAAATTGAAAAATTTTTTATGTTAAAACTTGTTTGAAGTTGTATTTGGAACATAGTTTAAAAAGCAAAGAACACACAACCTGTGAGATTTTGAGCTTATTTACATGGTTACATTATTTAACCATAAATTTTTATTCTTGTGTGTTTTCTTTTCTATAATTGCAATCTTTGCTTTGTTCCATTCTATATGTCCATTATTTAGTGTATTTACATGCTTGCATATGATTGAGGCCATTATTTGTTTTTAGCTCACTTATCCCAAATAAGCCTACCTTTAAAATCACCCTTGTTAGCCACTTTGTACTTTTTAACACCCTTCTATTTCATAACCACATTACTAGCGTTAAGCAGAAAAACAAAATAAAAATCCCATGTTGAATCCTTAGTTAGCTTAAGATAGATATTGTGTATAATTTAAGTGTGGGGAATTTTATAGGAACATGGGATGATATGAAAAAGAGGGAATTAAATTGAATAAGTTATTTGAAAATTTGGGAAGCATGCTCATGTGAAATCAAAATAATTAAATTACCATGTGCATTGAAAAAAAAAAAAGCACGCACGCGACGCGATAGTGTCGCCGACGCGTCCGCGTTACCAGTGCATTGGGAAGAAAAGAAAATTGAACAGAGAGTCACACGAAAGTGTGGCTGGAGGCGTGCCTTTGGCACAAATTGATCCATGCGACCGCGTTGTCGACGCGGCCGCGTCATTTGAAAAATAGCTTCCCTACGCGTCCGCGTCACCCACGCGAACGCGTGGCTCTGTAAAATCGACGTAAAAGGGTGTATGGCAGTATGTTGGGCTGGAATGGGGCTAGACTCGTGCTGGGAGCCCAAGCCTTACCACGAGAACGCATTCCCCACGCGGCCACGTCGTTTTCCAAAAATGGCCATCCACGCGATCGCGTCAACCACGCGACCGTGTCCCCCAAAAATTTGGCAAATAGAGTTTTGAACAGAGAGTTGCGTGAACGCGAGGCTGTACTCGTGCCAATCACATAAATCAGGTCACGCGATCGCGTGCCCCACGCGTCCGTGTCATCTTTCAACCTTGGCCATTCACGCGATCGCGTCCACCACGTGAACGAGTCACCTTGAAAATTGGCAACAAAAAGTTTTGAACTGAGAGTTGTGCGGGCGCAAGGCTGCCCTCGCGCCAGTAGCACCGAATGAGTCATGCGTCCGCGTGACCGACGCGTCCGCGTGACTGACGCGTCCGCGTCGATTCATATAAACACTGAGTTACTAGAGAGTAAACACAAATTCCAGTGAGGGTTCAGTAGCTCATCACCATATATCTCTGCTTAATTGTTCAGTGTCTTGCAAGTTTGTGAAATGTTTTTACCCATCTCAATTGTAAAAATGCTTTAACATTATCTAAGGTTTGGCTATACATATATGATTCCTTGAGGATATGAATTAATTTAACTACATGTAAGTTTTATATACAAGTGAATAATAACTAGAATTTCATGATTCATTTAGGTAGTTTGCATCTAGAATAGATTGCATCGCATGAAATTCCACCACTTTACCTTACTCTTTATCTTGGATTTAGCATGAGGACATGCTATTGTTTAAGTGTGGGGAGGTTGATAAACCCATATTTTATGATATATTTTATGCTCAATTTAAGTGATTTATTCAATCCTTCACCCACTTATTCATGTGCAATTGCATGGTTTTACTTTCCCTTCCTTATTATGTGATATATGTGAAAAACATGTTTCCTATGCTTTAAAAACATTTATTTTAATTACCTTTTATTACCATTCGATGCCGTGATTTGTGTGTTAAGTATTTTCAAATCTCCTAAGGCAGGAATGATTTAAAGGATGAAAAGGAAACATACAAAAATGGAAGGAAAGCACAAAATAGAGTTTTTGAAGAAAAGGGCAGCGACGCGAACGCATGGACGAAGCGGCCGCATGCTTAGCTCGAAAAGGCAGCGACGCGGACGCGTGCCTTGAGAAAAATGCAAATGATGCGTACGTGTGACCAAAGCGAACGCGTGACAAGGAAAACTCCCAGATGACGTAACCGCGTGACAGACGCCATGCACCAAAAACTGCAGAAAACGCTCCCAGCAATTTCTGAAGCCCTTTTGGCCCAGATCCAAGACCAGAAAACACAGATTAGAGGTTATAAAGTGAGGGAATACATGCATTCATAAATGTGTCTTCAATTATTCACTTTTCATGGTTTAGATGTAGTTTTTAGAGAGAGAGGTTCTCTCCTCTCTCTCTCTTAGGTTTTAGGATTAGGATTCCTCTTAAAGGATTTAGGATTTCAACTTCCCCTCAGGTTCAATATTTCTTTTACTTTATATTTCACAAACTTGCAAGACACTTAAATAAATAAGTAATTAAATAAGAAGATACAAAAAAAATATATATGAATCACCCCAAATGCAAAATAAAAAGGATCAATGCACATGGGACAAAATTCAAAAATAAGTTTGATACATGAGCATGTAACACAAAAGTGGGAAAAATTTGGGTAGCTAGGTAAAGTATTTTAAATTATATAAAGTATGTATATATTAGGTGAGATCTTAGACTAATCAAGGATTCACTTTGTTAGCTCACTTAGCCTTATATATATATATATATATCCTTACCTTTACATCAGCCCCATTACAACCCTTAAAAGACCTCATGATGTTTGCATTGGTATACTAAATATTTGTTGATTGGTTAGATGAAGAACAAGGTTGAGAAAGCATGACTAGGGAAGAGTAGAGTAATTGACCCTAGACACTTGAGAGATTAGAGTGATATACACTACTAGTAAGGGTTCAATGCTTGATTCTATGTTCCCTGCTTTCATGAGCTATCTTCTTACAAGTTTACTTGTCTTTTATTGTATGATTTGAATTAGTGAAATCTGATTTATGTTTGTCTTGAAGAGCTTATTTACTCTTAACCAAGTAGATAGAAACATCTTAGCATGTAGTTGCATTCATATAGATAGGTTGCATTTCATACATTCTACCATTCCTCTTCACTCCTTTATAGCTTCTTTTGAGCTTAGCATGAGGACATGCTAATGTTTAAGTGTGGGGAGGTTGATAAACCACTATTTTATGGTTTATCTTGTGCTAATTTGAGTGGTTTTTATCAGCTTTTCACCCACTTATTCATATGATTTGCATGTTTTACATTTTGCTTCCTGATCTTGTGCTATGATTGAAAACATGTTTCCTGGGCCTTTAAATTGCTAATTTTAAATCCTCTCTTATTACCATTCGATGCCTTGATATGTGCGTTAAGTGATTTCAAAGATTACAGGACAGGAATGGCTTGGAGGGTGGAAAGGAAGCATTCAAAAGTGGAAGGAATACAAGAAGTTGAAGGAACTGCAAAGCTGTTAGCCTAACCCTCTCGCACTAAAACGGTCATAACTTGAGCTACAGAGGTCCAAACGACGCGATTCCAATTGCGTTGGAAAGCTAATGTCCGAGACTTTGATTTGATATATAATATGCCATAGTTGCCCTGATGCTAGGTGATGCGAATGCATCGTCCACGTGGATGCGTCGCAGTGACAAAAATCAGCGTGACAGATTTCTTCTCCAGCGATTTCTGGGCTGTTTTTGACCCAGTTTTTGGCCCAGAAAACACAGATTAGAGGCTATAAAGTGGGAAAATCCATTGATTCATAATCATCAGCTCATAATTCATAATTTTTAGTTTTAGATATAGTTTTTAGAGAGAGAGGTTCTCTCCTCTCTCTTAGGATTTAGGATTAGGATTCCTCTTAAAGGAATTAGGATTTTTTATTATTTCAACTTTATTATTTCAACTTATAATTTCTTCCGAGTTCCAGGTTCAATGTTTCTTTTATTTATTTTTCCAATTTAATTTATGAATTTTTCCATGTTAGATTTGAATATTCTATTTAATATAATTTGAGGTATTTCAGTTTATGATTCTTATTCAGCTTTTTATATTCTTGGCTTTAATTGATTAACTAGA
Organism: Arachis ipaensis; assembly: GCF_059453495.1. NCBI lineage: Eukaryota > Viridiplantae > Streptophyta > Magnoliopsida > Fabales > Fabaceae > Arachis > Arachis ipaensis. Next base: position 76,859,769 of record NC_142442.1, on the reverse strand, counting down.
GGCTCTTGAGTTATGAACCTTATCGTGATTGATTGTTATGTCTGCTAATTGACTGGAATCCCACTAACTCTAGTCTTTCCTTAGGAGTTGGCTAGGACTTGGGGATCTAACTAATTAGTTCACTTGACTTTCCTTTGCTTTCGTAAGGGTTAACTAAGTGGGATTAACTTTAATTCTCATAAGAATAACTTGGAACCAATAATAAGAACACCTCCCTGTAATTCCTTATTTAAAAAACCCCCGATTTACAAGACTCAGAACCAATAATAAGAACACCTCCCTGTAATTCCTTGAGAAGATGACCCGAGGTTTAAATACTTCGGTTATCAATTTTAAAAGGGTTTGTTACTTGTGAACACCATAACGTTTGTAAGAAAGGGTGATTGCTTGGTTTAGAAACTATACTTGCAACGGGAATTTATTCTGAATTCTAAACCGTCAAGCATCTGCTTCTTCAAGGAGATAGAGGGGAGTAGTGAATTTGGCCAAGGGGGTTTAAGTGTTTATGATGTGTGAAATTGAAGGTGGTAAGGAGGGGTATTTATATGGTAAGAGAGAGGTTGAATTTGTGTAAGAGGGGGTTAGGTTTGGGAGGGAAATGTTTTGAATTTGAATAGTAAGGACGGTTGGGTTTTATGATGGATGGATGTGAGTGGTGAAGAGATTATGGGGAAGAGTGTTATGGAGAGGTGTGAAGAGGAGAGAGAGTGAGTTGGGATAGGTGGGGATCCTGTGGGGTCCACAGATCCTGAGGTGTCAAGGAATTCTGCTCCCTGTACCTTTCTGGTGTTTAAACGCCCTCTGTGTGCCATTTCTGGCATTTAACGCCATCTCTGCTACCTTTTCTGGCGTTAAACGCCAGGCAGATGCCCTTTTCTGGCGTTAAACGCCAGTCTATCTGCCAATTCTGGTGTTTAACACCAGCCAGACACCATTCACCCTTTTCTGGCGTTTAACGCCAGTCTGTCTGCCAATTCTGGCGTTTAACGCCCAGAATGCTGCCAGACTGGGCGTTAAATACCCATTCTGCTATCCTTACTGGTATTTAAACACCAGTAAGCCTGTCCTCTAGGGTGTGCTGTTTTTTATTCCACTTTAATTCTGCAGCTGTTTTTATGACATCACATGATCATCAACCTAAAAAAAATATAAAATAACAATGGAAAATGAAATGAAAAAGTAAATAACATAGATAAATAAGATTGGGTTGCCTCCCAATAAGCGCTTCTTTAATGTCAATAGCTTGACAGTGAGCTCTTGGAGAGCTTCACAGAGACTCAGAGCTTAATGGTGGCCTCCCAACACCATACTTAGAAGTTAAGTGTGGGGGCTCTGTTTGTCTCTGTATTGAGAGAAGCTTTTCATGATGGCAAGAGGAAAGGAAAATAAAATAAAAAAGAGACAAAGAAAACCAAATCCTAAAACTAGCAAGAACTAACAAAAGCAAACATATTCACACTATTCACATATATACAATAACCAATAACACAACACAATTGCAATTCCCCAGGCAACGGCACTATTTTGATGAACGGATTTTCGATGGTTTAGAATTCACAATAAACTCTCATTGCAAGTATAGTTTCTAAACCAAACAATAATCCTTTCATACAAAAATTTTGTTTGTCACAAGTACAAACCCCTAAATTTATAAACCGAAGTATTGGAATCTCGGGTAGTTCTCCCTAGGAATTGCGATAAAGTGTCTTGTTATTGGTTATAAGATATTTTGGGGTTTTAGGATAAGAGACAAGAAACGAAAATGGCAATGAAAGTAAACTAACAGCTAAAAAGGTCTTGGCAAGGTTTGGTGGTCAAGGATCTCTATCCTAATCACTAACCACAACATTAGAATTGGCAAGGATCAATCCCATTAAGTCATCCTCTAAGTCCATAAGTCCATAAGTCCTAGTTCTCCACCAATTCAATTAGTGAGATCTAGAGTTAATGGCTCCCAATCATCAATTACTTGGACATTAGTAACTCAAGAGTTCCTAAGTTACCTTCTCAAGCCAAGAGCATAAAATTCTACTCTAAAATCCAACCAAGCATTTTAACAAACACTTGGAAGGCATAAAAGAAAAGCATAGTAAAATTGCAAGGAAAGTAAATCTACACTACTCAATTGCAAGGAATTAAACAACAATAAAGCAAATCAACAATAAAGGAACATGAATCATAAATTGCATTAAAGGAAAATGGAAGAAAAAAGTGCATCAACATAAAAGTAGAAAATTACAAGAATTAAATGCTAAACTAGAGAGAAGAGATGTAGAAGAAGAAGAATTAATAAAGAAAAAGTAAATCTAAGCATGAAATTAACCTAGATCTAATAATTCCTATTCTAGATCTAACCTACCCCTAATTCTAGAGAGAAGAGAGAGCTTCTCTCTCTAGAAACTAACTAAAGCATGATAAAACTAAAATAAAACTCACTAACTAACTATATGTCCCATCCTTCTCAATCCTTGGGTTAAATAGCATTAGAAATTAGTTGGATTGGGCCCACAAGGCTTCTAAAATCGCTGGCCACGTGTTGCATTAAGTGAATCATGTTCAACCATTGGCATGTACAAGTATAGTGCACATGCGCTCCTCTAAACGCGATGCAACTATCACAAATCTTATATCATTTCGAAACATCGTATGTTAGCTTTCCAACACAACTAGAACCGCATCATTTGGACCTCTGTAGCTCAAGTTATGGTTGATTAAGTGCAAAGAGGTCGGCTTGACAGCTTTTGCGATTCCATAATTTCTTCATATGTTCTCCATTTTTACATGCTTTTCCTTCATTCTCTTGATCCAATCTTTGCCTCCTAAATCTGAAATCACTTAACAAACATATCAAGGCATATAATGGAATCAAGGTGAATTAAATTTTGCTATTCTAAGACCTAAAAAGCATGTTTTCACTCTTAAGCACAATTAAAGGAGAAGTTACAAAATCATGCTATTTCATTGGATAGATGGGAGAAAAGTTGACAAAACCCTCTAAATTCAACACAAGATAAACCCTAAAAATGGGGTTTATCAACCTCCCCACACTTGAACCATAGCATGTTCTCATGCTAAACCAAGAATGAAACAAGGGGTATGACATTTATTCAATGCAACCTATCTATATGCATCCTATCTAAATAAATGCAACTAAATACAAAATGATTCTACCTACTTGGTTAAAAATAAATCAATCCTCCAAGAGCATGTATAAACGGGTAGGGCTAAGGTCATATGACGACTGATGAATCCTACCAATTTAAGTATAAAAATGAAGTTCAAGTAGACTTGCAAGAAGAACGCTCATGAAAGCCGGGAATCAAGGAATTGAGCATCGAACCCTCACCGGAAGTGTTTGCACTCTAGTCGCTCAAGTGTATAAGGTCGATTCTCTCAATTCTCCCCTAATCATGCTTTCCAAGATTTGTTTTTCATCTAACAAATAAACAATTATTCAATGCATGCATACATTTATCATGAGGTCTTTTCATTGGTTGTAATGGGGCTAGGGTCAAGGTAAGGATGCATATTTGGTCAAGTGGACTTGAAATTTGAATATTTGATTACCTTAAACTTTCCACCTAACCTATATAGCAATCTATACAATTCTAAACAAACCTAACTACCCATTCTTCACTTTTTTCACATACTCATGCATTTTTTTCTTAATTACAACACATATGCATTGATTATTATTGAGCTTCACTTGGGGCATTTGGTCCACTTTTTATTACTTTTCTTTTCTTTTTTCTTTTCTTTCTATTTTTTTTCTTTTTCTTTTGATATCTACATATATTTTTTTTTCTTTTTATTTTCTCATTTTTTTTTTTTGCAATAAAGTATATACAAAAGTATCAATGCATATGGTTTTACATTTAATTAACACATGAGCATGTACCCAATTCCCAATATTACCAACAACAATACAATACACCCTTTTATCCCAACTAATGTCCCAAGTTTTCCCACACTTGAATTATACACACTCACACTAGCCTAAGCTAATCAAAGATCCAAATTAAGGACGTTTATTGTTTTTCGCTTTAAGGCTTGTAATGTGCTAAATTAAAGAACAAAGTGGGTTAATTGTAGGCTCAAAGTTGGCTAGCAAAGGTTGATAAAAGGTAGGCTATTTGGGTAAGTGAGCTAAATGAAATGATGGCTTCAATCATATAAATGCATGAATACACAAAATAATGGACATAAAGAATCAAACAAATCAAAGATTACAATCATAGAAAGAGAATAATGCACACAAGAAGGAAAAATAAGTGGTTATAAGATGTAACCACACTATTAGGCTCAAACCTCACAAGCTTGTGTTCTTAGATCAAAAACCATGTTCCAAAATAAATCCTTACAAGCAAGTTCAACAAAAATTTTAAATTGGTTGGGTTGCCAAAAATCTTAATTTCTTGGAAGGAAATCATTACCCTAACCAAGTAGTCCTAATAAGAAAGAAGTGGTAAAAATATGTACAAATTCTAACTAGCATGCAACTATCATGCAATGCAATAACTAATCTAACAAAGAAAACTAAGAATTGGTGTTAAAAAGGGAATTGTTACCCATGGAGATTGGTCGGACGACCTCCCCACACTTGAAGATTACACCGTCCTCGGTGCATGCAAAGAAGAGCAAGGTGGACGGGTTGCTACAACTGATGAGCTTCTTCAAAAGGTTGATGGATGACTTGTTTGTTGCTCCATTTCGAAGCTTTTCCTTTTCCTCCTTTCTTGGTGGCCAACCTAAAAGGAAAGAAAAAGAAAGAGAATTAAGCCTACAACAAAGATATCAAAGCAAATAGAACATAGGCGGGGGCTAATGCCAAATAAGAGTAAAGTTCTCTACTACATGGTAGCTACAACATGTGAGTGAGAAAACAATGTAAGCCAAGGCATATCATTGAGCTTGATGCAAGAGTAAAGTCAAAGCAAGAAGAGCATATTGAGCATCAAGTTCAAAATAAGAAAAAGTGGATCATGAAAAAACAATATGAGCTCATATCAATGCACAAGGGATACAAGAGTCATAAAAGATGAAGCATTGATTTAAAAGTTTCATCACCCATCAATATCAAACAAGTTAAGAAGCACCAAAATAATGCAAGAAATTCTCAACAATTTAGTAGGAAAATGCAACACCATTATTAAAATGAGAAACTTAGAAAATAAAATGAAAACAAGCTATAAAAACAAAATTGAAATGCAAAGAATAGAAGTATACGAATGCGATAAACAAAAGAAAATGGAAGAGGAGGAAAAAAACTATTTTTTTTACCAGCGCGGACGCGTCATGCACGCTTACGCGCCGATGTGCAGTTTGGCCGAAGGGCGCGTACGCGCACGCGTGGGTGGGATTAGGCGCAGGGCACAGTGTCAGCTCAGGGTTGGCCCAGCTCTCTGGAAAATGTACCAGGAGGGTAGGTGGCGCTATCGATGCGCGCGCGCACAACGTGCATACGCGTGCATTGCGCATTTGGGAACATGAACGTGTACGCGCCAGGTGCGCGTACGCGCGGGTTGGTTTGTGCATGAGGCCCAATGTTCGCATAGTGCAGGCCTAACTCTCGGGATTTTGGCTGGGGATGGAATTTTTGCATCCACGCGTACGTGCCATGTACGCGTGTGCGTGGATGGTCAAAAATGCTTGGGTTACGCGTACGCGCCAGGTGCGCACACGCGTGGGTTAGTACTCTGTTTTTCAAAATTTTTCCTAGTTCTTGCACCAAACCAAGCCTTCTAAACCTCCAAACAGCTACCAAAACACCCTAAAACCTTATTTAACATACCAAACTACCAAATAACTCAACAAACAAAACAAAACATGAAATCAAACCTATTCTACCAATATTTACAAAAGAGAAAAATGAAAAGAATTTACCATGGTGGGGTGTCTCCCACCTAGAACTTTTGTTTATTGTCCTTAAGTTGGATTTATGGGGAGCTCCATCAAGGTGGCTCGTGCTTGAAACCATCCTTGAACACCCACCAATGCTTGCATTTCCAATAAAATCCATTCTTCAAGTTCAATTTTTCCAAGCTTTGATGGAGTTCTTCATAGATTATAGGCTCCCAAAATTGATCCTCATGTATTCCCGGATCCCATATCTTGTTGCTACACCCATCTTCAAGTTGATCATCATTATTCCATTTCGGTGGTAAGCAAGATGAATTCTCGATAAAGTGACCAACAATCCTTCTAGACCCATCTAGTTTAGCACTACTCCAGCCTTTGTATTTCATGTTTGATATATCAACCAAAATGAGCCTTGATTTGCAACGCCAACCACAAAACCTTTTTCGCTTACGCTTCATCCCACAAAGTTTCCTAAGTTAGCCATCCATTTCAAGCAAACCATATTCAAGTGGGATAATAAATCTAATAGAAATGAATTTCACCCACTCAAATGAAGGTGTAGATGGCAATCTAGGCAAAGAAGCATCTAAGGATCTTGACAAAGCATAACCAACCCCCGTCCTTCTATTTCTAGGGATTTCCACCTCTTCACAAGATCTCTTACACTACAAGAAAAACACCCATTCAGGTACACTTGAAAAGTGTAGCCAAAAGTGAAAAATAATGATGCCTTAGGCTATGGCTACGCTTTTTGGGTGATTCCTATTCAGCCGTTGCCTATTCTCAAAGGCTACGCTTTTCTGCACCAAGGGCTATGCTTTTGGCGTTTGGGAATAGGCTACGCTTTTCAAGTGATGCTGTCTAGGACCAAAGGCAACGCTTTTCAGCTTTCATTTTTCCAGAATAGGCTACGCTTTTCAACGCTACTGTATCACTTGTAAAGTGTAGCCACATTGTATACCATAGCTACTTTTTATAAGCGTAGCCTTAGGTCCCTCGTTTTTTTTGTATACTATAACTACTGTATATAAATGTAGCCTTAGGTCTCGTTTTTTTTTTTTGTATACTATAGCTACTGTATATAAGTGTAGCCATATCAAAAATACTAGAATGAAGTTAATTGTAAAAATTCATACATCTCACACTAAAGTAAGCATAGCCATATCAAAATAACCATAATACCACTTAGAAGTTATTACTAATGCTCTACAAATAAGATATCCTACATAAGTATCTTCTAATAAAAGTCATTAGTCAACCATACATGTATCCATTCCCAACACTACTCTATCTTAGCCAATAAACCACAATAATAATCAGCTTAATCTTCGTTATTATCCTGTATAATTATATAAAAAAGTAGTTAGAAAAATATTCATAATGACATCCGCAATTATAAAAATTAAAAAAATAAACTCAAAACTATCAATGACTAATATCATTAATTCTTTCTATATAGTGTACAAGTTTCACCAATGCATAGTAGTGTTTCACAAATCCAAATTTAGAATTCAAAAATAAAAAAAGCATAACCTATGATTGCGATAAGAATTGCGCAAAATCATATTATGGGTTCCATGTGATTGCATACAGTATGCTCCCTTGTCTGCCAGTTACTATGCCCCTCTGGTATACTGCCTAATCCTGTTCATCTATCTATCTATCTATCTATATGATTTGCTATGGTTGTTAAAACTGTAATATTATGGTAGCAATTGCAATTGTGTGATTGTAGCAATTTAAAACTATAATTTGGAACTCCATCATGCAAGAACTACTTATGTTTGAATGGTAGGCTTTGAAGGGAATGTACATAGTTCTTTTTTTTGAAGTTAGAAAGTTATAATATAAGCCATTAGTCTCTAAAATGTTGTTTGAGTCAAGTCTGGCTTAACTACAGGGGAAAGCTCCCAAAATACCAGGTGTTTTTTTAATAATAATAAATAATAATAAAACAATCTGTCACACTCATACATGGGATTTTGTTTAAGGTAAATAAATATTGAACCACTTGAATTAACAAAGTGTAACGTAATGTAAACCAACCACTTGAGCAAGTGCCAACATATATATATATATATATATATATATATATATATATATATATATATATATATATATATATATATATATATATATATATTATATTGAAAATGAAAACCCTTGTCCCTCTAAAACTCTCCTTTCTAAACATAGCCTTAATTGGAAATCAAATTATTAATAGGAGGCCAATCATGACAATTCCCCTAGTGTTAATCTCACAGTAATATCAATCAAGATATCCGATCAAAAGACTAATTTAACTCTTCTTATTTAATTTTTTAACTCTTCTTCCTCCTATTTATTTGCAGCATGCTTAATGAATCATTAACAATAAAACACAAAATATAATCAAAGTCTAGGAAAATATTACCAAGCCTTTGAATTTGAATTTTTCTATTTAATCATTTTTCTTACTTTACAGTACAAAAGGTTACACAGAGTAGCTGATCAAATTCACATCCATTTACTTAAACAATACTGACACATTTCATCAAACATCTGGTGAACAAAAGCATTCTCAATAGCTAGCACAACACTGCTACTAGCTCAAACAACTAAACCAAATAAGCTAACAGAAGCAAAATAACTGTAAAAATTACAGACAAAAAAATTGTAATTGCCATATGCAACCATTTAACCACAAATTCAACACAATCATCATTTAGCAAGAATTAAATTGATATAATCAAACAAAATTAGGACCTAGCAGCAGCAGCAGCAGCAATTAAATCATTCAAGAGACAAGGGCAAAACAACAAAATGGGGCAGAAAAAAAAAGACAACTTAAAAGAAGGTAGAAATTAAGGCAAAACCGGATAGCACAGGGCAGACGAGCAGCAGGAAGAATCGAAGAAGGCAAAAGGCGAGTCGTGGTCCTCGTGGTGTAAGTTAAGGGTGTTCATGGGCCAGGGGAAGAAGGAAGCGGCGATGGAGTTCACGGCTCAGCGGCTGCGTAACAGAGGAGCGGTGACGAAGATAGCAGACGCTGGTGGACTGGTGGTGCTGGGTGAGCAGCGAGAAGCAGATAGAAGATGATGGTAGAGGCTGGGTGGGTGAGGCGGTGAGCACTGACTTCTTGTGATGTTTCTATAATCAGATGACTGAAAGAAGTAAAAATAAAAATAAATAAATAAGTTCTTCATATGTTCAAATTCATCTATAAAATAGTTTGCAGTAAGAATGTTTGTCTTTATTCAATTCCTTTGTAGACATCAACATTTTTCTTGGACAAACATTTGGGTCTCTATTCAATACTATCCTTATCCTTACCAGATGACAGGAGGTTTATGTCAGCAACATTGAGGTTATTTTATATGAGTTGACCTTGCACTTTTATAGATTAGTTTTTAATTTAAGTTATCAAGAACTTGTTTTAAAATCATGTAAACAATAAGTCAAAACTCCATGTTGTTGTATGACTGAGTCACAACATAAGTCATCATCTTGTGATATACTCAGCCACTTAATTGGAACTATCCAAAATCATTGCATAATCAGAAACGTGGTCAAACTAAAACACTGGATTAGTATATGCTAAATTCATCTTAAAAATAAAATTTATGTACCTGTAACTGATTTGTCTGAGCAATCAAACTCTCGGGAATGCTCATCAAATACTACGTTTTCCAAGACTGCCAATCACACCAAATAAAAGATTAAATCAAAATGCATTTCTCAATTCTCACTAGTCCAAAGTATACTTTGACAATCCACCATTCAATCTCTTTCATGTTCCAGTTAGAGAGAAATGATAGGAATAAAAGTCAGAATAAGCAACCCCCACCCCCCAAAAAGTCTCAGAATAAAAAACACAAGAAAAGATGAAGCTCAAACATGTTCCAGTTATTTCATTTCCAGCACAAGGGCATGTGAACCCTCTAATACGCTTGTCTCATAAATTAGCACAACATGGCTGCAAAGTTATCTTGCAAGAAAATTAGCACAAGTTGTCTCATAGAGTGAAGAGGAGGTACCTGTCACGGATTTGAACTTGTTCCATCATGGACGCCATTCTTTGCTGATAAGCTTCTGGAAGTGATTCCAAACCAGCTAGCATGCTTTTATCCATGATTCAATTTAATTCAACTCAACCTAGTGTTCTTCATTCACATTAATCATATATGATCTGTTAAACACGATTTTACAATGAAATAATATGTTGAACTAATTATGGCGAGATATATGATCTAGTATTAATCAACCCAATTAATTAGCAGATGGATCAAAATCGGATTGAGAAAACTAATCCAAATAGAAATCGGAACCTGAAGAAGAGGTCTGGGGAGATTGCAGCAGAACTTTTCAAAGGAGAGAATTGCATCCGCACCCTTGGCGTCGAAAACGGCACCGATGAAACGCCTGCAGAGACATCGAAATTGAAATTGAAATGAGAATGAAATGAAAGTTGGAGAGAGAGAGAGGTTGGGAGTACGAACAGGAAGTAATTGTAGAAGCCAAAAGTGAGGACAGGAGCATGGCAAGCCCTAGCAGCGGCGGCGGCTTCAATTGACCCTAGGAGCGACGACCGTGCACAGCGGAACAGCCTCCTTCTCTCTCGTGTCGCGTCTTCGTCCTCTGTCTCCATCTCGTCTGTGAATATACTTTCTCTCTCTCTCCTTCGGACTCCCTCCTCCACGATGGCGATGGCGGCGGCTGCAGCGGCGTTACACGGTGACCCCCTCTCACTCTCTAGTCTCTTGCTCGCGCTCTCATCTCTGTCTTCCTCCTCTCCTCCCTCTGGTTCACTCATTCTCTCGGATCTGGGTGTGTGTGTGGGAAAGGGTGCATGGCGAAGGTGAGTTAGAGTTAGGGTTTTGAACAATTAATTGGAAGTTGAGTTGCGAAGGTGAGGTGGTGAAATTTTTCTCTGATCTGATGGCAAAAGTGAGGGTGCTCGAACGTGAATGATTTAGTGATAAGGAGAAAAAATTACTAAGTGTCGTGGCTGTATTTGGCTCTAGATACATTAGGCATCACTTTTAAAATGCACCCAAAACTTAATAAATAGGCTACCTTCTAAAAGCGTCCTCTTTGATACGAAAAGTGAACTATAGATATTAACCTACGGCTACGCTTTATAAGTGATTTCTATAATACCTAAGGCTACACTTTTTAAATGATGCCACAATTGTGTATCCTTTTTTCTTATAAATAGGCAACACGGAGAAAAGCGTAACCTATTCATAGAATAGGCTACGCTTTTTAAATGTAGCTTAAAAAAAGTGTGGCTGAATGGGTATTTTTCTTGTAGTGTTAATTTCAATCCTTTGTGCATCAATTCTATCTAAGCCTTTTCCCTTATTCAAATCATAAATGGGAAGGTGAGAGAAATTTACCTCCACATTGCTTTCCATCTTATCGAGAGAACGTTCTTCATGCTCAAAAGATTCTTCACCACTAAGACTAGATGCTTGATCTTCAATCCCACGGGAACTCAATTCTTGCTCTATCCCATCCAAGTCTTCATAAGGGATATGCCTTGGAGGTTGTGCACATTCCTCCTTAGCATCAAGTTCAATCTTCTTGGAGGGGTTTTCTTCAACTCTATGTTCCCAAAGTAGTTCCGCATCTCCCAAGTCTTCAACCACTTCTTCCTTGTCTTCAACAATTAAAGCTTCCTCCAATTGTTCCAATACAAAGCAACTTCCCTCATTCTCCACCAGAGTTTCCAATCTCTCTTTCATGCTATGCTCTTCATTAGGTTCTCCACATGTAGCCATGGGAGTTCCTTGAGTGTTCAAGCATTGGGATGCTAACCGGTTTACCACCTCGTCCAAGGTGGCCGTGAATTGTTGCACATCCCTTTTCATCTCCTCTTGTCCTTGAACAAGAACATCAAGGATGTCATTTATTGGAGGTTGGGATGGATGAAAGGGTTCATCATTTTGAAGGAAGGACTCATAGTAGGAAGGTGGTTCCTCTTGGTAGAGTTGTGGTGGTTTAATACTTTCCACTATTTCCACTTGTTGCACAACATGCTCCATGGTTGCTTGAAATTGACCCAATGCTTCTTGAGACGATCTCTTGACTCTTGTTTCTCTGGGATATCATGAGTAGGATCATATGGCTCTTGGATCGATAAACATGAGTATTTTTCCATGGGAGGTTGTGGTGGAAAGTAGTATTCATCTTGTGGTTAAAAATTTTCATACATTGGAGGTGGTTCATCTTGGTAATAGTATGTAGGAGGTAGCTCTTGAAAATGTTGATGTTGGAATGGTGGTGGCTCTATATGTGGTTCATATGGCTCATACGATTGTTGGAATGGTAGATATGGATTAGGGTCATATGAAGGTGGTTAGTAAGAAGGGGCTTGTGAGTATGGTTGAGTGTTATGTTGTGGATAAGGTTCATAGGCATATGGTGGTGGTTCTTGAAAGTCACAAGGAGATTCACCATAGCCATTAGATTGGTATGCATCATAGAATGGCTCTTGTTCATAGTGCATTGGTGGAGGTTGTTGCCATGAAGATTGATCATATGTATATGGCTCCTCCCACCTTTGGTTATCCCATCCTTGATGCATATCTTCATTGTAGCTCCCATTTCCTACAAGATAGTTGTAATCACACTCATAGCCAAAGTGAGAATTCATGATGGCAAGAGGAAAGGAAAATAAAATCAAATAAGAGACAAAGAAAACCAAATCCAAAAACTAGCAAGAACTAACAAAAGTAAACATATTCACACTATTCACATATATACAATAACCAATAACACAACACCATTGTAATTCCCCGGCAACGGCGCCATTTTGATGAACAGATTTTTGATTGTTTGGAATTCACAATAAACTCTCGCTACAAGTATAATTTCTAAACCAAACAATAATCCTTTCATACAAAACTTTTGTTTGTCACAAGTACAAACCCCTAAATTTATAAACCGAAGTATTGGAACCTCGGGTCGTTCTCCCTAAGAATTGCGATAAAGTGTCTTGTTATTGGTTATGAGATATTTTGGTGTTTTTGGGATAAGAGACAAGAAAAGTAAATGGCAATGAAAGTAAACTAATAGCTAAAAAGGTCTTGGTAAGGTTTGGTGGTCAAGGATCTCTATCCTAATCACTAACCACAACATGAGAATTGGCAAGGATCAATCCCATTAAGTCATCTTCTAACTAGTAGTAAAGGAAAGTCAAATGAGCTATATCAATCAAAGTCCATAAGTCCTAGTTCTTCACCAATTCAATTAGTGAGATCAAGAGTTAATGGCTCTCAATCATCAATTACTTGAACATTAGTAAATCAAGAGTTCCTAAGTTACCTTCTCAAGCCAAGAACATAAAATTCTACTCTAAAATCCAACCAAGCATTTTATCAAACACTTGGAAGGCATAAATGGAAAGCATAGTAAAATTTCAAGAAAAGTAAATCTACACTACTCAATTGCAAGGAATTAAACAACAATAAAGTAAATCAACAATAAAAGAACATGAATCATAAATTGCATTAAAGAAAAATGGAAGAACAAAGTGCATCAACATAAAAGTAGAAAATTACAAGAATTAAATGCTAAACTAGAGAGAAGAGATGTAGAAGAAGAAGAATTAATAAAGGAAAAGTAAATCTAAGCATGAAATTAACCTAGATCTAAGAATTCCTAATCTAGATCTAACCTACTCCTAATTCTAGAGAGAAGAGAGTGCTTCTCTCTTTAGAAACTAACTAAAGCATGATAAAACTAAAATAAAACTCGCTAACTAACTATATGTCCCATCCCTCTTTATTCCTTGGGTTAAATAGAATCATAAATGAGTTGGATTGGGCCCACAAGGCTTCTAAAATCGCTGGCCACAAGTTGCATTAAGTGAATCATGTGCAACCATCGGCGTATACGCATAGAGTGCGCGTGCTTGCCCTTAAACGTTATGCAACTACTGCAAATCTTATATCATTTCGAAGCCCCGGATGTTAGCTTTCCAATACAACTAGAATCGCATCATTTGGATCTTTGTAGCTCAAGTTATGGTAGATTAAGTGCAAAGAGGTCGGCTTGACAGCTTTTGCGATTCCTTCATTTCTTCATGAGTTCTCCATTTTTACATGCTTTTTCTTCATTCCCTTGATCCAATCTTTGCCTCCTAAATCTGAAATCACTTAACAAACATATCAAGGCATATAATGGAATTAAGGTTTATTAAAAATTTTTATTCTAAGACCAAAAAAGCATGCTTTCACTCTTAAGCACAATTAAAGGAGAAGTTACAAAACCATGCTATTTCATTGGATACATAGGAGAAAAGTTGACAAAACCCTCTAATTCAACACAAGATAAACCCCAAAAATGGGGTTTATCAAAGTCCAACTTAGGACTCTAAACCAATGTGCTCGGTGGGAGACACCCCACCATGGTAACATTTTTCAATTTTATCTTTTGTTTATAGCTTTTTGTATTAATTGCTTTCTTGTGATATAATGAGTAGTTTACGTTTGGTTTGAAAATTTTGAGTTGAATGAGTTAAATTACTTGTGGACCATGAAATTGTGCTTGTTTGAATGATTTGGGGTTGGTTTGTTGCTATGCTAAGGGTAAGAACCTTAGTTTTGAAGAAAAAAAATTTTATGAAACAAGGGCATCTGTGCGTATGCACCCACCTGTGCGTGCGCACAAAACTATGTTTTTCGCCATCTATGCCGCCGCACACACCTGTGCATACGCGCGCAACTTAATGTGCCCTCTGGTCACAGTGCCAGCACAGCTTGTGCGTGCACGCTGCCCTGTTTTCTCTGATCTGTACGTGCGCACAGCTGCGTGCGTACACACACAACCCCTCTCATACTTCATCTGTGCAGCTGCACAGACGTGTACGCTCGCACACAACTTGAGAGCCCCTCTGGTGGGAGCAAGGGAACAGCTTGTGCGCGTGAACAACCTCCCCCATTTCTAACCACTGTGTGTGCGCACGGACCTGTGTGCGCATGCACACATGCCTTTGTCCCTAAGTAAAAAGAAAAAAAGAGAGCCTGTCTGTACGGTCGCACATCTTTGTGCATCCGCACGTCCTTTTGCAACCTCTCTGGTCACAGCAATCGCACGTTGTGTGCGTTCGCAACCTTTCTTAGTTTCGCTCTCTATGCGTCCGCACGCGACGCGTTCTGGGCAATAACAGGGCAATCTGCCCTGTTGAGAGGCAGCTTTCTTCTTTTCTTTCTTTGTTCATTGTCACAGCTCTCTCTCCCTCTTGTCTTCCCAGCCCTGCCGTCGGCCACCGCCGCTGTCAGCCCACCGCCGTCGATCTCTCTCTCTCTCTTTCTCTCTTTCTCTTCTCTTCTCTTCTCTTTTCTTTCTTTCTTTCCCTTCCCTTTTTCTCTATACATCACCAGTGAGTACTCTCTCTTCTGGTGCTTCTTTTTCCGGCGAACCCAACCGCCACGATTTCACAGTGGCTATAAGGAGTGCCATTGTTCCTCCCTCATTCTTGTTATATTCAACCTTTATATCTTTGGTTCTTGTTTTTCCTTTCTTATGTTAATATTTTTGCAATTGCTTTCATTTCTTTTATGTTTCTTAGATTTCATTAGTTGCTTTCTTTATTATTTCTTTATATTGCAAAGTGTTGTTGCTTGACTGTTGGGATAGTTATGATCAAATTTGAGCTTAATTGTGATGAACTTGCACATTGTATACCACGTGCTCGATAAAATGCCTCAATGAACATTTTGTTTGATTTATATGACTTGGCCATCATATGTGTTCAATTTATCTCTTGTTAGGCATATTGTATGAATGGTGCAACTTCTATTATGACTTTTGATGGTAGGAAATTGAAATCATCAATGCATTTACTTTTTGTTGATGTGAAGTTTTGGTTGTGAATGCATTGTGTTGGTGCCATCTAAGTTTCATGGTTCATCTTGGAATTTCAATTAAGTAACCACTCTACTAATGTTCAACTTTTTATGATGTCTTGATCAAACATCTTTTGGGCTTCCAATTGAGAACATTGTATGTGTGATTACCACTTTTTGAGGATGAACAATGGACAATTCCCTTTTGGGTGCTCTCTTGAAGTTGTGTGCATTTCTCGGTTTTATATTTGCAACTTGAGCACTAAATCGTGAAGCTTTGAGCTGTGAATTGCCTTAAGGGTGTGATTGCCGTGATATCCAGCCGGTGTGTGTGTTCCAACCGCGCGTATCATTGGAATATACACACCGTGTTTTTGTAAATCACATTATTTCTACCAGCTCTTTTAACATTCTTAGTGCTTCCTCATTGATTTTACTTTATTGTTGCCCTATGATCTCGAAGTTCTTTTCCTTGCATTTTCAGGATGATGAAGAAGGGTAAGACACCGGTTACTTCGCCAGTTGAGCAAACTACCGCTCACTCTCCTGACATTTGGTGGGATCGCCAAGGCCATAGATCGGATAACTTGGTTAACCGGAGAGCCAACTATCAATACAAGGCTATTAAGAAGCGTACCATCCATTGGGAGCGGCCGTTGAAGGTTCCAAGCCAATACAAGGCGACTATCCACCAAAGGATTGCCTCACTTCATTGGGAGTTTCTCGAGCGAGAACCCATTGAAATCAATGAGACTATGGTGCGGGAATTTTATGCAAACTACCAAGCTTGGGAAGCGAAGTCAGTCTTCTTCTGGCGAAAGATGTTGGATACATCTAATCAAGCTCTAGAAGCTATTCTGGACATCCCCCACTTTCCACTTGAGAAATATGAATATTCCAAGATAAAGGTGGATGTCTTCAAAGGAAGAGTATCTCTGACTCTCATCCTTGAGAGAATAGGCCGTCCTGGTGCATCTTGGGAGTATAGCAAGGGGAGGAATTCTGTTCCCACTAGTATTGCATACTCTGATTTGAATGCTGAAATGCGTATATGGCATCAGATTGTGGCGGACTACATCATTCTGAGCACCCACACTACCCATGTGAGATTTAGAACTGCTTTGCTACTTTGGGCTATTATGCAAGGGAAGCATATAGCCATC
Organism: Arachis ipaensis; assembly: GCF_059453495.1. NCBI lineage: Eukaryota > Viridiplantae > Streptophyta > Magnoliopsida > Fabales > Fabaceae > Arachis > Arachis ipaensis. The sequence goes on along the minus strand of NC_142442.1, from coordinate 76,842,914 downwards.
TTGCCTTTATTGCGCAAATCAATTTGGAAATTGGTTGACAAGAAAAATATCAACATTCCATTTCCGTCGATGGTGATGCGCTTAGCAAACGCAGCGGGGGTAGCGAGGCGACCAATGGACATTATGCTCCGGACTCTTAGAGGCAACAAATTCATTCCGAGGGGAGATTTTGGAAAGATCAATAAACATTACACCCTCCAAGAGGAAAACACCCATAGCACTACCATCAACTCTACCAAACTGAGGAACCGAACAAAAAAAACCCCAAAAAATATCCTTTCCCTGACTAAACCTAACCCTAACACATCACTAACATACACATAATGCCGCACTCACAAATGACACACATCACCCTCTTCACTCTCCCACAATCGTTCCCTCACTCACACACTCACAATAGTTTCCTCACTCAGAGACGCTGCATAACACAGCGCTACTGCTGTCACGCATAGAGAGCGACTGAGCGAGCGCTTCTTCCTGCACCTTTCAACTTTGACAACCGAATTGTCATTGATGAGTGGATAATTTATATGCTTTTTGGCATTGTTTTTTACATAGTTTTTAGTATGTTTTAGTTAATTTTTAATATATTTTTATTATTTTTTAAATAAAAATCACATTTCTGGACTTTACTATGAGTTTGTGTTTTTCTGTAATTTCAGGTATTTTCTGGCTGAAATTGAAGGACCTGAGCAAAAAATCTGATCCAGAGGCTGAAAAAAGACTGCAGATGCTGTTGGATTCTGACCCTGATACACTCGAAATGAATTTTTTCAAGCTGAAGAAGCCCAATTGGCGTGCCCTTAATTGCGTTGGAAAGTAGACATCCTGGTCTTTCCAGAAATATATAATAGTCCATACTTTGCCTGAGTTTTGATAACGCAAACTAGCGTTTAAACGCCCACTTTCTATCCTATTCTGGCGTTAAATCCCAGAACTGGCATAAAAGCTGGAGTTAAACGCCCAAACTGGCACCAGAGCTGGCGTTTAACTCCAAGAAAAGTCTCTTCATGTGAAAGCTTCAATGCTCAGCCCAAGCACACACCAAGTGGGCCCGGAAGTGGATTTCTACATCATTTACTTATTTCTGTAAACCTTAGGTCACTAGTTCATTATAAATAGGACCTCTTGCTATTGTATTTTCATCTTTAGATCATTTTTGAGACTATCTTGGTATCACTTTTGATCTCTTGATCACGTTTAGGGGGCTGGCCATTCGGCCAAGCCCGGACCTTGTTCTTATGTATTTTCAATGGTGGAGTTTCTACACCCCTTAGATTAAGGTGTGGAGCTATGCTGTTCATCATGAATTAATGCAATTACCACTATTTTTCTATCCAATTCAAGCTTATTCTTATTCTAAGATATTCATTCGTATACACGAACATGATGAATTTGATGATTATGTCACACTCATCACCATTCTCACCTATGAATGCGTGCCTGACAACCACTTCCGTTCTATATAAAAATGAGATTGAATGCATATCTCTTAGCCTCGAGATCAGAGTCTTCGTGGTATAAGCTAGAATCAATTAGTAGCATTCTTGAGATCCGGAAAGTCTAAACTTTGTCTGTGGTATTCCGAGTAGCATCTGGGATGGGATGACTGTGACGAGCTTCAAACTCGCGAGTGTTGGGCGTAGTGACAGACGCAAAAAGGATCAATAGATCTTATTCCAACATGAGTGAGAATCGACAGATGATTAGCCGTGCGGTGACAGTGCATTTGAACCATTTTCACTGAGAGGACACATGGTAGCCATTGACAACGGTGATCCCCCAACATACAGCTTGCCATGGAAGGGAGTACGCCTGATTGGATGAAAGCGATAGGAAACAGAGGTTCAGAAGCAATAAGCATCTCCATACGCTTATCTGAAATCCTACCATTGAATTACATAAGTATTTCTATCTTATTTTCTGTTTTAATTATGATTTTAATTATCAAAATCCCATAACCATTTGAATCCGCCTGATTGAGATTTACAAGGATGACCATAGCTTGCTTCAAGCCGACAATCTCTGTGGGATCGACCCTTACGTAAGGTATTACTTGGACGACCCAGTGCACTTGCTGGTCAGCTGTACGGAGTTGTGTGAAAAGTGTGCGATTACGATTTCATGTACCAAGTTTTTGGCGCCGTTGCCGGGGATTGTTCGAGTTTGGACAACTGATGGTTCATCTTGTTGCTCAGATTAGGTAATTTTATTTTATTTTTAAGCTTTTTATTTTCGAAAAATTCAAAAAAATTTTTAATTTTGTTCTTCAGAGTTTTTAAGAACGAATTCTAGAGTTTCAGATGATACTTTTATCATCACAGGAGCCAGTTGATTCCCATCAATTTGGCTGTTATATGTAATGTCCTGCTGAAGCTTGTTTAGCCCTGTCTAATTTCTTTAGACTGAAGTTTTAGACTAACATTGCATGATTCCTAGAATTCTCATTAAGAATTTTGGATTCCTTGTTTTCTTTTTCCAAATAATTTTCAAAAAATATATAAAAAAATTAATAAAATCATAAAAATAAAAAATAATTTGTGTTTGAGTCTAGTGTCAATTTTTAAGTTTGGTGTCTTGCATATTTTTAATTTTCCTGCATTTTTCAAATATATGCATTATGTTCCTCATTGATCTTCAAGTTGTTCTTGATGATTTTCTTGGGTCTGATATTTAAATTCTCTTATTTTGTGTCTTTTGTTGTTTCTTATTGCACTCTCAATTTGTTAGTGTCTCTGATATGAAAATTTATAAGTTTGGTGTCTTGCATGCATTGTTTATTTGATCTTAGTCTTCCATGATTAGCTTCATTTTGTTATTTCTCATCATTAAAAATTCAAAAAAAAATTTTTCAAATTATGTCTTTTCAAGTCAATAAGACAGAGAATTGAAGATTCAGAACATACAGTAGAGGAATTACAGAGAAAAATCTGGGCGTTCAAAACGCCCAGTGAGGAAGGAAAACTGGCGTTTAAACGCCAGCTAGGGTACCTGGCTGGGCATTAAACGCGCAAAAGGGTAGTATTTTGGGCGTTAAACGCCAGAATGGATACCATTATGGGCGCTTAACGCCAGGATGGCACAGGAGGGGAGGTTTTGTTTACAATTCAAATCTTTTTCAAATCTTCAAAATTTTTCAAAATCACATCTTTTTCACATCATATCTTTTTCAAATCACATCTTTTTTAATTTTCTTTTTAATATTTTCGAAAATTCCAAAATGATTTTCAAAATCCTTTTCTTATTTTTATTTTATATTTTCAAAATTAATGCTAATATTCAATATGATTGACTCAAAATCTCAAGTTGTTACTTGCTTATTAAGAAAGGTTCAATTCTTAAATTTTAAAATCATATCTTTTAGTTTCTTGTTAGTTAAGTAATCAACTTTAATTTTCAAAATCAAATCCTCTTAAATTGTTTTTCAATCATATCTTTTCAATCATATCCTCTCAATTACATCTTTTTCAAAATAATTTTCAATCATATCTTTTTATTGCTAATTTCTAATTCTTTTTCAAAATCACTTAACCACTTTCTCACTTTTAATTTTTGAAAACCATCAACCACTTTTTCAAAATTTCTTTTAATTAATTTAAATTTTTTTTAATTTTGTTTTTGAAAATTTACCCACCTCCTCACCCTCTTCTATTTAAGGACTAACACTTCTCCTCTATTAGCAATTTGGACTCTGTCCCTCTCTATAAGTTCAAATTCTCCTCTCTACCTTATCCTTCTATTCTTCTTTTCCTCTGACACCTCAAGAAATCTCTATACTATGACATAGAGGATTCTATACTTTCTTATTCTCTTCTCTTTCATATGAGCAGGAACAAGGATAAAGGCATTCTTGTTGAAGCTGATCCTGAACCTGAAAGGACCTTGAAGAGAAAGCTAAGAGAAGCTAAAGCACAACTCTCTGGAGAGGACCTAACAGAAATTTTCGAAAGAGAAGAAGACATGGCAGCCGAAAATAACAACAATTCCAACAGTGCAAGGAAGATGCTTGGTGACTTCATTGCACCTTCTTTTGACTTCTGTGGAAGAAGCATCTCAATCCCTGCAATTCGAGCAAACAACTTTGAGCTTAAACCTCAATTAGTTTCTCTAATGCAGCAGAATTGTAAGTATTATGGACTTCCATTAGAAGATCCTCATCAGTTTTTAGCTGAATTCTTGCAAATCTGTGACACTGTTAAGACCCATGGGGTTGACCCTGAAGTCTACAAACTTATGCTCTTCCCTTTTGCTGTAAGAGACAGAGCTAGCACATGGTTGGACTCACAAGCTAAAGAAAGCATGAACTCTTGGGAAAAGCTGGTCAATACCTTCTTGGCAAAGTTCTTTCCACCTCAAAAATTGAGTAAGCTTAGAGTGGAAGTCCAAACCTTCAGACAGAAGGAAGGCGAATCCCTCTATGAAGCTTGGGAAAGATACAAGCAATTGATCAAAAGGTGTCCTTCTTGCATGCTTTCAGAATGGAGCATCATATGCATATTCTATGATGGTCTGTCTGAACTGTCCAAGATGTCATTGGACAACTCTACTGGTGGATCTCTTCATCTGAAGAAGATGCCTGAAGAAGCCCAGGAACTCATTGAAATGGATGCAAATAACCAATTCATGTATACTTCTGAATGAAATCCTGTGAATAATGGGACAACTCAGAAGAAAGGAGTTCTTGAGATTGATACTCTGAATGCCATATTGGCTCAGAACAAAATATTGACTCAGCAAGTCAATATGATTTATCAGAGTCTGTTTGGAATGCAAGCTGCAACAGACAGTACTAAGGAAGCTTCCGCTGAAGAAGAAGCTTATGACCCTGAGAATCCTGGAATGGAAGAAGTGAATTACATGGTAGATTCCTATGGAAACACTTACAATCCTTCATGTAGGAATCATCCTAACCTCTCATGGAAGGATCAACAGAAGCCTAATCAAGGCTTCAATAATAATAATGATAGACGAAACAGGTTTAGCAATAGCAAACCTTTTCCATCATCTTCTCAGCAACAGACAGAGAATTCTGAGCAGAGTCTCTCTAGCTTAGCAGCCATAGTCTCTGATCTATCTAAAACTACACTAAGTTTCATGACTGAAACAAGGTCCCTCATTAGAAATTTGGAGGCACAAGTGGGTCAGCTGAGTAAGAAATTACTGAACTCCCTCCTAGTACTCTCCCAAGCAATACAGAAGAAAATCCAAAAAGAGAGTGTAATCTCTGAAAACACTTAACACACATATCAAGGCATTTAATGGTGATAAGAGAGGATTAATATTAGCAATATAAAGGCCAAAGAAGCATATTTTCAATCATAGCACAAAATCAGGAAGGAAAACATAAAGCATGCGATTAGTATGAATAAATGGGTAAAGAGTTGATAAAAATCACTCAATTAAGCATAAGATAAACCATAAAATAGTGGTTTATCAGAGTGCACGGCCATAAACACGTCCCACATGGCCGAACCTGTAAAGGAGGGAAAGGAAGTGATATCCACTGAGGAAGACCTCAATCGACGTCCATTGGCCTCCAAGGAATTCCCTATTGAGGAACCAGAGGAATCTGAGGCTCACACAGAGACTATAGAGATTCCATTGAACCTACTTCTGCCATTCATGAGCTCTGATGAATATTCTTCCTCTGAAGAGGATGAAGATATTGCTGAAGAGCAAGTTGCTAAGTACCTTAGAGCAATCATGAAGCTGAATGCCAAGTTAGTTGGTAATGAGACTTGGGAGGATGAACCTCCATTGCTCATCAATGAACTGAGTACCTTGGTTAGGCAGAAATTACCTCAGAAGAAACCAGACCCCGAAAAATTCCTCATACCCTGTACCATAGGCACCATGACCTTTGAAAAGGCTCTGTGTGACCTAGGGTCAAGTATAAACCTCATGCCCCTCTCTATAATGGAGAAACTAGGGATCATTGAGGTGAAAGCTGCAAGAATCTCACTAGAGATGGCAGACAATTCAAGGAAACAGGCTTATGGACTTGTAGAGGATGTCTTGGTAAAGGTTGAAGGCCTCTACATCCTGCTGACTTCATAATCCTAGACACTAGGAAGAGTATGGATGAATCCATCATCCTTGGCAGACCCTTCCTAGCCACAACAAAAGCTGTGATTGATGTTGACAGAGGAGAGCTGGTCATTCAAGTAAATGAGGCCTGCCTTGTGTTTAAGGCACAAGGATCTCCTTATGCACACATGGAGAAGAAGCATGACAAGCTTCTCTCAATACAGAGTCAAACAGAGCCCCCACATTCAAACTCTAAGTTTGGTGTTGGGAGGCCATCATCATGCTCTGAGTATCTGTGAGGCTCCATGAGAGCCCACTGTCAAGCTATTGACATTAAAGAAGTGCTTGTTGGGAGGCAACCCAATCTTTACTTATCTATGTTAAATTTTTATTTTCTATTGTTATTTTATGTTTTCTTTAGGTTGATGATCATGTAAAGTCACAAAAACAATTGAAAAAGCAAAAATAGAATGAAAAATAGCATTAAAAATAGCACACTCTGGAGGACGATCTTACTGGCGTTTAAATGCCAGTAAGGGTAGCAGAATGGGCATTAAACGCCAGAAAAGGGCACCGAACTGGCGTTTAACACCAGAAAAGGGCACAAAGCTTGAGTTAACGCCAGAAAGGGAAGAAAAGCTGGCATTAAACGCCAGAAATGGGCAGCAACCTGGCGTTTAACGCCAGGATTGGCACTCCAAGTGGTGTTTACATGCCAAAATGGTGTAGGGATGAGAAATTCTTGACACCTTAGGATCTGTGGACCCCACAGGATCCCCACCTACCTCAACTCTCTCTCTCTTCTTCACACCTTCCCATAACACCCTTCCCCAAATACCCCTCACCAATCACCTCCATTTCTCTTCCCCATCATCTCTTTACCAATCACTTCCACCCACTCTTCCCTAAAAACCCCACCCACCTCACAATTCAAATTCAAATACTTTTCCTCCCAAATCTAACCCTTAATAAACAAACCCTACCATCTCTTTCCACTCCTATATAAACTCCTCTTCACACCTTCATTTTCACACATCATAAACACTACTTCTCCCCCTTGGCCGAACCACTAAACCCCTTCTATCTCATCTATTTCTCCTTCTTCTACTCTCTTCTTTCTTCTTTTGCTCGAGGACGAGCAAACCTTCTAAGTTTGGTGTGGTAAAAGTGTTGCTTTTTATTTTTCCATAACCACTTATGGCACCTAAGGCCAGAGAAACCTCTAGAAAGAGGAAAGGGAAGGCAAAAGCTTCAATTTCTGAGTCATGGGAGATGAAGAGATTCATCTCAAAGGTCCATCAAGACCACTTCTATGAAGTTGTGGCCAAGAAGAAGGTGATCTCTGAGGTCCTTTTCAAGCTCAAAAAGAGTGAATATCCAGAGATTCGACATGAGATTCGAAGAAGAGGTTGGGAAATTCTCACCAACCTCATTCAACAAGTCGGGATCTTAATGATTCAAGAGTTCTATGTTAATGCATAGATCACCAAAAACCATGATCAAAGTATGACCCGGGACCCAAAGAATTGGCTCACAATGGTCCGGGGGAAATACTTAGATTTCAATTCGGAAAATGTAAGGTTGGCATTCAACTTGCCAATGATGCAAGGAGAGGCACGGCCCTACACTAGAAGGGTCAACTTTGATCAAAGGTTGGACCAAGTCCTTATGGGCATTTGTGTGGAAGGCGCCCAATGGAGGAGAGATTCAAGAGGGAAGCCGGTTCAACTAAGAAGGCTTGACCTCAAGCCAGTGGCTAAGGGATGGTTGGAGTTCATCCAACGCTCAATCATTCTCACCAGTAACCGGCCTGAAGTTACTATAGACCGGGCTATCATGATCCATAGTATCATGAATGGAGAGGAAGTAGAAGTTCATGAGGTTATATCCCTATAACTCTACAAGGTGGCGAACAAGTCCTCTACTTTGGCAAGGTTAGCCTTCCCTCATCTCATTTGTCACCTCTGCAATTTAGCTGGAATTGACATAGAGGAAGACATCCTCATTGATGAGGACAAGCCCATCACTAAGAAAAGGATGGACCAAGCAAGAGAGCCCACTCATGGACCTCAACAAGAGCATGAGGAAATTCCTCATCATGAAATCCCTGAGATGCCTCAAGGGATGCACATCCCTCCACAAAATTATTGGGAGCAAATTAACACCTCCCTAGGAGAATTAAGTTCCAACATGGGACAACTAAGGGTGGAGCACCAAGAGCATTCCATCCTCCTTCATGAAATTAGAGAAGACCAAAGAGCCATGATGGAGGAGCAACAAAGGCAAGGAAGAGATATAGAGGAGCTCAAGCGTTCCATTGGATCTTCAAGAGGAAGAACTAGTTGCCATCACTAAGGTGGACCCGTTCTTTAATTTCCTTGCTCTTATTTTTCTGTTTCTCGAAAATTATGCTTTATGTTCTATCTATGTTTGTGTCTTTATTTACATGATCATTAGTGTCTTGTGTTTATGCCTTAAAGCTATGAATGTCCTATGAATCCATCACCTTTCTTAATGAAAAATGTTTTTAATTGCAAAAGAACAAAAAGTACATGAATTTCGAATTTTAAAATAGTTTAATTATTTTGATGTGGTGGCAATACTTTTTGTTTTCTGAATGAATGCTTGAACAGTGCATATTTTTGAATTTGTTGTTTATAAATGTTAAAATTGTTGGCTCTTGAAAGAATAATGAAACAGGAGAAATGTTATTGATAATCTGAAAAATCATAAAATTGATTCTTGAAGCAAGAAAAGCAGTGAATACAAAAGCTTGCGAAAATAATAATAATAATAATAATAATAATAAAAGAAAAAAGAAAAAATCAAGCAAAAAAATCCAATAGCCCTTTAAACCAAAAGGCAAGGGTAAAATAAAAAAGGATCCAAGGCTTTGAGCATTAATGGATAGGAGGGCCTGAGTGGCTAAACCAAGCTGTCCCTAACCATGTGCTTGTGGCGTGAAGGTGTCAAGTGAAAAGCTTGAGACTGAGCGGTTAAAGTCGTGGTCCAAAGCAAAAAGAGTGTGCTTAAGAGCTCTGGACACCTCTAATTGGGGACTCTAGCCAAGCTGAGTCACAATCTGAAAAGGTTCACCCAGTTATGTGTCTGTGGCATTTATGTATCCGGTGGTAATACTGGAAAACAAAATGCTTAGGGTCACGGCCAAGAATCATAAAGTAACTGTGTTCAAGAATCAACATACTGAACTAGGAGAATCAATAACACTATCTGAATTCTGAGTTCCTATAGATGCCAATCATTCTGAACTTCCAAGGATAAAGTGAGATGCCAAAACTGTTCAGAAGCAAAATGCTAATAGCCCCACTCATCTAATTAATATTGATATTCATAGATGTTTCCGGAATTCATTTTATATTCTCTTCTTTTTATCCTACTTTGTTTTTAGTTGCTTGGGGACAAGCAACAATTTAAGTTTGGTGTTGTGATGAGCGGATAATTTATACGCTTTTTGGCATTGTTTTTTACATAGTTTTTAGTATGTTTTAGTTAATTTTTAATATATTTTTATTAGTTTTTAAATAAAAATCACATTTCTGGACTTTACTATGAGTTTGTGTATTTTTCTATGATTTTAGGTATTTTCTGGCTGAAATTGAGGGACCTGAGCAAATATCTGATTCAGAGGCTGAAAAAGGACTGCAGATGCTGTTGGATTCTGTCCCTGCTGCACTCGAAATGGATTTTCTCAAGCTACAGAAGCTCAATTGGCACGCTCTCAATTGCGTTGGAAAGTATACATCCTGGGCTTTCCAGAAATATATAATAGTCCATACTTTGCCCGAGTTTTAATAATGCAAACTGGCGTTTAAACGCCCACTTTCTACCCTATTCTGGCGTTAAACGTCAGAACTGGCATAAAAGCTGGAGTTAAACGCCCAAACTGTCACCAGAGCTGGCGTTCAACTCCAAGAAAAGTCTCTACATGTGAAAGCTTCAATGGTCAGCCCAAGCACACACCAAGTGGGCCCGGAAGTGGATTCCTGCATCATTTACTCATTTCTGTAAACCCTAGGTTACTAGTTCATTATAAATAGGACCTTTTACTATTGTATTTTCATCTTCAGATCATTTTTGAGACTATCTTTGTATCACTTTTGATCTCTTGATCACGTTTAGGGGGATGGCCATTTGGCCATGCCTGGACCTTGTTCTTATGTATTTTCAACGGTGGAGATTCTACACCCCATAGATTAAGGTGTGGAGCTCTGCTGTTTTTCATGAATTAATGCAATTACTACTGTTTTTCTATCTGATTCAAGCTTATTCTTGTTCTAAGATATTCATTCGCACACAAGAACATGATGAATGTGATGATTATGTGACACTCATCACCATTCTCACCTATGAACGCGTGCCTGACAACCACTTCCATTCTACATGAAAACGAGCTTGAATGCATATCTCTTAGCCTCGAGATCGGAGTCTTCGTGGTATAAGCTAGAATCAATTGGTAGCATTCTTGAGATCCGGAAAGTCTAAACCTTGTCTGTGGTATTCCGAGTAGGATCTGAGATGGGATGACTGTGACGAGCTTTAAACTCGCGAGTGTTGGGCGTAGTGACAGACGCAAAAGGATCAATGGATCCTATTCCAACATGAGTGAGAACCGACAGATGATTAGCCGTGCGGTGACAGCGCATTTGGACCATTTTCACTGAGAGGACGCACGGTAGCCATTGACAACGATGATCCCCCAACATACAGTTTGCCATGGAAGGGAGTACGCCTGATTGGATGAAAGCAATAGGAAAGCAGAGGTTCAGAAGTAATAAGCATCTCCATACGCTTATCTGAAATCCTACCAATGAATTACATAAGTATTTTTATCTTATTTTTTGTTTTAATTATATTTTAATTATCAAAATCCCATAACCATTTGAATCCGCCTGACTGATATTTACAAGGATGACCATAGCTTGCTTCAAGCTGACAATCTCCGTGGGATCGAGCCTTACTCACGTAAGGTATTACTTGGACGACCCAGTGCACTTGCTGGTTTGCTGCACGGAGTTGTGTGAAAAGTGTGCGATCACGATTTCGTGTACCAAGTTTTTGGCGCCGTTGCCGGGGATTGTTCGAGTTTGGACAACTGACGGTTCATCTTGTTGCTCAAATTAGGTAATTTTATTTTATTTTAAGCTTTAATTTTTTTATTTTATTTTCTAAATTTTTTTTCAAAATTTCTAAGAATGAATTTTAGAGTTTCACGATGATCTGTTAAAGTCTGGCTGGCTGTAAAGCCATGTCTAATCTTTTGGACCGAGGTTTCAACTTATCATCACAAGAGCTTGTTGATTTCTATCAATCTCGTTGTTGAATGTAATGATCTGCTAAAGCTTGGCTGGCCATTGGCCCTGTCTAGTATTTTGGACCGAAGTTTTCACTGAAAGATTGGCTGGCTAATAAGCCATGTCTAATTCCTGGACCAGAGTTTTAGACTAACATTGCATGATTCCTGGAATTCTCATTAAGAATTTTGAATTCCTTATTTTCTTTTTCCAAATTATTTTTGAAAAATACAAAAAAAAATTATAAAATTATAAAAATAATAAATATTTTGTGTTTCTTGTTTGAGTCTAGTGTCAAATTTTAAGTTTGGTGTCAATTGCATGTTTTTCCTTTTCTTGCATTTTTTGAAATTTTATGCATGATGTTCTTTGTTGATCTTTAAGTTGTTCTTGATGATTTTCATTGTTCTGATCTTTAAACTATCCTGTTTGGTGTCTTTTGTTGTTTCTCATATGCATTTTCAAATTGTTATTGTCCCTAGTATACAAACTTCAAAGTTTGGTGTCTTGCATGCATTATTTGTTTTGATCTTGATTTTCCATGTTTTGTTTCATTCTGTTGTTTTTCTTTTTCATCATTAAAATTTTCAAAATTATGTCTTTTCAAGTCAATAATACAGAGAATTGAAGATTCAGAACATTCAGTAGAGGAATTATAGAGAAAAAACTGGGCGTTCAAAACGCCCAGTGAGGAAGGAAAACTGGTGTTTAAACGCCAGCCAGGGTACCTGGCTGGGCGTTAAACGCCCAGGAAGGTAGTATTTTGGGCGTTAAACACCAAAATGGATACCATTCTAGGCGTTTAACGCTAGAACAACACAAGGGAGGCAAGTTAGTTTTTAATTCAAATCTTTTTCAAAAATTAAATCTTTTTCAATTTTCTTTTTAATATTTTCAAAAATTCCAAATTGATTTTCAAAATCTTTTTCTTATCTTTATTTCACATTTTTTTTCAAAATTAATGCTAATATTTAATGTGGTTGATTAAAACATCTCAAGTTGTTACTTGCCTATTAAGAAAGGTTCAATCTTAAAATTTTAAAAATCATATCTTTTAGTTTCTTGTTAGTCAAGAAATCAACTTTAATTTTCAAAATCAAATCTTTTTAAATTGTTTTTCAATCATATCTTCTTAATCATATCTTCTCAACCACATCTTTTTCAAAATAATTTTCAATCATATCTTTTTGATTGCTAATTTCAAAATCTTTTTCAAAATCACTTAACCACTTTCTCACTTTTAATTTTTGAAAACCATCAACCACATTTTCAAAATTCTTTTTTTAATTTAAAATTTTAGTTTTATTTAAAATTTTTTTTTCGAAAACTCTTCTCCCTCCTCACCTTTTTCTATTTAAGGACTAACACTCCCCCTCTTTTAGTAATTCGGACTCACTCATTCTCTATAAGTTTGAATTCTCCTCTCTACCTCATCCTTTTATCCTTTTTTTCCTCTGACACCTCAAAGAATCTCTATGCTGTGACATAGAGGATTCCATACTTTCTTGTTCTCTTCTCTTTCATATGAGCAAGAATAAGGACAAAGGTATTCTTGTTAAAGCTGATCCTGAATCTGAATGGACCTTGAAGAGAAAGCTAAGAGAAGCTAAAGCATAACTCTCTGGAGAGGACCTAACATAAATTTTCGAAAGATAAGAAGATATGGCAGCCGAAAATAACAACAATGCCAACAATGCAAGGAAGATGCTTGGTGACTTCATTGCACCTTCTTCTGACTTCTGTGGAAGAAGCATCTCAATCCCTGCAATTCGAGCAAACAACTTTGAGCTCAAACCTCAATTAGTTTCTCTAATGTAGCAGAATTGCAAGTATCATGGACTTCTATTGGAAGATCCTCATCAGTTTTTAGCTGAATTCTTGCAAATCTATGACACTGTTAAGACCCATGGGGTTGACCCTGAGGTCTACAAACTTATGCTCTTCCCTTTTGCTGTAAGAGACAGAGCTAGGACATGGTTGGACTCACAACCTAAAGAAAGCTTGAACTCTTGGGAAAAGCTGGTCAATGCCTTCTTTTCAAAGTTCTTTCCACCTCAAAAATTGAGTAAGCTTAGAGTGGAAGTCCAAATCTTCAGACAGAAGGAAGGCGAATCCCTCTATGAAGCTTGGGAAAGATACAAGCAATTGATCAGAAGGTGTCCTTCTGGCATGCTTTCAGAATGGAGCATCATATACATATTCTATGATGGTCTGTCTGAATTGTCCAAGATGTCATTGGACAACTCTGCTGATGGATCTCTTCATCTGAAAAAGACGCCTGAAGAAGCCCAGGAACTCATTGAAATGGTTGCAAATAACCAATTCATGTACACTTCTGAAAGGAATCCTGTGAATAATGGGACAACTCAGAAGAAAGGAGTTCTTGAGATTGATACTCTGAATGTCATATTAGCTCAGAACAAAATATTGACTCAGCAAGTCAATATGATTTCTCAGAGTCTGTCTGAAATGCAAGCTGCAATAGGCAGTACTAAGGAAGCTTCTGCTGAAGAAGAAGCTTATGACACTGAGAATCGTGGAATGGAAGAAGTGAATTACATGGGAGATTTCTATGGAAACACTTACAATCCTTCATGGAGGAATCATCCTAACCTCTCATGGAAGGATCAACAGAAGCCTAATCAAGGCTTCAATAATAATAATGGTGGACGAAACAGGTTTAGCAATAGCAAACCTTTTCCATCATCTTCTCAGCAACAGACAGAGAATTTTGAGCAGAGTCTCTCTAGCTTAGCAGCCATAGTCTTTGATCTATCTAAAACCACACTAAGTTTCATGACTGAAACAAGGTCCTCCATTAGAAATTTGGAGGCACAAGTGGGTCAGCTTAGTAAGAAAGTTACTGAACTCCCTCCTAGTACTCTCCCAAGTAATACAGAAGAAAATCCAAAAAGAGAGTGCAAGGCCATAAACACGTCCCACATGGCCGAACCTGTAGAGGAGAGAAAGGCAGTGATATCCACTGAGAAAGACCTCAATGGACGTCCACTAGCCTCCAAAGAGTTCCCTAATGAGGAACCAGAGGAATCTGAGGCTCACACGGAGACCATAGAGATTCCATTGAACCTACTTCTGCCATTCATGAGCTCTGATGAGTATTCTTCCTCTGAAGAGGATGAAGATATTACTGAAGAGGAAGTTGCTAAGTACCTTGGAGCAATCAAGAAGCTGAATCTCAAGTTATTTGGTAACGAGACTTGGGAGGACGAACCTCCATTGCTCATCAATGAACTGAGTACCTTGGTTAGGTAGAAATTACCTCAGAAGAAACCGGACCCCGGAAAATTCTTCATACCCTATACCACAGGCACCATGACCTTTGAAAAGGCTCTGTGTGACCTAGGGTCAAGTATAAACCTCATGCCCCTCTCTGTAATGGAGAAACTAGGGATCTTTGAGGTGAAAGCTGCAAGAATCTCACTAGAGATGGCAGAAAATTCAAGGAAACATGCTTATGGACTTGTAGAGGATGTCTTGGTAAAGGTTGAAGGCCTCTACATCTCTGCTGTCTTCATAATCCTAGACACTGGGAAGATTATGGATGAATCCATCGTCCTTGGCAAACCCTTCCTAGCCACAGCAAAAGCTGTGATTGATGTTGACAGAGGAGAGCTGCTCATTCAAGTGAATGAGGCATGCCTTGTGTTTAAGGCTCAAAGATCTCCTTATACACACATGAAGAAGAAGCATGCCAAGCTTCTTTCAATACAGAGTCAAACAGAGCCCCCAAATTCAAACTCTAAGTTTGGTGTTGGGAGGCCATCATCATGCTCTGAGTATCTGTGAGGCTCCATGAGAGCCCACTGTCAAGCTATTGACATTAAAGAAGCGCTTGTTGGGAGGAAACCCAATCTTTACTTATCTATGTTAAATTTCTATTTTCTATTGTTATTTTATGTTTTCTTTAGGTTGATGATCATGTGAAGTCACAAAAACAACTGAAAAAGCAAAAATAGAATGAAAAACAGCATTAAAAATAGCACACCCTGGAAGACGATCTTACTGGCGTTTAAACGCCAGTAAAGGTAGCAAAATGGACGTTAAACGCCCAGTCTGGCACCATTCTAGGTGTTTAAACGCCAGAAAAGGGCACCAGACTGAGCGTTTAACGCCAGAAAAGGGCACAAAGCTGGCGTTTAATGCTAGAAAGAAAAGAAAAGCTGGCATTAAATGCCAGAAATGGGCAGCAACCTGGCGTTTAACGCCAGGATTGGCACTCCAAGTGGTGTTTACACGCCAAAATGGTGCAGGGATGAGAAATCCTTGATACCTCAGGATCTGTGGACCCCACAAGATCCCCACCTACCTCAACTTTCTCTCTCTCTTCTTCACACCTTCCCATAACACCCTTACCCAAATACCCCTCACTAATCACCTCCATTTCTCTTCCACATCATCTTTTCACCAATCACTTACACCCACTCTTCCCCAAAAACCCCACCCACCTCACAATTCAAATTCAAATACTTTCCCTCCCAAACCTAATCCCTAATACACAAACCCTACCCTCTCTTTCCAATCCTATATAAACCCCTCTTCACTCCTTCGTTTTCACACATCATAAACACTACTTCTCCCCCATGGCCGAACCACTAAACCCCCTCTATCTCCTCTATTTCTTCTTCTTCTACTCTCTTCTTTCTTTTTTTGCTCGAGGACGAGCAAACCTTTTAAGTTTGGTGTGGTAAAACCGTTACTTTTTGTTTTTCCATAACCACTACTGGAACCTAAGGCCGGAGAAACCTCTAGAAAGAAGAAAGAGAAGGCAAAAGCTTCCATCTCTGAGTCATGGAAGATAGAAAGATTCATCTCAAAGGTCCATCAAGACCACTTCTATGAAGTTGTGGCCAAGAAGAAGGTGATCCCTGAGGTCCCTTTCAAGCTCAAAAAGTGTGAATATCCGGAGATCCGACATGAGATTCGAAGAAGAAGTTGGGAATTTCTCACCAACCCTATTGAACAAGTCAGGAGCTTAATGGTTTAAGAGTTCTCTGCTAATGCATGGATCTCCAAAAACCATGATCAAAGTATGAACCCAGACCCAAAGAATTGGCTCACAATGGTCCAGGGGAAATACTTAGATTTCAGTCCGGAAAATGTAAGGTTGTTATTCAACTTGCCAATGATGCAAGGAGATGTATGCCCCTACACTAGAAGGGCCAACTTTGATCAAAGGTTGGACCAAGTCCTTATGGACATTTGTGTGGAAGACGCCCAATGGAAGAAAAATTCAAGAGGGAAGCCGGTTCAACTAAGAAGGCTTGACCTCAAGCCAGTGGCTAGGGGATGGTTGGAGTACATCCAACGCTCAATCATTCCAACTAGCAACCGGTATGAAGTTACTATAGACCGGGCTATCATGATCCATAGCATCATGAGGAGAGGAAGTAGAAGTTCATGAGGTTATATCCCAAGAACTCTACAAGGTGGCAGACAAGTCCTCTACTTTGGCAAGGTTAGCCTTCCCTCATCTCATTTGTCACCTCTGCAATTCAGCTGGAATTGACATAGAGGAAGACATCCTCATTGATGAGGACAAGCCCATCACTAAGAAAAGGATGGAGCAAGCAAGAGAGCCCACTCATGGACCTCAATAAGAGCATGAGGAAATTCCTTATCATGAAATCCCTGAGATGCCTCAACGGATGCACCTCCCTCCACAAAATTATTGGGAGCAAATTAATACCTCCCTAGGAGAATTAAGTTCCAACATGTGACAACTAAGGGTGGAGCACCAAGAGCATTCCATCCTCCTTCATGAAATTAGAGAACACCAAAGAGCCATGAGGGAGGAGCAACAAAGGCAAGGAAGAGATATAGAGGAGCTCAAGCGTTCCATTGGATCTTCAAGAGGAAGAACTAGCCGCCATCACTAAGGTGGACCCGTTCTTTAATTTCCTTGCTCTTATTTTTCTGTTTTTCGAAAATTATGCTTTATGTTCTATCTATGTTTTTGTCTTTATTTACATGATCATTAGTGTCTAGTGTTTATGCCTTAATGAAAAACGTTTTTAATTGCAAAAGAACAAGAAGTACATGAATTTTGAATTTTAAAATAGTTTAATTATTTTGATGTGGTGGCAATACTTTTTGTTTTCTAAATAAATGCTTGAACAGTGCATATTTTTTAATTTGTTGTTTATGAATGTTAAAATTGTTGGCTCTTGAAAGAATAATGAAACAGGAGAAATGTTATTGATAATCTGAAAAATCATAAAATTAATTCTTGAAGCAAGAAAAAGCAATGAATACAAAAGCTTGCAGAAAAAAAATAATAAAAATAAAAGAAAAAAGAAAAAAGCAAGCAGAAAAAGCCAATAGCCCTTTAAACCAAAAGGCAAGGGTAAAATAAAAAAGGATCCAAGGCTTTGAGCATTAATGGATAGGCGGGCCTAAAGGAATAAAATCCTGGCCTAAGTACGAGAGTATATCTTGGAAAAGAAGTAAGCATGGATTGAAAGAGAAATAGTAGTCCTTGCATTTATTCATGAAGAACAGCAGAGCTCCGCACCTTAATCTGTGAGTTGTAGAAACTCCCCCATAGAAAATACATAAAAGAAAAGAGGTCAAGGCATCGCCGAATGGCCAGCCTCCAAATCCAAGGATGATCAGATTATCAGCTCAAAAACTCCCATATACAATAGTAAAAAGTGCTATTTATACTAAACTAGTTACTAGGGATTACAGAAAATAAGTAACTAAGTGCAGATAGTGCAGAAATCCACTTTCGGGGTCCACTTGGTGTGTGCTTGGACTGAACATTGAAGCTTTCACGTGCATAGGCCATTCTTGGAGTTAAACGCCAGCTTGGGTGCCAGTTTGGGCGTTTAACTCCAGTTCTGGTGCCAGTTCTGGCGTTTTACTCCAGAAAAAGGGTCTTTAGTGGGCGTTTGAACGCCAGTTTGGGCCATCAAATCTCGGGCAAAGTATGGGCTATTATATATTTCTGGAAAGCCCATAATGTCTACTTTCTAACGTAATTGAGAACGCGCCAATTGGGTATCTGCAGCTCCAGAAAATCTACTTCAAGTGCAGAAGGGTCAGAATCCAACATCATCTACAATCTTTTCTCAGCCTCTAAATAAGATTTTTGCTCAGATCCCTCAATTTCAGCTAGAAAATACCTGAAATCACAAAAAAACACACAAACTCATAATAAAGTCCAGAAATGTGATTTTTGCATAAAAACTAATAAAAATATAATAAAAAGTAACTAAAACATACTAAAAACTATGTAAAAACAATGCCAAAAAGGGTATAAATTATCCGCTCATCACAACACCAAACTTAAATTGTTGCTTGTCCCCAAGCAACTAAAGACAAAATAGGATAAAAAGAAGAGAAAATATAATAAATCTCAAAAATATCAATGAAGATTAGTTTCAATTAGATGAGCGGGACTAGTAGCTTTTTGCTTCTGAACAGTTTTGGCATCTCACTTTATCCTTTGAAGTTCAGAATGATTGGCATCTATAGGAACTCAGAATTCAGATAGTGTTATTGATTCTCCTATTTGAGTATGTTGATTCTTGAACACAGCTACTTTATGAGTCTTGGCCGTGACCCTATGCATTTTGTTTTCCAGTATTACCACCGGATACATAAATGCCACAGACACATAACTGGGTGAACCTTTTCAGATTGTGACTCAGCTTTGCTAGAGTCCCCAGTTAGAGGTGCCCAGAGCTCTTAAGCACACTCTTTTTGCTTTGGACCACAACTTTAACCGCTCAGTCTCAATCTTTTCACTTGTCACCTTCACGCCACAAGCACATGGTTAGGGACAGCTTGATTTAGCCGCTTAGGCCAGGATTTTATTCCTTTGGGCCCTCCTATCCATTAATGCTCAAAATCTTTGATCATTTTTACCCTTGCCTTTTAGTTTAAAGGGTTATTGGCTTTTTCTGCTTGCTTTTTGTTTTTCTTTCTTTTTTTTATTTTTTGCCATTTTTTTCGCAAGCTTTGTGTTCTTCACTGCTTTTTCTTGCTTCAAGAATCAATTTTATGATTTTTCAGATTATCAATAACATTTCTTTTTTTTTCATTATTCTTTCAAGAGCCAACAATTTTAACATTCATAAACTTCACTATAAAAAATATGCACTGTTCAAGCATTCATTTAGAAAACAAAAAGTATTACCACCACATTAAAATAATTAAACTATTTTCAAGATAGAATTCGAAACTCATGTACTTCTTTTTCTTTTTTAGAAAACATTTTTCATTTAAGAAAGGTAATGGATTCATGGAACATTCATAGCTTTAAGACATAGACACTAAACACTAATGATCATGTAATAAAGACAAAAACATAGACAAAACATAAGGCATAGAAAACCGAAAAATAGGAAAATAAGAACAAGGAAATTAAAGAACAGGTCCACCTTAGTGACGGCGGCTAGTTCTTCCTCTTGAAGATCCTATGGAGTGCTCTTGGTCCTCCATCCTTAATTGCCCCATGTTGGAACTCAATTCTCCTAAAGAAGTGTTGAGTTTCTCCCAATAGTTGTGTCGAGGAAAATGCATCCCTTGAGGTATCACAGGGATTTCTTGATAAGGAACTTCCTCATGCTCTTGTTGAGGTCCATGAGTGGGCTCTCTTGTTTGATCCATCCTCTTTTTAGTGATGGCCTTGTCCTCTTCAATGAGGATGTCTTCCTCTATGACAATTCCAGCTGAATTGCATAGGTTACAGATGAGATGAGGGAAGGCTAACCTTGCCAAAGTGGAGGGCTTGTTCGCCACCTTGTACAGTTCTAGAGGCATGATCTCATGAACTTCTACTTCCTTTTCCTTCATGATACTATGGATCATGATAGCCCGGTCTATTGTAACTTCAGACTGGTTGCTAGTAGGAATGATAGAGCGTTGGATGAACTCCAACCATCCCCTAGCCACAGGTTTGAGATCAAGCCTCCTCAGTTGAATCGGCTTGCCTTTGGAGTCTCTCTTCCATTGAGCTCCTTCCACACAGATGTCCATGAGGACTTGGTCCAACCTTTGATCAAAGTTGACCCTTCTAGTGAAAGGGTGAGGATTTCCTTGCATTATCGGCAAGTTGAATGCCAACCTCACATTTTCCGGACTGAAATCCAAGTAATTCCCCCGAACCATTGTGAGCCAATTCTGTGGGTTCGGGTTCACACTCTGATCATGGTTCTTAGTGATCCATGCATTGGCATAGAACTCTTGAACCATTAAGATTCTGACTTGTTGGATGGGGTTGGTGAGAGCTTCCCAACCTCTTCTTCGAACCTCACGTCGGATCTCTGGATATTCACTCTTTTTGAGCATGAAGAGGACCTCGGGGATCACCTTTTTCTTGGCCACAACTTCATAGAAGTAGTCTTGATAGACCTTTGAGATGAATCTCTCCATCTTCCATGACTCGGAGGTGCCATTAATGGTTATGGAAAAACAAAAAGCAAAGCTTTTTTCTACACCAAACTTAAAAGGTTTGCTCGTCCTCGAGCAAAAGAAGAAAGAAATGAGGAGAAGAAGAAGAAATAGAGGAGATAGAGGGGAGTAGTGAATTCGGCCAAGGGGGTTTAAGTGTTTATGATGTGTGAAATTGAAGGTGGTATGGACGGGTATTTATAGGGTAAAAGAGAGGTTGAATTCGTGTAAGAGGGGGTTGGGTTTGGGAGGGAAATGTTTTGAATTTGAATGGTGAGGAAGGTTGGGTTTTATGATGGATGGATGTGAGTGGTGAAGAGATTATGGGGAAGAGTGTTATGGAGAGGTGTGAAGAGGAGAGAGAGTGAGTTGGGATAGGTGGGGATCCTGTGGGGTCCACAGATCCTGAGGTGTCAAGGAATTCTGCTCCCTGCACCTTTCTGGCATTTAAACGCCCTCTGTGTGCCATTTCTGGCGTTTAACACCATCTCTGCTACCTTTTCTGGCATTAAACGCCAAGCTGATGCCCTTTTCTGGCATTTAACGCCCACCAGACACCCTTTTTTTGGCGTTAAACGCCAGTCTATCTGCCAATTTTGGCGTTTAACACCAGCCAGACACCAGACACCCTTTTCTGGCGTTTAACACCAGTCTGTCTACCAATTCTGGCGTTTAACGCCCAGAATGCTGCCAAACTGGGCGTTAAATGCCCATTTTTCTATCCTTACTGGCGTTTAAACGCCAGTAAGCCTGTCCTCTAGTGTGTGCTATTTTTGATGCTATTTTTTATTCCGCTTTAATTTTGCAGCTGTGTTTATGAGTTCACATGATCATCAACCTAAAGAAAACATAAAATAATAATGGAAAATGAAATGAAAAAGTAATTAACATAGATAAATAAGATTGGGTTGTCTCCCAATAAGCGCTTCTTTAATGTCAATAGCTTGACAGTGAGCTCTTAGAGAGCTTCACAGAGACTCAGAGCTTAATGGTGGCCTCCCAACACCAAACTTAGAAGTTGAGTGTGCGGGCTCTGTTTGACTCTGTATTGAGAGAAGCTTTTCATTCTTCCTCTCCATGGTTATAGAAGAAGATCCTTGAGCCTTAAACACAAGGTAGTCCTCATTCAATTGAAGGACTAACTCTCCTCTGTCTATATCAATCACAGCCCTTGCTGTGGCTAGGAAGGGTCTTTCAAGGATTATGGATTCATCCTCATCCTTGCCAGTGTCTAGGATTATGAAGTCAGCAGGGATGTACATGCCTTCAACCTTCACTAAGACATCCTCTACAAGTCCATAAGCCTGTTTCATTGATTTGTCTGTCATCTTTAGTAAGATTCTTGCAGCTTGTACCTCAAAGATCCCTAGTTTCTCCATTACAGAGAGTAGCATGAGGTTTATTCCTGACCCCAGGTCACACAGAGCCTTCTCAAAGGTCAGGGTGCCTATGGTACAAGGTATTAAAAACTTTTCGGGATCTGGTTTCTTCTAAGGTAATTTCTGTTGAACCAAGGCATTCAGTTCATTAATGAGCAATGGAGGTTTATCGTCCCAAGTCTCATTACCAAATAACTTGGCATTCAGCTTCATGATTGCTCCTAGATAATGAGCAACTTGCTCTTCAAGAATATCTTCATCCTCTTCAGAGGAGAAATACTCATCAGAGCTCATGAATGGCAACAGTAAGTTTAGTGAAATCTCTATGATCTCTGTATGAGCCTCAAATTCCTTTGGTTCCTCAATAGGGAACTCCTTATTGGCTAGTGGACGTCCATTGAGGTCTTCCTCACTGGAAATCACTGCCTCTTCCTCCTCTATAGGTTCGGCCATTTTGGTTATATTGATGGCCTTGCGCTCTCTCTTTGGATTCTCTTATGTATTGCTTGGGAGATTACTATGAGGGATTTCAGTAACCTTTTTACTCAGCTGACCCACTTGTGCCTCCAAATTTCTGATGGAGGACCTTGTTTCAGTCATGAAACTGAGAGTGGTCTTAGATAGATCAGAGATTATAGTTGCTAAGTCATAGAGGCTCTGCTTAGAATTCTTTGTTTGTTGCTCAGAAGATGATGGAAAAGGCTTGCTATTTCCAAATCAAATTTTCCCACCATTATTATTATTGAAGCCTTGATTAGGCTTCTGCTGATCCTTCCATGAAAAATTAGGATGATTCCTCCATGAAAGATTGTAAGTGTTTCCATAGGATTTTCCCATGTAATTCACTTTTTCCATTGCAGGATTCTCAGGGTCATAAGCTTCTTCTTCAGAGGAAGCTTCTTTAGTACTGCCGGATGCAGCTTGCATTCCAGTCAGATTTTGAGAAATTATATTGACTTGCTGAGTCAATATTTTATTCTGAGCCAATATGGCATTCAGAGTATCAATCTCAAGAACTCCTTTCTTCTCAGTCATCCCATTATTCACAGGATTTCTTTCAGAAGTATACATGAACTGGTTATTTGCAACCATCTCAATGAGTTCTTGGGCTTCTACAGGGGTTTGCTTCAGATGAAGAGATCCACCAGCAGAATGGTCTAATGAATCTTGGATAATTCAGACTGACCATCATAGAATATACATAAGATGCTCCATTCTGAAAGCATGTCAGAAGGACACCTTCTGATCAATTGCTTGTATCTTTCCCAAGCTTCATAGAGGGATTTACCTTCCTTCTGTCTGAAGGTTTGTACTTCTAATTTAAGCTTGCTCAATTTTTGAGGTGGAAAGAATTTGGCCAAGAAAGCATTGACGAACTTTTCCCAAGAGTTTAGGCTTTCTTTAGGTTGTGAGTCCAACCATATCCTGGCTCTGTCTCTTACAGCAAAAGGGAAAAGGATAAGTCTGTAAACCTCAGGATTAACCCCATTGGTCTTAACAGTGTCACAGATTTGCAAGAATTCAGCTAAGAACTGATGAGGATCTTCCAATGGAAGTCCATGAAACTTGCAATTCTGCTGCATTAGAGATACTAATTGAGGCTTAAGCTCAAAGTTGTTTGCTCCAATTACAGGAATTGAGATTCTTCTTCCATAGAAGTCAGAAGTTGGTGCAGTAAAGTCACCAAGCACCTTCCTTGCATCTCCACCATTGTTGTTGTTTTTGGCTGCCATGTCTTCTTTTTTTTTGAAAATTTCTGTTAAGTCCTCTCCAGAGTGTTGTGCTTTAGCTTCTCTTAGCTTCCTCTTCAGAGTCCTTTCAGGTTCAGGATCAGCTTCAACAAGAATGTCCTTATCCTTGTTCCTGCTCATATGAAAAAGAAGAGAACAGAAAAGAAGAGGAATCCTCTATGTCACAGTATAGAGATTCCTTTATGTGAGTATAAGAACAGAAGAATAGAAGAGTGAGGTAGAGAGAAGAAATTCGAACACAGAGAGGGAGAGAGGGTTCGAATTATAAGTAGGAGAGAAGCGTTAGTAAATAAATAAATAAATAGAAAGAGATGAGAGAGAGAGTATCCGAATTTTTAAAAGAGGGAGAAGAGAAATATTTTTTATTTAATTAATTAAGTTAGAATTCAAAAATAAAAAAAATAAAATAAAATTAGAATTTTAAAACAATTAGTTAATTAAAAAGAATTTTAAAAAAGTGGTTATTGATTTTCGAAAATGAGAAGTGAAAAAATAGTTAAGTAATTTTGAAAAAGATAAGAAATAGTAAACTTTTAAAATTAAAACAAACAAGTCAAGTAGTTAGTTGAAAAAGATTTGAAAATAAATTTTGAAAAGATGAGAAGTTAAAAAAAGATTTTGGAATTAAATTTTGAAAAAGATATGATTGAAATTTATTTTGAAAAAGAAATTTAAAAAGATTTGATTTTGAAAATTAAATTTGACGACTTGACTAACAAGAAACTAAAAGATATGATTCTAGAATTTAAAGATTGAACCTTTCTTAACAGGAAAGTAACAAACTTTAAATTTTTGAATCAAATCATTAATTGTTAGTAAAGATTTCGAAAATATGAAATAAAAATATGAAAATTATTTTGAAAATTTACTTTGAAGAACTTTCAAAAAACATGAAAGAAAAATGAAAAAGATTTAATTTTTGAAAAAGATGTGAAAAGATAAAATTTTTAAATTTTTAAAAATTTTTTAGTAAGTCAACCAAAAATTTCGAAATTTATGAGTAAAATAAGGGAAAGATATTATTTTTGATTTTTTTGAATTAATGAGGAAAGAGAAAAACAACAAAATGTCACAAGACATAAAAATTTAAGATCAAAACAAATAATGCATGCAAGAACACTTTGAATGTCAAGATGAACACTAAGAACACTTTGAAGATCAAGATGAACATCAAGAACATATTTTTGGAAAATTTTTAAGAAAAGAAACACATGCAAGACACCAAACTTAAAAAATTTTTTAATGTTTAGACACTATGAATTCGAAAATGCATATGAAAAACAACAAAAAGCACAAAACAAGAAAATCACAAGATTAAACACAGAAAATCATCAAGAACAACCTGAAGATCAAGAAAGAACACATGATGAATTTTCGAAAATTTAAGAAAAATAAAAAACATGCAATTGACACCAAACTTAAAATTTGACACAAGACTCAAACAAGAAACACAAAATTTTTTTTGGTTTTATGATTTTATTAATTTTTTGTATTTTTCGAAAAAATTTTGGAAAAAAAAATAAAGAAATTCAAAATTTTTAATAAGAATTCCAGGATTCGTGCAATGTTAGTCTAAAGTTTCGGTCCAAAAGAATCAGACATGGCCAAATGGCCAGCCAAGCTTTAGCATAACAATTATAGACATGTCCTTTCTACAATGGAAAGTGGAAACCTCTGTCCAAAAGATTAGACATGGCTTAACAGCCAGCCAGGCTTTAACATATCTCAAGAATCTCTAGAATTCATTCTTAAAAATTCTGAAGAACAATTTTTTTTTGTTTTTTCGAAA
Source organism: Arachis ipaensis (assembly GCF_059453495.1). Lineage (NCBI taxonomy): Eukaryota > Viridiplantae > Streptophyta > Magnoliopsida > Fabales > Fabaceae > Arachis > Arachis ipaensis. The sequence goes on along the minus strand of NC_142442.1, from coordinate 76,817,239 downwards.
ATAAAAATAAAAAGCTTAAACATAAAATAAAATTACCCAATCTAAGCAACAAGATGAACCGTCAATTGTCCAAACTCGAACAATCCCCAGCAGCGGCGCCAAAAACTTAGTGCACGAAATTGTGATTCACACTTTTCACAACTCCGCACAACTAACCAGCAAGTGCACTGGGTCGTCCAAGTAATACCTTACGTGAGTAAGGGTCGATCCCACGAAGATTGTCGGCTTGAAGCAAGCTATGGTCATCTTGTAAATCTCAGTCAGGCGGATTCAATTGGTAATGAGATTTATATAATTAAAAGATAAATAAAACATAAAATAAAATAAAGATACTTATGTAATTCATTGGTGGGAATTTCAGATAAGCGTTTGTTGCTTCTGAACCTCTGCTTTCCTATTGTCTTCTTCCAATCATGCGTGCTCCCTTCCATGGAAAGCTGTATGGTCCTCTCGGATGAAAAATACCAGGCATAGTTTCTGCACCGCTAATCAACTGTCGGATTTCTCGTCTCGGATGAAAAATACCAAGTATAGCTACTGCACGGCTAATCATCTGTCGGTTCTCACCAGCGTCAGAATAGGATCTCTCTATCCTTTTGCACACTGTCACTGCGCCTAACATTCATGAGTTTGAAGCTCGTCACAGTTCCTACTCGGAATACCACAGACAAGGTTTAGACTTTTCGGATCTTAGGAATGCTGCCAATGGTTCTATCCTATACCACGAAAGTTCTAATCTCACGGATTCGGATGCTCTGTTGTCAGGAGAGACAATGAAAATCGTGGATTAGAGACCCAAGAGAATATACTCCATTTGTCGTCCAATGACTACGTTGAACATCATGTAGACCGCTTGTGGTTGTCAGGCACGCGGATCTTGGCTAAGCGAGTAACGAAGATAGTGTGTGATTGTCACAGGTCACCCCTTCATTCTGACATAACTGAATTAAGTATGAGAGTATATCTTGGAGAAGAAGTAAGCGTGAATTGAATGAGAAACAATAGTCCTTGCATTAATTCATGAAGAACAACAAACCTTAATCTATGAGGTGTAGAAACTCCACCGTAGAAAATACGTAAGAGAAAAGAGGTCTAGGCATGGCCAAATGGCCAGCCTCCAAATCCAAGGATGATCAGATGATCAGCTCAAAAACTCCCAAATACAATAGTAAAAAGTGCTATTTATACTAAACTAGTTACTAGGAATTACAGAAAATAAGTAACTAAGTGCAAATAGTGCAGAAAACCACTTTCGGGGCCCACTTGGTGTGTGCTTAGGCTGAGCATTGAAGCCTTCACGTGCATAGGCCATTCTTGGAGTTAAACGCTAGCTTGGGTGCCTGTTTGGGCGTTTAACTGCAGTTCTGGTGCCAGTTCTGGCGTTTTACTCTAGAAAAGGGTCTTTGGTTGGCGTTTGAACGCTAGTTTGGGCCATCAAATCTCGGGCAAAGAATGGACTATTATACATTGCTGGAAAGCCCAAGATTTTTTACCTCCACATTGCTTTCCATCTCATCGGGAGAAGGTTCTTCATGCTCAAAGGATTCTTCACCACTAAGACTAGATGCTTAATCTTCAATCCCACGGGAACTCAATTCTTGCTCTATCCCATCCAAGTCTTCATAAGGGATATGCCTTGGAGGTTGTGCACATTCCTCCTTAGCATCAAGTTCAATCTTCTTGGAGGGTTTTTCTTCAACTCTATGTTCCCAAGGTAGTTCCGCATCTCCCAAGTCTTCAACCACTTCTTCCTTGTCTTCAACAATTAAAGCTTCCTCCAATTGTTCCAATACAAAGCAACTTCTCTCATTCTCCACCGGAGTTTCCAATCTCTCCTTTATGCTACGCTCTTCATTAGGTTCTCCACATGTAGCCATGGGAGTTCCTTGAGTGTTCAAGCATCGGGATGCTAACCGGTTTACCACCTTGTCCAAGGTGGCTGTGAATTGTTGCACATCCATTTTCATCTCCTCTTGTCCTTGAACAAGAACATCAAGGATGTCATCCATTGGAGGTTGGGGTGGATGGAAGGGTTCATCATTTTGAAGGAAGGACTCATAGTAGGAAGGTGGTTCCTCTTGGTAGAGTTGTGGTGGTTCAATACTTTCTACTCTTTCCACTTGTTGCACAACACGCTCCATAGTTGCTTGAAATTGATCCAATGCTTCCTTGAGACGATCCCTTGACTCTTGTTCCTCTTGGATATCATGAGTAGGATCATATGGCTCTTGGATCGATAGACATGAGTATTTTTCCATGGGAGGTTGTAGTGGAAAGTAGTATTTATCTTGTGGTTGAAAATTTTCATACATTGGAGGTAGTTCATCATGGTAATAGTATGGAGGAGGTAGCTCTTGAAAATGTTGATGTTGGAATGGTGGTGGCTCTATATGTGGTTCATATGACTCATATGATTGTTGGAATGGTGGATATAGATTAGGGTCATAAGAAGGTGGTTGGTAAGAAGGGGCTTGTCAGTATGGTTGAGGGTTATGTTGTGGATATGGTTCATAGGCATATGGTGGTGGTTCTTGAAAGTCACAAGGAGATTCACCATAGCCATTGGATTGGTATGTATCATAGAATGGCTCTTGTTCATAGTGCATTGGTGGAGGTTGTTGCCATGAAGATTGATCATATGCATATGGCTCCTCCCACCTTTGGTTATCCCATCCTTGATGCATATCTTCATTGTAGTTCCCATTTCCTACAACATAGTTGTAATCACACTCATAGCCAAAGTGAGAATTCATGATGGCAAGAGGAAAGGAAAATAAAATAAAAAAAGAGCAAAGAAAACCAAATCCTAAAACTAGCAAGAACTAACAAAAGCAAACATATTCACACTATTCACATATATACAATAACCAATAACACAACACCATTGCAGTTCCCCAGCAACGGCGCCATTTTGATGAACGGATTTTTGATGGTTTAGAATTCACAATAAACTCTCGTTGCAAGTATAGTTTCTAAACCAAACAATAATCCTTTCATACAAAAATTTTGTTTGTCACAAGTACAAATCCCTAAATTTATAAACCGAAGTAATGGAACATCGGGTCATTCTCCCTAGGAATTGCGATAAAGTGTCTTGTTATTGGTTATGAGATATTTTGGGGTTTTTGGGATAAGAGACAAGAAAAGTAAATGGCAATGAAAGTAAACTAACAGCTAAAAAGGTCTTGGCAAGGTTTGGTGGTCAAGGATCTCTATCCTAATCACTAACCACAACATGAGAATTGGCAAGGATTAATCCCATTAAGTTATCCTCTAAGTCCATAAGTCCATAAGTCCTAGTTCTCCACCAATTCAATTAGTGAGATCTAGAGTTAATGGCTTCCAATCATCAATTACTTGGACATTAGTAACTCAAGAGTTTCTAAGTTACCCTCTCAAGCCAAGAGCATAAAATTCTACTCTAAAATCCAACCAAGCATTTTATCAAACACTTGGAAGGTATAAAAGGAAAGCATAGTAAAATTTCAAGGAAAGTAAAACTACACTACTCAATTGCAAGGAATTAACCAACAATAAAGAAAATCAACAATAAAGGAACATGAATCATAAATTACATTAAAGGAAAATGGAAGAAAAAAGTGCATCAACATAAAGGTAGAAAATTACAAGAATTAAATGCTAAACTAGAGAGAAGAGATGTAGAAGAAGAAGAATTAATAAAGGAAAAGTAAATCTAAGCATGAAATTAACCTAGATCTAAGAATTCCTATTCTAGATCTAACATACTCCTAATTCTAGAGAGAAGAGAGAGCTTCTCTCTCTAGAAACTAACTAAAGCATGATAAAACTAAAATAAAACTCACTAACTAACTATATGTCCCATCCCTCTTCAATCCTTGGGTTAAATAGCATTAGAAATGAGTTGGATTGGGCCCACAAGGCTTCTAAAATCGCTGGCCACGAGTTGCATTAAGTGAATCACGTGAAACCATTGGCATGTACATGTACAGTGCACGTGCGCTCCTCTAAACACGATGAAACTACCACAAATATTATATCATTTTGAAGCCCTGAATGTTATCTTTCCAACGCAACTAGAATCGCATCATTTGGACCTCTGTAGCTCAAGTTATGGTCGATTAAGTGCAAAGAGGTCGGCTTGACAGCTTTTACGATTCCTTCATTTCTTCATGAGTTCTTCATTTTTACATGCTTTTCTTTCATTCCCTTGATCCAATCTTTGCCTCCTAAATATGAAATCACTTAACAAATATATCAAGGCATATAATGGAATCAAGGTGAATTAGATTTTGCTATTCTAAGACCTAAAAAGCATGTTTTCACTCTTAAGCACAATTAAAGGAGAAGTTACAAAACCATGCTATTTCATTGGATACATAGGAGAAAAGTTGACAAAACCCTCTAAATTCAACACAAGATAAACCCTAAAAATGGGGTTTATCAACCTCCCCACACTTAAACCATACCATGTTCTCATTCTAAACCAAGAATGAAACAAGGGGTATGACATTTATTCAATGCAACCTATCTATATGCATCCTATCTAAATAAATACAACTAAATTCAAAATGATTCTACCTACTTGGTTAAAAATAAATCAATCCTCCAATAGCATGTATAAACGGCTAGGGCTAAGGTCATATGACGACTGATGAATCCTACCAATTTAAGTATAAAAATGAAGTTCAAGTAGACTTGCAACAAGAACGCTCATGAAAGCCGGGAATCAAGGAATTGAGCATCGAACCCTCACCGAAAGTGTTTGCACTCTAGTCGCTCAAGTGTATAAGGTCGATTCTCTCAATTCTCCCCTAATCATGCTTTCCAAGATTTTTTTTTCATCTAACAATCAACAATTATTCAATGCATGCATACATGTATCATGAGGTCTTTTCATAGGTTGTAATGGGGCTAGGGTCAAGGTAAGGATGCATATTTGGTCAAGTGGACTTGAAATTTGAATCTTTGATTACCTTAAACTTTCCACCTAACCTATATAGCAACCTATACAATTCTAAACAAACCTAACTACCCATTCTTCACTTTTTCACATGCTCATGCATTTTTTTCTTAATCACAACACATATGCATTGATTATTATTGAGCTTCACTTGGGGCATTTTGTCTACTTTTTATTTCTTTTCTTTTCTTTTTTTCATTTCTTTCTATTTTTTTCTTTTTCTTTTGATATCTACATATATTTTTTTTCTTTTTATTTTCTTTTTGCAATAAAGTATATACAAAAGTATCAATGCATATGGTTTTACATTTAATTAACACATGAGCATGTACCCAATTCCCAATATTACCAACAACAATACAATACACCCTTTTATCCCAACCAATGTCCCAAGTTTTCCCACACTTGAATGATACACACTCACACTAGCCTAAGCTAATCAAAGATCCAAATTAAGGACATTTATTATTTTTTGCTTTAAGGCTTGTAATGTGCTAAATTAAAGAACAAAGTGGGTTAATCGTAGGCTCAAAGTTGGCTAGCAAAGGTTGATAAAAGGTAGGGTATTTGGGTAAGTGAGCTAAATGAAATGATGGCCTCAATCATATAAATGCATGAATACACAAAATAATGGACATAAAGAATCAAACAAATCAAAGATTACAGTCATAGAAAGAGAATAATGCACACAAGAAGGAAAAATAAGTGGTTTTAAGATGTAATCACACTATTAGGCTCAAAACTCACAAGCTTGTGTTCTTAGATCAAAAACCATGTTCTAAAATAAATCCTTTCAAGCAAGTTCACCAAAAATTTTAAATTGGTAGGGTTGCCCAAAAATTGTAATTTCTTGGAAGGAAATCATTACCCTAACCAAGTAGTCCTAATAAGAAAGAAGTGGTAAAAATATGTACAAATTTTAACTAGCATGCAACCTATCATGCAATGCAATAACTAATCTAACAAAGAAAACTAAAAATTGGTGTTGAAAAGGGAATTGTTACCCATGGAGATCGGTCGGACGACCTCCCCACACTTGAAGATTACACCGTCCTCGGTGCATGCAAAGAAGAGCAAGGTGGACGGGTTGCTACAACTGATGAGCTTCTTCAAAAGGTTATACGGATGACTTGTTTGTTGCCCCATTTCGAAGCTTTTTCTTTCCTCCTTTCTTGGTGGCCAACCTAAAAGGAAAGAAAAAGAAAGAGAATTAAACCTACAACAAAGATATCAAAGCAAATAGAACATAGGCGGGGGCTAATGCCAAATAAGAGTAAAGTTCTCTACTACATGGTAGCTACAACATGTGAGTATGAAAACAATGTAAGCTAAGGCATATCATTGAGCTTGATGCAAGAGTAAAGTCAAAGCATGAAGAGCATATTGAGATCAAGTTCAAATAAGAAAAAGTGGATCATGAAAAAACAATATGAGCTCATATCAATGCACAAGGGATACAAGAGTCATAAAAGATGAAGCATTGATTTAAAAGTTTCATCACCCATCAATATCAAACAAGTCAAGAAGCACCAAAATAATGCAAGAAATTCTCAACAATTGAGTAGGAAAATGCAACACCATTATTAAAATGAGAAACTTACAAAATAAAAAAATGAAAACAAGCTATAAAAACAAAATTGAAATGCAAAGAATAGAAGTATACGAATGCAATAAACAAAAGAAAATGGAAGAGGAGGAAAAAAAACTATTTTTTTACCGGCGCAGACGCATCATGAACGCTTACGTGCCGATGTGCAGTTTGGCCGAAGGGCGCATACGCGCCAGGTGCGCGCACGCGTGGGTGGGATTAGGCGCAGGGCACAGTGTCAGTTCAGGGTTGGCCCAGCTCTCTGGAAAATGTACCAGGAGGACAGGTGGCGCAATCGACGTGTGCGTGCACAGCGTGCATACGCGTGCATTGCGCATTTGGGAACATGGACGCGTACGCGCCAGGTGCGCGTACGCGCGGGTTGGTTTGTGCATGAGGTCCAATGTTCGCATAATGCAGGCCTAACTCTCGGGTTTTTGGTTGGGGATAGAATTTTTGCATCCACGCGTACGTGCCATGTACGCGTGCGCGTGGATGGTCGAAAATGCTTGGGTCACGCGTACGCGTCAGGTGCGCGCAGGCGTTGGTTAGTACTCTGTTTTTCAAATTTTTTCCTAGTTCTTGCACCAAATCAAGCCTTCCAAACCTCCAAACAGCTACCAAAACACCCTAAAACCTTATTTAACATACCAAACTACCAAATAACTCAACAAACAAAACAAAACATGAAATCAAACCTATTCTACCAATATTTTCAAAAGAGAAAAATGAAAAGAATTTACTATGGTGGGGTGTCTCGCACATAGCACTTTTGTTTATTGTCCTTAAGTTGGACTTATAGGGAGTTCCATCAAGGTGGCTTGTGCTTGAAAACATCCTTGAACACCCACCAATGCTTGCATTTCCAATAAAATCCATTCTTCAAGTTCAATTTTTACAAGCTTTGATGGAGTTCTTCATAGATTATGGGCTCCCAAAATTGATCCTCATGTATTCCCGGATCCCATATCTTGTTGCTACACCCATCTTCAAGTTGATCATCATTTTTCCATTTCGGTGGTAAGCAAGATGAATTCTCTATGAAGTGACCAACAATCCTTCTAGACCCATCTAGTTTAGCACTACTCCAACCTTTGTATTTCATGTTTGATATATCAACCAAAATGAGCCTTGATTTGCAACGCCAACCACAAAACCTTTTTCGCTTACGCTTCATCGCACAAAGTTCCCTAAGTTGGCCATCCATTTCAAGCAAACCATATTCAAGTGGGATAATAAAGCTAATAGAAATGAATTTCACCCACTCAAATGAAGATGTAGATGGCAACCTAGGCAAAGAAGCGTCTAAGGATCTTGACAAAGCATAACCAACCCCCGTCCTTCTATTTCTAGGGACTTCCACCTCTTCAAGAGATCTCTTAATTTCAATCCTTTGTTCATCAATTCTATCTAAGCCTTTTCCTTTATTCAAATCATAAATGGGAGGGTGAGAGAAATTTTCCTCCACATTGCTTTCCATCTCATCAGGAGAAGGTTCTTCATGCTCAAAAGATTTTTCACCACTAAGACTAGATGCTTGATCTTTAATCCCACGGGAATTCAATTCTTGCTCTATCCCATCCAAGTCTTCATAAGGGATATGCATTGGAGGTTGTGCACATTCCTCCTTAGCATCAAGTTCTTCAACTCTATGTTCCCAAGGTAGTTTCGCATCTCCCAAGTCTTCAACCACTTCTTCCTTGTCTTCATGCTATGCTCTTCATTAGGTTCTCCACATGTAGCCATGGGAGTTCCTTGAGTGTTCAAGCATTGGGATGCTAACCGGTTTACCACCTCGTCCAAGGTGGCCGTGAATTGTTGCACATCCCTTTTCATCTCCTCTTGTCCTTGAACAAGAACATCAAAGATGTCATTTATTAGAGGTTGGGATGGATGGAAGGGTTTATCATTTTGAAGGAAGGACTCATAGTAGGAAGGTGGTTCCTCTTGGTAGAGTTGTGGTGGTTCAATACTTTCCACTCTTTCCACTTGTTGCACAACACGCTCCATGGTTGCTTGAAATTGATCCAATGCTTCCTTGAGACGATCTCTTGACTCTTGTTCCTCTTGGATATCATGAGTAGGATCATATGGCTCTTGGATCAATGGACATGAGTATTCTTCCATGGGAGGTTGTGGTGGAAAGTAGTATTCATCTTGTGGTTAAAAATTTTCATACATTGGAGGTGGTTCATCTTGGTAATAGTATAGAGGAGGTAGCTCTTGAAAATGTTGATGTTGGAATGGTGGTGGCTCTATATGTGGTTCATATGGCTCATATTATTGTTGGAATGGTGGATATGGATTAGGGACATATGAAGGTGGTTAGTAAGAAGGGGCTTGTGAGTATAGTTGAGTGTTATGTTGTGGATATGGTTCATAGGCATATGGTGGTGGTTCTTGAAAGTCAAAAGGAGATTCACCAAAGCCATTGGGTTGGTATGCATCATAGAATGGCTCTTGTTCATAGTGCATTGGTGGAGGTTGTTGCCATAAAGATTGATCATATGCATATGGCTCCTCCCACCTTTAGTTATCCCATCCTTGATGCATATCTTCATTGTAGGTCCCATATCCTACAACATAATTATAATCACACTCATAGCCAAAGTGAGAATTCATGATGGCAAGAGGAAAGGGAAATAAAATCAAATAAGAGACAAAAAAACCAAATCCTAAAACTAGCAAGAACTAACAAAAGTAAACATATTCACACTATTCACATATATACAATAACCAATAACACAACACCATTGCAATTCCCCTCCAACGGCGCCATTTTGATGCACGGATTTTTGATTGTTTAGAATTCACAATAAACTCTCGTTGCAAGTATAGTTTCTAAACCAAACAATAATTCTTTCATACATAAATTTTGTTTGTCACAAGTACAAACACCTAAATTTATAAACCAAAGTATTGGAACTTCGGGTCGTTCTCCCTATGAATTGCGATAAAGTGTCTTGTTATTGGTTATGAGATATTTTGGGGTTTTTGGGATAAGAGACAAGAAAAGTAAATGGCAATGAAAGTAAACTAATAGCTAAAAAGGTCTTGGCAAGGTTTGGTGGTCAAGGATCTCTATCTTAATCACTAACCACAACATGAGAATTGGCAAGGATCAATCCCATTAAGTCATCGTCTAACTTGTAGTAAAGGAAAGTCAAATGAGCTATATCAATCCAAGTCCATAAGTCCTAATTCTTCACCAATTCAATTAGTGAGATCAAGAGTTAATGGCTCCCAATCATAAATTACTTAGACATTAGTAACTCAAGAGTTCCTAAGTTACCTTCTCAAGCCAAGAGCATAAAATTCTACTCTAAAATCCAACCAAGCATTTTATCAAACACTTGGAAGGCCTAAAAGGAAATCATAGTAAAATTGTAAGGAAAGTAAATCAACACTACTCAATTGCAAGGAATTAAATAACAATAAAGCAAATCAACAATAAAGGAACATGAATCATAAATTGCATTAAAGGAAAATGGAAGAACAAAGTGCATCAACATAAAAGTAGAAAATTACAAGAATTAAACGCTAAACTAGAGGGAAGAGATGTAGAAGAAGAAGAATTAATAAAGGAAAAGTAAATCTAAGCATGAAATTAACCTAGATCTAAGAATTCCTAATCTAGATCTAACCTACTCCTAATTCTAGAGAGAAGAGAGAGCTTCTCTCTTTAGAGACTAACTAAAGCATGATAAAACTAAAATAAAACTCACTAACTAACTATATCTCACATCCCTCTTCAATCCTTGGGTTAAATAGAATCAGAAATGAGTTGGATTGGGCCCAGAAGGCTTCTAAAATCGCTGGCCACGAGTTGCATTAAGTGAATCATGTGCAACCATCGGCGTATACACGTAGAGTACGCGTGCGTGCCCCTAAACGCGATGCAACTATGGCAAATCTTATATCATTTCGAAGCTTTGGATGTTAGCTTTCCAATGCAACTAGAATCGCATCATTTGGATATTTGTATCTCAAGTTATGGTCGATTAAGTGCGAAGAGGTCGGCTTGACATCTTTTGCGATTCCTGCATTTCTTCATGAGTTCTCCATTTTTACATGCTTTTCCTTCATTCCCTTGATCCAATCTTTGCCTCCTAAATCTGAAATCACTTAACAAACATATCGAGGCATATAATGGAATTAAGGTGAATTAAAATTTTCTATTCTAAGATCAAAAAAGCATATTTTCACTCTTAAGCACAATTAAAGGAGAAGGTATAAAACCATGCTATTTCATTGGATACATGGGAGAAAAGTTGACAAAACCCTCTAATTCAACACAAGATAAACCCCAAAAATGGGGTTTATCAAAGTCCAACTTAGGACTCTAAACCAATGTGCTCGGTGGGAGACACCCCGCCATGGTAATATTTTTCAATTTTATCTCTTGTTTATAGCTTTTTGAATTAATTGCTTTCTTGTGATATAATGAGTAGTTTACGTTTGGTTTGACAATTTTGAGTTGAATGAGTTAAATTACTTGTGGACCATGAAATTGTGCTTGTTTGAATGATTCGGGGTTGGTTTGTTGCTATGCTAAGGGTAAAAACCTTAGTTTTGAAGAAAACAATTTTTATGAAACAGGACATCTGTGCGTACGCACCCACCTGTGCGTGCGCACAAAACTATGTTTTTCGCCATCTGTGCCGCCGCACACACATGTGCATCCGCACACAACTTAATGTGCCCTCTGGTTGCAGTGCCAGCACAGCTTGTGCATGTGCGCTGCCCTGTTTTCTCTGATCTGTACGTGCGCACAACTGCGTGCATACATATACAACCCCTCTCATACTTCATCTGTGCGGCTGCACAGACGTGTGCACTCACAAACAACTTGAGAGCCCCTCTGGTGGGAGCGAGGGAACAACTTGTGCGCGTTAACAACCTCCCCCATTTCTAACCACTGTGCGTGCGCACGGACCTGTGTGCGCATGCACACATGCCTTTGTCCCCAAGTAAAAAAAACGAGAGCCTGTTTGTGCAGTCGCACATCTTTGTGTGTCCGCACGTCCTTTTGCAACCTCCCTGGTCGCAGCGATCGCACGTTGTGTGCGTTCGCAACCTTTCTTAGTTGCGCTCTCACTGCGTCCGCACAGGCACCTGTGCGTCTGCACGCGACGCATTCTGGGCAATAACAGGGAAACCTGCCCTGTTGTGAGGCAGCTTTCTTCTTTTTTTTCTTCGTTCATTGTCGCTGCTCTCTCTCCCTCTTGTCTGCCCAGCCCTGCCATCGGCTACCGCCACCGTCAGTCCACCGCCAGCGATCTCTCTCTCTCTCTTTCTCTCTTTCTCTTCTCTTCTCTTCTATTTTCTTTCTTTCTTTCCCTTCCCTTTTTCTCTATACATCACCGGTGAGTACTATCTCTTCCAGTGCTTCTTTCTCTGGCGAACCCAACCGCTGCGATTTCGCAGTGGCTTTAAGGAGTGCCATTGTTCCTTCCTCATTCTTGTTCTATTCAACCTTTATATCTTAGGTTCTTGTTTTTCCTTTCTTATATGTTAATATTTTTGCAATTGCTTTCATTTCTTTTATGTTTCTTAGATTTCATTAGTTGTTTTCTTTGTTGTTTCCTTATATTGCAAAGTGTTGTTGCTTGACTGTTGGAATAGTTATGATCAAATTTGAGCTTAATTGTGATGAACTTGGACATTGTATACCACGTGCTCGATAAAATGCCTCAATGAACATTTTGTTTGATTTATATGACTTGGCCATCATATGTGTTCAATTTATCTCTTGTTAGGCATATTGTATGAATGGTGCAACTTCTATTATGACTTTTGATGGTAGGAAATTGAAATCACCAATGCATTTCCTTTTTGTTGATGTGAAGTTTTGGTTGTGAATGCATTGTGTTGGTGCCATCTAAGTTTCATGGTTCATCTTGGAATTTCAATTGAGTAACCACTCTACTAATGTTCAACTTTTGATGATGTCTTGATCAAACATCTTTTGGGCTTCCTATTGAGAACATTGTATGTGTGATTACCACTTTTTGAGGATGAACAATGGACAATTCCCTTTTGGGTGCTCGCTTGAAGTTGTGTGCATTTCTCGGTTTTATATTTGCAACTTGAGCACTAAATCGTGAAGCTTTGAGCTATGAATTGCCTTAAGGGTGTGATTGCCGTGATATCCGGCCGGTGTGTGTGTTCCAACCGCGCGTATCATTGGAATATACACACCGTATTTTTGTAAATCACATTATTTCTATCAGCTCTTTTAACATTCTTAGTGCTTCCTCATTGATTTTACTTTATTGTTGCCCTATGATCTCGAAGTTCTTTTCCTTGCATTTTCAGGATGATGAAGAAGGATAAGACACCGGTTACTTCGCCGGTTGAGCAAACTACCGCTCACTCTCCTGACATTTGGTGGGATCGCCAAGGCCATAGACCGGATACCTTGGTTAACCGGAGAGCCAACTATCAACACAAGGCTATTAAGAAGCATACCATCCATTGGGAGCAGCCATTGAAGGTTCCAAGCCAATACAAGGCGACTATCTACCAAAGGATTACCTCGCTTCATTAGGAGTTTCTCGAGCGAGAACCCATTGAAATCAATGAGACTATGGTGCGGGAATTTTATGCAAACTACAAGCTTGGGAAGCGAAGTCAGTCTTCCTCCGGGGAAAGATGTTGGATACATCCAATCAAGCTCTAGAAGCTATTATGGACATCCCCCACATTCCACTTGAGAAATATGAATATTCCAAGATAACGGTGGATGTCTTCAAAGGAAGAGTATCTCTGACTCCCATCCTTGAGAGAATAGGCCGTCCTGGTGCATTTTGGGAGTATAGCAAGGGGAGGAATTATGTTCCCACTAGTATTGCATACTCTGATTTGAATGCTGAAGTGCGTATATGGCATCAGATTGTGGCGGACTACATCATCTCGAGCACCCACACTACCAATGTGAGATTTAGAACTGCTTTGCTACCTTGGGCTATTCTGCAAGGGAAGCATATAGCCATCTTGCCTTTATTGCATAAATCAATTTGGAAATTGATTGAGAAGAAAAATATCAACATTCCATTTCCGTCGATGGTGATGCGCTTAGCAAACGCAGCGGGGGTAGAGAGGCGACCAATGGACATTATGTTCCGGACTTTTAGAGGCAACAAATTCATTCCGAGGAGAGATTTGGAAAGATCAATAAACATTACACCTTCTAAGAGGAAGACACCCATAGCACTACCATCAACTCTACCAAACTGAGGAACCGAACCAAAAAAACCCCAAAAAATAACCTTTCCCTGACTAAACCTAACCCTAACACATCACTAACATACACATAATGCCGCACTCACAAATGACACACATCACCCTCTTCACTCTCTCACAATCGTTCCCTCACTCACACACTCACAATAGTTTCCTCACTCAGAGACGCTGCATAACACAGCGCTACTGCTGTCACGCATAGAGAGCGACTGAGCGAGCGCTTCTTCCTGCACCTTTCGACGTTGACAACCGAATTGTCATTGATGAGCGGATAATTTATACGCTTTTTGGCACTATTTTTTACATAGTTTTTAGTATGTTTTAGTTAATTTTTAATATATTTTTATTAGTTTTTAAATAAAAATCACATTTCTGGACTTTACTATGAGTTTGTGTGTTTTTCTGTGATTTCAGGTATTTTCTGGCTGAAATTGAGGGACCTGAGCAAAAATCTAATTCAGAGGCTGAAAAAGGACTGCAGATGCTGTTGGATTCTGACCCTGATGCACTCGAAATGGATTTTCTCGAGCTACAGAAGCCCAATTGGTGCGCCCTCCATTGCGTTGGAAAGTAGACACCCTGGTATTTCCAGAAATATATAATAGTCCATACTTTGCCCGTGTTTTGATAACGCAAACTGGCGTTTAAACGCCCACTTTCTACCCTATTTTGGCGTTAAACGCCAGAACTGGCATAAAAGCTGGAGTTAAACGCCTAAACTGGCACCAGAGCTGGCGTTTAACTCCAAAAAAAGTCTCTACATGTGAAAGCTTTAATGCTCAGCCCAAGCACACACCAAGTGGGCCCGAAAGTGGATTTCTGCATCATTTACTTATTTCTGTAAACCCTAGGTCGTTCATTATAAATAGGACCTCTTACTATTGTATTTTCATCTTTAGATCATTTTTGAGGCTATCTTTGTATCACTTTTGATCTCTTGATCACGTTTAGGGGGCTGGCCATTTGGCCATGCCTGGACCTTGTTCTTATGTATTTTCAACGGCGGAGTTTCTACACCCCTTAGATTAAGGTGTGGGGCTATGCTGTTCATCATGAATTAATGCAATTACTACTATTTTTCTATCCAATTCAAGCTTATTCTTGTTCTAAGATATTCATTCGCACACAAGAACATGATGAATGTGATGATTATGTGACACTCATCACCATTCTCGCCTATGAATGCGTGCCTGACAACCACTTTTGTTCTACATGAAAACGAGATTGAATGCATATCTCTTAGATTCGAGATCAGAGCCTTCGTGGTATAAGTTAGAATCAATTGGTAGCATTCTTGAGATCCAGAAAGTCTAAACTTTTGTCTGTGGTATTCCGAGTAGCACCTGGGATGGGATGACTGTGACGAGCTTCAAACTCACGAGTGTTGGGCGTAGTGACAGACGCAAAAGGATTAATGGATCCTATTCCAACATGAGTGAGAACCGACAGATGATTAGCCGTGCAGTGACAGCGCATTTGAACCATTTTCACTGAGAGGATAGACGGTAGCCATTGACAACGGTGATCCCCAACATACAGCTTGCCATGGAAGGGAGTACGCCTGATTGGATGAAAGCAATAGGAAAGCAGAGGTTCAGAAGCAATAAGCATCTCCATACGCTTATCTGAAATCCTACCAATGAATTACATAAGTATTTCTATCTTATTTTCTGTTTTAATTATAATTTTAATTATCAAAATCCCATAACCATTTGAATTCGCATGACTGAGATTTACAAGGATGACCATAGCTTGCTTCAAGCCGACAATCTCCGTGGGATCAACCCTTACTCACGTAAGGTATTACTTATACGACCCAGTGCACTTGCTGGTCAGCTGCACGGAGTTGTGTGAAAAGTGTGCGATCACGATTTCGTGTACCAAGTTTTTGGCGCCGTTACTGGGGATTGTTTGAGTTTGGACAACTGACGGTTCATCTTGTTGCTCAAATTAGGTAATTTTATTTTATTTTTAAGCTTTTTATTTTCAAAAAATTCAAAAAAATTTTTAATTTTGTTCTTCAGAGATTTTAAGAACGAATTCTAGAGTTTCAGATGCTACTTTTATCATCACAGAAGCCAGTTGATTCCCATCAATTTGGCTATTGTATGTAATGTCCTACTGAAGCTTGTTTAGCCCTGTCTAATCTCTTTAGACTGAAGTTTTGGACTAACATTGCATGATTCCTGGAATTCTCATTAAGAATTTTGAATTCCTTGTTTTCTTTTTCCAAATAATTTTCGAAAAAAATATAAAAAAATTAATAAAATCATAAAAATAAAAAATAATTTGTGTTTGAGTCTAGTATCATTTTTTAAGTTTGGTGTTTTGCATATTTTTAATTTTCCTGCATTTTTCAAATATATGCATTATGTTCCTCATTGATCTTCAAGTTGTTCTTGATGATTTTCTTGGGTCAGATATTTAAATTCTCTTGTTTTGTGTCTTTTGTTGTTTCTCATTGCACTCTCAATTTGTTAGTGTCTCTGATATAAAAATTTATAAGTTTGGTGTCATGCATGCATTGTTTATTTGATCTTAGTCTTCCATGATTAGCTTCATTTTGTTATTTCTCATTATTAAAAATTCAAAAAAAAAATTTCAAAATTATGTCTTTTCAAGTCAATAAGACAGAGAATTGAAGATTCAGAACATACAGCAGAGGAATTACAAAGAAAAAGCTGGGCGTTCAAAACGACCAGTGAGGAAGGAAAACTGGCGTTTAAACGCCAGCCAAGGTACCTGGTTGGGCATTAAACACCCAAAAGAGTAGTATTTTGGGCGTTAAACGCCAGAATAAATACCATTATGGGTGCTTAACGCCAGGATGGCACAGGAGGGGAGATTTTGTTTTCAATTCAAATCTTTTTCAAATCTTCAAAATTTTTCAAAATCAAATCTTTTTCACATCATATCTTTTTCAAATCTCATCTTTTTTAATTTCCTTTTTAATATTTTCGAAAATTCCAAAATGATTTTCAAAACCCTTTTCTTATTTTTATTTCATATTTTCAAAATTAATGCTAATATTCAATATGATTGACTCAAAATCTCAAGTTGTTACTTGCCTATTAAGAAAGGTTCAATTCTTAAATTTTAAAATCATATCTTTTAGTTTCTTGTTAGTCAAGTAATCAACTTTAATTTTCAAAATCAAATCCTCTTAAATTGTTTTTCAATCATATCTTTTCAATCATATCCTCTCAATCACATCTTTTTCAAAATAATTTTCAATCATATATTTTTGATTGCTAATTTCAAAATCTTTTTCAAAATTACTTAACCACTTTCTCACTTTTAATTTTCGAAAACCATCAACCACTTTTTCAAAATTTCTTTTAATTAATTTAAATTTTTTTAAATTTTGTTTTTGAAAATTTCCCCACCTCCTCACCCTCTTCTATTTAAGGACTAACACTTCTCCTCTATTAGCAATTCAGACTCTCTCCCTCTCTATAAGTTCGAATTATCCTCTCTACCTCATCCTTCTATTCTTCTTTTCCTCTGACACCTCAAGGAATTTCTATACTATGACATAGAGGATTCCATACTTTCTTGTTCTCTTCTCTTTCATATAAGCAGGAACAAGGACAAAGGAATTCTTGTTGAAGTTGATCCAGAACCTGAAAGGACCTTGAAGAGAAAGCTAAGAGAAGCTAAAGCACAACTCTCTGGAGAGGACCTAACAGAAATTTTCGAAAGAGAAGAAGACATGGCAGCCGAAAATAACAACAATGCCAACAATGCAAGGAAGATGCTTGGTGACTTCATTGCACCTTCTTCTGACTTCTGTGGAAGAAGCATCTCAATCCCTGCAATTGGAGCAAACAACTTTGAGCTTAAACCTCAATTAGTTTCTCTAATGCAGCAGAATTGCAAGTATCATGGACTTCCATTGGAAGATCCTCATCAGTTTTTAGCTGAATTCTTGTAAATCTGTGACACTGTTAAGACCCATGGGGTTGACCCTGAGGTCTACAGACTTATGCTCTTCCCTTTTGCTATAAGAGATAGAGCTAGGACATGGTTGGACTCACAACCTAAAGAAAGCCTGAACTCTTGGGAAAAGCTGGTCAATGCCTTCTTGGCAAAGTTCTTTCCACCTCAAAAATTGAGTAAGCTTAGAGTGGAAGTCCAAACCTTCAGACAAAAGGAAGGCAAATCCCTCTATGAAGCTTGGGAAAAATACAAGCAATTGATTAGAAGGTGTCCTTCTGGTATGCTTTCAGAATGGAGCATCATATGCATATTCTATAATGGTCTATCTGAACTATCCAAGATGTCATTGGACAATTCTGCTGGTGGATCTCTTCATCTGAAGAAGACGCCTGAAGAAGCCAAGGAACTCATTGAAATGGTTGCAAATAACCAATTCATGTACACTTCTGAAAGGAATCCTGTGAATAATGGGACAACTCAGAAGAAAGGAGTTCTTGAGATTGATACTCTGAATTCCGTATTGGCTCAGAACAAAATATTGACTCAGCAAGTCAATATGATTTCTCAGAGTCTGTCTGGAATGCAAGCTGCAACAGGCAGTACTAAGGAAGCTTCCGCTGAAGAAGAAGCTTATGACCCTTAGAATCCTGGAATGGAAGAAGTGAATTACATAGGAGATTCCTATGGAAACACTTACAATCCTTCATGGAGGAATCATCCTAACCTCTCATGGAAGGATCAACAGAAGCCTAATCAAGGCTTCAATAATAATAATAGTGGACGAAACAGGTTTAACAATAGCAAGCCTTTTCCATAATCTTCTCAGCAACAGACAGAGAATTCTGAGCAGAGTCTCTCTTGCTTAGCAGCCATAGTCTCTGATCTATCTAAAACCTCACTAAGTTTCATGATTGAAACAAGGTCCCCCATTAGAAATTTGGAGGCACAAGTGGGTCAGCTGAGTAAGAAAGTTACATAACTCCCTCCTAGTACTCTCCCAAGCAATACAGAAGAAAATCCAAAAAGAGAGTGCAAGGCCATAAACACATCCCACATGGCCGAACCTGTAGAGGAGGGAAAGGTAGTGGTATCCACTGAGGAAGACCTCAATGGACGTCCACTGGCCTCCAAGGAGTTCCCTAATGAGGAACCAGAGGAATCTGAGGCTCACACAGAGACCATAGAGATTCCATTGAACCTACTTCTGTCATTCATGAGCTCTGATGAGTATTCTTTCTCTGAAGAGGATGAAGATATTGCTGAAGAGCAAGTTGCTAAGCACCTTGGAGCAATGATGAAGCTGAATCCCAAGTTATTTGGTAATGAGACTTGGGAGGATGAACCTCCATTGCTCATCAATGAACTGAGTACCTTGGTTAGGCAAAAATTACCTCAGAAGAAACCGGAGCCCAGAAAATTCTTCATACCCTATACCATAGGCACCATGACCTTTGAAAAGGCTTTGTGTGACCTAGGGTCAAGTATAAACCTCATGTCCCTCTCTGTAATGAAGAAACTAGGGATCCTTGAAGTGAAAGTTGCAAGAATCTCACTAGAGATGGCAGACAATTCAAGGAAACAGGCTTATGGACATGTAGAGGATGTCTTGGTAAAGGTTGAAGGCCTCTACATCCCTGCTGACTTCATAATCCTAGACACTGGGAAGAGTATGGATGAATCCATCATCCTTGGCAAACCTTTTCTAGCCACAGCAAAAGCTGTGATTGATGTTGACAGAGGAGAGCTAGTCATTCAAGTGAATGAGGCCTGCCTTGTGTTTAAGGCTCAAAGATCTCCTTATGCACACATGGAGAAGAAGCATGCCAGGCTTCTCTCAATGCAGAGTCAAACAGAGCCCCCACATTCAAACTCTAAGTTTGGTTTTAGGAGGCCATCATCATGCTCTGAGTATCTGTGAGGCTCCATGAGAGCCCACTGTCAAGCTATTGACATTAAAGAAGCGCTTGTTGGGAGGAAATCCAATCTTCACTTATCTATGTTAAATTTCTATTTTCTATTGTTATCTTATGTTTTCTTTAGGTTGATGATCATATGAAGTCACAAAAACAACTGAAAAAGCAAAAACAAAATGAAAAACAGCATTAAAAATAGCACACCCTGGAGGACGATCTTATTGGTGTTTAAACGCCAGTAAGGGTAACAAAATGGGCGTTAAACGCCCAATCTGGCACCATTCTGGGCGTTTAAACGCCAGAAAAGGGCACCAGATTGGCGTTTAACGCCAGAAAAGGGCACAAAGCTGGCGTTTAACACCAAAAAGAGAAGAAAAGCTGGCGTTAAATGCCAAAAATGGGTAGCAACCTGGCGTTTAACGCTAGGATTGGCACTCCAAGTGGTGTTTACAAGCCAAAATGGTGCAGGGATGAGAAATCCTTGACACCTCAGGATCTGTGGACCCCACAAGATCCTCACCTACCTCAACTCTCTCTCTCTCTTCATCACACCTTCCCATAACACCCTTCCCCAAATACCCCTTACCAATCACCTCCATTTCTCTTCCCCATCATCTCTTCACCAATCACCTACACCCACTCTTCCCCAAAAACCCTACCCACCTCACAATTTAAATTCAAATGCTTTCCCTCCCAAACCCAATCCCTAATACACAAACCTCTCTCTTTCCATTCCTATATAAACCCATTTTTACTCCTTCATTTTCACACATCATAAACACTACTTCTCCCCCATGGCCAAACCACTAAACCCCCTCTATCTCCTCTATTTCTTCTTCTTCTACTTTTTTCTTTCTTGTTTTGCTCGAGGAAGAGTAAACCTTCTAAGTTTGGTGTGGTAAAACCGTTGCTTTTTTTTTTCATAACCACTTATGGCACCTAAGGCCGGAGAAACCTCTAGAAAGAGGAAAGGGAAGGCAAAAGCTTCCATCTCCGAGTCATGGAAGATGGAGAGATTCATCTCAAAGGTCCATCAAGACCACTTCTATGAAGTTGTGGCCAAGAAGAAGGTGATTCCTGAGGTCCCTTTCAAGCTCAAAAAGAGTAAATATCTGGAGATCCGACATGAGATTCGAAGAAGAGGTTGGGAAATTCTCACAACCCCATTCAACAAGTTGGGATCTTAATGGTTCAAGAGTTCTATGCTAATGCATGGATCACCAAAAACCATCATCAAAGTATAAACTCGGACCCAAAGAATTGGCTCACAATGGTCCGGGGGAAATTCTTAGATTTTAGTCCAGAAAATGTAAGGTTGGCATTCAACTTGCCAATGATGCAAGGAGATGCACGCCCCTACACTAGAAGGGTCAACTTTGATCAAAGGTTGGACCAAGTCCTTATGGACATTTGTGTGGAAGGCATCCAATGGAAGAGAGATTCAAGAGGGAAGCCGGTTTAACTAAGAAGGCTTGACCTCAAGCCAGTGGCTAGGGATGGTTGGAGTTCATCCAACGCTCAATCATTCCTACTAGCAACCGGTCTGAAGTTACTATAGACCAGGCTATCATGATCCAAAGCATCATGAATGGAGAGGAAGTAGAAGTTCATGAGGTTATATCCCTAGAACTCTACAAGGTGGCAGACAAGTCCTCTACTTTGGAAAGGTTAGCCTTCCCTCATCTTATTTCTCACCTCTGCAATTCAGCTGGAATTGACATAGAGGAAGACATCCTCATTGCTGAGGACAAGCCCATCACTAAGAAAAGGATGGAGCAAGCAAGAGAGCCCACTCATGGACCTCAACAAGAGCATGAGGAAATTTCTCATCATGAAATCCCTGAGATGCCTCAAGGGATGCACCTCCCTCCACAAAATTATTGGGAGCAAATTAACACCTCCCTAGGAGAATTAAGTTCCAACATGGGACAACTAAGGGTGGAGCACCAAGAGCATTCCATCCTCCTTCATGAAATTAGAGAAGACCAAAGAGCCATGAGGGAGGAGCAACAAAGGCAAGGAAGAGATATAGAGGAGCTCAAGCGTTCCATTGGATCTTCAAGAGGAAGAACTAGCCGCCATCACTAAGGTGGACCCGTTCTTTAATTTCCTTGCTCTTATTTTTCTATTTTTCGAAAATTATGCTTTATGTTCTATCTATGTTTGTGTCTTTATTAACATGATCAGTAGTGTCTAGTGTTTATGCCTTAATGAAAAATGTTTTTAATTACAAAAGAACAAGAAGTACATGAATTTCGAATTTTAAAATATTTTAATTATTTTGATGTGGTGGCAATACTTTTTGTTTTCTGAATGAATGCTTGAACAGTACATATTTTTGAATTTGTTGTTTATGAATGTTAAAATTGTTGGCTCTTGAAAGAATAATGAAACAGGAGAAATGTTATTGATAATCTGAAAAATCATAAAATTGATTCTTGAAGCAAGAAAAAGCAGTGAATACAAAAGCTTGCGGAAAAAAATAATAATAAAAGAAAAAAAGAAAAAAGCAAGCAGAAAAAGCCAATAGCCCTTTAAACCAAAAGGCAAGGGTAAAAGAAAAAAGGATCCAAGGCTTTGAGCATTAATGGATAGGAGGGCCTAAAGGAATAAAATCCTGGCCTAAACGGCTAAACCAAGCTGTCCCTAACCATGTGCTTGTGGCGTGAAGGTGTCAAGTGAAAAGCTTGAGACTGAGTGGTTAAAGTCGTGGTCCAAAACAAAAAGAGTGTGCTTAAGAGCTCTGGACACCTCTAATTGGGGACTCTAGCAAAGCTGAGTCACAATCTGAAAAGGTTCACCCAGTTTTGTGTCTGTGGCATTTATGTATCCGGTGGTAATACTGGAAAACAAAATGCTTAGGGTCACGACCAAGACTCATAAAGTAACTGTGTTCAAGAATCAACATACTGAACTAGGAGAATCAAAAACACTATCTGAATTCTAAGTTCCTACAGATGCCAATCATTCTGAGCTTCAAAGGATAAAGTGAGATGCCAAAACTGTTCAGAAGCAAAAAGCTAATAGCCCCGCTCATCTAATTAAGACTGATCTTCATAGATGTTTTCGGAATTCATTGTATATTCTCTTCTTTTTATCCTACTTTTTTTTAGTTGCTTCGGGACAAGCAACAATTTAAGTTTGGTATTGTGATGAGCGGATAATTTATATGCTTTTTAGCACTATTTTTACATAGTTTTTAGTACGTTTTAGTTGATTTTAATCTATTTTTATTAGTTTTTAAATAAAAATTACATTTCTGGACTTTACAATGAGTTTGTGTGTTTTTTTGTGATTTCAGGTATTTTCTGGACTTTACAATGAGTTTTTGCAGATGCTGTTGGATTCTGACCCTACTGCACTCGAAATGGATTTTCTCGAGTTACAGAATTCCAATTGGCGCGCACTCAATTGTGTTGGAAGGTGGACATCCTGGGCTTTCCAGCAATATACAATAGTCCATACTTTGCCTGAGTTTTGATAACGCAAATTGGCGTTTAAACGCCCACTTTCTACCCTATTCTGGCGTTAAACGCCAGAACTGGCATAAAAGCTGGAGTTAAACACCCAAACTGACACCAGAGCTGGTGTTCAACTCCAAGAAAAGTCTTTACATGTGAAAGCTTCAATGGTCAGCCCAAGCACACACCAAGTGGGACCGGAAGTTGATTTCTGCATCATTTACTCATTTCTGTAAATCCTAGGTTACTAGTTCATTATAAATAGGACTTTTTACTATTGTATTTTCATATTCAGATCATTTTTGAGACTATCTTTGTATCACTTTTGATCTCTTGATCACGTTTAGGGGGCTGGCCATTTGGCCATGCCTGAACCTTGTTCTTATGTATTTTTAACGGTGGAGTTTCTACACCCCATAGATTAAGGTGTGGAGCTCTGCTGTTCTTCATGAATTAATGCAATTGCTACTGTTTTTCTATCCGATTCAAGCTTATTCTTGTTCTAAGATATTCATTCGCACACAAGAACATGATGAATGTGATGATTATGTGACACTCATCACCATTCTCACCTATGAACACGTCTCTGACAACCACTTCCGTTCTACATTGAAACGAGCTTGAATGCATATCTCTTAGCCTCGAGATCGGAGTCTTCGTGGTATAAGCTAGAATCAATTGGCAGCATTCTTGAGATCCGGAAAGTCTAAACCTTGTCTATAGTATTTCGAGTAGGATCTGGGATGGCATGACTGTGACGAGCTTCAAACTCGCGAGTGTTGGGCGTAGTGACAGACGCAAAAGGATCAATGGATCCTATTCCAACATGAGTGAGAACCGACAGATGATTAGCCGTGCGGTGATAGCACATTTGGACTATTTTCACTGAGAAGACGGACGATAGCCATTGACAACGGTGATCCCCCAACATACAGCTTGCAATGGAAGGGAGTACGCCTGATTGGATGAAAGCAATAGGAAAGCAGAGGTTCAGAAGCAATAAGCATCTCCATACGCTTATCTAAAATCCTACCAATGAATTACATAAATATTTCTATCTTATTTTCTGTTTTAATTATATTTTAATTATCAAAATCCCATAACCATTTGAATCCGCCTGACTGAGATTTAATAGGATGACCATAGCTTGCTTCAAGCTGACAATGTCTGTGGGATCAACCCTTACTCACGTAAGGTATTACTTGGATGACCCAATGCACTTGCTGGTCAGCTGCACGGAGTTGCATGAAAAGTGTGCAATCACGATTTCGTGTACCAGTAGGCAGTCCCGTTGAGCATTATGTGCACTGACCTCAACCCAGAGGCAAGGATATGGCAGCAGATCATTGCCTACTACATTCTTCCGAGCACGCATGCCACGCATATCAGAATCCGTGTGGCAGTTTTACTGTGGGCTATTCTAGAGGGGAAGAGGATCTATGTTCTTCCCCTTATCAGGTAGTCGATGTGTAAGGTGAACCAACAGCAAAAATTCAACATTCCCTTTCCATCATTGATCACCAGATTAGCAACTCTATTTAGTGTAGAGAGACACTCGACAAACAAGACGTCTGTCTACATCAGTAAGCAGCCATTTCTACCATATGGTGATTATGGCGGGCCGCCTCAAAAGAAGAGGAAGACCACTGAGCCTACATCAGCAGCAGCAGAGCCTCCAGCACCTCCTACAGCACCCACACCCATACCCCAACCCCAGACACCATATGAGTTGTGCCGGGAGATCCTTCAGGCCATCCACCAATTTGAACGCCACAACACTTGCCGCTTCCACTGGATAGTGGCAAAGTTTGAGGGTAGAGACCCTGGGCCACCTCCTCCAGATACACCAGAGCCTGAGACTGAGCAGCCTGTATCTGAGGAGCCGGCAGCTGAAGCTGGCCAGGCAGTTCAGACACCTGAGCGGAGACCTGAGGAGCCCAGAGTTGAGGAGCATAGAGTTGAGGAGCCTAGAGTTGAGCAGCCGGCAGCTGGAGCTGAGTTGACAGTTGACATTGCAGTCGAGACAGCTAACCAGGCAGTTAAGCAGCCGGCAGTTGAGTCCACACCAGTGACATCTGGAGCCCTCATTGTTTATCAACATCATCATCACCCACTACCATCTGACGGTGGAGCTTCACATGGTTGATTCCCCCTCCCCCCCCCCCGAGTGATTATTTTGAGCATTGAAGACAGTGCATGATTTAAGTGTGGGGGAGGATCTACGACATTTTGGGTGTAAACATTCTCTCCTGAATACTCTTATCTAGTTATTTTCAGTTTTATTATGCTTTTGTTGATATTGACAGCACTTTACCTATGTACTACTATTAGTACTTTTGTATATATAGTAGCTTGCTTCACTTCTAGTTATCTTTAGCATTGCGTTTCTAGTTTTGGTATATACATTGCATCCTTATATTGCTGGTATATAGTACAGATATGGATTGTGATTGGATGATGTGAATAGCTTATGCCTAGTTTATCTTGATCCTAATTGTTCATGTTACTTTTTGCTTGTTGAAAATTAGGAAAAGAACTAGGAAATTTTGAAAAATTTTGCATCCATCACATCATACATACATATAGGAAATAATATTGGTAAAAAACAACAAGGATTTCTAAGAATTTATTCAAGAGCATGCTATTGAATTGATTGAGAAAACTGCTTTCAAACTTGCTTGAATGATTTCTTTTTGGAACATAGAAGAGTAAAGAACAATTACCTTGTGAGTTTTTGAGCTATATTGAGTGGTTACATATTTTAACCACTAATTTTGTTCATTGTGTGATACATCTCTTCTATGATTGTAAAATTGGTTTTGCTTAATTCTTTATTTCCAATGATTGATTTTTTGAATTGCATTGAGCATGATTGAGGCCATCTTTGTTTAAAAGCTTACTTTTTCCATATAGCCTACCATTTGCATCTACCATTGTTAAACCCTTTTGAGCTTTAATTGACCCCATTGTTTATAATATCACCACATCAAAACCTTAAGCGAAAAACCATGTCTTACCTTGGATTGTATCCTTGATTGTCTTAGGTTGGAGATGTGTGTATCATTTAAGTGTGGGGGAATCTTTTGGAAAACTTTGGTAGTAAATGAAAATGTTTAATTTGGGTATTTCATTGAAAATTTTGGAAAATGGGTGCACTCATGTATGAGCTACTGGACCCATATGCAACACACTTCAATATATATATATATATAATAAAAAAATCATCATCATAAAAATGGGATGAAAGTTATCCCGAAGAAAAGAAAAATGAATAAGAAATGCATATGTGATGTGAATGATAAGCCATACATGAGTGTTTGTAAAAAAGAATTAATGGAAGGTTAGGATTGCATTTTGTTTTGATTTGGTTGATATAGGTTGATGTGGATGACTTAAACTAATCAAGGATTCAACCATTTTAGTCTACTTAGCCATATCTATCCCACCTTTACCCTAACCCCATGACAACCATATAAAGTCCTCATGATAATTGCATTCATGCATCACTTGTTGTTGATTGTTAAATGAAAAGCAATTCCTTGAAAGTATGATTAGAAGAGACTTGAGTGATTGAAACCCTAAATACCGAGTGATCAAAGTGTATACACACCTAGTGAGGGTTCAATTACTCGACTCTATGTTTCCATGTTTCTTATCATGTATTCTTGCAAGTGGTTTCACTTTGATGAGTTGAATCAATTCTTTAGATTTTGGATGCATTCGATTATTTCCTTGCTTAGCCCTATTTGTCCATACTTGCTTGGAAACTTGATTGTTTGTTTTCACCAATTTCATATAGATACTACAGATAGATATATAGATATAGATAGTCTATAATATACTTGCATGCATATAGGTAGTTGCATTTAATAAGTTGATTACCCCTTTGATCATTCTCCTTGTTAGTTTAGCATGAGGACATGCTATTGTTTAAGTGTGGGAGAAATGATGGGTCCATATTTTCCGATGTATTTTGGCTTGATTTGGATGGATTCTAGTACATGAACTCACACTTAAGCACTCAAATAGCATACTTTTGTGTTTGATCCCTAATTTGATTCTAAATGTGAAAACATGCATTTTAATGCTTAGATTAGTGATTTTTAATTCCACTTTTATGTCATTCGATGCCGTGATATGGTTTGAGAGTGATTTCAGGCCTTCGAGGCAAGAATGGATGGGTAAAAGCGGAAGAAAACATGTATAAGGGAGAAAACATGAAGAAAACAAGAAAAGCACCCACAGCGAAGTGTTCGTGCGCACAGCCCTGCGAGCGCACACACAAGCGAGAATTTCCATGTGTGCGTACGAACGCACCAGTGCGTACGCACAGGTCAATTTTCAGCCGAGTGTGCGGACGCACACGTCTGTGCGTCCGCACAGGTCCCTGCACGTGATTGCATTAATGAAACACGTGCTGCGTGAATTTGGAGGCCCTTGGCTCATTTTTGGAAGGCTGAAATGCTGATTGGTAGTGCTATATAAAAGGGACTTGAACACTTATCAAAGGGGGGAAGAGCTCACTTAGATAGTTTTAGAGAGTAATTAGGAGTAGGAGTAGGAGTAGTGTAGCATTGCTCTCTTAGGGTTTCATTTATCAATTTCCATTGTAGCATTTTATAACAAGCTTTGATTTTGGATTTTTAGTTCTTCAATTGTAAGTACTCTAAATTTCCTCTTTAATTACATTGTCTTTACCCTCATTTCCTTTTGGTTCATGTTACTTGTTTATATTTGCAATTTTGTGTTTCTTGAAGTTTTGATTAATGAATTTAATGTTTCATGCTTCCTTTATGTTTGCTTGCTTGTTTATGTTTGGTTTTGTTGATAGTTGGTAATAGTTTTCCATTTTACTTTGCAATTCTCCATGTTTTATTTTCATGCATACAAGGTGTTTGTGAAAATGCCAACTCTAGATTTTGAGTAGATTTTTATACCTTGGTTTGTGGTTTGAATTCCTAGGATACTAGAGTCATAATGTCCGACATTTAGTGGTAATTCTTGGGTAGTTAGTTGACTCTTGTTTCCATTGACGCTAGCCTTTTATCAACTAGTCTGGTAAGGTTGTTAGGACTTATGGATTAAGGTCAATTATGCTTGCTTGACTTACTCCTCGATGGTTGGGGTTTACTAGGCGAGATTGACTCATCATAATTACCATAGTTGTGGTTATGGCGATGATAGGATTCCTTGGATGCTAATTCCCGAGTCAAGGATCTTTATTGAATTTATAGCATTTTCACTAGTTTTGATCCTATTTACCCTTGCTTGCATTAATTTTGATCATTGCTTAGTTCTTTTATTGCTTAGTTCTTTTAATCTTTCATTTCTTGCTTGAATACCACAAAATCAAGCACAATAGGGGAGGAAGTCGGACTGAGTACTGTGAATACCACAAAATCTATGGGCACCCTACTAACGAATGCTACGACTTGAAGAACGTCATAGAGAAGTTGGCCCCAGCAGAACGGACGAGCCTAAATGGAGAAGGAGGGACGACGAGGGAGGACGAGCCGAACGCCCCCTCACACCCCGGAAAGACACGTTCATATGATCAACGGAAGATTCGCAGGAGGAGGGATCTCAAAGTCATCCCGCAAAAGGTACCTTAAAGAAATATATCACGTCAGAGAAGTGAGTAGGTCACCCGACCTCCCCAGCATCTCTTTCACCAAGGAAGACTCCACTGGCATTATCCCCGGGCATGACGATCCCGTGGTCATCACTATCGTATTAGCCAATGCCAACCTCCACCGAACACTGGTCGACTAGGGAAGTTCCGCAGACATCCTATTTAAATCTGCCTTTGACAAGCTCGGGCTCAAAGAAAAAGAACTAAGAGCATACCTCAACAGCCTATTCAGGCTAGGAGATGCTCCCATCCAGCCCCTCGGATACATCCCGCTACACACTACCTTCGGGAATGAAGTCCGGTCCAGGACGCTAAGTATATACTACATTGTAGTTGATGTGAACTCTACGTACAATGCCTTCATAGGCAGGACAACTGATGCCAGGGCATCTTCGCTAGTTTTACTAGCCATTTTTTGTATGCTTTAGGTTGGTTTCATGCATTTTCTTAGGAAATAAGAAAGTACTTGGTTGAAAATGCATTCATACCATGATTCAATCAAACATTGTGAATTTTGAATGATTTCATGAGCCTTATGCATGAATTGATTGATAAAATGGATGATGCATGATCTCATAAGTAAGAACAAGACTTTGATGCACTTTGTTTGATTGATTTCAGGTAACAAGAAGCAGAGAAGAGCCACGTTAGTGGCTACGTTAGTGGCACTAACGTGGCCATTAACGTGAAATGAAGGAAAGTTTGCAACGTTAGTGGTAAAGTTAACACCACTAACGTCTTCAAAGGTCATCTCAGCCCACGTTAGTTGCACCGTTAGCGCCACTAACATGGGCACTAATGTGGAAGAAGGGGAGAAGCCTCAACGTTAGTGAGAAAGTTAATGGTATTAACGTGGAAGAAAGGAGGCAGCTGTGAAAGTTAGTAGAAAAAGTGAACGCCACTAACGTTTGCGAAGCAAAGAACACCCACGTTAGTGCCACTAACGTGGGCATTAACGTGAAACAAAAGAGGCAGCTGTGAAAGTTACTGGAAAAAGTGAACGCCACAAATGTTTGTGAAGCAAAGAAGGCCACGTTAGTGCCACTAACGTGGACACTACGTGGGCAAAATCTCACCCGGCAGCCTGACCATGCCTTCTTCAAACAAGAATATCTTGAGCCACAAAACTCCAAATGAGGTGATTCTAGTGGCATTGGAAAGTAGGAATCTAGAGCTTTCCAAGCATATATGGAACTACATGGTGGACACTAAATTTGAGGGAGAAAATCTGCCCCGAAAGTGCAAAGATGAACATGGTATCAACCTGTAGTAAGGCCAGCTGACCTCTTCACCTTCCAAGAAGTGTAACTCGAGCAGTAGAGCTTCAAATAATGCGCTTCCAATAGCGTTGGAAAGTAGACATTCAAGGATTTCCAACAATATATGATAGTATGGGGTGGACATTAAGTTTGAGCTCCAGAACCTGGCGATACTAATCCCCTAAATGCGGACGTTATTGGCACTCACTTTTGCCAATAACGCCAGCGACTATGCCAGCGACCTTGTCCACTTCAAAGGAGCTTAACTTAAGTTACAAAGGTCCAATTAAGGTGATTCTAGTTGCGTTAGAAAGCTGACATTTAGAGCTTTCCAACGATATATAATACTCTATAGTCGGCATGAAATTGGAGCACAAACCATAGGCATCTTTTAAGCCCGATAAACACCAACTGGGTAGCAAGTGTGACGTTAGCCACACTAACTTCAGCACTAACGCCACACTTGTAGCGTTAGTGTGGCTAACGGTAGCACTAACGATTAGCTCTTGGACCTCAACTTGATTCACTTCTCTTTCAAGGACCACCCAAACACAAGAAAGCAAGCCCACAAGTGTCAACCAATCAAGGTCACAAGAAGCATCTAGAATAGGAATTTTCATTTAATTGTAATTTACTTTTAGTTTAATTTCATTTTGTAATTTAGGAGAGCCTATATAAAGGCCTTAGTTTTAACATTCAATTCATCCGAGAAAGAGGGGGATTGGAGGGGGGATTCTGTATTGGGGTCTTCGGACTCCCTCCCCTCACACACTTTTCTTTCTTTTTTTTTCGTTAGTAGTAGTTCATTTTATAGTTTGTAATTTTCCAATTATGAATGTTGAAGTCTCAATTTTAGTTTTAATATTCATCTTTATTTTTCTGCACTTTCTCTCTTTTCTATTTTGGTAGAGTAATGAACAACTAACTCTTTTCATTGGGTTAGAGAGCTCTATTGTGATTTAATGGATCAATTGTAGTTTTTATTCTTCTTCTTCGTTCTTTTCTCTTGATTTTACTAGAAAGCTTTCGATCTTAATCTAATTGGGTAATTGTCTCGGAAAAGAAATTGCTCATACTTGGATTTCCTCTGACCCTTGGAAGAGGAATGAGGAAATCATGCTAGAAATGCTTTCTCACATTGGATTAGGTTGGGGGTTGGATGGATATTGTGACATTTAATCCTACCAATAATTTGATCTATGAATATGTGTGGTATAATCAGTGACCATACTTCATCTCTTCACATGAGCAATTAAATCAAGGAATTGGGAAATTGTTCAAGCTTAGAAAGATTGTATTGCCAAGGGATTGAGACCCAATCACTTAAGATTGCCAATGAGATCAATGAATGCATTGATTAAGGAAGAGATGAGAATGACTTGATCTGGAGAATGCAACATCTCTCTATCCCAATGTACATTTTATTTTTAGTTCTTATATTTACTTTATAGTCATTTACTTTCCTGCACTTTACATTTTTTGCACTTTAATTTCTTATAATTTACTTTTCTTGCCATTTTACTTTTCTACACTTTATTGCTTTTCCTTTCTTTTCTGTTAATTTACAATTCATGCTACTTATAACTTAAATCTGGATCCTCTGACTAGGATAATTAATCAACTATTGATTGCTTAATCTGTTAATCTCTGTGGGATTCGACCTCACTCTTTTGTGAGTTATTACTTGACGATAATTCGGTATACTTGCCGAAGGAAAATTTGTTGAGAGACAAGTTTCTGTGCATCAAGTTTATGGCACCGTTGCCGGGGATTAATTGTGATTAACAAACTACCGGTTGATTGATTTACTAGATTAGGCACTTTTCTTTTGTCCTTGTTTTCTTTTGTTTCTTTATTTTCTTTTGCTAACCAACTGTTTGTGATATTGCCTCACTAAGAATCCCTCATTTATTACAATGGAGATTCTAATTTCTTTTGGTGATTATTGTTTGAGACAGAGCTTTTTGCAGGAAAAAAAAGAGCATCCATCATATTTTAGTCAATCAAATTTCATAGGAAACTCTCCACCACCACAGAATGATTCACTTTGCTATGCTCATGGTGGGTGGGAGTATCATGAACATAAAATGGGGTACTTTTCAGAGCCACAAAATGGTCCATATTTTGGTGAAATTGATCACTACTCAAGTTGTGGCTGGGAAGATCAAAATCAAAGCGATTTCACTCATTCATACCCCATTCTTCAAGAGCCATCACCTCTCAATTATCCAACCTCACCTCCAAGTTTTACATGCCTAAATTCTTCATCACTTGAGTATACCTCAGCACAAAATTTTGTCCCAAATCTATACAATTCATTTCACCATCCACAAAACTCAATCCACTACCCACAAGAGTCATACCACTTTCAGAACACACAACAACAAAACAACCAATTCCATTTACAAGCCAACCCCGACCAACCATTACAACCTATCCAACCGCCTTTAGATAGACTTGCTAGGATGGA
This sequence comes from Arachis ipaensis, assembly GCF_059453495.1. Taxonomy (NCBI): domain Eukaryota; kingdom Viridiplantae; phylum Streptophyta; class Magnoliopsida; order Fabales; family Fabaceae; genus Arachis; species Arachis ipaensis. The sequence continues at coordinate 76,784,790 of NC_142442.1, read as the reverse complement.
ACTCATCATTGAAGAAATCAAAAAAAGTAGAGAAGAAGATAGACTCGCTAGGATAGAACTCCTCCTTGAAGGAATGATAAAGACAAACGAAAAGGAGAAAATAGCAAAAAGGGACCATGAAGAAAAATTGAGACAGAATGCACAACTCTATTCTGAAGAATAATTCATTGAAGAGCTGAGATCACAAAGAGAGACCACTTCATTCTCTCCAGAAACAAAGGAGTTCATTCAAAGGTCAAGAATAAGGGAGGAATCAGAAGAACAAGAAAAAGAGGCAGCCATGCCAAGTGAGATTCATATGAAGAAGGAGGAGGTTGTGAGAGTATATAAGCCTAAGGCTCCAGACCCACAGAGGTTACTAGGGGTGACAAAGGAACATGCAAACTCACTCCCAAAAGACTCAATGTAACATCATGTAGAAGAAAGGGAGGAAGTCAATCAAGGGATTTCACACTACTCCAATGAAACAGAGAGTTGCACAAAAGGTGAGTTCATTGAACCACCAATTCAAGAAGCTCTTGATGAAAAGGATGCTCCAACCATCATACAACACCCAAGTACTAAAATCAAGGTGGTGAAGGCAATCAACATGAGCATTAAAAAGAGGATGGTGACCAAGAAAAGAAGGACAATATCCATGAAGAAGAAAAGGTCAACCAAAAGCCATCCCACCCCTACTCCAACAAGCAAGTTTACTCAAGCTAACAACAGAAGAAGACTTACTGGGGAGAGGCACTCAAAACAAGGGGCATTAACTGGCTCCTCTTTCCTCTTAAGGTCATTCCTCTTAACAAACTGGAAGAAGAGGAGGAAATTCATGAACAACATGTCAAGCTAATGACATTAAAAGAGTGCTTGTTGGGAGGCAACCCAACTGTATGTAACATTTTCTTTCCTTGCTTAGTTTACTTTCAATAATTTGACATATGATTGCATTCTAAGTTTAGTGTTGCCATGCAACAAAATGATTTTCAATCTTCACTAGGTATTTGCATCATTCTAAAATGACAGTGTCACACTAAGTTTGGTGTTGCCACTTAACTTTCATGCAAAGTACCATGCCAACACCATTTATTAATGCCATCACAATGTTGCTATTTTTAGTTCTTGTGCCTTTATTGTGATCCTTAATCTTGCTTGCTGAAACACATGCATACTCACACTTTATTCTAAGACATTCATGATCCATCATAAATCCCATCACCACTGTTTTACTTGTTTCTTGAGGATAAGCAATCATTCTATGTTTGGTGTGGGAAGGAGAAGAATAGGAGGAAAAGGACAACAACAATAAAGATGAACTACAAGGTGGTAAAGTTCCTTTTTCCTCTTACTTATTTCCAGCACTTTAAATTGCATGATTGTCTTCTATTTATGCATGTGTGATTACTCCTTGTAAATAAGCATAATTTGATATTTGATTTGTAACATGTTGCTATGATATCATGATTATCATCTTGAATTTTACTTGCACCCAATATCTCTAAGAATGCAACAAGGAAATCATTCTTTTGAAAGGAAAATATTGAAGAATTTTATAAATCTTGGGGCAAGCAAAAGATTAAGAGGAGTGGAGGTTCTGATTGTATGATTGTGTATTGAGGTTGCATGTTTGAGAAAACTTGCATGGGAGCTCATAGACAGGAATTAAAATTTAGAGAAGTATTATAGAATTTCTCAAACATCTATTGATCCAAGAAGCAGCAACAAAAGAAAACAAAAGAAAAAGAAAAACAAAGAACAAGCCCAAGGCTCTGAGCATCAATTACTAGGAAGAAAAAGAAAGAAACAAGAACTCAAAGAGTTATTGTCCTAGTTAAATGCTTGTGGTTGATTTGTGTCAAAGAGAGAGGCTTGAGCAAGTATATCCTAAGGGGTGCTTCAACACCTAATACCTTAGAACAACTGGTTTGGGAGTATTGATTGAAAGCTTATCCTAAAAAGCCACTTTGAGACATGATACCTAGAGTCAAGGCCAAGATACAAAAAGAAAAGAAAAATGCTAGAAAATAAGTGCTGCTTCAAAGGTGACAATCTATAAAGAGGATTCCATAATATCATTTGAATGAAAGTCCTAAGATCTAAGACTTCCAAAATGTAAGGACTAATGAGCACTGGAATCCTTACATAAGCATACAAATTAGAGTTGACCCCATTGTCACTTATTCACTTCACCCACTAAGGCATCATAAGCAATTCTTCAATACATTCCAATTAAGAGAATTCTTTGTGCATAGTTCTTTTCTTGCTTGGGGACAAGCAAGATTTAAGTTTGATGTTGTGATGCCAGGGCATCTTGGCTAGTTTTACTAGCCATTTTTGTATGCTTTAGGTTGGTTTCATGCATTTTCTTAGGAAATAAGAAAGTATTTGGTTGAAAATGCATTCATACCATGATTCAAGAAAACATTGTGAATTTTGAATGATTTCATGAGAATTATGCATGAATTGAATGATAAAATGGATGATGCATGATCTCATTAGTTAGAGCAAGACTTTGATGCACTTTGTTTGATTGATTTTAGGTAACAAGAAGCAGAGAAGAGGCACGTTATTGGCTATGTTAGTGGCACTAACGTGGCCATTAACGTGGAAGGAAGGAAAGTTTGCAACGTTAATGGTAAAGTTAACACCACTAACGTCTTCGAAGGTCATCTCAGCCCACGTTAGTTGCCCTGTTAGCGCCACTAACGTGGGCACTAACGTGGAAGAAGGGGAAAAGCCTCAACGTTAGTGAGAAAGTTAATGGTACTAACGTGGAAGAAAGGAGGCAGCTGTGAAAGTTAGTGGAAAAAGTGAACGCCATTAACGTTTGCGAAGCCAAGAACACCCACGTTAGTGCCACTAACGTGGGCATTAACGTGGAACAAAGGAGGCAGCTGTGAAAGTTAGTGGAAAAAGTGAACGCCACTAACGTTTGCGAAGCAAAGAAGGCCACGTTAGTGCCACTAACTTGGGCAAAATCTCACCCGGAAGCCTGACCATGCCTTCTTCAAACAAGAATAACTTGAGCCACAAAACTCCAAATGAGGTGATTCTAGTGGCATTGGAAAGTAGGAATTCAGAGCTTTCCATGCATACATGGCACTACATGGTGGACACTAAATTTGAGGGAGAAAACCTGCCCCGAAAGTGCAAAGATGAACATGGTATCAACCTGTAGTAAGGCCAGCTGACCTCTTCACCTTCCAAGAAGTGTAACTCGAGCTGAAGAGCTTCAAATAATGCGCTTCCAATAGCGTTGGAAAGTAGACATTCAGGGCTTTCCAACAATATATAATAGTACGCGGTGGACATTAAGTTTGAGCTCCAGAACCTGGCGATACTAATCCCCTAAACGCGGACGTTATTGGCACTCACTTTTGCCAATAACGCCAGCGACTATGCCAGCAACCTTGTCCACTTCAAAGGAGCATAACTTGAGTTACAGAGGTCTAATTGAGGTGATTCTAGTTGCATTAGAAAGCTGACATTCAGAGCTTTCCTACGATATATAATACTCTATAGTCGGCATGAAATTGGAGCACAAAACAGAGGCATCTTTTAAGCCCCAAAAACACCAACTGGGTAGCAAGTGTGACGTTAGCCACACTAACTTCAGCACTAACGCCACACTTGTAGCGTTAGTGTGGCTAACGGTAGCACTAACGATTAGCACCTGGACCTAAACTTGATTCACTTCTCTTTCAAAGACCACCCAACCACAAGGAAGCAAGCCCACAAGTGTCAACCAATCAAGGTCACAAGAAGCATCTAGAATAGGAATTTTCATTTAATTGTAATTTACTTTTAGTTTCATTTCATTTTATAATTTAGGAGAGCCTATATAAAGGCCTTAGTTTTAACATTCAATTCATCTGGGAAAGAGGGGGATTGGAGGGGGGATTCTGTATTGGGGTCTTCGGACTCCCTCCCCTCACACACTTTTCTTTCTTTTTCTTTCCTTAGTAGTAGTGCATTTTATAGTTTGTAATTTTCCAATTATGAATGTTGAAGTCTCAATTTCAGTTTTGATATTCATCTTTATTTTTCTGCACTTTCTCTCTTTTCTATTTTGGTAGAGCAATGAACAACTAACTCTTTTCATTAGGTTAGAGAGCTCTATTGTGATTTAATGGATCAATTGTGGTTTTTATTCTTCTTCTTCATTCTTTCTCTTGATTTTACTAGAGAGCTTTCGATCTTAATCTAATTGGGTAATTGTCTCGGAAAAGAAATTGCTCATACTTGGATTTCCTCCGAACCTTGGAAGAGGAATGAGGAAATCATGCTAGAAATGCTCTCTCACATTGGATTAGGTTGGGTGTTGGATGGATATTGTGACATTTAATCCTACCAATACTTTGATCTATGAATGTGTGTGGTATAATCAGTAACCATACTTCATCTCTTCCCATGAGCAATTAAATCAAGGAATTGGGAAATTGTTCAAGCTTAGAGAGATTGGATTGCCACGGGATTGAGACCCAATCACTTAAGATTGGCAAGGAGATCAATGAATGCATTGATTGAGGAAGAGATGAGAATGACTTGATCCGGAGAATGCAACATCTCTCTATCCCAATGTTCATTTTATTTTTAGTTCTTATATTTACTTTATAGTCATTTACTTTCCAGCACTTTACATTTTTTGCACTTTAATTTCTTATAATTTACTTTTCTTGCCATTTTACTTTTCTACACTTTATTGCTTTTCCTTTCTTTTCTATTAATTTACAATTCCTGCTGCTTATCACTTAAATCTGGATCGTCTGACTAGGATAATTAATCAACTATTGATTGCTTAATCTGTTAATCTCTGTGGGATTCGACCTCACTCTTTTGTGAGTTATTACTTGACGATAATTCGGTATACTTGCCGAATGGAAATTTGTTGAGAGACAAGTTTCCATGCATCAACAACCCTAAACCAGCTCGCGGTGGTAGTCTCCACTCCACACTTGTGTATAAAATTTCCAACAGCGGAAGGTACAATGAAAGTCTGAACCTAAAATGTGACCCCAGAGGAAAAGAGACAAATGCCATCAAACTCGGAGGAGCCCAGGTCCGTGAAGAACTCCGTCCTTAGCCAGAAGGCGAAACCGAAGTAGTACAAGTCGGGGACACCCCTGACAAAACAACAAATATAGGCACAAACCTAAGGGAAGACTTAAAGGAGATGCTAGTCAAGCTCTTAAGGGAAAATTCCGACCTTGTCGCATGGAAGGCCGCGGACATGCCCGTCATAGATCCCGGCCTAATGTGCCACAAACTGGCAGTGTACCCCGGATCCTGACCAATACAGCAAAAGCGCAGGAAGCTCGGCCCGTAGAGATCGCAGGTCGTGGAGGAACAGGTGCAGGCCTTGCTGGAGGCAGGGTTCATAAGAGAGATTAAGTATCTACTATGGCTGGCCAATGTCGTACTGGTAAAAAATCCAAATGAAAAGTGGAGAATGTGCGTAGAATACACCGACCTCAATAAAGCCTGCCCAAAAGACCCCTATCCCCTCCCGAACATCGACACCCTGGTCGACGTATTGTCAGGATACAAGTACCTTTCCTTCATGGATGCCTACTCGTGGTACAACCAGATCCCAATGCATGAACCCGACCAGGAGAAAACCTCGTTCGTAACCCCGAAAGCAAACTACTGTTACGTAGTAATGCCATTCGGACTAAAGAATGTGGGGGCAACATATCAGAGGTTAATGAATAAGGTATTTACCGACCACATCGGAAAGCTAATGGAAGTCTACATAGATGACATGCTAGTCAAAACCCAAAAAGAAGAAATACTGCTATCCGACCTGATCAAAGTATTCGACACCATAAGGAAGCATGGGATGCGGCTAAATCCCACAAAATGTATCGCCACAATAGAAGATGGAAAATTCCTAGGGTTCATGCTAACCCAGAGAGGCATTGAAGAAAAATCAGACAAATGCCAAGCTATACTCAACATGAAAAGCCCGACCTGCGTGAAGGAGGTACAACAACTAAATGGAAGGCTAGCCGCACTGTCCAGATTCCTGGCCAGATCAGTCCTAAAATCTCTCTCTTTCTATGCAATACAAAGGAAAGGAAAGAAGTTCGAATGGACTCCAGAGTGCGAAAAAGCCTTCCAGGACTTCAAATCATTCCTAGGACAACCACCCATCCTGACCTGACCTCAACAAGGAGAGGAACTGATACTATACCTCGCCGTAGAAAGTTGGGCAATAACATCAGCACTGGTCAGAGAAGATGACAACGGAAAACAACCAGTCTACTTCATCAGCAAGGCTCTATAAGGGGTTGAACTGAACTATCAAAAGATAGAAAAGTTTGCCTACGCCCTCATACTCACATCCTGAAGACTTCGACCATATTTCAAACCCACATTATTAGATTACGCACCAACCAACCCATAAAAAGCGTCCTGCAGAAAACGGACTTGGCTGGAAGAATCCTACAACAGGCAGTAGAACTATCTGAGTTTGACCTCAAGTACGAAACACGAGCCACCATCAAATCCTAGTACTTGGCCGACTTCATCGCCGAGTACATGGACACCCCGGGGACTCCCACAGAATGGAACCTCTACGTCAACGGCTCGTCAAACAAAACCAGGAGTGGAGCAGGCATCTTCCTAGAAAGTAATCAAGGGACCCAACTCGAACTCTCCTTAAGGTTCGAGTTCCTCGCCTCAAACAATCAAGCGGAGTACGAAGTCCTACTGGCCGGACTGAAGCTGGCTAGAGAAGTTGGAGCACAAAAGCTCACCATCTTCAGTGACTCACAGGTAATCACGTCGCAGATAGATGGAAGCTACCAGGTGAAGGACCCTACCATGAAAAAGTACATGGACAAAACTAAAGAACAGCTCGGGAGCTTCAACGAATATCAAATCTGACGTATACCTCGAGAACAAAATGCCCGAGCTGACGCATTATCAAAACTAGCCAGTACCAAACCAGGGGGCAACAATAGAAGCCTCATCCAAGAAACCTTGCAGCACCCATCAACTTTAAGGGAAGAAAAAGTCTTAAACATATCAGACTAGGACCAAGGGTGGATGACCACTATAATCAACTACCTTAAGTCCGAAACATTTCCCTCAGAAAAGAAGGACGGAAAAAGGCTCGTACGGGAAGCACAATATTATACTCTGGTACACGACGTCCTATACAGCAGAGGGATTTCAACACCCCTCCTAAAGTGCGTCCCGACTTTCGCTACAAAGGAAGTCCTGGAGGACGTTCACAGTAGTATGTGTGGCAACCACCTCGTAGAATGAGCACTATCCAAAAAGGTACTCTGAGCTGGCTTCTACTAGTCGACCTTACAGAAGGAAGCGGCCAAGTTCATTAAGACATGTTTTTCGTGCCAAAAGCACGCCAAATTCTACATCGCCCCACCCAAAGAGCTCATTTGTGTCACCTCACCCTAGCCATTCGCAAAGTGGGGGCTCGACCTCCTTGAACCATTCCCTCGGGGATCAGGGCAAGTCAAATTCCTCATCGTAGGAATAGACTACTTCACAAAGTGGACCGAGGCAGAACCCCTGACCACAGCTACCACCCAGAGAAGTCGAAAATTCTTATACCGAAACAATGTCACAAGGTTTGGGGTTCTCCACTCCATCACCACAGACAATGGGACTCAGTTCACTGATACAGGCTTCCAAAAATTGGTAGCTGATCTGAAAATCAAGCACCAGTTCACCCTGGTGGAACACCCACAAGCTAATGGGCAGGCTGAGGCCGCAAACAAAGTCATACTAGCAGGGCTAAAACACCGACTACAGGACATAAAGGGAGTTTGGGCCGAGGAACTCCCCCAAGTCCTATGGGCATATCGGAAAACACCGCACTACACCACATGAGAATCACCCTTCTGACTTGCTTATGGAATAGAGGTAATAATTTCCATTGAAGTAGATGAAGGATCCCCAAGGGTGATCTCCTACAATAAGGACGCCAACTCCCAAGCACAAAGGGAAGAGCTCGACCTGCTTCCAGAAGTCCGAGAAAGAGCCCGGATCAGAGAGGAAGCCCTGAAGTATCGAATGGCCTCAAGATACAACCGGAAGGTAATCAAATGAAGCTTTGCTATCAACAACCTCATCCTAATCCGAAATGACATCGAAACCGATAAGTTGGGAGAAGGAAAGCTAGCTGCCAATTGGAAAGGACTATAACGGCTCGTAGAAGTACTAGAAAAAGGTTACTATAGGGTGGCCGACCCCAAGGGCAGGAGCTTCCAAGGTCCTGGCACACCTGTAACCTGAGAAGGTACTACAGCTAAGGAAGGTCTTGAGCTAAGGTGTACTCTTTTTTTCAGTAAAGGGTTTTTTAACGAGACACCAGGCCAAGAACTAGGAGTAGCTCGACTTGAAGGGTAACCACCCATATGTATATAATCTTACTTACATTTTTACCTTGATTCATTGCATTTTACTCTAACAAAAACAGAGATTCCTTAAAAAGTTTCCTACCAAGGGGCATTAATTTATACTAAAAAAAATGCAAAAGTCACCACACAACCAGAAAAGGTTGGCAAGGTGAAGCGGCGAGGTCCAAATTAATGTGAGAAGTTATAAAAGCAACTCGTATAAAGCAACCTGACGAGGCCGGATAAAAAACAGAGTTGCAAAAATAACTTGAAAAGGCCCAATAGAGAAGTCGGACCATCAAAAGGATCACTAAAAAAGGAATGACGCCTTCCTAACCACGCGAAGGTCGGGAGAGGTTGAAAAAACCTAATGCCAAAGGTTGCTAAGCTAAAAAGGTAGAAGTCTGAAAGGAACACTACTTAAAAAGCAAAGGCAACCACAAGCCCAAACAAGGCTCGAAGGTCGTCCAAATAAAAACTAAAAAGTAAAAGTTCAAAATAGAATGATACCTAAAAAATTTTTTGGAACCGGACTAAAGGCCCGAAGTGCTAACACTAAATTGCAAGGACGAACTCGCCAAAGCAGAGTAAAACAACTTGGAAAAGTTGTCAATACAACTAAAAGAAGCACAGACCGATAAACAAAGGTAGAAGTTCACGAAAGAACACTACCTCGAGATCGTCAGGAAGCGTGCAAGCCAGAAAGGCCAAGACGACCAAAAGGTAAGCATTCATCGAGAACGCTACTTAGAGCCCAGCCATCATAATCAACACAGGAAGTTTCAAAAAAAAGTTAAGCATTAAACCTCAAGGGTTACCTAACAGCAACCCAAGGGTGAAAAGTGTTTTATCTAAAGACTAAAAGGTTGCTAAGAAGTAATACGGAAAAACTTTTTTTCACATAATTGCCGGCAAGTATACCGGATCGCATCAAGTAGTAAGACTCACAGGAGTGAGGTCGATCCCACGGAAATTGGTGGATTAAGCAACTTTAGTTAAATGGTGGTTTAGTTAGGTAAACAATTTGTGATTTCTTGATATATTTAACATGAAAGTAAAGTACAGAACTATAAAGGACAAGGAATTAAAATGACTGAAAGTAAAAGAGAATGAATTAAATAACTGGGAATGTAATAACAGAAACTTAAAGTGCAAGAAAGTGGAAACTAAAATGTAAATAGCAGAAGCTTAAATTGCAAGACAGTAAAGCTGAAATATAAATGGCAGAAATTATAAATTGCAAAAATGTAAACAGGGGAATTAGGTAGTGGGCAATTAGAAATTCAAAAGAATAGAAGTAAAGATTTATGATGGGTGAGATCTCTAGGAATCAGAGATATTGATTTCTCATAAATTAATGGTGATCAATTCATTCTCAATCATGTGAATAGATCTATGGCGGATTGTGAGTAATTGGATCCCAATCTCTTGGTGATTCAATTTCTCTTATCACAAACAATTGCCAATCTCTTGATCTAATTTCTCATGAGAAGAGGTGAAGATCAATTTCTAATCCTAAATGCCACACAATCAGGATCTTAATTCAGGGTGGTTACATCTCACATACCAACCTAGAATATATCAACCAAGAAAATTATGAGAGGATAAACTCCAAACTGAATTTCTGTGACTCCTTTCTCAAGTTCATCACACAATTCAAATAGATTCAATCCTTCTCTCGATAGTAATTGAATCTGTGAAGCACAAGAGTTTCCTCTTAGATAGATCAACTTAAATTGAGAGGAAAAGAAGAAGTATTAATTTATTCCAACTAACAGAGCTCCTCCCCCTAGTGAAAATGGGGTTTAGTGATTTATAGCTCTAAGTTCAAACAGAATTTCAAAAAAAAAATTTAACTAAGCATAGAAAAGGGAAAAGAAAATAAATCTGTAAACAAAAATGAAACTGGAAAAGTGATCAAAGTCTCCACGGAAAGTAAAATTCAAAAGTGAAAAAGTACAAAAAAAAGATCTAAAAGAAAAAGAAGCTAAAAAAGAAGCTCCAGAAGAAGTCCCTAATAATTCAAGATGCCATCAATTTATACTAGTGTACTTGCTTCTTTAGGTGTACTTGGAAACTCTTCAAAATGGGCTTTTTGGTTGCTGGAATATTCTGCTCTAGGAGAACGTAGCATTCTTGAGGAGAGCGGAGCACTCATACACCCACGCATACGCGTTGTTCAACATTTTGGCACTTGTGACGCGTACGCGTCCCCTACGCGTACGCATCCCCTACGCGTACGCGTCATCCACGCGTACGCATGCTTGTACAAAAATGTTTCTCTCACGCATACGCGTCGCTCACGCATACGCATGGTCGTCAAAATATCACCTTCACGCGTACGCGTCGCCAGCTAAATTTTCCCAATTCCATATCGCAAGCACTCTTGGTTGAAGAACGTAGCGCTCTTGTAAAGAAAGCGTAGCGCCAAGGATTATGCTGCAGGAGAACGTAGCATTCTTCAAGCTCAAGTGAGCGTAGCTCTATTGGCTGTGAGGTGTTCTTGAACGACATTTGGTGCTCTTCTCCCCTATCATAATTACAAAACAAAATAGCAATACATCAAAGCTCTGTCTCTTGAGTAACTAACTTTAGATAACTCACTCATTCATGCTTTTCTTGAATTGTTTGCATGAAATTGAACAAAATTCACTTAGTTCTTAACATATCAAAGTATGATGAGAGAATCCATCTAAGTGCTTATTTATTTTGATTAAAATGCATGAAACTAAACTAAAACAAATTAAACTAACTAGCTAATCTAGCTAAAATGCGAATGCTTCACAACACCAAACTTAAAACCTTGCTTGTCCTCAAGTAATAAAACTCACTTGGAGTAAGGTCGATCCCATGAGGATTGATGGATCAAGCAACTTTAGTGAGGTGATTAGTCTAGTTAAGCGAATATTGATGAACTGAGTGAAATTTGATTTAACAGAATGTAAATTGCAAGGACTTTAAAGTGCTGAAAATAAATTGACAGAAACTTAAAGAGCAAGAAATTAAAAGAGCTAAATCTTAAATTGCAGAATCTAAATTGCATTGAAACTTAAATTGCATGGATTATAAAGGGGAATGGGTGCAAGGAATCAAAATAGCAATGAACAATCTAAATTGAATTGAAATCAGAGTGATCTTAATTGGAGAAATTCAAGGAAAATGATTCATTAGGGATTGGAGATACTGTAATCCTTCGTGAATCAAATGGGTCTCAACTCCTTTTTCAATCATATGAATAGATCTATGGAAAATTGAAATTGATTGGATCCCAATTTCTTGGCAATCCAACCTCTCTAATCACAATCAATCTTGCCAATTCCTTGATCTAATTGTCATGAGAAGAGGTTAAGTGCATATCTCTCATCCATAAGCCACACTAACTCTCAAGATCTCAATTCCTCCTGAATGGTGTTGATCAAGAGAGTTGTGAAGGATCGAGCTCCAATTCTAATGCAAGTGATTCCCCTTCCGAGGCTCACACAAGCATTCAGGAGAGTTAAACCCCCTTCCGGAGTGAATAATTCACAATCAAAACAGAAGTTATCCTATAGCTACCCAAATGAATTGAGAAGAAGAAGAATTTCATTGATTCATTATGATTACAATAGAACTCCTCCCCCTAATAAAAATTGGGTTTAGTGACTCATAGCTCTAAGTATCAACAGAGATCTCCAACTGGAAATTAAACTGAGCATTGAAAAGAAAAATAAAACTGTAAACAGAAAATGGAACTCGAAAGGTAAAATTTAGAACTAGAAAATAAGGTTGTAAGCATAAAGTAAAATTAAAAAAATGCAAAAGTACAAAAGAGATCTAAAAGAAAAAGAAGATGAAAAAGTAGATCTAGAAGAAGTCCTCCATGATTCCAAATATCCCCTATTTATACTAGTTTAGTGGCTGCTTCAAGTGTACTTCCTAGTGCTTTAAGTGTGCTTTTTAATTTGTACTTAAATTCAGCTCCAAGAGAATGTAGCACTCTTTAGAAAAATAGAGCGCTCAGGCATCGACGCGTACGCATCTCCCACGCGTGCGCGTCGTTCATCATTCTGGCACTTGCGACGCGTACACGTCACCTACGCGTGCGCGTCGTTTCTCTCTACAGCCCTTGTCACGTGTGCGCATATTTTACGCATACGCGTCATCTTCAGAGCACTCCCCATGCGAGCGTAGTGCTCTTGCAAAGAACACTCTCCCACCTGTACGCATTGATGAGGGAAAATCGATTCCACGCAAACTCACCGGTAAGTGTACCGGGTCGCATCAAGTAGTAAAACTCACAAAAGTGAGGTCGATCCCACAGGGATTGATAGATTAAGCAATTTTAGTATGGTGATGAATTTAGTTAAGCTAATACTGATGAATTGAGTGAAATTTGATTAACAGAAAGTAAATTGCACGAAAGCTAGAGTGTAGAATGTAGATTGACAGAAAAATAAATTGCAGGAAGCCTAAATGGTTGAAACCTAAAGTGCAAGAAATTAAAAGAGCTGAAACTTAAATTGCAAGAAAGGTAAATAACTGAATCTTAAACTGTAAGAAATTTAAATTGTAGAATCTAGATTGCCAGGAAACTTAAAATTGGATGCATAATGAAAGGATTTGGGTGCAGGGGTTCATAACAACAGTAAGCAATTGTAGAATCAAAGAAATTCAAGAGATCTGAATTAAAGAAATCAAAGAAAGTGATTCATCAAGGATTGGAGATACTGTAATCCATAATGAATCAATTGAGTCTCAACTCCTTTCTCAATCATTTGAGTAGATCTATGGCGGATTGAAATTGATTGGATCCCAATTTTTTGGTAATCCAATCTCTCTAATCACAATCAATCTTGCCAATTCCTTGATCTAATTGTCATGAGAAGAGGTTAAGTGCAGGTCTCTCATCCATAAGCCATACAATCTCTCAAGATCTCAATTCCTCCCGAATAGTGTTGATCAAGAGAGTTGTGAAGGATAGAGCTCTAACTCTAATGCAAGTGATTCTCCTTCCGAGGCTCACACAAGCATTCACTGAATTAAATCCCCTTCTGGAGTGAGTAATTCAAAATCAAAACAGAAGATACCCAATAGCTACACAATTGAATTGAGAAGAAGAAGAATTTCATTGATTCATTGAAATTATAATAGAGCACCTCCCCCTAATAAAATTGGGGTTTAGTTCATCATTGCTCTAGCATCAAAACAGAAAAGAAAAATTGCAGAAACTTAAAGAACAGAAAGAAATCCAGAAACAGATCTAAAATTCTAAAGAACTCCTAAAAATAAGAACTAAAAGAAAAGGTAAAAGTCCAAAAGGTCCTAATGAAATCAAATTTTCCTCTATTTATACACTTTCTAATTCAGTTATCATGTACTTGGAGTGGGCTTTTTGGCCTTTGATGAAGTGGGTTAGAAAAGGTACTTGGTTGCAACTTCAGGAGAACGTAGTGTTCTCAAAGAGAGCGCAACGCTCATTCACCAATGCGTACGCGTCCCTTGCATTTTTGCACATTGAGGCGGACGCGTAACATATGCATGCGCGTCGCCACTATCTTCAGCCTCAGCCATGCTTGTGCGTACCATTCACGCGTGCGCGTCCCTGGTAGCGTTCTTTAAACGAGCGCTACGTTGGCGCCATGAGCGCTCCCCATGCGTGCGCGTCCTTTGCACGTGTGGGTGAATGGCAAATCATCAATCCCCAGCTTCCGTGCCATCTACGCATTTGTGTGCTTGTTCCCAGATGCTCCATCAATGCGTGCAAGTCATGTACGCGTGCGCGGTAGTGGTAAATCGTCAATCCCAAATTTGAAACTTGTCGCAGGCGCCCGTTCAGAGAACGTAGTGCTCTCTTTGTTAACGAGCGCTGACCATACCCACGTATACGCATCATGCACGCGTACGTGTGGGTCTCCAAAAATTGTTACCTTATGCGTAAGCATCCTGTACGCGTGTGCGTCGCTACAGAGCGTAGCGTTCTTCAATTGAGCGTAGCATTCCTCTGGATTGCTTCCTTCTCTGTTTCTTCTTTTCTTCTATCATCAATCAAAACATTCAATCAAAGCCTTGCTAAAATCATAAGATTTTGCATCATTCGTAATAATCACATAATTCTTGCATAAATCTCATGATAATGCATAAAATCAACAATGTTTGACTGAATCAGGATTGACATGAAATTCCACTCCAACCACTTACATATTGTGAAAGAAATGCATGAAACCTAATGAAAACAAGCAAAAAGTGCTTGTAAAACTAGCCTAAAATGACTTGTCATCACAACACCAAACTTAGACCTTGTTTGTCCCCAAGCAAGCAGTAGAACATGAGAAAATTGTAAGAAAACAGAAAAGCATATTCATCCTTATTTGAAAGCATTCAGCCTAAGTTCATGGGGTTTCATGCAGACTATAATTGAAGCTCTACTTTTATTAGTTTTCAAGATTTATATGTTCCTTTAAGTGCTAATCAAGATGCTACTATGAAACTTTATTTATTGATCCTTGATGTTTGAATTTATTTTTTTTTTTGTTTTTTTTCTGCTAGAAAGCTTACACTTTTCTTTGCAGCTAAGTGTTATGTATTGCAGCAGCCTTTTAGCTTTGTTTTTCAATCAACACATACACACCATAGACACTTGGCTCATTATTCTCAAGAGCATTGATGCTCAGCACCTCTTTGGGTCACTAACTGCCTTGTAATTAGGTTGCTCTTGATAGTGGATTTTCGGTTGATAATCCCAGATTAGTTAATCCAAGTTACCAAATTTTAAAATACTCCTCAGAACCTAATTATCCAAGAAGATCCTAATACAACAGCACCACAGGCATGTGTCTCAAGGTCCAAGCCATTGGTGTCTAGCTTTATTATTTGTTTCTTTCATTTTTGTTGCCAATTCTTGGCTTTTCTTTCTTTCCTTCTTACTCTTTCTTGCCATTGGTGTCTAGCTTTATTATTTGTTTCTTTCATTTTTGTTGCCAATTCTTGGCTTTTCTTTCTTTCCTTCTTACTCTTTCTTTTTCCAAGGATCTTTATCATTAAGAGTTCACAAACAGTAGCCTAGTTTATACTATACAGGAATATTCCAACCCTTATCCTTTATTAGTGAGCTTACTTTGAACAATCTAGCATATACCACCACTGAACTTTATTCTCATTCTTATCAAATTGGACAATTTCACTTTCTGTTTCAACATTTTCTTTTATATATGCAGAGGAATACAAGACATGAATTCAAGTAGGGTGGCATGATCTAGGCATTTTAAACTAGCAGCCCAAAATGATAATTCAAAGACAGATAACAGAATTCAATTTAATTATAACTAGATTAATACCACTCAGCAGGGAAACAATTATACTTCCAATTTAAAGCACTTCAAATCAGAGGGAATTAAGTAACAATACAACCTCTTGGTGATGTCTTCTAATTTTTTATTTCTTTGTCCTCATGTTCCATAGCTTTTGCATCCTTCTTTGTGTCCTTGGGTGAGGGTGGATAGTGCTTCCAAGAGATTGATTGAATTCCTGCAAAGTTATTAGAAGTTGCTTGTTCCTCAAGCACTTGAAAGATGGTTAGCATGCATGAATGGTTGTAGGCTTTTGAACTTACTTTGGTATGTGAACACCAAACTTAGTTCTTTGCCACTGTCTGCTATGCATCAGATTAATCTCATACATGAAACCTTGTGCTTTTATTAAAGAAAACAAATTATAAACTAGAAAGCAAACAATGGTTGAGTAGTTTCCCTGATTGTTTGGAGCCAGTGACCATTTATGCAGAGGGTTGAAACATGTTTTTAGTGAAATTTTTGGTGGAACACCAAACATAGCATCCTACATTCACCTTTAAATTATTTTGGTGTGTAACACCAAACTTAGCTCCTTGCAATACATATGAACTTACTTAACTCTTTTATTGAAATAGCTAGGAAAATAAAGCTACCTCTGGTTGCGTTGCCTCCCAACAAGCACTCTTTTATTGTCACTAGCTTGACATTGGTTCTTTGTTAGGGTGGCTGATGATCATAGTGCCTCAGCTTGTCCCCTCTTACTGTGAGCCTTTTTCCTGTGTTTTGATGAACAATTTCTATATGCTCCAATGAGAGTATCTTATTGATAGTGTAATAATCATCAGCTTGTGGAAATGCCTTCAACTGTTGGTAGATTAGTTTTACTTTGTCTCCTTCTGAGAACTCCTCAGTTGGGTTTTTCCTGTTTTTTCACCCGTTTGGAACCTTTTTCTTGCTCTTCTTTCCTTCCTTTGGTGACCTTTCTTTCTTGGCAGCAGGCTTTATGTCAGGGGCTTTTTTCTTAATGATTAATCTTGTAACCTCTTTTTGCACTCCCTTCTCAGCCTTCTTATCTTCATGACCCTTTTGTTTTTCTTCAGTGTCTATCTTCTTCTCCAAGGGTGAGTTGATGAGTGCTTCCTTGGGTTTTTCCTTCCAGTTTAAATCTTCCTCCTCAATTCTCATACAAACTTTCTTTTCAGCAGGATGTTGCATCTCCTTAAAAATATTTAGAGTGATCTGCTCATCATGTGATCTGAGGATCATTTTACCTTTTTCCACATCAATTATAGCTCTTGCTATGGCTAAGAAGGGTCGTCCTAATATGATAGAATCGCTTTCCTCTTCAGCTAGATCCAGGATCACAAATTCCGCTGGAAATATGAACTTACCCACATTGACTAAGAAATTCTCAAACACTCCATTGGGGATCACCATTGATCTATCAGCAAGTTGCAAGGACATTCGTGTAGGCTTTACTTCTTCTATAGACAACCTTCTCATCATAGACAGAGGCCAAAGGTGCAAGGCAAGAAGAAGCTCCTAGGGTCATTGAGTTTTGGTGGGAGACCTTTTTGAATCACTGCACTGCATTCTTGGGTCAAGATCACGATCTCCTTTTCATTCCAACTTCTCTTCTTATTAATGAGTTCTTTGAGGAATTTTGCATATAAGGGCATCTGCTCCAATGCTTCAGCTAGTGGTAAGTTGATTTCCAGTTTCTTGAAAACCTCTAGAAACTTGGGAAATTGTTGGTCCTTGAGATCTCTTTGCAACCTTTGAGGGTATGGCAGAGGAGGAATGTAAGGCTTCACCTCCTTCCTCTGTTCTTGTGGATGCTCTTCCATGACTTGTTTTCCCTTCCTTGGACCTCGTGGCTCTTCCTCCTTCATCTTGAGTTTCTCCTAGTCCTTCTCTTCAGCTGCCACTTCACTGTCACCCTCATCATTTTCCAGTGTCCTTCCACTTCTGAGTTTAATTGCTTTTTATTCTTCTTTGGGATTTGAAATGGTATCACTTGGGAAAACATTTTTTGGTCTCTCTGTTGTCTGTTTGGAAAATTGTCCAATTTGTCTTTCTAAATTCCTTATTGAAGTCTCATGATTCTTGTTGGCCAATTCTTGATGCTTTATCATTTTCTCCATCATCATCTCTAAGTTGGAGATTCATTGGGATTCTTAGGGTGGTTGTTGCTAAATGTGGGATGTAGATGGTGGTTGAAAGTTATTTTGGTTAGTTGATGGATTATTGGGTGGATAGAAATTGGATAGGGGTGATTATTTTGTGGTTTTCTATATAGGTTTTGGTTAGTGGTTTGATGGTTTTCGTGGTTTATGTTGCGAGGGTTGCTTGAGTTGGAATTTCTTTGCCATGAATTTTGGTTGTCTCCCCACCTTAAATTGGGGTGGTTCCTCCAAGAGGGGTTGTAAGTGTCTCCATGAGATTCATTCTGTCCAGCACCTTGGTTGTGCATATAGTGAACTTGTTCTGGCTGCTACTCTTCATAATTCTCTTCTTGTTGTCCCCACCCAGCTGGTGGTTGGTTTGTAGTGCTCACTGCAGCTAGTTGAAGACCATCTTTCCTCTTTGCCATATCTCCATTTGTTGATGGATTTGTTGGTGCATCATTTTGTTTTGTGCCAAAATAGTGTCTACACCTTCAAGCTCTAATACACTTTTCTTTGGAGCTAGTTGGCGTTGCCTTTGATGAGCATACAAGTATTGGTTGTTGGTCACAGTGTCTATGAGATTCTGGGCTTCTTCAGCTATTTTCATTAGTTGTAATGAACCTCCTGCAGAGTAATCCAGGGACTCTTGAGCTTTTAGAGTCAACCCCTCATAGAAATTCTGAAGTCTGTCCTATTCACTAAACATCTTAGGTGGACATTTCCTAATCAGAGCTTTGTATCTCTCCCATGCCTCGTAAAGTGATTCTCCATCTATTTGAGTGAATGTTTGCACTTCCGTCTTCAATCTTATGATCCTCTGAGGTGGGTAGAACTTAGCTAGGAATTTGTTCACTAAATCATCCCAAGTGTTGATGCTTTCTTTGGGAAATGTCTCTGGCCATTGAGATGCCTTATCCCTCAAAGAAAATGAAAATAGCAGCAAATTGTAGATATCTAAATGCACACCATTTGTCTTAACAGTTTCACATATCCTCAAGAAGACAGATAAGTGTTGATTCGGATCTTCAAGGGGGCCTCCTCCATAGGAACAATTGTTTTGTACCAAAGTGATAAGTTGAGGCTTCAACTCAAAGTTATTTACATGAACATTAGGAGTGAGTATACTGCTCCCACAGTTTTTTGGGTTGGGGAAGGTGTGTGATGCTAGAACTCTCCTTGGAGGTTGGCCATTGTTGTTGGCCACCTCTTCTGGTGGATTAAGGAAGTTACCTTCCATCTCTTGATCTTCCCCTTCTGATTCTTCTTCTCCAATCACTCCCTTCCCTCTTGCTTCTCTTCTCAACCTCAAGAATCTTCTCTCTGGCTCAGAATCAAAAGAGGTGGATGCACCTCTTCTCCCTCCTAGCATACAACACAAACAAACCCAAGGAAAACAAAGACAGAACACTCTATTGCCAGAGTAAAGTTAAAGTTAGCTGAAATAAAATCACAAACAGTTAATATGCCTAGCAAAAACAAAGGAAAAAATGCTTTATCTAGATTATCACTTACTTAATCATTGTCAATCTAAATCAATCCCCGGCAACGGCGCCAAAAACTTGATTAGGGAAAATCGATTCCAAACAAACTTACCGGCAAGTGTACCGGGTTGCATCAAGTAGTAAAACTCACAAAAGTGAGGTTGATCCCACAAGGATTGATGGATTAAGCAATTTTAGTATGGTGATGAATTTAGTTAAGCTAATATTGATTAATGGAGTGAAATTTGATTAACAGAAAGTAAATTACACGAAAGCTAGAGTGCAAAATATAGATTGACAGAAAAGTAAATTGTAGGAAGCTTAAATGGCTGAAACTTAAAGTGCAAGAAATTAAAAGAGCTGAAACTTAAATTGCAAGAAAGGTAAATAACTGAATCTTAAAGTGCAAGAAATTTATATTGCAGAATCTAAATTGCCAGGAAACTTAAATTGCATGAATAATAAAGGGATTTGGGTGCAGGTGATCAAAACAACAGTAAGCAACTGTAGAATTAAAGAAATTTAAGAGATCTGAATTAATGAAATCAAAGAAAGTGATTCATCAGGGATTGGAGATACTGTAATCCATCATGAATCAATTGAGTCTCAACTCCCTTCTCAATCATTTGAGTAGATCTATGGCGGATTGAAATTGATTGGATCCCAATTTCTTGGTAATCCAATCTCTCTAATCACAATCAATCTTGCCAATTCCTTGATCTAATTGTCATGAGAAGAGGTTAAGTGCATATCTCTCATCTATAAGCCACAAAATCTCTCAAGATCTCAATTCCTCCCGAATGGTGTTGATCAAGAGAGTTGTGAAGGATAGAGCTCCAACTCTAATGCAAGTGATTCCCCTTTCGAGGCTCACACAAGCATTCACTGAATTAAAACCCCTTTTGGAGTGAGTAATTTAAAATCAAAACAGAAGATTCCCAATAGCTACACAATTGAATTGAGAATAAGAAGAATTTCATTGATTTATTAGAATTACAATAGAGCTCCTCCCCCTAATGAAATTTGGGTTTAGTTCATCATTGCTCTAACATCAAAATAGAAAAGAAAAATTACAGAAACTTGATAAATAGAAAGAAATCCAAATTCAGATCTAAAATTCTGAAGAACTCCTAAAAATAAGAACTAAAAGAAAAGGTAAAAGATCAAAAGGTCCTAATGAAATCAAATTTTCCTCTATTTATACACTTTATAATTCAGTAATCAAGTACTTGGAGTGGACTTTTTGACCCTTGATGAAGTGGATCAGAAAAGGTACTTGGTTGCAGCTTCAGGAGAACGTAGCGTTCTCAAAGAGAGCACAATGCTCTTCACCGACACGTACGCGTCCCTTGTGCGTGCGCGTCCCATTCATTTTTTGCACATCGACGTGTATGCGTAACATATGCGTGCGCGTCGCCACTGTCTTCAGCCTCAGCCATGCTTGCACGTACCATTCACGCGTGCGCGTCCCTGGTAGCGTTCTTTAAACGACCGCTATGTTGGCGCCATCAGCGCTCCCCACGCGTGTGCATCCTTTGCACGTGCGCGTGGATGGCAAATCATCAATTCCCAACTTCTGCGCCATCTATGCGTTTGCGTGCTTGTTCCCAGATGCTCCATCGACGCGTGCGAGTCATGTACGTGTGCGCGTTGTTCATCACTATTGTTGCATCCATGCGTGCGCATTATGTACACGTGAGCGTCAGTTGCAAATCTTCAATCCCAAATTTGAAACTTGTCGCAGGCACTCGTTTAGAGATCATAGCGCTCTCTTTGTTAACGAGCGCTGACCATACCCACGTATATGCGTCATGCACGCGTACGCGTGGGTCTCCAAAAATTGTTGCCCTAAGCGTAAGCGTCATGTACACATGTGCGTCGCTAGAGAGCGTAGCGTTCTTCAATTGAGCGTAGCGTTCCTCTGGATTGCTTTCTTTTCTGTTTCTTCTTTTCTTCTGTCATCAATCAAAACATTCAATCAAAGCCTTGTTAAAATCATAAGATTTTGCATCATTCATAATAATCATATAATTCTCGCATAAATCTCATGATATTGGATAAAATCAACAATGTTTGACTAAATCAAGATAGACATGAAATTTCACTCCAACCACTTACTTATTGTGCAAGAAATGCATGAAACCTAATGAAAATAAGTAAAAAGTGCTAGTAAAACTAGCCTAAAATGACTTGTCATCACACGTCACCCATGCGTACGCGTGGGCTCAAAAATGCCAATTCCACGCTGCTGCCTTATTCACACGTTCGCGTGATTCTTCTCAAATGCCACACCCACGCGTACGCGTCATCCACGCATACGCGTCGGTGGCAAATTCTTAATCCCACTTTGAAGGTTGTCATAGGCGCTCTTTGAGAGAGAGCGTAGCGCTCTTGGTTTGAAGAGCGTAGCGCTCTACGCGTCATGCACGCATACACGTGGCCCTTCAAAAAATGTTGTTCCACGCGTACGCGTCACATATGCGTACGTGTCACTGAAGAATGTAGCGCTCTTGAAAGGGAGTATTGTGCCAGGAGGTGTGCTGCAGGGGAACGTAGCGTTCTTCTAATGAGCGTAGCGCTCTTCTCCCCTGCCATGATCATAAAACAACATCTCATCAAAGCTCTGCATCTCAATTTTTATAATTTAAGTATTTAACACTTTTCTTTTGTCATTTGCATAAAATCAACCATAAAATTACTTAGCCTTTGACATCTTAATGTATAATGAGAACTTCATTCAAATGCTTATTTATTTTGAATAAAATGCATAAAATTAAGCTAAAATTATTTAAACTAACTAGCTAATCTAAAGCAAAATAGACAGGTGAAGACTCCAAATAGACAAGTGAAGGAGGTCTTTTCTTGGTCCTTGGGGTCTACCAATATCTGATTGTATCCAGAGTACCCATCCAAGAAGCAATAGTAAGCATGGCCAGCCAATCTTTCTAGCATCTAATCAATGAAGGGAAGAGGGAAGTGATCCTTCCTTGTGGCATCATTCTGCCTTCTATAGTCGATACACATTCTCCATCCTGTCACTATCCTTGTAGGAATGAGTTCATTCTTCTCATTAAAGATGACAGTCATTCTTCCTTTCTTTGGTACCACTTGCACTGGGCTCACCCAAGGGCTATTAGAGATTGGGTATATAATTCCCGCATTCCATAGCTTCATCACCTCCTTTTGAACCACTTATTTCCTGGTTGGGTTAAGCCTTCTTTGAGGTTGCACCACAAGTCTTGAGTCCTCTTCTAGCAGGATCTTATGCATACAAATAGCAGGGCTTATACCCTTGATGTCATCAATTGCCCACCCTAAAGATGTCTTATAAGTTTTCAGCACTTCAATCAGTTTTTCCTCCTCTTTCATGCTTAAGGAGGAATTGATGATGATTGGCAAGGTCTCTTTTCCTCCAAGAAATGCATACTTGAGATGAGGAGGAAGATGCTTCAACTCTTGCTTTGTTGCCTCCTCTGTCTTGTCTTCAAAAGAGATTTCAGTTACTTGTTCATCCATGACCACTTTTATTTCTTCTTCTTGTTCCTCCTGACCGCCTGTTCCAAGCACTTCTTCCACCAATTCTTCTATTATTTCCACTCTTATGTGCTTTTCTTTCTTAGGGGGATATTGCATTGCTTTAAAGATATTGATGATCATTTATTCATCATGCACCCTGAGGATCATTTCACCTTTCTCCACATCAATGATGGCTCTTGCTGTGGCTAAGAAAGGTTGCCCCAAGATAATTGAGTTGTGTCCCTCTTCTTCCATGTCTAAGATGACAAAGTCGTCAGGGAAGATGAATTCTTCAACCTTTACCAATAAGTTCTCTACAACTCTATTAGGTATCTTGAGTGATCTATCTGCCATTTGAAGTGACATCCTGGTGGGTTTAACTTCCTCTATTGTAAGCTTTTTCATCATTGAAAGAGGCATTAAATTGATGCTGGCACCTAAATCACAGAGAGCTCTTTCCAATGTCATGTTGCCTATGGTGCATGATATGATGAAGCTCCCTGGATCTTTGAGTTTTGGTAGAATGCCTCTTTGAATCACTGCACTGCACTCTTGAGTCAAGATCACAGTTTCCATTTCATTCAAACTTCTCTTCTTATTGATGAGTTCCTTGAGGAATTTTGTATACAATGGCATTTGCTCCAAAGCTTTAGCAAGTGGAAGGTTAATTTCTAGCTTCTTGAAAACCTCTAAGAACTTGGGAAAAAAATTGTTGGTCTTTGACCTCCTTTTTCAACCTCTGAAGGTATAGCAGAGGAGAGATATAGGGCATCACCTCCTTTTTTCGCTCTTGTTGTTCCTCTTCTATGACTTGCTTTCCTTTCTTTAGTGCTTGTGATTCCTCTTTCTTCTTGGAATTTTCCTGGTCACTTTTCTCTGCCTCTGTTGGTTCCTTGCTAGCAGATTTGGTTCCATCTTTCAGTGTTTTTCCACTTCTGATTTGGATCACCTGGCATTCTTTCTTAGGATTTGGGATAGTATCACTCGGGAAAGCATTGATTGGCCTTTCTGTTGGCTGCTTGGATAGCTGCCCAATTTGTCTTTCCAAGTTCCTTAAAGAGGCTTCATAGTTTTTGTGGGCCAATTCTTGGTTCTTTGCTAATTTCTCCATCATTTTCTCAAGGTTGGAGATTCTCTGTGCTTCTTGGGGTGGCTGTGATTGAGTGTGGGGTGATGATTGTTGATTAAAGTTATTTTGGTTAGTTGATGAGTTATTGGGTGTATAATAAGTGGATGTGGGGTAGTTGTTCTGTGGTTTCCTGTAGGGGTTTTGGTTAGTTGGTTGATGGTTCTGGTGGTTTGTGTTACGGGAGTTGCTTGGGTTGGAATTTCTTTGCCATGAGTTTTGGTTCTCTTCCCACTTCAGATTGGGGTGGTTCCTCCAAGAGGGGTTATACGTGTCCCCATGGAAATCATTTGGCCCAAAACTTTGGTTGTGCATATACTGAACTTGTTCAAGTTGCTGTTCTTCATAGCTCTCTTCATTTTTCCCCACACAACTGGTGGTTAGTTTGCAGTGCTCATTGCAGCTAGTTGAAGACCATCTATTCTCATTGCCATAATCTCTATTTGCTGTTGGATTTGTTGGTGCATCAATTTGTTCTGTGCCAAGATAGTGTCCACACCTTCAAGCTCTGATACCACTTTCTTTAAAGCTGGTTGGCGTTGCCTTTGATGAGCATAAAAATATTGATTGTTGGTCACAGTATCTATGAGATTCTGAGCTTCTTCAGCTGCAGTGAACCTCCTGCAGAGTAATCCAGGGCCTCTTGGAATTTTAAAGTCAAACCCTCATAGAAATTCTGAAGTCTGTCCCATTCACTAAACATTTCTGGTGGACATTTCCTAATCAAGGCTTTGTATCTCTCCCATTCCTTATATAGTGATTCTCCATCTATTTGAGTGAAGGTTTGCACTTCTGTCTTCAATCTGATGATTTTCTGAGGTAGGTAGAACTTAGCTAGGAATTTGCTCACCAAATCATCCCAGTTATTGATGCATTCTTTGGGAAATGTCTCCAGCCATTGAGATGCCTTATCTCTCAACAAGAATGGAAATAACAGCAACGTTTAGATATCTGGATGCACACCATTTTTCTTGATTATTTTACATATCCTTAAGAAGATAGATAAGTGTTCATTTGGGTCTTCAAGAGGACCCCCTCTATAGGAGCAATTATTCTGCACCAGAGTGACCAGTTGATGCTTTAACTCAAAGTTATTGGCATGAACATTTGGAGTCAGTATATTGCTCCCACAGTTTCTTGGGTTGGAGAAAGTGTAAGATGCTAGAACTCTCCTTGGTGGTCGGCCATTGTTTTTAGCCACCTCCTCAGACTACCACTGACTTAATCATTGTTAATCTTTACCAATCCCCGGCAACGGTGCCAAAAACTTGATATGGAAAATTTTTTTTCACGTAATTGCCGGCAAGTATACCGAATCGCATCAAGTAGTAAGACTCACAAGAGTGAGGTCGATCCCACGAATATTGGTAGATTAGGCAACTTCAGTTAAATGGTGGTTTAGTTGGGCACACAATTTGTGATTTCTTGATATATTTAACATGAAAGTAAAGTGCATAACTATAAAGGACAAGGAATTGAAATGACTGAAAGTAAAAGAGAATGAATTAAATGGCTGGGAATATAATAACAGAAACTTAAAGTGCAAGAAAGTGGAAACTAAAATGTAAATAACAGAAGCTTAAATTACAAGAAAGTAGAGCTGAAATATAAATGGCAGAAATGATAAATTACAGAAATGTAAACAGGGGAATCAAGTAGTGGGCAATTAGAAATTCAAAAGAATAGAAATAAAGATTTATGATGGGTGAGATCACTAGGGATCAGAGATATTGATTTCTCATGAATTAATGGTGATCAATTCCTTGTCAATCATGTGAATAGATCTATGGAGGATTGAGAGTAATTGGATACCAATCTCTTGTTGATTCAATTTCTCTTATCACAAACAATTGCCAATCTTTTGATCTAATTGCTCATGGGAAGAGGTGAAGATCAATTTCTAATCCTAAATGCCACACAACTCTCATGATCTCAATTTAGGGTGGTTACATCTCACATACCGATCAAGAATATATCAATCAAGAAAATTATGAGAGGATTAACTCCAAACTGAATTTCTGTGACTCCTTTCTCAAGTTCATCACACAATTCAAATAGATTCAATCCCTCTCTCGATAGTAATTGAGTCTGTGAAGCACAAGAGTTTCCTCTTAGACAGATCAACTTGAATTGAGAAGAAAAGAAAAAGTATTAATTCATTCCAACCAACAAAGCTCCTCCCCTAGTGAAAATGCGGTTTAGTGATTCATAGCTCTAAGTTCAAACAGAATTTCAAAACTGAAAATTAAACTAAACATAGAAAAGGGAAAAGAAAATAAAACTATAAACAGAAACGAAACTGGAAAAGTGATCAGAGTCTCCGCGGAAAGTAAAATTCAAACGTGCAAAAGTACAAAAAAAAACCATCTAAAAGAAAAAAAAGCTGAAAAAGAAGCTCCAGAAGAAGTCACTAATAATTCAAGATGCCATCTATTTATACTAGTGTACTTTCTTCTTCAGGTGTACTTGGAAACTCTTCAAAATGGGCTTTTTGGTTGGTGGAATATTCTGCTCCAGGAGAACGTAGCATTCTTGAGGGGAGCGGAGCGCTCATGCACCCACGCGTACGCGTCGTTCAACATTTTGGCACTTGTGACGCGTACGCATCACCTCCGCATACGCGTCATCTTCAGCACTCTCCAGGAGAGTGCAGCATTTGTGCCAAGAGTGCTCTCCCACGCGCACGCATCATCCACGCGTACGCATGCTTGTTAAAAAATGTTGCTCTCACGCGTACGCGTCGCTCACGCATACGCGCGATCTTCAAAATATCACCTTCATGCGTACGCGTCACCCACGCGTACGCGTCGCCAGCTAAATTTTCCCAATTCCGTATCGCAGGCGCTCTTTGTTGAAGAACGTAGCGCTGTGGTAAAGAAAGCGTAGCGCCAAGGATTATGCTGTAGGAGAACGTAGCATTCTGAAAGCTCAAGCGAGCGTAGCGCTATTGGCTGTGAGGTGTTCTTGAAGGACATTTGGTGCTCTTCTCCCCTGTCATAATCACAAAACAAAATAGCAATACATCAAAGCTCTGTCTCTTGAGCAACTAACTTTAGATAACTCACTCATTCATACTTTTCTTGAATTGTCCGCATGAAATTGAATAAAATTGACGTAGTTCTTAACATATCAATGTATGATGAGAGAATCCATCTAAGTGCTTGTTTATTTTGATTAAAATGCATGAAACTAAACTAAAACAAATTAAACTAACTAGCTAATCTAGCTAAAATGCGAATGCATCACAAAGCAACCATAAATGTCAGAGAACAACCTAGAATATTACAATGAAAATAGTTCAAAGGTCCACAGGTCAGACCGCATCAACACATAATCGAAAAAGCAATAAAATGAGAGGTCATAAGGGATCCAACTTCGCTTCCGTCACCGCATCTTGAGGAGATGGAGGAATAACCGAAATAGGAACGGCCCCGACGACACAATCTAGACCATTCAGGATCTCCACATCAGGGTCAGCCTCAGATCAGGTAGCTTCAGCAGAAGGGGCCACAGAAGCTTTGGCCTTCGAGTCAGGAGCAGGAGTCTTGTCATCATCAAGGGCCAGTTGATAAACCCCATTTGTAGGGTTTATCTTGTGCTTAATTTAGGGGATTTTATGATCTTTTACCCACATTTATCCAATGAAATAGCATGGTTTTATAACTTCTCCTTTAATTGTGCTTAAGAGTGAAAACATGCTTTTTAGGTCTTACAATAGTTAAATTTAATTTATCTTGATTCCATTAGGTGCCTTGATATGTTTGTTAAGTGATTTCAGATTTAGGAGGCAAGGATTGGATCAAGGGAATGAAGGAAAAGCATGTAAAAGTGGAGAACTCATGAAGAAATGAAGGAATCGCAAAAGCTGTCAAGCCGACCTCTTCGCACTCAATCGACAATAACTTGAGCTTCAGAGGTCCAAATGATGCGGTTCCAGTTGCGTTGGAAAGCTAACATCCATGGCTTCGAAATGATATAAGGGGCATGCACATGCATAGTATGCATACACACCGATGGTGCCTAATAAACCACTATTTTATGGTTTATAATGTGTTTAATTGTGTGGTTTTATCATGATCTTTACCCACTTATTCATATGATTAGCATGCATTTATATTTCCTTCCTAAAATTATTACATGATTGAAAACTTGCTTCCTAGAGAATTTTAATTATGTATTTTAATTCTCCTTTATTCCATTCGATTAAGTATTTCAGGCTTTACAGGGCATGAATGAGTTGGAGATTGGAAAGGAAGCTTGCAAAAAATGGAAGGAACACAAGAAATTAAGGAGATGACCAGCGAGAAGTGACACGGCCGCATGGCTCACGCAACCGCACGGAAGAGAGGAAATCACAGTGACGCGGTCGCATGGCTCACGCGACCGCGCGGATTGGAATAGCACAAGTGACGCGGAGGCGTGGACGACACGCCCACGTGGCAAAGCAAAACGCCGCATGACGCGTCCTCATGAATGACGCGATCGTATGACATGCGCGATCTGCATAATCTGCAGAATTTGCTGGGGCCGATTTTGGGCCCTGTTTTGACCCAGTTTTCGGCCCGGAAAAGCCGACTAGAGCCAGAGGACATGCAGAAACCAAAGACAACATTCATTCTACACAATTTTTAGTTTTTAGATCTAGTTTTACTCCTCCTCTAGGCTTTCTTTCTACACATTCATAGTTCTTAGGATTTTTATTTCAATTGCTCTTTGCATTGGGATATTGAGAAGAGTTATTACCTCATCAAGACTTCGTCATTCTAGTTCGTTTTCTTTACTTGGATTTACTCTTCCATGTCCTTTAATTTACTCAATTTTACTATTGGATTATTTTAGAATTTATTAATACAAGAGTTACTTTTATTTTTAATTAATTTCTTTGAGTTTTATTTATCATGTCTTTCTTTAATTCCCTTTCCTATGTTACGAGTTCTACATTCACAATGAGCGAGTAGTTCCTTGACTTGATGGGGAGTTGATTGAAAGGAACCCTTGAGTTAGAATGTTCAAAGGAGAAATTGTAATTGGGTTTATTGTTGGATGGCTCTCTAGTCACTAACGCCAATCCTTCCAAGTAAGCGGATTGGGACTTGTGAGTAGAAACATCATTCCAACTAGTTTGACTTTCCCTTATTTAGTAAGGGATAACTAAACAGAACGATCTTCAATTATCAATTAATCTTGAGAGTACTGCAACAAGAATAGGGCTTCCAACTAATCTACTCCCAGTCAAGGCTTTTATTTAAATTACTTAATTTCTCCAATTTAATTTCCTGTTTATTCAACTCAAACTTTTTCTGAAAATATTTGATTAATAAAATAGCACACCTTTCTGCAACTCGTTGGGAGACGACCTGGGATTCATACTCCCCATATTTTAAATTTTAATTTTTGTGACAACCTTTCTAAATTGATAAGCGAATTTCTGGTTGGTTAAGAACTATACTTGCAACGCACGACTTATATCAATTCTTAATTAGCCAATTTCTGCCACGTCAATTTTTGGCGCCATTGCCAGGGAGTTGCAATAGAGTGCTAAAGTTATTAATTAGATTTTATTTATTTGTATTTTATTTTATCTTGCTACCATGAGCTGCTTGTTTCTTTCATTAGATGACACGTTCACTTCCTGATCCAAACTTGCTAGTATTCGATCTTGAGATTGAAAGAACTATTTCACGAATAAGGCAAGCTCGGCGTCGGTTAGTCCTCTCTGAGGGCGGATCTGAAACCTCACTTGAGAAAGAAACCAGCCCCCGTTCTACTGATTTGGTTGATTTACGTGCAGGTAATATGGCAGCAGCTAGGAGAGTTACTATCCAGGAGGCTGGAGCCCCTGATTTTACAATGCAACCATTTCAAGCACATCACCCAGCGGTGACTACAGACTTTGAAATAAAGACCGCACTGCTCAATTTGATGCCCAAGTTTCATGGCTTGCCTGCTCAAGAGCCTATCAAGCACCTGAGAGATTTTCAAGCAGCCTGTTCTACCGTCAGGCATTATGGTGCAGATGAAACTTCAATTTTACTGAAAGCTTTCCCGTTTTGTCTTGAGGGGAAGGCAAGAGAGTGGTACTACACTCAACCAGCAGCAACTTTATCCAACTGGGATACACTGAGAAGAGAATTCTTGGAAAAATTCTTTCCAGCCAAAGTTACTGATAAACTGAGGAAAGACATTTCCATGATTGTTCAGGATGAATCTGAGACTCTCTATGAATACTGGGAGCGCTTCAATAATCTTCTGGAAGCATGCCCCCACCATATGATTGACAAGATAGTATTACTCGGTTACGTCACACAAGGCATGAGGCCCCAAGATAAGACCACATTGGAAAGTGCTAGCAATGGGTCTATGAAAAAGTACAAGACCACTGACGAGGCATGGCAATTGATCAGTGACTTAGCTGAATCTACTCGAAATCACAGGCAGAAACAAGGCCGTTCAAAAGCCGTTGCAGAAGTATCCTCTAGTAGAGAGACTGCTGCTTTGACTCAGAGTATTTGTGAAATGACCAACTTGCTTAAGCATATGCAATTGAATCAACAACAAGTTCAGCAAGCTCAACCCTCTCCACCACAGCAAAACCAACAGTTACTCCCACAGAGAGTTTGCAAAATCTGTGCTGATTATAGCCACTATACTGATGAGTGTCCGCAGCTCCAGCAAGAAGACAACACCTAGCAGCCACTCATAACATCTATGACCGCCCCAACCAAGGGTACAATCAAGGTGGCAACTACAACCATGGATGGCAGGACAATTCTAACCAGAATTGGAGGGACAACAACAACAACTGAGGAGGCAGAGACAATCAGGGAAATCAGAGGTGGAATAATAACAACAATAGGCAGCAGAACCAGAATCAGCCTTACAGAGCACCTCACCTGAGACAGTCCCAAGGACCATAGAATACCCAACAGTAGACCTCTCAAATTACTTATCCTTCCTCATCTTCTAATGATGATTTACTACAATCCATTGATCCGAGACAACAGACCATGGAAAATAACATTAATGCCACTCTAAATGGTCTGAACGCTACTCTACAAGCTCTTGTCTCACAGATTGGATCAATGAATAACTCCAATAACCAACCTTTGAGCTCCAGTAGAATCCCCTCTCAACCATTACCCAATCCCAAGGGTGGCATTAATACCATCACCCTGAGGTCCGGAACCACACTTCAGGAGAGGAATTAGGAGGAGCCAACCCTACCAGAGCACGCCTCAGCTGAGGAGGTAGTGGAAATAGAAGATGCTGAAGAGGAAGAGGACATATAGGACATAGCTGAAAAAGAAGAAGTGCAACCACAAAAGGAAGCACCACAGGGCACAGATACTGCAGAAGACACCACTCTTATCCCATTTCTACAACTTGCAAGGAAGCCCAGAAAGCAGCTGGAACCTGATCCCAAAATGGTAGAGATATTCAAAAAGGTTGAGGTAACTGTTCCTCTTTTTTATGTTATTCAACAGGTACCTAAATATGCAAAGTTTCTAAAAGATTTATGTATACATAAAGACAAAATTAATGAATTAGAAACTATTTCTTTAGGTAGTTCCATATCTGCTTTAATGGGAGCTTTACCTGAAAAGTGTAGTAACCCAGGTCCTTCTATGGTTAATTGTATTATTGGTGGTGTGATAATTTCTAACTGCATGTGTGATTTAGGAGCATGTGTGAGTATAATGCCTTTGTCTATATATGATATTTTGAGGCTCCCTCCCTTAAAAAGGTCGGCAGCTCGTTTTGTGTTAGCAGATAAGAGCATTATTACAGTGGTTGGAGTTGCTGAAGATGTATTAGTGGGCATTAAGGGACTCACATTCCCCACTGATTTTTATATTCTGGAGATGCCCTAAAATGACTCAGAGAAGCCATCATCAATCCTACTTGGAAGACCATTCCTGAAGACATCTAAGTCCAAATTGAATGCTTTTTCAGGAACATACTCTTTTGAAATAGATGGCCGATTAGTAAGTTTCAATCTGAATGGAGTTATGAAGCACCCTTCAGAAGATCATTCTATCTTCCAGTGTGACATTATAGATGAAACCGTGGCTAAAGTTCCCTAGGAGGAGTTAGAAGAGAAGCACACAGGACAAGGTCCAAGTGTGGGGACATTGTCAGAAGACAATGACAGTGCTTTCCCATTGTTGCCAGCTCCAAACAACCCAGAGCTTGACCATGACCAGAAGTTAGAATTAAAACCCCTTCCTCCACACCTCAAATATTCTTACCTTGAGGACAAGCAACAGTGTCCAGTTATCATTGCAAGGGAACTCACTTCTCAACAAGAAGAGCAGTTACTTAGTGTGATGAGGAAGCACAAGAAGGCAATTGGGTGGAGTTTGGCAGATATAGTAGGCATCAACCCTCAAGTATGTGAGCATAGAATATTTTTAGAAGAGGGAGCAAGGCCCGTTCGTCAACCCCAGAGAAGACTGAACCCCACTATCTTAGAGGTTGTCAAAAGGAAGTGACCAGACTACTGGAGGCAGATCATCTATCCCATCTCAGACAGTGAATGGGTAAGCCCACTACAAGTAGTACCAAAGAAGTCTGGAGTCACTACAGTGAAGAATGAGCATGGAGAGCTCATAGCAACCAGAGCACAGAACGCTTGGAGGGTCTACATTGACTACAGACACCTCAACCAAGCAACCCATAAGGATCACTATCCTCTTCCATTCATTGATCAAATGCTGGATCGCCTGTCACGTAAATCACATTATTATTTTCTAGATGGTTACACAGGTTATTTCCAGATTCATATAGCTCCTGAGGATCAGGAAAAGACTACTTTTACATGCCCTTTTGGGACTTATGCTTACAAGAGAATGCCCTTTGGCTTGTGCAATGCACCGCTACCTTCCAAAGGTGCATGATGAGTCTTTTCTCTGATCTTATTGAGGACTGTATGGAAGTTTTTATGGATGATTTTAGTGTTTATGGCGATTCCTTTAGTCTTTGCTTAGATGGATTATCTAGAGTATTAGATAGATGTGTCAGTGTAAACCTTGTATTAAATTTTGAAACATGTCACTTTATGGTTAAACAAGGGATTGTACTAGGACATGTTGTGTCTAATACTGGCATTTCTGTAGATTCAACAAAGGTGGATGTTATTTCTAGTTTACTTTACCCCTCTTCTGTGAGGGAAGTCCGCTCGTTCCTTGGCCATGCAGGTTTTTACAGGAGATTCATTAAGGACTTCAGTAAGGTAGCACTTCCCTTATCCAGACTACTGCAGAAGGATATTGAGTTCGAGTTCAGTGAAGATTGAAAATAAGCATTTGTTAAGCTGAAAACTGCCCTGACTCAAGCTCCAATTGTGAGAGGACCAGACTGGAGCCAGCCATTCGAAATAATGTGCAACGCTTCTAACCATGCAGTAGGAGCAGCATTGGCTCAGCGTGAAGGTAAGGACCCTTTTGTTATCGCTTATGCGTCTAAAACTCTAGATGCAGCACAATCCAATTACACTACTACTGAGAAAGAGCTTCTTGCTATTGTTTTTGCTCTGGATAAATTCTGAGCCTATTTACTTGGTACGAAGGTAGTAGTGTACTCGGACCACGCAGCTCTAAAGTATCTATTAGCTAAAAAAAGGAGTCCAAACTAAGGCTTATACATTGGATACTGCTATTACAAGAATTTGATTTAGAAATTAAGGATAGGAGTGGTAACCAGAATTTAGTGGCAGACCACTTGAGTCGCCTTGAGCACATTTCAGATGACCCCACTCCTATAGCTGATAATTTCCCATTTGATAACCTGCAAGCAGTATCCGAGGTAGTCCCTTGGTATGCACCTGTAGCTAATTATCTAGTTAGCCACACTTTTCCTCCAAACTTTTCTAAGCATCAAAGAGGCAAGCTGAAAAGCGAGTCTAAATATTATATATGGGATGACCCATATTTATGGAGATGTGACGCTGACCAGGTAATCAGACGGTGTGTTCCTCAATCAGAATTCCAGTCCATCTTAGAGGCCTGTCACTCATCTCAGAGTGGAGGACATTTTGGCCCTCAAAGAACAGCTAGAAAAATCTTAGACTGTGGATTCTGGTGGCCTACACTTTTTAGAGACGCTGCTGAATTTTGTAGATCTTGTTTCTCATGCCAAAAATTTGGTAATATATCCAGGAAAGATGAGATGCCTCAACAAATTATGCTTTTCTGTGAAATTTTTGACGTTTGGGGCATTGACTTCATGGGTCCATTTCCAAATTCTAATGGTTATTTTTATATATTGTTAGCTGTAGATTATGTTTCCAAATGGGTGGAAGCAATTCCTACCCGCACTGATGATGCTAACACTGTTATTTCCTTTGTGAGAAACCACATTATTTGTCGCTTTGGATCACCACGAGCAATCGTGAGCGATCAAGGCACCCATTTTTGTAACAGGAGACTAACAGGATTAATGAAAAAGCATGGAATAAATCATAAAGTTGCAACAGCATACCATCCTCAGACTAATGGGCAAGCCGAGGTGTCAAACAGAGAGATAAAGTGTATCTTGCAGAAGATAGTCAAACCTCATTGAAGAGATTGGAGCACCAGGCTACAAGATGCACTTTGGGCATACAGAACCGCATACAAGACACCCATTGGGATGAGTCCTTTTCGCTTAGTCTATGGAAAAGCTTGTCATCTCCCTGTTGAAGTCGAGCACAAAGCCTTTTGGGCAGTAAAGGAGTGCAACATGGGAATTGAGGAAGCCGGAGCTGAAAGGAAATTGCAACTGCAAGAATTGGAAAGCCTTCGCCTAGAAGCTTATGAGAACTCCAGACTATACAAGGAGAAGATAAAGGCTGTACATGATCAGCACATTAAGAGAAAAGAGTTCCAACCTGGGGACTTACTCCTCCTTTACAAATCTCGACTGAGACTCATGCCAGGCAAGTTGAGATCAAGATGGGATGGTCCATACACAGTAGAGAAGGCCGAACAGTACGGAGTTTATCACCTAAGCCATCCTTCAAGCTCTGAACTTATCAAAGTTAATGGACATCATTTAAAGCTGTACCATGGAGAGAGGATGCAGAAAAACAAGGAGCTCGAGATCTTCTTCTTGGAAGATCCTCACATAGCCGAAGAGTGAGCTAATGGAGCGTCCAACTTACGGACGTTAAAGCAAAGTGCTAGGTGGGAGACAACCCACCATGGTATGATCGTTCTTTTCTTTATTTTTAGTTTTTTCTATTTAATAACTCTTCTCTTTATTAGTACATTTCGTGCATCTACATTTACATACTTTTATTTTTTTTTTAAAAAAAAAGGGGGGGTTACGCGACGCGACCGCATCATTGACGCGTCCGCGTCGCAAGGAGATGGGAGAAAATAAAAACAAACAGAGAGTCACGTAGGAGCGTGGCTGGAGGCGTGCCAATGGCACAAATTGCTCCACGCGACCGCGTCGCCGACGCGTCTGCGTCACATGGGAACATTGGCCTCCCATGCGACCGCGTGACCCACACGGCCGCGTGCCCTAGAATTCGACGTCAAAAGGGTGAACGACCGAAAGTTGTGCTAGAGTGGTGCTGGATTGGTGCTGAACGCACAATCCTTCCCACGCGGCCGCGTGACCGACGCGACCACGTCATATCCTTCTAATGGCCACTTATGCGATCGCATGCCCCACGCGATCGCGTCACCCAATATTTGGCAATTAATGATTTTGAACAGAGAGTTCTGCGAGTGCAAGGCTGCCCTCGCGCCAGTGGCATAAAACGGGTCACGCGACCGCGTCAATCAGTATCAGCGCAAGTCGCGCGACCGCGTTCCCCACGCGACCACGTCGATTGCGCCGCACAACTTCCCTGATTTGCCACTTATCTTATCTTTTTCTCCTCAAATCCTATTTTCTCTTTTCCCTCCTTATTTCTTCTTCCTCCCTTCTTCCTTCTTCCTTCTTTCTTACTTTTTACACCCTCACTCTCTCTCTCTCTCCCCCATTAACAAGGTTTTCTTTTTCTTCTTCTCTCCTTACTTTTCTATTTTTCTTCTTATTTTTTCTATGTTATCTTCTTTTCTTTTCTTTTTACTTTCATTATTCATATTTTCTTACTTTTTACTTGGTGTTAGAAATTTATTTGAGTCATTATTTCTCATTATATGCTTGTGGATTGTTCTAAATTTGTTTGGCAATTATATATTACTTTTTAAAGGGTTGCTTGCATGTTCAATTTAATACTTTCCATACATTATTTCACCATGCATGCTATGTGTTTGTGAAAAAGCCCATATGATATTTTGCACTTTTCTCCGTTATTCTACTATACTATTAAATGCCCATTTTTCACAAAACCCCTTTTATATTTTATTCGTTATAAATAATTGTCAATACAAACGTGATGGTTTGTTACGAGTGATGCTTGATCTATGCTACTCATGCCTTTGCCAGCATGCCAATAAACACCTTGCATTCACTTGTCCTCATATGCACTAACTATTTTCCATTGATGACTTTTCACATGTAGTCATGACCATGTGATAACATCATTTACCTTTTACTGTGCATTCATAACCACCCTTTTCCATTCTCTTCCTTGCTCTATCTCTTTGAATTTAATTTACTTTCTCTTCCCTTTTTCAGAATGGCCTCCAAGAAAGGAAAAGAGAAAGCTACTCCCAAATCAACAGCAAGAAGAGGAACAAAAAGAGCATTAGTGGCAGAACCCTCTTCAACTACGGTTAAACCCTCAACAAAGAGACTTAAGAGGATTATAAAGGTTGATGATAAAGAAAAAGCCTTCCCAGCAAAGGACACTGCACGATTTCCCAATCGCTACTGTGAGCAGATGTTCTCCATCTTGCCAGAAAAGAGCTACAACAACGAATACCTTCTTCTCCTCCCAAACCATATTGCTACCTTTGTTGAGCCTCAAATTGCACAAAGACAATGGGGTTTCCTACAGAGATAGCCGAGGCAGGTCAATCTTTCTTGGGTAGTCGAGTTCTATTCCAACTTCCACCTGCCAACCCTATAGTCTGTCTTTGTCCGTCAGAAGCAAGTCCCCATTACAGAAGAGGCCATTCAAAAAGCTCTAGGTCTTCCCCCTATTCCAGAAGGTCTGGACGCCTTTCAGGAAGCCACACTCAAGCGCTAGATGTACCAATTTGACTGGGACGCTGTTCTCAGAGTTATCGCACTACCTGGCAGCCGATGGATCTACGGATACCATCATACCCGCCCTAAGGGAATTTCGGCTTCAGCACTTACCTTGGAGGCTTGCGTATGGGCACAGATCATGTCCTATTACGTCTTTCCGAGCACTCACGAGTCCTCCTTCACTGCGGACATGGCCGTTCTACTATGGTGCATCCTTACAGACCAGCCTCTGAACCTAC
This sequence comes from Arachis ipaensis, assembly GCF_059453495.1. Lineage (NCBI taxonomy): Eukaryota > Viridiplantae > Streptophyta > Magnoliopsida > Fabales > Fabaceae > Arachis > Arachis ipaensis. Next base: position 76,747,510 of record NC_142442.1, on the reverse strand, counting down.
CAAGACACATCCGGAATGCCATGGAACACGTACAAATCGTGGGCAACTTACCTTTCCCCGCCTTGGTCTCAGATCTCGTCTCAGCAGCCAGAGTCTCCTTCAGAGCTGGGGACACCAAAGCCATACTTCCACGGGATGATCAATATGTTCCTAATGGGAAATATATTAGACCTTCAGCAGCCACTACAGGCCAGCCTATTGAACCGGCTGTAGATATTCCTCCTTCAACACCACAAGCACCTACCACTGACCAACTGCTCTATCAGATACTCAAAGGGTTGGATCGGCAGGAACACAAAGCTAAGATGAGAAAGCGCCGTAACAAGCGCCGATTCACATACCTCAAGGAGCTGATTATGGGAAAATTCAAGGACTCAAACACCCCGGACTCCACTTCCTTTACCAGCACAGGGAGCCATGATGGTCCCGACTGTGGAGATACTGCTACCAGCCCACCCCTGTTCCTGACAGATGGCACCGAGGACGGTGCAAAGCCTTAAGTGTGGGGAGGTCGGTCAGTACCTAACTTCCGGAGGTAATTTCTCTTCCCTAAACACCAATAAATTAGGATATTTAGTTAGTTTTCATTTTATAGAATAGGATAAATTGCATAGCAATAGATTAGTTGCATGCATGTTCCACTTGATTGAAAAGACAATAAGTTTCTTCTAAGACTCTATTTTTGGAATAAAATTTCACTAATTTTAATTAAATTTTTATGTTAAATTTGCTTGAAGTTGTATTTAGAACATGATTTTTGAGCTAAAGAACACACAACCTGTGAGATTTGAGCCTTTATGCATGGTTACATTATTTAACCATAATTATTTTATTCCTGTGTATTTACTTCTCTATGATTGTAATCTATATTTTGTTTCATCCTATATGTCCAATATTTATTATATTTATATGTTTGCATATGATTGAGGCCATTAATTGTTTAGCTCACTTATCCAAATTAAGCCTACCCTTTCAATTACCTTTGTTAGCCACTTTGAGCCTTTAAATCCCATTTGTTCTATATTTTACCACATTACTAGCCTTAAGCAGAAAAACAATTATATATCCCAAACTAAATCTTTGGTTAGCTTAAGATAGAATTGTGTGTGCTAATTAAGTATGGGAAATTGTGGGAACAAAAGATAATAAGGGAATGTGTCATGATAATATAATGGGAATTTGGATACCTACTCATGTGAAACTATAAGAATTAAAAATCTATGTGCATTGATAAGCTATGTTTATTTTTATGCTTATATTAAAAAAAATTCAAAAATATTCAATAAATAAATAAGGGGACAAAATTACCCCAACGTTAAGTTAAGAATTCAAAGGTCAATGCATGTATGATAAAATTAAAATAAAAGTTGATACATGAGTATGGAATGTGAAAGAGAAATTCTGGGTAGCTAGGTATGGATTCTAAAGTTATATAGAGTATATATATAGGTTATGTTAAAGCTTGGGTTAATTAAAGATTCAGTTTATAAGCTTACTTAGCCATATATGTATCCTTACCATTACCTTGGCCCCATTACAACCTTGAAAAGACCTCATGATGTTTGCATTGGTATATCAAATGTTGTTGATTGATTAGGAGAAGAACAAAAATTAGAAAGCATGATTAGAGAAGGACAGAGTGATTTCCCTTTACACTAGAGAGATTAGAGCGTACATACATCATCAGTGAGGGTTCAATGCTTAAAATTCTATGTTCCATGCTTTCATGATCTGCCTTCTTGCATTTTTATCTATTCTTACTGCATGAGAATTGAATTAGTGGAATTTGATTTGTAATTGTTTTGAAGAGCTTATTTATTATTGATCAAGTGGACAAAAATCATATAGTTGCATTCATATATATAGGTTGCATTGCATTGCATGAGTTTTACATGTTCCTACTCATTTATTTTATCTCCTTCAACTAAGCATGAGGACATGCTAATGTTTAAGTGTGGGGAGGTTGATAAACCACTATTTTATGGTTTATAATGTGTTTAATTGTGTGGTTTTATCATGATCTTTACCCACTTATTCATATGATTAGCATGCATTTATATTTCCTTCCTAAAATTATTACATGATTGAAAACTTGCTTCCTAGAGACTTTTAATTATGTATTTTAATTCTCCTTTATTCCATTCGATGCCGTGATCTGTGTGTTAAGTGTTTCAGGCTTTACAAGGCATGAATGAGTTGGAGATTGGAAAGGAAGCTTGCAAAAAAGGAAGGAACACAAGAAATTAAGGAGATGACCAGCGAGAAGTGACGCGGCCGCATGGCTCACGCAACCGTGCGGAAGAGAGGAAATCGCAATGACGCGGTCGCATGGCTCACGCGACCGCGCGGATTGGAATAGCACAAGTGATGCGGAGGCGTGGACGACGCGCCCGCGTGGCAAAGCAAAACGCTACATAACGCGTCCGAATGAATGACGTGATCGCGTAACATGCGCGATCTGCATAATCTTCAGAATTCGCTGGGGGCAATTTTGGGCCCTGTTTTGACCCAGTTTTCGGCCTGGAAAAGCAGACTCGAGCCAGAGGACATGCAGAAACCAAAGACAACATTCATTCTACACAGTTTTTAGTTTTTAGATCTAGTTTTACTCCTCCTCTAGGTTTTCTTTCTACACATTTATAGTTCTTAGGATTTTTATTTCGATTGCTCTTTGTATTGGGATATTGAGAAGAGTTATTACCTCATCAAGACTTCGTCATTCTAGTTCATTTTCTTTACTTGGCTTTACTCTTCCATATCCTTTAATTTACTCAATTTTACTATTGGATTATTTTAGAATTTATCAATACAAGAGTTACTTTTATTTTTAATTGATTTATTTGAGTTTAATTTATCATGTCTTTCTTTAATTCCCTTTCCTATGTTACGAGTTCTACATTAACAATGAGCGAGTAGTTCCCTGACTTGATGGGGAGTTGATTGAAAGGAACCCTTGAGTTGGAATGTTCAAAGGAGAAATTGTAATTGGGTTTATTGTTGGATGGCTCTCTAGTCACTAACGCCAATCCTTCCAAGTAAGCGGATTGGGACTTGTGAGTAGAAACATCATTCCAACTTGTTTGACTTTCCCTTATTTAGTAAGGGATAACTAAACAAAACGACCTTCAATTATCAATTAATCTTGAGAGTACTACAACAAGAATAGGGCTTCCAACTAATCTACTCCCAATCAAGGCTTTTATTTAAATTACTTAATTTCCCCAATTTAATTTCCTGTTTATTCAACTCAAACTCTTTCTGAAAATATCTGATTAATAAAATAGCACACTTTTCTACAACTCGTTGGGAGACGACCTGGGATTCATACTCCCAGTATTTTAAATTTTAATTTTTGTGACAACCTTTCTAAATTGATAAGCGGATTTCTGGTTAATTAAGAACTATACTTGCAACGCACGACTTATATCAATTCTTAATTAGCCAATTTCCGCCACGTCAGTGCCACATAATTTACTTAATGCAACTTGTGGCCAGCGAATTCTAAAGCCTTGTGGGCCCAATCCAACTCATTTCTGATGCTATTTAAGCCAAGGATTGAAGGGGAATTAACATACTTTCACACATTAGTTTAGTTTAGTTTAATTTTTGGAGGAAAATTTAGTTTTAGAAAGTGAAGCTCTCACTTCTCTCTAGGATTAAAATTAGGATTAGGTTTAGATCTAGATCTACTTCTTCTTCTTCTCTCTTCATTTTCCTTTTCCTTCCTTAATTGTTCTCTTGAAGTTGTAGAATTCTTCTTCTCTTGTAATTCATTTGTATTGTTAATTGTAGTTTATGAACTTTCTTTTGTAGATCTACATTTCTTCTTCAATACAATTGGTAAGTTCTTTATTGTTTCATAATTTTTTTCCTTTTCTATTGTTGATCTCTTGCTATTCTAGTTAGATCTCTCTTTAATTCTTGCAATTCATGTTGTTTACTTTTATTGCCTTCGATGTGTTTGTTAAAATGCTTCCTTTAGTTTTGAGTTTACTTTTCTATTGTTTTGCTTTTCTATTGTTAATCTTTTACTTTTGTAGTTGTAGATTCCTTTAATTCTTGCAATTTACTGTGCTTTCCTTTTGTGCCTTCCAAGTATTTGATAAAATGCTTGGTTGAATTTTAGAGTAGAATTTTATACTCTTGGCTTGGGAAGGTAACTTAGGAACTCTTGAGTTACTAATGTCCAAGTAATTGATAATTGAGAGTCATTAACTCTAGATCTCACTAATTGATTTGGTGGAGAACTAGGACTTGTGGACTTGGATTGATATAGCTCACTTGACTTTCCTCTACTATTAGTTAGGGGTTGACTTAGTGGGATTGATCCTTGCCAATTCTCATGTTGTGGTTAGTGATAAGGATAGAGATCCTTGACCACCAACCTTTGCCAAGACTTTTTTAGTTGTTAGTTTATTTTCATTGCCATTTACATTTCATGTCTCTTATCCCAAAAACCCCTAAAACATACTTCATAACCAATAACAAGACACTTTATTGCAATTTCTAGGGAGAATGACCCGAGGTTCCAATACTTCAGTTTATAAATTTAGGGGTTTGTACTTGTGACAAACAAATTTTTTTGTGAAAGGATTATTTGTTGGTTTAGAAACTATATTGCAACGAGCTTTCATTTGTGAAATTCTAAACTGTCAAAAGTCCTCTCATCAAAATGGCGCCGTCGCGTCCATTGCACCACAATCCGTGCGCACGTGCCATTGATAAACCCCAATTTTGTGGTTTATATTGTGTAGAATTCGGGGGATTTTGTCAACGTTTTCTGCACTTATTCACAAGAAATGCATGGTTTTGTGTTCACTTCCTAATATTGCTTCATGATGAAAAACATGCTTATTTTGCCTTAAAATTGCCATATTTTAATCCTCTTCTATTGCCATTCGATGCCGTGATGTATTTGTTGAGTGATTTCAGGAATTATAGGGTATGAATGGCCTAGAAGAGAGACAGAAAGCATGCACAAAGGAAGGAACATGAAGATTTGAATTTTGGGAAAATCAGCATTGGCGCGCACGCAAGGATAGACGCATCCGCGCGGATCAGAGGATTCCTATCGATGCGCACGCGTAATTCACATGAACGCGTGGAACATAAAAGCAATCGACGCGCACGCACGCATGGCGCGCACGCGCGGGAAGCTGCACGTGACCTCATTAAAGGAAATCGTGTCTGGCAATTTCTGAGGCTCATGAGGCCCAAATTCAAACTGTTTCTGCATGGAAAAGACCCAAGGATGCTCGGGGGAAAGGGGGGGATCATTCATTTTACACTAAGACACATTTTTAGCTAGTTTTTGGTTCTTTGTTCTTCTAGAGAGAGAAACCCTTGTTCCTCTCTAGATCTAGCTTTAATTTGATATTCCCTTGTTGAATTCTGAATTGGATCTTGTTAATTACTAGTTTTAATTTTTTAATTTGAATTCCTTAGTATAATTTTGCTTAGATCTTGTGTTAGTTTTATGAATTCTTATCAATTGTCATCTTATACCCATTTCATGAATGTTGTGAATCTTACTTTGTTGATGTTACATTGATGATTTCTATGATTAATTGTGTTGTTTGAGTGATTGTATGTTGATAATTGTTAGTGGGTAACTGTTAATTTCAATTCACTTGCAATTTTAACATGTCTTTTGTTAATGATTACCAAGTGTTTGATGAATTGTTTACCTTGATTATGGAGTAGTTTTTTTCACTCTTGGCCTAGACTAAGGGGATTGGGTAAACTTGAGTAATTGAGTATAATGGATTTGATGAATTGGTAACCCTTAGAGGTCAATTTGATAGCCATTAACACTAGCCTACTACTAGGTTAATTAGTAGTGAGATTAGACCTTATGGGTTAATGTTGACCAAACCATTTAACGTACTTCAAGTATAGAAGTAGACTTAATGAGTTTGATTCCTCATAATTGTCAAGATATGGTTTAGACAAGGATGGTGACCCCAATTCCCATTCCTAGCCAAGAGTTGCTTTCATTATTAATATTTGAAAACCCAAATTCTTGATTACTTGTCTTAGTTATAGTTAATTGCTTAGTTTAGAATAGAGCTATATTGGAAGTTACCTTATTAGTATGGAATTGCTCACATCTTACTTTGTTACTCGAATTAGTTCCTTGCACTTTAAGATTGCTTGCTTGTTAAGATTCTTAGTTTACATTCTTGATCATAACTCACAACCCCGGATTTCTAACCAATGTTGAAGCACATGTTTGCCCATTCCTTGTGAGATGACCCGAGGTTTGAATACTTCGGTTATTTCTATTGGGGTTGAACTTGTGACAACCAAATCCCTCTCTAAATTTGATCCTTGAGGCTTGTCATTGGTAGAGCTATACTTATAACGCAACTTTATTGAAAGAATCTTTACCGAGCATCCTCATGCGTGTCAAAATTTTTGGCGCTGTTGCCAGGGAATGGTTGTAACATATGCCTTGATATTGGTTGTGTGAATATGTGAATATTGTAGATAGTTTGTTTGCTTTTCAATACTTAGCTATAGTTTAGATTTTTCTTATATTTGTGCTATGACTCTCAAGTTTAATGACTTGGTCTCAACCAAATTCTAGCTTAGCCGATTTTGATCCCGAGATTGAAAGAACTTTGTTACATACTCGGCAAGCTAGACGGCGGTTGGATTATACGGCTAGTACTTCGGCCTCTCTTGAGGAACATATCGAATCACTAGGCAATACTGAGAGTGACTTAGAGTCCACTACGTCCTATTCTTCTGTTGGCACTACTAATACATCTTTGCATCCTACAGGTGAGCCACACATGGCGGAGCCACGCCGGATCACTTTGCACGAGCAAAGAGCTCCGGGTATCATACTCCAACCGTTGCAAGCAAGGTATCCTAACCTTGATCCAAACTTTGAGTTGAAGAGTAGCTTGATAAATTTGCTTCCTAAATATCATGGGTTGCCGGGTCAAGACCCCATCCGACATCTAAAGGATTTTCAAGTTGCTTGTTCTATGGCTCGAAGGCATGGAGCCGATGAGGTGGCTATCATGGTTTTTACCTTCCCTTTCTCTCTTGAAGGGCAAGCAAAGACTTGGTTTTATTCGCTACCGGATAAGATTGTTACCAATTAGAATTTCTTGAGAAGAGAGTTTCTAGATAAATTATTCCCACCGGAGAAGACCGACTACATCCGGAAGGAGATTTCAGGTATAATGCAAAGAGACCAAGAGAGTTTGTATGAGTATTGGTCTTGGTTCAAGAGGCTATTGAAATCTTGTCCACACCATGGAATGAACACTCACTTGCTCATTAGCTACTTCACCGGAGGTCTTTGTGTGGAAGATAGAAGATTGCTTACCGCCTCTAGTGGTGGTTCCCTTTCGAAAAACAAGACGGAGGGAGAAGCTTGGAACTTGATAAAGGATGTTGCCGAGGCTACACAACATACAAGGGTGAGAAGTAATCCTCTCAAGGGTGTGGTAGAACCATCCCCTTCCAAATCAAGCCTAACCAAAGCACTTGGGGATATGACCACCATCCTTACACAAATACAAAAGGATCAAAAGGAATACTACTCCATCCAAGCCATCCAAGCCCCACCTCTGGTTGCTCAAACTGAAGGCCCTCCTAGGATTTGTGGTTTGTGCTCTAGCACCATATATTACATCGATCAATGCCATCAAATTCAAGAGGAACATGCTCTTGTAGTGGCCAATGTAAATTACAACAACCGTCCACCCTATCCTCCTCAAGGTCAAAACAACTACCCTCATGGTAGTAATCAACATCAAGGGTGGAGGGATAATGCACAAGGGAACAATCAAAACCAAAGATGGAATAACTCTTCTTCTCATCACAACAACAACTAATCTTCATCCCAATACCACCATAACAACACCAACTACCAAGCCAACCAAGGCCACTCCAATAAAAACCAAAACAACTACACCAAGTACCAAGCACCACACCATAGGCAACAATCCAACCAAACTCCTCCATCTTCCAACAATCAAGTTGATGAGCTTAGAGCCGCCATGGAGAAATGAGATGAGAGCAACAAGGCTCAATTTGATGCCTTGGGCGCTCAATTGGCTAACCTCACCAACATGCTTTCAAAGATGACCATGTCAAACCAACCATCAACTCCCAACAACAACACCAACCAACCCTCAAGCTCTTCTAACCTTCCATCCCAGCCCCAACCAAACCCAAAGGGCGGTCTCAACGCCATCACTCTACGGTCGGGGACTACATTGGAGGAGATACCTCCAACGGTCATGGGAGACATTTATGAGGAAGAAGTGGTTGTTGAAGCTCCATATGAAGGAGAGGTGGTAGACAAAAGGCATGAGAAAGAAGGAGTAAACCTCAAGGAACCCAAGAGGAAAGCTATAGTGGATGAGTCCATTCTTATTCCATTCCCTTCCATGGTGAAGAAGGCAAAGAAAACACCGGAATTTGATTTGAACATGCTTCAAGTGTTCCAGAAGGTTGAGGTAACCATACCGCTTCTTGATGCTATTCAACAAATTCCAAAGTATGCAAAATTTTTGAAAGACTTGTGTACACACAAGGATAGGATAGGAGAATTGGAGACATTATCCTTGGGTAGTTCAATTTTTTCCTTGATGGAACCTATTCCAAAGAAATACGGTGATCCTGGACCTTGTTTGGTATCTTGTTGTATTGGTGGACGTACTTTTCATGATTGTATGTGTGACTTGGGAGCTTGTGTAAGCATCATGTTGCTTTCTATCTTTGTGCAGTTGAATTTAGCTCCATTGAAGAAGTCAGCGGCGAGGTTTGCCTTAGCCGATAAAAGTGTTATCACGGTAATAGGAATAGCCGAAGATGTGCTTGTGGTGATCGAGGATCTTGTTTTTCCGGTTGACTTTTACATCCTTGAAATGCCTCCTACAAAAAATAGAAGCTCATCCTCCGTTCTACTTGGTAGACCCTTCCTCAAGACCTCTAAATTCAAGTTAGATGCCTTCACCGGCACATATTCTTTTGAGGTTAGAGACAAGACTATCAAGTTCAATTTAGAAGAAGCCATGAAGCATCCTCCCGAAGAACATTCCATGCTCTGATGTGATGTAATTGATGAAATAGTAGAGGAAGTGCAAGAAGAAGACCAAAATAAGCTATGCTACCCCATTGATGAAGAGACGGATGACCAAGAAGATGAACAAGAGAAAGTTGTTGAGAATGAACTCTGTGAGCTTGATGAAAAGGAACCTCAACTTGAGGCAAAGAGTGAACTGAAGCCTCTTCCATCTCATTTGAAGTACGCCTTCTTAGAGGACAACCAAAGGTTTCTAGTCAATATTGCTAGTGAGCTTTCAAGTGAAGAAGAAGAAAAGCTCCTAGATGTTCTAAGAAAGCACAAGAAGGCGATTGGTTGGAGCCTAGCGGATATTGTGAGAATTGACCCCCGCAAGTGCATGCATTGGATATTTCTCCAAGATGGAACTAGGCCAGTTAGACAACCGCAAAGAAGGCTCAACCCAACTATCCTCGATGTGGTAAAGAAAGAAGTCACCATATTACTTGATGCGGGTATCATATACCCAATCTCCGACAGTGAATGGGTGAGCCCGGTCTAGGTTGTTCCCAAGAAGTCGGGCATCACTGCGGTCAAAAAAGATGATGGTGAAGTGGTCACCAAGAGAGTACAATATGCGTGGCGAATGTGTATTGACTATAGAAGATTGAATGCCGCTACAAGAAAGGGCCACTACCCTTTGCCCTTTATCGATCAGATGTTGGACCGTTTGGCGGGTAAATCCCATTATTATTTTCTTGATGGATTTACTGGTTACTTCCAGATTCACATTGCTCCTAAAGATTAGGAAAAGACCACATTTACTTGTCCGTTTGGCACCTTTGCCTATAAAAGGATGCCATTTGGACTATGCAATGCACCTGCTACTTTTCGGCGGTGCATGACAAGTGTCTTTTCTGATCTAATGGAGAATTGTCTGGAAGTCTTTATGGATGACTTCAGTGTTTATGGTACTTCATTTGATTGTTGCCTGGAGAACTTGGCCAAGGTCTTAGCTAGATGTGTTGATACTAAGCTTGTCTTAAATTTTGAAGAATGTCACTTTATGGTAAGACAAAGCATAGTATTAGGGCATGTAGTATCTCATGAAGGCATTTATGTAGACCCGGCCAAGGTCGATGTTATTACTACTCTACCTCACCCCTCATCTGTGAGGGAGGTCTGCTCGTTTTTAGGACATGCATGATTCTATAGGCGCTTTATCAAAGATTTCAACAAGATTGCTTTGCCGTTGTTACGCCTACTCCAAAAAAATGTGGATTTTAAGTTTGACAGTGAATGTGTGAAAGCTTTTGAAGAGCTAAGGAGAGTTCTTACCACAGCACCGGTTGTGTGAGGCCCCAACTGGACGTTGCCATTTGAGATAATGTGCGATGCGTCAAACCATGCTATAGGTGCCGCGCTTGCACAGCGCGATGGTAAACTCCCTTATGTTATTGCTTACTCTTCTAAAACACTTGATGCAGTACAATCCAACTATACCACTACTGAAAAGGAACTCCTAGCTATTGTTCATGCTTTAGATAAATTCAGATCTTATTTGCTAGGATCAAAGATAGTGGTATACACGGATCATGCAGCTTTAAAGTACTTACTGACAAAGAATGAGTCAAAGCCTAGACTCATACGTTGGATCTTGCTTTTGCAAGAATTCGACATTGAGATTAGGAACCGGAGTGGATCTCAAAACCTGGTTGCGGATCATTTGAGCTGTATTGAGAATTTGAAATTTGATTTATTTCCGATCAATGACTCATTTCCATTGGATAGTTTGCATGCTGTGTTGGATACCTTTCCTTGGTTTGCTCCAATGGCGAACTACTTGGTTGTAAAACTCTTTCCTCCCAACTTTTCTAAACACCAAAGGGATAAGTTGAGGAGTGATTCCAAATACTATATTTGGGATGACCCTCACTTGTGGAAGAGGGGCGTGGACCAAGTAATTCGAAGATGTATCCCAGAGTCTGAAATCCAACCAATTTTTGAAGCTTGCCATTCGTCTGAATGTGGTGGCCACTTTGGCTCACAAAAGACCGCTAAAAAGGTGTTGGATTGTGGATTCTGGTGGCCAACCTTATTCAAGGATGCTAACCGGTTATATGTGTCTTGCCATCAGTGTCAGAAGTCGGGAAATACATCCCAAAGGGATGAAATGCCTCAGCAACCTATGTTGTTCTGTGAGATATTTGATGTATGGGGTATTGACTTTATGGGACCGTTTCCCAACTCTAGTGGGTATCTGTATATTCTGTTAGTGGTTGACTACGTGTCAAAGTGGGTAGAGGCCATACCTACCTGCCTTGACGACGCCAATACCGTTATTTCTTTTATTAGAAATAACATTGTATGCCGTTACGGGTCGCCACGAGCAATCGTGAGAGACCAAGGATCCCACTTTTGTAACAGGAAGGTAGAGGCATTGCTCAAGCGCTATGGAGTGTCGCATAAGGTTGCTACTGCTTATCATCCGCAAACAAATAGACAAGCGGAAGTGTCCAACCGGGAAATTAAGAGAATCTTAGAGAAAGTGGTCAATCCGCAAAGGAAGGATTGGAGCCTCCGGTTAGGAGATGCACTATGGGCGTATAGAACGGCCTACAAGACTCCGATAGTAATGAGTCCCTTCCGGATCGTCTATGGTAAGGCATGCCACCTTCCGGTGGAGATTGAGCATCGAGCCTATTGGGCGGTAAAGCAATGAAACATGGATTTAGCCAAGGCGGGTGAAGCCAGAAAGTTGCAACTAGAGGAGCTTGAGTGTTTAAGGAACGAGTCATATGAGAATGCCCGGATCTACAAAGAAAAGACTAAAGCATTCCATGACCATCACATCTGGAAGAAGGACTTTCAAGAAGGTGATGAGGTTCTCCTCTACAACTCGAGGCTTTGATTCATGTCTGGCATGCTCTGCTCTAGATGGGAAGGACCTTTCAAGGTGAAGGAGATAAAGCCCTATGGAATGGTGGAGTTATTTGATCCTAAAAGTGAAGCAACTTTCAAGGTGAATGGATATAGAGTGAAGAAATACCATGGCTACAAGCTCCTAAAAGAGCTAGAAGTATTCCTATTGGAGGATGCACCAAGGAGAGAGGAAGCTTAAGAAAAGGACCGTCCAACTTAAGGACGTTAAAGAAAAGTGCTTGGTGGGAGGCACCCCACCGTGGTAAGATCTTCCTTGCATATACCATCTTGTTTGTAACCTTAAATTCTTGTGAATTTTGTGATTTCTTAATGATTGATTGATTGCATAGGATTGCTAGCTTTATTGTTATTGTTGGATAGATACGATGTTCATATAGTTTTCATCATTTTGGTATGGATGAATCGTTAAAGTAGAGAGAATGCTATGTTTTGATTAATGCATGAATTTGTGAAGTGTTCTCTTGCCTACTAGCTTAAACACCTGCCAAAAATGTATTAGAATAGCTCTTGTTATGTTGAAAAAAAAAGAAGAGAAAAAGGAAAAATGGGCACCGACGCGCCAACGCACAGTGCGCGCGCGCCAGTGGTGCACCTCTACCTCTTGGGCCAAAGACCCGAGAGTCATGCGCACTTCGTGCCCATCTCGCGCCAGGCACCCACGCGTCCATGTGCTTGCAGCCTGCGTGCACCTTTGCAATTCGCCCATCGACGCGCAAGCGCACTGTGCGTGCACGCGCCGATGGCAATATGTGGACTCCCTGGTACAAAAACCAGAGAGTTATGCCACACTTACGCCACACTTGTGCCTGCACCGACGTGTTCGCGCACTGCACGCGTTCGTGCCGGTTGCCAACTGACTTAAGCACGCGCCTGCGCCACTCACCAACTCTGGTATAAAAACCAAAGACTTATGCCAACTTTGTGCCAGTCCTGTGCTAGGAGCACAACTACCCTCGCGCGCGCGCGCCACTGACGCGCACGCGTCCCCTGCCAACATCTCACCGACGCGCCAGTGCACTGTGTGCGAGCGCGCCGGTTGCGTGACCCAGTTTTAAAGTTGCGCACCCTCTTCTCACCCCTTTCTTTTCTTATTTCTTTCTCCTTTCTTCTTCTCCTTCCACAATCCACCACCACCGTCTCCGGCTACTCACCGGAGAAACCACCTCTTCCGGTGGCACTACATCTCTCCTATTTCTTTCTCATCTTCACAAAAGAAAATTTAACCTTGTTCTTTTACACTTCTTAAGGTTCTACTTCTTCCATTTATTTTCTTTCATTTTCTTTACATTGTTTCCTCCTTTAGTTAGACTCTTTTTTGTTGTTTTACTTAGTTTCTCTTTTAGTTGCATGATGATGTTTCTTACTTTTTGTTTGCTCACTTTTCCTTTTCCCTTATTTTTCCACGGATGTTGAATTTGAGTTTAACTTGCTTTAATAGATCTTTTGTCATTTTTTTCCTTATCTTTGCCAATATGTGACGTTTATGTGATGGTTGAGGTTTCATTTTGGGCTTTAATTTGGTTGAGTATCTTATAATTGCCCTTTGCTTGATAATTGCACACCAAGTGTTCGAGGAAATGCATGAATGCCATTTTGGTTTCTTTTAATAATGTACTTTCAATTGGGTGCTTCTCTTCATTCACTTGTTGTCTTCTATACGCATTGATTCTACTTTGTTGATTAGATACTCATTGAACATGACTTGCTTTTTGTTATGGATGCTTGAGATTATTCCTCTCATGCCATTGCATGCTTTACTTCCTCTTGCATCCCATGCCAAGTGTTGTGACCCATGTCTTTATGATTACTTTGTTGCAAGATTTATTTCGGGCACTATCCTTCACTTGCATGTTTTTGTTAAAATGATTCTTTGGGTTTAATGTCTTCCTATTTCCCTTCCTTTCTCAGGATGGCCACCAAGAAAGGCAAGGAGAAAGCTCCAAGGAAACCGGCCGCAAAGAGGGCACCCCAAAGATCAACTTCTAAGGCGCACTCTTCATTGGGAGCCAGACGCCTAACTAAGAAGGCGAAGACACCCGCTCCTATTGATGAGAATGAAAAGAGCAAACCGGCAAAAGATTCTTCAAGGTTCCCCAACCGCTTCTGTGAACTTGTGTGGGCTCCATGGTTGTAAGAAACTATCATCCTGAGCATCTACTCGCTCCGCCGAACAAGGTTGCTCCTTATATTCTACCCCGCATTGAACAGCGAGGATGAGAGTTTCTTTTGAGGAAACCAAGGGAAATCAACCTCTCTTGGGTGGAAGAATTCTACACTAACTACCATCTTCCCTCTCTTCAATCGGTATACATGCGTCGGAAGCAAGTCTCAGTTTCAGAAGAGGCCATTCAACAAGTGCATAATGTCCTACCGGTGCCGAGTGACATGGATGGCTACCAAGAAGTCTTACGTCAGCGAGAAAAATTTGGATTTGATTGGGACTCAATCCTCCGAGTCATTGCTGAGCTGGAGACATTTTTGACCCAAGGTCAACTCCGGATGAGGCCTAAGTCCATTGATGCTCGCTTCTTCACTGTAGAAGCTAGAGCTTGGGCCCAGATCCTATCTCACTGTGTGCTACCTAGCACCCACAAGTCGTCCTTCACAGCGGATCTCGCTTTGCTTGTTTGGTGTGTTCTCACGGAAAGACCGGTGAACATTCCGTTTCTTGTCAAGCAAGTGATGAGTCAAGTCCATGCCTGAGGTAATTTGCCATTTCCAACATTGGTGTCTGACTTAGTTGCTGCTGTGGGTGTTCCTTGGGAAGCCAAGGATAGGAAGATTATAGTTTTGGCTAAGGGCGATGTGGTCCCAAGCGGAAAATACTTACATCTTCCCATGAACAACCCAAGCCTAGACATAGCCCTCCTATCTACTATTCCTTCCACTTCATCATCACCACCATGGAAAAGATCCACAATTTAAAGGATAGAAGATCTACACCGGAAGCTTGATAGATATGAGCAGTGCAATCAACGCCGATACACTTACATCAAGAAGCTTCTGCGTTGTGTTACCCCTAGCATGGAGGAACCCAAAATATTCACATCCAGCTCAAACCCAAGTGATGGGAGCTCTGAAGGAGAGGATAGTGACGGTTCCGGTCCCGACTGCCCTTTGTGCATTGTTTGTAGCACGGAGGACCGTGCAAATTTCTAAGTGTGGAGAGGTCGTTCGACCGATCTCCATGGGTAACAATCTCTTCTTTTCAATACCCATGGATTTATCTTTTGCTTAGTAGTTAGTACATTGTTAGTACATTGCATGTGTAGTTAGTTTTGCTTGTAAATACTCCTTGCATGATAGTTAGTTTCTATAGAGTTGCTTGGTCAAAACAATAACTTCTCCCCCAAGAAACTGTGTTTTGGGGTACCCTACCAAATTTTGAAAATTTTTTTTGCAGTAAACTTGCTTTAAGAATGTATTTTGGAACATAGTGATTGAGCTAAGAACACAAGCATGTAAGTTTTGAGCCTATTGCATGGTTATATCTTCTAACCATTAATTCCCATTCTTGTGTGCATTACTCTCTCTCTATGATTGTAATCCTTGCTTTGTCTGATTCTATATGTCCATTACTTGTGTATGAATGCATTTACATGATTGAGGCCATCATTTCAATAGTCACTTTTCCCAAATGGCCTTAACCCTTTTATCAACCATTGCTAACCAATTTTGAGCCCATGATAAACCCTTTTTGTTCTTAAATAGAGCACATCAATAACCCTAAGCGAAAAACCATGAATGTCCCTAAATTTGGATCCTTGATTAGTTTAGGTAAGTTAAGATGTGTATCATTCAATTAGGAGGGTATACTTGGGAAATTTGGGTAGATATATAGGTGTGTAATTGTAGTGTAATTGAAAATTCTAGGATTTGGGAACATACTCATGTATTGAATAATTGAACTATATGCATTGATACTTTTGTACACAAGGCCCCAAGAAAAGGGGATAAAAAAAAAAACACTAACAAACAAAGCAATAAAAGGGACAAAGAAACCCTAAGACAAAGTAATAAAAACAATGCATATGGAATGTGAATTGAAAAGAATGCATGAGTATGCAAAAAGTGAAACTCAAGGGTAGCTAGGTAATGTATTTTAGTTTTATAGGTTATTCTATGTGTCTAGTGGGATCCTAGGTTAATCAATGACTCAAATTTTAAGCTCACTTGGCCATATACATCCTTACCTTCACCCTAGCCCCATTACAACCCATGAATAAGACCTCATGATACTTGTAAGCATGCATTAAGTAATTGTTGATTTTTAGATGAAAGACAAATCTTGGAAAGCATGATTAGGAGAGGATTGAGTGACGAACCCTATATACTTGAGCGAATAGAGCGGATACACTTCCGGTGAGGGTTCGATGCTCAATTCTTTCTTTCCGACTTTCACAAGCGTTCATCTAGCAAGTTATATGCACTCCTTAGTGATGTTCAATTTGGTAGGATTCATGAACTACAGACTATTTTCACCCCATATGTTCACATGTGTACTTGGAGGATAGATTTTCCCTTGACCAAATAGGTAGATGATTTTACATTAGTTGCATGCATTCACTTAGGTAGTTTGCATTTCATAAACCCTTTCTCACCATGATCTTTAGTCTTTTTATTCTAAGCATGAGGACATGCTTGGTTTAAGTGTGGGGAGATTTGATAAACCCTAATTTTGTGGTTTATATTGTGTAGAATTTGGGGGATTTTGTCAATATTTTCTGCACTTATTCACAAGAAATGCATGGTTTTGTGTTCACTTCCTAATATTGCTTCATGATGAAAAACATGCTTATTTTGCCTTAAAATTGCCATATTTTAATCCTCTTCTATTCCATTTGATGCTGTGATATATTTGTTGAGTGATTTCAGGAATTATAGGGTAGGAATGTCCTAGAAGAGAGAAAGAAAGCATGCACAAAGGGAGGAACATGAAGATTTGAATTTTGGGAAAATCAGCATTAGCGCGCACGCGCACTCCACGCGCACGCGTGGATGAGGATGGCTGGAAGCGGCGCGCAAGGATGGACGCATCCGTGCGGATCAGAGGATTCCTATCGACATGCACGCACACTTCACGCGCACGCGTGGATCACAAAAGCAATGGACGCGCACACACGCATGGCGCACACACGCGGTAAGCTGCACGTGACCTCATTAAAGGAAATCGTGCCTGGCGATTTCTGAGGCTCATGAGGCCCAAATTCAAGCTGTTTCTGCATGGAAAAGACCCAAGGATGCTAGGGGAAAGGGGGGATCATTCATTTTACACTAAGACACATTTTTAGCTAGTTTTTAGTTCTTTGTTCTTCTAGAGAGAGAAACCCTTGTTCCTCTCTAGATCTAGCTTTAATTTGATCTTTCCTTGTTGAATTCTGAATTGGATCTTGTTAATTACTAGTTTTAATTATTTAATTTGAATTTCTTAGTATAATTTTGCTTAGATCTTGTGTTAGTTTTATGAATTCTTATCAATTGTCATCTTATACCCATTTCATGAATGTTGTGAATCTTCATTTGGGAACCCTTAGTGGTCAATTTGATAGCCATTCACACTAGCCTACTACTAGGTTAATTAGTACTGAGGTTAGTCCTTGTGGGTTGATGTTGACCAAACCATTTAACGTACTTCATGTATAGAAGTAGACTTAGTAAGTTTGATTCCTCATAATTGTCAAGATATGGTTATTAGACAGGATGGTGACCCCAATTCCCATGCCTAGCCAAGAGTTGCTTTCATTATTAATATTTGAAAACCTAAATTCTTGATTACTTGTCTTAGTTATAATTAATTGCTTAGTTTAGAATAGAGCTATATTGGAAGTTACCTTGTTAGTATGGAATTGCTCACATTTTGCTTTGTTACTTGAATTAGTTCCTTGCACTTTAAGATTGCTTGCTTGTTAAGATTCTTAGTTTACATTCTTGATCATAACTCACAACCCTGGATTTCTAACCAATGTTGAAGCACATGTTTGCCCATTCCTTGTGAGATGACCCGAGGTTTGAATACTTCGGTTATTTCTATTGGGGTTGAACTAACCAAATCCCTCTCTAAATTTGATCATTGAGGCTTGTCGTTGGTAGAGCTATACTTACAACGCAACTTTATTGAAAGAATCTTTACCGAACATCCTCATGCGTGTCAGCCATGCGCGTGTACGCGCGGATGTTCTTCCTTCAACACATCTCTTTTCTTTCCCTCTTTCCATTTCTTTCCTTCTCATTTCCTCTTCCCTTCTCCTACCCCTCATCCAACACTTCAAAACACCATTGATAACCATTTCTCCTTTCAAAGCGGATTTTGTTTACTACACATTTCTGCCCCTTATTGCCTAAATGCTATGTTAGCATGAATATTTTTAGATATTCATTGTTGGATTCTATTGTTGAGGTTATATTTTGCTACTTGGTTTTGAATTCTTCATGCTTAACTTTTGTGAATACCAAGTGAATGATATTGCCTTTAGAGCACTTAAACCTTTTGAATTGAATGATTTGGCCAACATGTAATTCCCATCCTTTTCCTCGATTAGGCAATTTCTTGATGGATGTCGAGCATTTATCTTAATGCATTGTGCTTCATGATCATATGCATCCATATGTTTATAGCTTGCATGCTCTCATGCTTCTTTAAATGCTTGTTTTACCTTACAAGTTTACTTAAAGCATCTCAAGCATGCTAGGATAAGTGAAATACATGCTTCTTTTGTGACATCGCTTTTTATGCTAGTGTGTGTCCTAAACCGCCTAATTTAGAATTCACACACCTTTTTGTCATTAATGTCACACTAATTCACTCACTCAATCCTAGTGATTAATACCTCATTCCAACAATGCATGCTTCCTTGCTTTTGTTTTCTCATCTTATGGTGTTATATTTTTTTTTTCATGAATGATGCACCACGAGTAAAAATGGAAGCACAAAGAACACGCAGCAACCGGTTTACCTACCAGCTGAAGGTAGCAACCCGGAGACTCGTCGTACCCCCTTGCTCATCTTTGAATGCACCGAGGATGGTGCAAACTTTTAAGTGTGGAGAGGTCGTCTGACCGATCGGCGATTTTAGGTGACAAATTTCTAATTCCAACACTTTTGCATTTCATTCTAGGATTTTAGGATTTTTACTTGCATTTTCTTGTTTTGCTTATATATACATAATAAGCTTAGTCAAAATAATGAGGTTCTTCATGATTTCTATCTATAGGGCACCAATTGATTTGAGTGAAAAGTTTTCATTGAAACTTGCTTTAATTTCATATATTCTGGAACATGTTTTGAGCTAAGAACACAAGCAACTGAGATTTGAGCCTAATGGTATGGTTACATTTTATAACCACTTATTTTTCCTTTTTGTGTGCAATTGTTCTCTTCCTACGATTGTGATCTTTGATTTGTTTAATTCTATATGTCCATTATTCCTTGTATTCATGCATTTATATGATTGAGGCCATCGTTTCATTTATCTCACTTACCCAAATAGCCTTACCTTTTATCTTCCATTGTTAGCCGATTTGAGCCTACGATTAACCCACTTATTCTTAATTTAGCACATTACAAGCCTTTAAGCAAAAAATAATAAATATCCTTATTTGGATCTTTGATTAGCTTAGGCAAGAGTGTATATATCATTCAAATGTGGGAATCTTGGGACATTGGGGGAATAAAAGAGTAGTTTTATATTTTTATTGAAATTGTTGGGAATTAAGTACATGCTCATGTAGTGATGAAATGTATAGACCTTATGCATTGATGTTCTTGTATATAGTTGGAAAGAAAGAAAAATGAGAAAAAAAGAAGAAACAAAAAAAAAGAAAAAAAAATATGGAAAAGAAAAAAATTTAGAAAAGGAAAGAAAAAAAAGAAAAAAGAAAAGAAATAAAAAGGGGACAAAATGCCCCAAAGCAAAGATCAATGCATATGAGTTATGAAATGAAAAGAAAATGCATGAGTATGTTAAAAAGTGAAAAATGGGTAGTTAGGTTAGTTTTGAATTGTATAGGATGTCATAGGTTAGGTGGGAAGTTTAAGCTTATCAAAGATTCAAATTTTAAGCTCACTTGACCATATATGCATCCTACCTTGACCCTAGCCCCATTACAACCTATGAAAAGACCTCATGATACTTGTATGCATGCATGAAATAAATGTTGATTGTTAGAAGAAAAACAAATCCTGGAAAGCATGATAAGGGGAGAATTGAGTGAATCAACCCTAAACACTTGAGCGAATAGAGTGCAAACACATCTGGTGAGGGTTTGATGCTCAATTACATATTTTCACCTTTGATCATCATTCTTCATGCAAGTTTGTAAAAATATTTAATAGCTCAATTCAATTGTGGTTTGGCATGATTGTTAATACCCTTAGCCCTTGTGCATATATGTATTCTTGGGAATTGATTTAAGTGTGGGGAGGTTGATAAACCCCAATTGTAGGGGTCTATCTTGTGCTTAATTTAGGGGATTTTATGTCCTTTTACCCATATTTATCCAATGAAATAGCATGACTTTATAACTTCTCCTTTAATTGTGCTTAAGAGTGAAAACATGCTTTTTAGGTCTTACAATAGTTAAATTTAATTTACCTTGATTCCATTAGGTGCCTTGATATGTTTGTTAAGTGATTTCAGATTTAGGAGGCAAAGATTGGATCAAGGGAATGAAGGAAAAGCATGTAAAAGTGGAGAACTCATGAAGAAATGAAGGAATCGCAAAAGCTGTCAAGCCGACATCTTCGCACTCAATCAACCATAACTTGAGCTACAGAGGTCCAAATGATGCAGTTCTAGTTGCGTTGAAAAGCTAACATCCGGGGCTTCGAAATAATATAAGATTTGCCATAGTTACATCTTGGATAGGGGCGCGCAAGTGCACAGTACGCATACTTGCCGATGGCGCCACATAATTTACTTAATGCAACTTGTGGCGAGCGAATTCTAAAGCCTTGTGGGCCCAATCCAACTCATTTCTGATGCTATTTAAGCCAAGGATTGAAGGGGAATTAACATACTTTCACACATTAGTTTAGTTTGGTTTAATTTTTGGAGGGAAAGTTAGTTTTAGAAAGAGAAGCTCTCACTTCTCTCTAGGATTAGAATTAGGATTAGGTTTAGATCTAGATCTACTTCTTCTTCTTCTCTCTTAATTTTCCTTTTCCTTCCTTAATTGTTCTCTTGAAGTTGTAGAATTATTCTTCTCTTGTAATTTATTTGTATTGTTAGTTGTAGTTTATGAACTTTCTTTTGTAGATCTACATTTCTTCTTCAATACAATTGGTAAGTTCTTTGTTGTTTCATAATTATTTTCCTTTTCTATTGTTGATCTGTTGCAATTCTAGTTAGATCTCTCTTTAATTCTTGCAATTCATGTTGTTTACTTTTATTGCCTTCTATGTGTTTGTTAAAATACTTCCTTTAGTTTTGAGTTTACTTTTCTATTGTTTTGCCTTTCTATTGTTAATCTTTTACTTTTGTAGTTGTAGATTCCTTTAATTCTTGCAATTTACTGTGCTTTCCTTTTGTGCCTTCCAAGTGTTTGATAAAATGCTTGGTTGGATTTTAGAGTAGAATTTTATACTCTTGGCTTGGGAAGGTAACTTAGGAACTCTTGAGTTACTAATGTCCAAGTAATTGATGATTGGGAGCCATTAACTCTAGATCTCACTAATTGATTTGGTGGAGAACTAGGACTTATGGACTTGGATTGATATAGCTCGCTTGACTTTCCTCTACTATTAGTTAGGGGTTGACTTAGTGGGATTGATCCTTGCCAATTCTCATGTTGTGGTTAGTGACAATGATAGAGATCCTTGACCACCAACCTTTGCCAAGACCTTTTTAATTGTTAGTTTATTTTCATTACCATTTACATTTCATGTCTCTTATCCCAAAAACCCCCAAAACATACTTCATAACCAATAACAAGACACTTTATTACAATTCCTAGGGAGAACGACCCGAGGTTCCAATACTTCGATTTATAAATTTAGGGGTTTGTACTTGTGACAAACAAATTTTTGTGTGAAAGGACTATTTGTTGGTTTAGAAACTATATTGCAACGAGCTTTCATTTGTGAAATTCTAAACCGTCAAAAGTCCTCTCATCACCATCACAATGTTATCATCCTCCATGATGTTGTCCATGCTAAACAAAGTGAGATCGGCATCAGGAGCAAGAACCCGGGCCTGGGCTTTCAAATTCTCGAACAGGGCGGTCATGCCATTCACTATGTGATCCCAAAGAAAGCGCTGGTAGCATAGATAGGGGATTTCTTGAACTCCCTCGACAATGCAGCACTAAGGTTGGCCATCCAGACACTGTTACTGGATATAAAATCAAGGTGCTTGAGGATGGACACGTCGTCGATCGGAACAAATCCATACGGAGCGATATGCTCCAAAGCAAAGGCCACGCCATCAAAATCCTTGTCGTTAAGCTCATAGGCTCTAGCGATTATTTGTCTCTTAGGAGAGGGCCCTGACGAAGAGGGGGAGGAAGCAGCACCAGAGGTTGCAAGAGGCGGATCAGTAGAAGCCACTCGAACTTGAGGAGTCGGGATAATCTTCCTCGGACCTTGAGGACCCGAGTTCGGCTTCTTTGGTGAAACCTGGGAAGAACCGTCCCCCGACGTCTTTCT
Source organism: Arachis ipaensis (assembly GCF_059453495.1). Taxonomy (NCBI): domain Eukaryota; kingdom Viridiplantae; phylum Streptophyta; class Magnoliopsida; order Fabales; family Fabaceae; genus Arachis; species Arachis ipaensis. The sequence continues at coordinate 76,724,897 of NC_142442.1, read as the reverse complement.
TTGCAGATTCTGAGCAACCACCGTGTTTTTGGTCTTGCGAAGGACCTTCATCGAATCAGAGCCTGAGGCTATCTCTGAAAAAGAAAAATCACAAAAATAGTTACATAGTGGCAACCACAAAGCAAAGACAGTAAAAATTTAGGAAGTCGGGCACTACCTAGTTTAGAACGGAGAAGAGCAAGATCCCCTAAAAACTTCTTCATATCCAAATGGGGAGGCTCCCCCCAATGCTCCTCCAAAACACCCACAAAGGCCTTCTCTACCTCATCAAGACTCTCTAACGAATACTTAAGAACTACAGGGTTCTGTTGCCACCAAAGGGAAAAAGTGGGTTCCTTATTCTTATCCAGAAAAAAAAAAGGTGAACATCATCTACAGCCCAAACCTTGAAATAGAAATTTTTAAAATCATGGAAGGAATCATCAAAAATGGAGAACACTTTTTTACACTGAGTATCCCGGAAAGAGATCCAAGAAGCCTTCTTCTTGGCCGCCCCCGGCTTGGTCAACATAAAAAAGTAAAGAAAAAGACAGAGGGAAGGTCAGACACCCAACTCCTAACACAACAGCTGAAAAATTTTCATGAAAGCCCAAGAGTTGGAATGAAATTGAGTAAGGGCAACATTACAGTTCCAAAGAATTTCAGTCTCAAATTCAGTAAAAGGAAGGGTAATGCCTAACTTGGTAAAAAAGCAATCGTACGCATAAAAGAACGGATGCTCTGCCACCCGACTTAAAGGTGGAAATCTAACCCTCTCCTCGGGGTCGAGCGATACCAACTCATAGTCCTTCTCATCCTCCCTATTCCCACAAATCCTATTATATCTGCTAAACTTTTCACAATACTCCCGATCTGCTATAGTAACACATCCTAAAACTACAGAATCTAACCAGTCAGCCATACCAGGAGGAATCTTTGTGGACATTTCAACAATATTCCTACGAGACATAGAAACTACTCCTACAGCATGAAAATGAAAAGGCATCACTACCAAACAACTTGGCCAAAATAGGAAAATGAAGAAACAACCAACAAACAGCAACAAGACAGCAAAGGGCACCCCAAGGTTCACAAAAACAAAATTACCACTGCAACCCAGAGACACCCTTTGGAGGCAACATAAGTACAAAAAGAAAATCAATGGTCCTAGCCCTAGCCCTTTCAACAACAGCAAAGATCAAAACTTTAGAGGAAACAAAAACATGCAACACCACCAGAAGCAAGCACAAAAAGAAAGAACGATTACAACTACCACCAAACCAAGAAAAAAACCCAAAATAATACAAATGATTACCAACCTGAGAAGAAGAAGCAGAAACGATGACAAACGAGTGGCAAAATTCATGAACGATCCACACCAATAAGTACCTCAAAGCTTCGAAGAGAAGGAAAAACTTGGGGCAAAACCAAAGAAACAAAATGAGAGAAAGAAGCTTTCTCCAGAAAAACGAAATGAAGCAGAGACAAAATAGAAAGAAAGCTAAGACTTTGAATAAGATGCATGGAGGGAAAAGCGAACCACCTTGCGTGAACCCAAGAAACTAACGCACTCGAGAATGACGCAGCATTTAAAAGCAAAGAAAAGACGCTTCGCGTTTCGAAAAGTATTAAAAACGCATAGTTCACCCGAGAAGGAATAAAAGCACCTCGGGCATGGCCCAATAGGAAGATGCTCGAGCACGACCTTATAAAAGAGATCGAATCTCAGAATGAACACGATCTTATGAAGAGGATGAAGCTCAAGCAGCGGCACTGTTCATACCTTGGTCCGAACCACTGAATCGGATGGGCCGAAGACAAAAGGACCGACTTCACGAAAGGTTTTGGCCCACTAGCGACCTCTTTATAAAGAGCTCAGAAGACTTCTAAAGAGGCCCTAAGAGGCCTAAAATAAAAAACCACCGCCTACTAAGAAGCGGTTAACAAAAGGTATGATTTCACTGTCGTGGGGTAGAAATTGGCCGATTAAGAAATTAATAACAGAAATACGTTGCAAGTACAGTTTTTAACCAGCAAAAATCTGCTTGTCAAATTAGAAGAGTTATCACAGATTTAAGAATAAGATTACTGGGAGTATGAGTCCCAGGTCATCTCCCAACGAGTTGCTAAAAAGGGTGTAGCTTATTGGTTAGAGGTTTTCCCAGAAATTTTGAGTTTGAGAAACAAAAAAATAAATAATTGTAAGATTAAGCAACAGAAATTAACAAGAGAATTTATATAATTTAATTAAAAGCCTTGACCGGGAGAAGATTAATTGGAATTTCTATCCTTTTTGGATTCTCCCAAGTGCAATCTTAAAAGATTGTTGTCTTACTTGGTCATCCCTTAATTAATAAGGCAAAGTTAAGTAACTAACTAACAGACTATATCCTCAGATCCTAATCCTCTCCTAAGGAAGGATTAGAGTTAGAGACTCGAGTTGTCAGTTATCAACTATCCGTCAGGATTAACACTTGAGTAATCCAACTCAAGTTTATCATTTTAATCGACTCCCAATCAAGTTAGGAAAACTACTTCATGGGGGAAACTACTTCATTATCATGAATATAAACTTCACAGAATTAAAAAGGGAATAAAAGGCAAACATGATAGACAATAATTAAAAATCAATTAAAAGTAAAAATCAATCCTTAAATTAATAAACCCCAAATGCAACATACTTATCCAAATAGGGTTAATGGGCAGTAAAAAGTAAAGGAATAAGAAAACAATACTAGAACAATGAGACTTCCACGGAGGTGATGAATCTTCTCAGTATCCAAAAGCAAAAGCCTAAAACTCTAAAAATTATGAATGTGAAGAATCCTAGAGGAAGGAGTAGAATTCTCTCTAAGATTCAAAAATTAAACTAAAACTATACGTGATGTGAATGTGTGAATGTCTCCCTTGAGTCTCTGCACGTTCCCTGGCTTTATTCTGTATTTCTGGGTCAAAAACTGGGTCAAAACGCGGCCCGAAATTGCTGGGGGCGACTTCTGCAATTTTCTGCACGTGGCCTCCGTCACGCGTGCGCGTGGGTCATGCGTGCGCGTCATTTGGAGATTTTTATTACCATGCGTAAGCGTCAGTCACGCGTATGCACTGTTTGTGCTCTGTGCCTAGGCACGCGTCTGCGTCCTCCATGCGTGCGCGTCACTGCCATTTTCTTCAAAACTCTATTTTGTGTGTTCCTTCCATTTTTGCATGTTACCCTTATGTCCTCTAAGCCATTCCTGCCCTATGAAGCCTGAAAATACTTAACACACAGATCACGACATCGAATGGTAATAAATAATAATTAAAATTAATGTTTTTATGGCATAGGAAACATGTTTTCACTTGTATCACAGAATAAGGAAGAAATTGTAAAACCATGCAATTTATATGAATAAGTGGGTGAAGAATTGATAAAAACACTCAATTGAGCACAAGACAAATCATAAAATAGGGGTTTATCAACCTTCCCACACTTAAACATGTGCATGTCCTCATGCTAAGCTCAAGAGAAGCTATAAAAGAGTGAAGAGGAATAGTAGAATATATGAAATGCAACCTATCTATATGAATGCAACTATATACAAAATGCTTTCTAAGGCTTGCTCTTCTTCTACCAATCAACAAAGAATTAATGCACAGATACACATATCAAGAGGTCTTTTATGGGTTGTAATGGGTTTAGGATCAAGGTAGGATTGTATTTGGCCAAGTGGACTAAAATCTGAATCCTTAATTAACTTAAACTTTCCACCTAACTTAGACAATCCATGTAATCATAATACAACATCTAACAATCCATTAACCATATTTTTCACATATTCATGCATCCTAATTTCGAGTACAGTACATATGCATTGTTTTCACCATTTACTTTGGGGCATTTTGTCCCCTTTTTGTTATTTGCTCTTTTTCTTGTATTTTTCTCCTTTTTTTTATTTTATAATATTTTTTTATTTTATTTTATAATATTTTTTTCTCAATGCATATGATTAAATTATTGAATGCATGAACATGTCCTAAACATTTCTTTCACATTTTCATAAAGATATACAACACCCAATCCTTAAACCAAACGTTTCCAAATCCACTTTTCCCCACACTTAATTCATGAGTACTCTCACTAGTCTAAGCTAACCAAGAATTCAAATTAAGGACATTATTGTTTTTCACTTAGAGTTAATGATGTGCTAAAGTAAAGAATAAAAGAGGTAAAATAGGCTCAAATTGGTTTGCAAAGGATAATGAAAGGGTAAGGCCATATGGGTATGTAAGCTTAGTGAAACAAAGACCTCAATCATATAAGTGCATGCATACATCAAACAATGGAAATATAGAATCAAGGAAGACAAAGATCACAATTTTAGAGAGAACAAGACACACCAAAAATAAATTATTGGTTGATAAAATGCAACCAATTCAAATAAGCTCAAAAATCTCACAGGTTTTGTGTGTTCGAGCTCTAAACCATGTTCCAATATAATATTCCTTCAAACAAGTTTATCAAAAATGTTAAATCAAATTAGTGAAATGTTATAAAAAGTTTCTTGAAAAAGAAAATATTACTTTAACCAGGTGGTAAAATATGCACAAAATCAAACAAATATGCAATCAAACATGCAAATGCAACAATGAACAAAGAAAGAAAATAAAATATTGGTGTTGAGAAGAAGGTAACTAACCCACGGAAGTCGGTATCGACCTCCCCACACTTACAGATTGCACTGTCTTAGGTGAATGCAGAGATGTACAAGTGGACGGTAGCTCCGCAGCTAGTGCTCTTTTTGTTCCCTTCCTTGCCGGTGGTTTGGGAGTAGATTTCTCTTTACTCTTCTTGGTGGCCATCCTGAAAAGGGAAAAAGAAAGTAACTTTTAAAGCTAAGGGTTAGAGCAAGAAAGAGGATGGTACAAGTGATAAACAATGCACGGTAAAGAAGGATGTCGTTAACACATGGTCGCGACTACATGTGAAAAGTTCATCAATGGAAATATAGCAAGTGCATGTTATGGCAATTAGATGCAAGATGTTTATTGGCATGCTGGCAAAGGCATGAGTAGCATAGATCAAGCATTAATTACTTAAATGTATTATCACTCATAACAAACTAGCCATCACGTTTGTATTAACAATTATATTCATTTAATAAAATTTTTAAGGAGTTTTGTGAAAAACAGGCATTAGAGCAGAAGAATAGAATAATTTAAAAATGCACAATGTCGTACGGGCTATTTCACAAACACTTAGCATGCATGGTAAATATGGTATTGAAAGTATTAAATTTGAACATGCAAGCAACCCTTAAGAAGTAATATTAATTGTCAAATAATTCCTTAATAATCCATAAGCAATTATAGAAAAAAAAATCACCCAATTAAATTTCTAACACCAATTAAAAGAATGTAAAAAGAAAAAGAAAGAAAAAGAAAACATAGATAATGAAAGTAAAAAGAAAAAGAAAAGGAAGAAGAAAACATAAATAAAAATAATAATAGAAAAGTAAAAAGGGACGAAGAAAAGAAAAGAACCTTGATAATGGATGTGAAAAAAAAGGAGGGAGAAAGTAAAAAGTGAGAAAGAATAAAGAAGGAAGAAAGAAGAAGAAAAGAATTAAGAAGGGATAAGAAAAAAAATTAGGATAGGGGAAGAAAAGATAAGATATCTGGCGCTGATCTAGATAAGCTGTGCGGCGCAGGCGACGCGGACGCGTGCACGCGTTCGCGTGGTTGGTGTTATGTTCAAGTGACGCAGATGCGTGGGTCACGCGTTCGCATGAGATGAACTGTGACATTGGCGCGAGAGCAGCCTCGCATACGCACAACTTTCTGTTTCGTTCGCATATTGCCAAAATTTAGGGTGACGCGTGAGCGTGGGTGACGCGCACGCGTGAATGGCCTCCTTTTTGAAAAATGACCCGGACGCGTGGGGCACGCGTTCGCGTAATAGGGCTTGTGCTTCCAGCACCACTCCAGCCCCATTCCATCATAACTCTCTGCCATACACCTCTTTACGTCGATTCGTAGGGTCACGCGTGCACGTAGGTGATGCGCACGCGTGGGAGGCTGATTTTCGCAATGACGCGGACACGTCAGGAACGCATTCGTGTGGGCGTGTTTGTGCCTAAGGCACGCCTCCAGCCATGCGTCTTTTCGTCCTTGTTTCGAATGCACTAATGACGCGAACGCGTCAACGACGCTTGCGCGTCGTGTGCATTTTTTTTATGCAGTATGCAAATGCAATTGCAGGCTATATGCAGAGATTATAAGAAGAGTCATTAACAAAAACAAAATAGAATAAAGTAAAATAAAACTAAGACTGAAACGGAACGATCATACCATGGTGGGTTGTCTCCCACCTAGCACTTTGCTTTTACATCCTTAAGTTGGACGGTCTTCAGGCTCATTCTGCTTCTGTAGGTGGGTCTTCCAAGAGGTTGATCTCGAGCTCCTTGGTGTTCTTCATCTTCTCACCATGATATAGCTTTAAGCGAAGTCCATTCACTTTGATGAATTTGGAGCTTGAAGGATGCCTCAGGTGAAAGACCCCGTATGGCTCTGCCTTCTCTACTCTATAGGGGCCTTCCCATCTGGATCGCAACTTGCCTGGCATGAGTCTCAATCTGGAGTTATAAAGGAGGACTAACTCCCCTGGTCTGAACTCTCTCCTTTTAATGTGCTTGTCATGCACAGCCATCATCTTCTCTTTGTATCGCCTCGAGTTGTCATATGCTTCTAGGTGAAGGTTCTCTAATTCTAGTAGCTGCATCTTCCTTTCAGCTTTGGCCTTCTCAAATCCCATGTTGATCTCTTTCACTGCCCAAAATGGTTTGTGTTCTATCTCTACTGGGAGGTGACATGCTTTTCCATAAACTAGGCGGAAGGGGCTCATCCCTATAGGTGTCTTGTATGCTGTCCGATACGCACAAAGCGCATTTTGAAGCCTGGAACTCCAGTCCTTTCTATGAGGCTTTACTATCTTCTCCATAATGCGTTTAATCTCCCTATTAGACACTTCTGCTTGTCCATTGGTTTGGGGATGATAAGATGTTGCTACTTTATAAACAATCTCATGCTTCTTCAGTAATCCTGTTAGTCTCCTGTTACAAAAGTGAGTGCCTTGATCACTCACGATTGCTCGTGGTGATCCAAAGTGGCAAATAATATGGTTTCTAACAAAGGAAACAACAGTTTTAGCATCATCAGTATGGGTAGGAATTTCTTCCACCCATTTAGACACATAATCTATAGCTAACAGTATATAAAGGTAACCATTAGAGTTTGGAAATGGACCCATGAAGTCAATGCCCCAAACATCAAAAATTTCACAAAAAAGCATAATCTATTGAGGCATCTCATCCCTCTTGGATATATTACCAAACCTTTGGCATGGCGAACAAGATTTACAAAAAACATCAGCATCTTTAAAAAGAGTAGGCCACCAGAATCCACAGTCTAAAATTTTTCTAGCTGTTCTTTAAGGGCCAAAATGTCCTCCACTCTCAAAAGAGTTGCAGGCCTCTAAAATGAACTGGAATTCTAATTGGGACACACATCTTCTAATTACCTGGTCAGCACCACACCTCCATAAATATGGGTCATCATATATATAGTATTTAGACTCGCTTTTCAGCTTGTCCCTTTGATGCTTAGTAAAATTAGGAGGGAAAGTATGGCTAACTAGATAATTAGCTACAGGTGCATACCAAGGAACTACTTCAGATACTGCATGCAAGCTGTCAAATGGGAAAGTATCATATATAGGAGTGGAGTCATCCTTAATGTGCTCAAGGAAACTCAAGTGGTCGGCTACTAAATTCTGGTTACCACTCCTATCCTTAATTTCTAAATTAGATTCTTGCAGTAGCAGTATCCAACGTATTAGCCTTGGTTTAGACTCTTTTTTAGCTAATAAATACTTTCGAGCTGCATGGTCTGAGTACACTACCACTTTAGTACCAAATAAATAGGCTCGGAGTTTATCCAGAGCAAAAACATTAGCTAGAAGCTCTTTTTCAGTAGTAGTATGGTTAGACTGAACAATGTCTAAGGTCTTAGATGCATAAGCAATCACAAAAGGATCCTTACCTTTGTGCTGCGCCAGCGCCACTCCTACTGCATGGTTGGAGGCATCACACATAATCTCAAAAGGTTGGCTCCAGTCTGGTCCTCTCACAATTGGAGCTTGAGTCAAGGCGATCTTCAGCTTATCAAATGCTTGTATGCAATCCTCACTGAACTCAAACTCAATATCTTTCTGCAGCAGTCTGGATAAAGGTAATGCTACCTTACTGAAGTCCTTAATGAATCTCCTGTAGAAACCTGCATGGCCAAGGAACGAACGGACTTCCCTCACGGAAGAGGGGTAACGTAAACTAGAAATGACTTCTACCTTTGCTGGATCTATAGAAATACTAGTATTGGATACAACATGTCCTAGAACAATCCCTTGTTTTACCATAAAGTGACATTTTTCAAAATTCAATACAAGGTTTGAACTAACACACCTGTCTAATACTCTAGCTAAACTATCCAAGCAAAGGTTAAAAGAATCACCATAAATGCTAAAATCATCCATGAATACTTCCATACAGTTCTCAATCAGATCTGAAAAGATACTTATCATGCATCTTTGGAAAGTAGCTGGCGCATTACATAAGCCAAAAGGCATCCTCTTATACGCATACGTTCCAAAGGGACATGTAAAAGTAATCTTTTCCTGATCTTCAGGAGCTATATGAATTTGAAAGTAGCCTGTATAACCATCTAAAAAGCAGTAATGGGATTTACCTGATAGGCAATCAAGCATCTGATCAATAAATGGCAAGGGGTAATGATCCTTGCGGGTAGCTTGGTTGAGACGCCTGTAATCAATGTAAACCCTCTATGAATTCTGCACTCTAGTTTTTAGGAGCTCTCCATGCTCATTCTTCACTGTAGTGACTCTAGACTTCTTGGGCACCACTTGTACTGGGCTTACCCACTCACTGTCTGAGATGGGATAGATGATATCTGCCTCAAGTAATCTGGTTACTTCCTTCTTGACAACCTCCAGTATGGTGGGGTTCAGCCGCCTTTGTGGTTGACGGACAGGCCTTGCTCCCTCTTCTAAGAATATTTTGTGCTCACAAACTTGAGGGCTGATGCCTACTATATTCGCCAAGCTCCACCCAATGGCCTTCTTGTGTCTTCTCAGACACTGAGTAGCTGCTCTTCTTGTTGAGAAGTGAGTTCCCTTGCAATGATGACTGGGAACTTCTGATTATCCTCAAGGTAAGCATACTTGAGGTGGGGTGGAAGGGACTTTAATTCCAATTTCTGCTCATGACTAGGCACTGGATCATCTGGAGTTAGTGATATTGGCAAAGTGTCCTCATTGTGTTCAGAGGTTGTCCCCACACTTGGACCTTGCTCCATGTGTCTTTCTTCTATTTCGTCCTGGTGGACTGCTGCTACAATCTCATCAATAATATCGCACTGGAAGACGGAATGATCTTCCGGAGGATGCTTTATAGCTTCATTCAGATTGAAGCTCACTGCTCGGTCGTCTATCTCAAAAGAATAGGTTCCTGAAAAGGCATCCAGCTTGAACTTCGAAGTCTTCAGGAATGGTCTTCCAAGCAGGATAGATGACGGCTTTCCTGAGTAATTTTGGGGCATCTCCAAGATATAGAATTCAATGGGAAATGTGAGCCCCTTAATGCTCACCAGCACGTCCTCAGTATTCCCAACCACTGTAATAAGGCTTTTATCTGCTAACACAAAACGAGCTACCGAACTTTTTAAAGGAGGGAGCCTCAAAGCATCATATATAGACAAAGGCATAATACTCACGCACGCTCATAAATCACACATGCAGTCAGAAAATATTACACCCCAATGGTACAGTTAACCATGCATGGACCTAGGTCACTACATTTTTCAGGTATACCCCCCATTAAAGCTGATATGGAACTACCTAAAGGAATAGTTTCCAATTCATGAATCTTATCCTTATGTATGCACAAATCTTTTAGGAATTTTGCATATTTAGGTACTTGCTGAATAACATCAAAAAGGGGAACAGTTACCTCAACCTTTTTGAAGATTTCTACCATTTTGGGATCGAGTTCCATCTGCTTTTTGGACTTTCTTGCAAGGTGTGGAAATGGAATATGGACAGCGTTTCCTACAGCTTCCGCGTCTCTTACAGCTTCTGTGTCCCTTGGTGCTCAATTTCTGGGGTGAGCTGCTTCTTCTTCAACCAAGTCTTGCTCTTTATCCTCTTCTTCAACCTCCTCCACTTCAACCATGTCCTCCATTGGGGCATATTCTTGTGAGCTTGGCTCCTCAGGAATCCTCTCTTGCAGTGTGGTTCTGGACCTCAAAGTGATGGCATTGATGCCACCCTTAGGGTTGGGTAAGGGTTGAGAAGAAATTCCACTGGAACTTGAAGGTTGGTTGTTGGAGTTGTTCATTGATCCAATCTGTGAGGCAAGAGCTTGTACAGCAGAGGTCAGACCGTTTAGGGTGGACCTAAGTGAGCTTTCCATGGCCTTTTGTCTTTGCTCAATAGACTGAAGTAGTTCATCATGAGAAGAAGAAGGGGGATAGGTAATCTGAGGGGCCTGCTATTGGTTGTGCTGAGGTCCTTGAGATTGCCTGAGATGAGTTGCTCTATAAGGCTGGTGCTGGTTTTGCTGATATCGGTTATTCTGATTGTTGTTATTATTCCACCGCTGATTTTCCTGGTTGTCTCTGCCTCCTCTGTTATAGTTGTCCCTCCAGCTCTGGTAAAAATTATCTCTCCACCCCTAGTTGGAGTGGTCTTGCCAACCTTGGTTATAGTTCCCACCCTAGTTATAGTTGCTGCCTTGTTGATGATATCCTTCATTTGGGCGGTCATAGAAATTGTGGGTGGCTGCCAGGGTGTTGTCCTCGTGTTGGAGCTGTGAACAAATCAGTGTAATGACTATAATCAGCACATATTCCGCATACTCTCTGAGGAACCAGTTGTTGACTATGTTATGGTGAGGGAGGCTGAGATTGTTGCTGATTTAGATTTATCTGCTTCAGTAGGTTGGTCATCTCACATATACTCTGTGTAAGAGCAGTAGTCTCAATGCTAGAGGAAACCTCTGCAACAGCCTTGGGATGGCTATTCCTGTGCCTGTGATTCTCGGTGGACTCAGCTAGCTTGCTGATAGTTGCCACGCCTCATCTGCTATCTTATACTTTTTCAGAGAACCATTACTAGCGCCATCCAATGTAGTCTTATCATGAGGCTTCATACCTTGTGTGAAGTAGCTGATCAACACTAGCTTGTCAATCATGTAGTGGGGGCATGCGTCCAAAAGATTCTTGAAGCGCTCCCAGTACTCATAAAGAGTTTCGGATTCACCTTGAATGATGCAGGAGATCTCCTTCCTTAGTCTGTCTGTAACCTCATCCGGAAAGTATTTTTTTAATAATTCTCTCATGAGCGTGTCCCAGTTGGTGACAGTTGCTTCAGGTTGGGAGTAATACCACTCCCTCGCCTTTCCCTCAAGAGAAAACGGGAAGGAGATTAGCAGAACAGAAGTTTCATCTGCACCATGACGCCTAACAGTAGAACAGGCTGTCTGAAAGTCCCTGAGGTGCTTTATAGGCTTCTGAGCAGGTAAGCCATGAAACTTGGGTATCAAGTTGATTAGAACAGTCTTTAGTTCAAAATCTGCAGCTAGATTTGGGTGACGCACTTGATACGGTTGCAGAGTAAAGTCTGGGGCTCCTACCTCCTGGAGAGTAATCCTCCTGGGTGCTGCCATGTTACCTACACGTAAATCAACTGAATCAGTAGTAGAGGAGCTTGTTTCTTCCTCAAATGGCGGTTTAGATTTACTCTCTGATAAGACTGGTGAATTGGCAACAACCACTTCACCACCCTCAGAGGCCAACGCCGAGCTCGCCTAATTTGTGAAAGAGTTCTTTCAATTTCAGGATCAAATATGGCTAAGCTCGGATCAGGCAGTGAACGCGTCATTCAACAAAAGAAACATATAGCTCATGGTAATAAAACAAAATAAAATAAAAATGCAAATAAATAAAATCCAACAAATAAATTAGCACACTATTGCAACTCCCCGGCAACAGCGCCAAAAATTGACATGGGGCAGAAATTGGCCGATTAAAAAATTAATAACAGAAATATGTTGCAAGTACAGTTCTTAACCAGCAAAAATCTGCTTGTCAATTTAGAAGAGTTATCACAGATCTAAGAATAAAATTACTGGGAGTATGAGTCACAGGTCGTCTCCCAACGAGTTGCTAAAAAGGGTGTAGCTTATTGGTTAGAGGTTTTCCCAGAAATTTTGAGTTTGAAAAACAGAAAAATAAATAATTGTAAGATTAAGCAACAAAAATTAACAAGAGAATTTATATAATTTAATTAAAAGCCTTGACTGGGAGAAGATTAATTGGAATTTCTATCCTTGTTGGATTCTCCCAGGTGCAATCCTAAAAGGTTGTTGTCTTACTTGGTCATCCCTTAATTAATAAGGGAAAGTTAAGTAAATAACTAACAGACTATATCCTTAGATCCTAATCCTCTCCTAAGGAAGGATTAGAGTTAGAGACTCGAGTTGTCAGTCATCAACTATCCGTCAGGATTAACACTTGAGAAATCCAACTCAAGGTTCTCCTTTTAATCGACTCCCAATCAAGTTAGGGAAACTACTCCATTATCATGAATATAAACTTCACAAAATTAAAAAGGGAATAAAAGGCAAACATGATAGACAATAATTAAAAATCCATTAAAAGTAAAAATCAATCCTTAAATTAATAAACCCCAAATGCAACATACTTATCCAAATAGGGTTAATGGGTAGTAAAAAGTAAAGGAATAAGAAAACAATACTAGAACAATGAGACTTCCACGGAGGTGATGAATCTTCTCAGTATCCAAAAGCAAAAGCCTAAAACTCTAAAAACTATTAATGTGAAGAACCCTAGAGGAGGGAGTAGAATTCTCTCTAAGATTCAAAAACTAAACTAAAACTATGCGTAATGTGAATGTGTGAATGTCTCCCTTGAGTCTCTGCACGTTTTCTAGCTTTACTCTGTGTTTCTGAGCCGAAAACTGGGTCAAAACGTAGCCCAAAATTGCTGGGGGCGACTTCTGCAATTTTCTGCTCATGGCGTCCGTACGTGTGCACGTGGGTCACGCGTGCGCGTCATTTGGAGATTTTTCTTGCCATGCGTATGCGTCAGTCACGCGTACACGTCGTTTGTGCTCTGTGCCTAGGCACACGTCTGCATCGTCCATGCGTGCGCGTCGCTTGCGTTTTGCGCTAGGCACGCGTCCGCGTCGTCCATGCGTGCGCGTCGCTGACATTTTCTTCAAAACTCCATTTTGTGCGTTCCTTCCATTTTTGCATGTTTCCCTTTTGTCCTCTAAGCCATTCCTGCCCTATGAAGCCTGAAAATACTTAACACACAGATCACGACATCGAATGGTAATAAAGGATAATGAAAATTAATATTTTGAAGGCATAGGAAACATGTTTTCACTTGTATCACATAATAAGGAAGGAATTGTAAAACCATGCAATTTATATGAATAAGTGGGTGAAGAATTGATAAAAACACTCAATTGAGCACAAGATGAATCATAAAATAGGGGTTTATCACTCACCCACAAAAGATAAGTAAGATGATAAAGTTATCTTAATGAAGACCAACCAAACATCACTATAAATACACTGGAGCACCCAGGTATAACTCATACTCCAATTCTACTAAGAACCTACCTAAAGCCCGTACTAACTTAAGCATCAGAGTCTCTTGCAGGTACCACCATCCACCCATGGCCAAAGACCGGCAGCACCTCAGCTCCAACAAGTCGGACACGACAGACTCGACCGAACCAGAAGATGTTGTCCGAGATCAACCTCAGCGTTTCAGGTAACCCTCGGAGGAGGAAGAGAATTAGAAGTCCTATCCTCATTAAGCCTTACCTCACGTCGTAAAGCAAAGGATAAAAAAGTGTAACGACAGTTCTAAGGCTCATATAATATTATATATATAGAAAGAAATAGTAATACTAGAAGTCCGGTGAAGGAATAAAAGCTCAACTTGAATCAACTCAACCTATATTTCACCTAATCCTTCCACCATACATCAACAAAATCAACAATATCCAACTCAAGATCTCAAGCATCAATAAGTTGCACAATTTACTCATCATAAACATCACTTATCATATCTTACCATAAATCCTCATAATTCTCATTATTCAAGTTCAATCTCAATAATCAACGCCATTCACCAACAACATCATCATAATTACAAACAACACCAATACTCATCCTATTATCATTATAATGCATAATTTCACACACTCCAACACTATATATCATCCTCCTCATCATCAAACATAAATTCACATATAATTAATTATGCACCAACATCATTCAAACCTAGCTTAGGAAACCAAACTATACTTGGCTGATTTTCACGCAACTCAAAACACCAAGCTCAAACTCAAAGCTCCAAAACCATCAAGCTCACTCCAACTACCATAAAACTTCAATCTAACATAAAAAACATCACTAGGGCTAAACCAAAATATTAAACCACTAGAGTTTGAAGAGACTTACCTTACCCAAACGAGATTAGGGGTAAAATCCAACAATATTCCAATGTTAGATAACTCTTAAACAAACAAAATCATAAAATCTATTCAAAAGCTATAACAAAAAAATACACAAAAGCTAGGGTAGGAAACTGGAGCCTGAGTTCTAATTTCTTACCAACAAAACTTAGTTAGAAATGACGGACTCGGCAAGAGCTTCACGCAGCTACAAATAGCTCGTCCATCGGAGCTCAGTAGCTCAAGATATGGCCAAAAGAAGGAGGAGACAAATAGTAACAATGTCTTCTTCTCTTCTCTTCTTATCTACCTGAGCTCTTTCTCTCTCTCTTTCTATTAGAATGAGCTGAAAGCTCATTAATAGAGCATATATATGTTGGGCCTTGGGCCTGATTTGGACCCGGTCTAACCTGTTAGTATTTTTAGCCCGTTTGGCCCACTTTAGGCCAAAACTTTTAAGATTAGTGCCCGGTTTTAAATTCTAAATTATTTTTTTCCTTTCAAAACAATAAAATTCAACTTTTTAAAATCTTATTTTTCTCAATACGTGGTTCCAGTCAGATTAGAGCAGGTACTGCCGGCTTAAGTGCCGGTATGCATTTTTACAAAAACTTTTCATAAAAGATATATTTTCCACTCTGAAAAATCCATTGAAATCAAATTTCACCTTTATATTTTAAAAATAATATTTTTATATTTTTGAACCTATTTTAGAAAATTATATTATTATTTTATTAAAGCTGTTTTATGTGAAAACTTCGGTTCTTACATCCTCTTCTCCTAATTAGGAATTTCGTTCCCAAAATTCGAATCGCGTGATACATCCTCCACGAAGCATTCTACTACCAACGTTGTCAACCTAAACAAGTTGTCAAAGCATCTCGTCCACCATAGTTCTACCATGTCGATGTTCTGTCTCACCTTCCACTGCATCACTCTGATTATTCATCACTAATAACTCGAATTACTCCACTATGTAGAACAGAAATTTTTCTTTAAACCAAATACCGCTCTTATAACATTTTCCAAAACCTTTAAAACAAGTTTAATCTAAACCTATTCAATGTTAAAGCTTTTCCAAAAGACTCAAAAATAATTTATTCTTAAACCAATTACTTTAAATCATGATTTCCATAAATTCATTAAAATCCTCAAATCACATCTCAAATTTCAAACCAAATTCACAAATTAACAAAATCATAGAAATCACTTTTCTTTTAAAGGATATCATTTAAACCAAGGATTCTGACCTACTTTCAAAAACAAAATCATTTAAACCAAAAGTTTCAAACCAAATTTCAAAATCATTTTAAGCTTTAAAACTTTTTCGACATAATTCAAAGCCATACCGGTTAGAAATTGAAAATCCTAATTAAAAACCACAATTGTATCATCCTCATTCTGTAGTTGAATCAGTCGGCACTTCTCCTGCCACTGGTGCTGGACCTCACCCATTAACTTATATACAACAACTCCACGAATTGGGTTATTTTAACATGTTAAAGGTTTGATAAACTCCAATTTTGTGGTTTATCTTGTGTTGAATTTAGAGGATTTTATCCACTTTTCTCATATATATTCACTAAAATAGTATGGTTTTGTAAATTCTCCTTAAATTGTGCTTAAGAGTGAAAACATGCTTTTTAGGCCCAAAAATTGATAAATTTAATTACTTTAATTCTATTCGATGCCTTGATATATTTTTTAAGTGATTTCAGGTTTAGAAGGAAAAGATTGGATTGAAGGAATGAAGAAAAAGCATGTAAAAATGGAGAATTCGTAAAAAAATGAGGATTTGCTGAATTCAAGGCGACACGTATACGTGGCCCACGTGGACGCGTGGGAAGCAGCACGTGACCAACTTAAAGGCAATACGCTGGGGGCGATTTCTGAGCCATCCAGGCCCAAATCCAACTCATTTTCTGATGCTATTGAACCAAAGAATTGTAAAGGAATGGGGGGAGTAATCATAGTGTAGTTTTCATCATGTTTTAGGTTAGAATTCTAGAGAGAGAAGCTCTCCCTTCTTTTTAGAATTTAGGGTAGTTTAGGTCAAATTTTCTTAGATCCAACTTTTAATTCTTGTTTTTAGTTCAACTCTTTTCATATTTTATTGTTCTATCATGGTAATCCTTTTAGTTTCTCTTGTTAATTTCTTTATGTTGCCATTTTTACATTCATGAACTCTTGTAGATTTTAATTTCCTTTTAATGCAATTTCATGTTTTCATGTCTTTTTATGTTTATCTTAATTACTATTATTGATTTCTTGCTTATGTTAGTTATAGCTTTTATTAATTCTCGCATTTTGTGATGTTTACTTTTATTGCACTCTAGGTGTTTGATAAAATATTTCCACTAGTATTAGAGTAGTTTTTTATACTCTTGGCCTAGGCTAAGGGAATTGGGTGACCTTGAGTCATTGGGTCTAATTGAATTGGTGATTTGAGAACCCTTAGTAGTCAATTTGATACCCATTAACACTAGCCTACTACTTAGTCAATTAGTAGCTAGGTTGGGACTTATAGGTTGATGTTGATCAAGCCTATTTGACTTACTTCAAGCATAGAAGTAGACTTGATAGGCTGGTCCCTTATAATTGTCAATATATGGTTTGTAGACAAGGATGGTGATCTCAATTTCCATGCCTTAGCCAAGAGTTCTTTTTCTTTCCTTTATTAGTTAATTATCATTTACTTTCTTGTTATTTACTTTTCTTGCCAATCACTAAATCAAACTCGCTTGTTTCTTCATAGCGAATAATTGAGCACTTCATTGCAATTCCTTGTGAGATGACCAGAGATTTAAATACTCTCGGTTTTTATTGGGGTTTGTACTTGTGAGAAACAAAATTAAACTTTGATGGAGAGTTATTAATTAGTTTGGAACTATGCTTACAACGAAATTCTTTTTCTATTCAGAAATTCTAGACCAACGATAATTATCTTCTCAATGGAAAAAGAACTTCGTTGTAAGTATAGCTCCAAACCAACTATTAACTCTCCATCAAAGTTTTAATATGTTTGTCACAAGTACAAACCCCGATAAAAACCGAGAGTATTTAAACATTAGGTCGTCTCACAAGGAATTGCAATGAAGTGCTCAATTATTGGCTATGAATGAACAAGGGTGTTTGATTTGGTGATTGACAAGAAAAGTAAATAGCAAGAAAGTAAATAAGCATGCAAAGAATTAAATGAAAGGTAACTAAAGTAACAAAAATAGAAATTAAATGGCAAAAAGAACTCTTGGCTAAGGATTGGAAATTGAGATTACCATCCTTGTCTACAAACCATATATTGACAATTATGAGGGACCAAACCCATCAAGTCTACTTCTATGCTTGAAGTATGTCAAATAGTCTTGATCAACATCAACCCATAAGTCTCAATCTAGCTACTAACTGACTTAGTAGTAGACTAGTGTCAATGGGTATCAAATTGACCAACAAGGGACCCAAATCACCAATCCAATTAGACCCAATGACTCAAGGTCACTCAATTCTCTTAGCCTAAGCCAAGAGTAAAGAAAACTACTCTCTAACTAGTGAAAACATTTTATCAAACACCTAGAGTGCAATAAAAGTAAACGTCACAAATTGCAAGAATTAATGAAACCCATAACTAACACAAACAAGAAATCAACAATAGCAATTATGATCAACATAAAAAGACATGAAAGCATAAAATTTCATTAAAAGAAAATAAAAATTCAACAAGAGTTCATGAAAGTAAAAATGGAAAAATAAGGAAATTAACAAGGAAAGCTAAGAAGATTGAGATAATAGAACAATAAAATATAAAGAGAGTTAAACTAAAAATAAGAATTAAGAGTTTGATCTAGGAAAATTTAACCTAACCAAACCTAAATTCTAGAGAGAAGGAAGAGCTTCTCTCTCTAGAATTCTAACATAAAACATGATGAAAAACTAAACTATGACTACTTGGTACATTCCCCCTTCAATCCTTGGATTCAATAGCATCAGAAACGAGTTGGATTTGGGCCTGGATGGCTGAGAAATCACCCCCAGCGTATTGCCTTTAAGTTGGTCACGTGCTGCTTCCCACGCATACGTGTGCGCCACATATACGCGTCGCTTGACAGATTTCCTCCCACGCGTACACATGGGCTACGTGTACGCGTCACCTGAAACATTTCTTTCCCACGTATACGCATGGGCGACGTATACGCGTCGCCCTGAATTCAGCAAATCCCCATTTCTTCATGAATTCCCCATTTTTACATACTTTTTCTTCATTCCTTCAATCCAATCTTTGCCTTCTAAGCTTGAAATCACTTAACAAACATATCAAGGCATCGAATGGAATTAAAGTGAATTAAATTTATCAATTTTTGGGCTTAAAAAGCATGTTTTCACTCTGAAGCACAATTTAAGGAGAATTTACAAAACCATGCTATTTTACTGAATAAATGTGGAAAAAGTTGATAAAATCCTCTAAATTTAACACAAGATAAACCCTAAAAATGGGGTTTATCAAACTCGTAATGCATAGGCTAGGTTAATCATCCTCAGTATCCCTCCTTGAACGTGATTGACCTCATCTGTGAGTTTTGCATTCAAGTTTCCTTTCCACGCCAAATAATCGATACCGAGGTGATCTGTCTCAATATCTCAAGCCTAGGGCTTCCATTATCCCCAAAGGCTCTCACAAACAAGCATGCTATACATATCAAATCGATAACCTAAATAACATGAAAGAAAAATGACCCAGAGTATGGAACGAAGCACAATCAGTCCATCCCTCAGGCTCACGAGGATGAACCACTCTGATACCACCAAATTTAACATCTACTGTTCACGTGATCCCATCGCCACCGCCTACCTAACCTCCTCAGTACCAGACAATCACAAGTATATACAAACAAGTAATTCACATGTAATATTCATGTATAGCAAGTAATTCAAGAAGTAAATAGGCATATTATACATTTAGGCATACTACATGTAATCAAAGAAAACAAGCACATAAGAGATGCATATGATGAATGTCTGTCCTATTAGCTCGTGATATCACTTGTCGATATATAAATGACAACCCGACACATCCTTCCGGATGTAGCCTTTGTGCTACGCCAAAGATATAGGCGCTGTACACTCATGCAGTAGAGAAGGAAACAACAACTGTCTCATCATAAATTAAAGATATAGTGTTGGACACACTCTTGCAGTAGAAAAAATGCCACGCCAGGGATATAAGCCCTGCACACTCCTATATAATCCAATAATTTCATCATTCCTTTCCAAGTTCTCAACTCATCATAACCATCACCCGTTTTCAACTTCTCAAATTCATCGTAAGCATTCCCATTTCTCAAAAATCTCTTCAACCATACTTCACAACTCAACATACACTAATTTCGTCCACAACATTCCAAAACCTAAGTCATCAGCTCTAAACTCATGTAAAGTTGCAAAAATCAGTTTTAAATACCAAATTTTAAACGTTCATAACATCCTCTACAAAAATTCATTTTCATCAAACATTATACCAATTTAAAGATCTTTAAATGAACTTTAATTTAAGACAAGTTTCAATCAATTTCGAAAACAAAGGCTCAAGTTATGATCCGTCAAAAGTCACTAAAAACTGGTTTTTACCAAAAATTTGCTAGGTTCTCAAACTTCCAAAATTCACAATCAAACGAAACCAAAACATACCCAATCCATCACAAAATACTACCACACCCTAGAATTTACCATTCCATTGCATTTTAATCAACTCAACCTCTATTTCACCCAATCCTTCCCCCATACTTCAACAAAATCAACAATTTTCAACTCAAGATCTCAAACATCAATAGTTTGCACAATTTACTCATCATAAACATCACTCATCATATCTTACCATAAATCGTCATAATTCTCACTATTCAAGTTCAATCTCAATAATCAACGCCATTCGCCAACAACAACATCATAGTTATAAACAACACCAATACTCATCCTATTATCATTATAATTCATAATTCACACACTCCAACACTTTATATCATCCTCTTCATCATCAAACATAAATTCACATATAATTAATTATGCACCAACATCAATCAAACCTATTTTAGAGTCAACTAGCCTAAGTGTCTAGAAATAGAAACCATACCTTGGCCGATTCCCACGCTACTCAAAACACCAAGCTCAAACTCAAAGCTCCAAAAACATCAAGCTCACTCCAACAAACATCAATCCTCAATCTAACTTCATATAACATACAAAAATATTACTAGGGCTAACCCAAAACATCACACCACAAGAGTTTGAAGAGACTTACCTTACCTAATGAGGTTAGGGGAAAAATCCAACAATATTCCAAAAACTTTTCATAAAAGATACATTTTTCCACTTAGAAAAATTCATTGAAATCAAATTTCATCTTTATATTAAAAAAAAACATTTTTATATTTTTGAACCTATTTCGCGTAATTAGATTATTATTTTATTAAAGCGATTTTACGTGAAAACTCCAGTTCTTACAATTTTCATCTCTTTTGTTGTCCCTATTATTGTTTGAATCAAATCTTCCGCACCCATGGCCAACTATAATTGAATTTTGCATTGTAGCCTCACAAACATGTTACCTCGTAACCATATTTTTTAGATGGAAC
The DNA here is from genome assembly GCF_059453495.1 of Arachis ipaensis. Taxonomy (NCBI): domain Eukaryota; kingdom Viridiplantae; phylum Streptophyta; class Magnoliopsida; order Fabales; family Fabaceae; genus Arachis; species Arachis ipaensis. Next base: position 76,703,696 of record NC_142442.1, on the reverse strand, counting down.
TTCAATTATTTGTTTACTGAAGTATATGGGGACTATTCTTCAATTCTTAATATTTATTGTTGTTTTTCTTTTTCCCCTCCCCATTTTGCTCAGAATGTGGTTACTAAGAATGTATTTGAGAAAAAATTGCTTGCTGATGTGATTTCTCCAAGTGATATTGGGGTCACTTTTGATGATATTAGGGCTTTAGAAAATGTGAAGGACACCTTGAAGGAATTGGTCATGCTTCCTTTACAGAGACCTAAACTCTTTAGCAAAGGACAGTTGGCTAAGGTGGGGACTTCCTTTTCTATCAATATTACACTTTTGTATGTCAGCCATTTTCAAGCAGATTTTGACTTGTATTATAACATCTCATTGCAAGTACTTTGGTGTAGCCCTGCAAGGAAATACTGCTCATTCCCCCCCCCCCGGCGGGTATTGGAAAGACAAAGATTACGAAGACGGTTGCAACTGAAGATGGAGCCAACTTTATTAACATGCCAATGTCTAGCATTACTTTAATATTGTGTTTTAGATGTTGTAAATTTTACTTTGCAAAGTGATGACTTTGCAGTGAATTTGTTTTCTTTTCTTTTTATTTTTTCAATTTTTCTTTGCCAGTTTATGTATGTATTTTTATAAAAAGTTTATTTTAATAACATAATTTAGTTTTTGCATAATGATTACTTATTTAATGTTGATTATGCTAGCATCCACAACGTTGAAAGTATTATGGAGTAGCCTAGTGAACAGTTTAAGGGTTTATGTAGCTATTGGTACGCTTTATAAGCTGATTCACTCGAAAACTGTCTTTCAACAATTTCTTACCGGTAAGTGCACCGGTTTGTCATCAAGTAAAAACTCACTGTAGAGTGAGGTCGAATTTCACAGGGATTGGTTGGTTGATCAATGTTAATTGAAGAATTGTTCTGGTTGAGCGAAATCAAAATTGAGTTGAGATTACAAAATGTAAATTGGCAGGAAACTTAAATTGCAGGATATTAAAGGAACAGAAATTAAAATTGCAAGAAAGTAAACAACAGAAACTTAAATGGCAAGAAATTAAATGAGAATGGGGAAATTAAACATGAAATTAAAAAGCAGAATGTAAATAGAATGGGTACGATCAGAGATGGGAATTCATTGGGTTTTAGGAAATATTGAATTGTCCGGATCAAATCATTTTCATCTCTTCCTCCATCAATGCATTCATTGACATTGCTTGGAAATCTAAGATGATTGGATCCCAATGTCTTGGCTAACTAATCTCTCTAAGCATGAACAATTGCCCAACGTCTTGATTTAATTACTCATGGGAAGATTTGAAGTTCGGTAACTGATTATACCACACAAATTCATAGATCAAAGTATTGGTAGGATTAAATGTCAAAATATCCATCCAACCCCGAATCTAATCCAATGTGAGAAAGCAATTCTAGCATGAATTTTTTATCCCTCTCTCAAGGATCTGAAGAATTCCAATTACGGATAGCTTCTCTGTCAAAACAACTATCCAATTGAATTAAGATCGAAAGCTTTCTAACAAAAATCAAGAGAAAAGAAAGAAGAAGAAGATGAAAAATACTATTGATCCATTGAATTACAATAGAGCTCCCTAACCCAATGAAAGGGGTTTAGTTGTTCATAGCTCTCAAAATGGAAAATGGAATTGAAAGATACATTACTGAATTCAAAGAAGTGCCGAAAATTAAAAGTGAAAAAAAAGTCCTTTCTAACTTAAATTCTAAGCTATTTATACACTTTCTTCCATTGATCTTCAATCTCTGAATTGGGCTTTTGGCCTTGATGGAATTGGGTTGAAGTTTCTCAAATTCATTTCCCTTGCTGTTGAGAAGAGATCTGTTTGAATTGCAAAGTTCTGGTGTTCAAGTTGGAGTAAACGTTTGATGGCCAACGTTGACTCAAACGCCTTTCTTAAAAATCAGATAAACCTGCTGTCATTGGCATTTGACTCAATGTTGGCAGGCCAACATTCTGTGGTGCACGAATTGTGAATCACACTTTTCACAACTCGTACCACTAACCAGCAAGTGCACTGGGTCGTCCAAGTAATACCTTACGTGAGTAAGGGTCGATCCTACGGAGATTGTCGGCTTGAAGCAAGCTATGGTTATTTTGTAATTCATAGTCAGGAAATCAATGATAAGAGTGATTATATTTATGAAGAGTAAAAAGCATAAATTAAATAGTACTTATTATGTAGTAATGGAGAATATATTGGAGTTATGGAGATGCTTTGTCTTCTGAATCTCTGCTTTCCCCCTGTCTTCTTCTTCACGCATGCAAGGTTCCTCCTATGGTAATCTGTGTGTTGGTAGATCACCGTTGTCAATGGCTACCATCCGTCCTCTCAGTGAAAATGGTCCAGGTGCGCTATCACCACATGGCTAATCATCTGTCGGTTCTCACTCATGCTGGAATAGGATCCATTGATCCTTTTGCGTCTGTCACTATGCCCAACCCTTGGGAGTTTGAAGCTCATCACAGTCATTCAATCCCTGAATCCTACTCGGTATACCACAGACAAGGTTTAGACTTTCTGGATTCTTAAGAATGCTGCCAATGGATTCTAGCTTATACCACGAAGATTCTGATTAAGGAATCTAAGAGATACTCATTCAATCGAAGGTAGAACGGAGGTGGTTGTCAGGCACGCGTTCATAGGTTGAGAATGGTGATGAATGTCACGGATCATCACATCCATCATATTGAAGTGCGAATGAACATCTTAAATAGAAACAAGCGTGTTTGAATAGAAAACATAAATAATTGCATTAATTCATCGAGACACAGCAGAGCTTCTCTCCCCCAATAATGGAGTTTAGAGACTCATGCTGTCAAAGAGTACAAAGTTTCAGATCTAAAAATGTCATGAGGTACAAAATAAACCTCTAAAAGTTGTTTAAATACTAAACTAGTGGCCTAGGTTTACAGAAAATGAGTAAACTATGATAGATAGTGCAGAAATCCACTTCCCGGGCCCACTTGGTGTGTGCTGGGGCTGAGACTTGAGCTTTACACGTGTCTAGGCTATTTTTGGAGTCAAACGCCAGGTTATAACCTGTTTCTGGCATTTAACTCTACTTTGCAACCTGTTTCTGGCGTTTAACTCCAGAATAGGGCAGGAAGCTGGCGTTGAACGCCAGTTTACATCGTTTATCTTCGAGCAAAGTATGGACTATTATATATTGCTGGAAAGCTCTGGATGTCTGTTTTCCAACGCAATTGAGCACGTGCCATTTAGACTCTTGTAGCTCCAGAAAATCTACTTTGAGTGCAGGGAGGTCAGAATCTAACAGCATCTACAGTCCTTTTCAGCCTCTGAATTAGATTTTTGCTTAGGTCCCTCAATTTATGCCAGAAATTATCTGAAATCACAGAAAAATACACAAACTCATAGTAAAGTCCAGAAATGTGATTTTTATTTAAAAACTAATAAGAATATAATAAAAAGTGACTAAAACATATTAAAAACTACTTAAAAACAATGCCAAAAAGCGTATAAATTATCCGCTCATCACAACACCAAACTTAAACTGTTGCTTGTCCCCAAGCAACTAAAAACAAATTAGGATAAAAAGAAGAGAAGATACAATGAATTCCAAAAACATCTATGAAGATCAGTCTTAATTAGATGAGCGGGGCTATTAGCTTTTTACTTCTGAACAGTTTTGGCATCTCACTTTATCCTTTGAAGTTCAGAATGATTGGCATCTATAGGAACTCAGAATTCAGATAGTGTTATTGATTCTCCTAGTTCAGTATGTTGATTCTTGAACACAGTTACTTTATGAGTCTTGGCCATGACCCTAAGCATTTTGTTTTCCAGTATTACCACCGGATACATAAATGCCACAGACACGTAACTGGGTGAACCTTTTCAGATTGTGACTCACCTTTGCTAAAGTCCCCAATTAGAGTTGTCCAGGGTTCTTAAGCACACTCTGTTTTTGCTTTGGATCTCGACTTTAACCGTTCAGTCTCAAGTTTTCACTTGACACCTACACGCCACAAACACATCGTTAGGGACAGCTTGGTTTAGCCGCTTAGGCCAGGATTTTATTCCTTTGGGCCCTCCTATCCACTAATGCTCAAAGCCTTGGATCCTTTTTATTACCCTTGCCTTTTGGTTTTAAGGGCTATTGGCTTTTTGCTCTTGCCTTTTGGTTTTAAGAGCTCTTGGCTTTTTCTGCTTGCTTTTTCTTTTTTTTTTTCCTATTTTTTTCGCCATTTTTCTTTTCTTTTTTTTTCTGCAAGCTTTGTTCTTCACTTCTTTTTCTTGCTTCAAGAATCATTTTTTTTATTTTTCAGATTATCAATAACATTTCTTCTTTTCCATTATTCTTTCAAAAGCCAACAATTTTAACATTCATAGAAAACAAGTTCAAAAATATGCACTGTTCAAGCATTCATTCAGAAAACAAAAAGTATTGCCACCACATCAAAATAATTAAACTATTTTAAAATTCGAAATTCATGTACTTCTTTTTCTTTTTCAGAAAATATTTTTCATTTAAGAAAGGTGATGGATTCATAGGACATTCATATCTTTAAGACATAGACACTAGACACTAATGATCATGTAATAAAGATACAAACATAGATAAAACATAAAGCATATAAATCAAAAAACAGAAAAACAAATAGACAAGGAGATTAAGGAACGGGTCCACCTTAGTGAGGGTGGCGTCTTCTTCCTCTTGAAGAACCAGTGGTGCTCTTGAGCTCCTCTATGTCTCTTCCTTGCCTTTGTTGCTCCTCCCTCATGGCTCTTTGATCTGCAGTCAAATGCTCTACCACTGAACTATGGACCCTTGAGATGAACCTCTCCATCTCTCATGACTCGGGGGTGAAAGCAACTGCCTTCCTTTTCCTCTTTCTAGAGGTTTCTCCGGCCTTAGGTGTCATAAATGGTTATGGAAAACAAAAAGCAACGCTTTTTTTCCACACCAAACTTAAAAGGTTTGCTCGTCCTCGAGCAAAAGAAGATAGAAGGGAGTAGAAGGAGAAGTGGAGGAGAAGGAGGTATGTGAATGGGTGGGTTTGGGAGGGGAATGATTTGAATTGGAATGGTGAGGTAGGTGAGGATCCTGTGGGGTCAAGGACTTAGCATCCCTGCTCTATTGAGGCATGCAAAACACCCTTAGTATGCAATCTTGGCGTTTAACGCCAGACTGCTGCTTGTTTCTGGCGTTAAACGCCAGCTTTTCCCTTTTCTTGGCGTTGAACGCCAACTTGGTGCTTGTTTCTGGCGTTTAATGCCAGCTTAATGCTTCTTTCTGGCGTTAAACGCCAGTCTGATGCTTCTTACTGGCGTTTAAACGCCAGTAAGCTCTTCCTTCAGGGTGAGCTGTTTTTGACTTTGCTTTGATTTCTGTGACTCCACATAATCATCATCCTAAAGAAAACATAAAATAAAAAAGGAAAAACAGAAAATTAACCTAGATAAGGAAAAATTGGGTTGCCTCCCAATAAGCGCTTCTTTATTGTCTTTAGCTGGACCTTGCTGAGCTTTTAATCTAGCCTCAGCCTTGAGCACTCTTGCTCAATATTGCCTTCAAGATAATGCTTGATTCTCTGTCCATTAACAATGAAGTTCTTATCAGAATCAATGTCTTGAAGCTCCACATAGCCATATGCTGACACACTTGTAATCACATATGGTCCCCTCCACCGGGATTTCAGTTTCCCGAGGAATATCCTGAGCCTAGAGTTAAACAACAGAACTTTCTGTCATGGTTCAAAGACTCTAGATGACAGCTTTCTGTCATGCCATCTTTTTGCTTTCTCTTTGTAAAGCTTGCCATTTTCGAAAGCAGTGAGTCTGAATTCCTCTAGCTCATTCAGCTGGAGCAATCTTTTTTTTCAAGCTAATTTGGCATCAAAGTTTAGGAATCTGGTTGCCCAGTAGGCCTTATGCTCCAGTTCCACGGGCAGATGATAGGCCTTACCATACACAAGCTGGTATGGAGAGGTCCCTATAGGAGTCTTGAATGCTGTTCTGTAAGCCCACAGAGCATCATCTAAACTTCTCGCCCAATCCTTTCTACGGGTACTTACAGTCCGTTCCAGGATTTTTTTATTTCTCTATTAGAGACTTCAACTTGCCCATTTGTCTGTGGATGATACGGAGTTGCCACCTTGTGACTAATTCCATACCGGACCATAGCAGAGTAAAGCTGTTTGTTGCAGAAGTGAGTGCCCCATCACTAATTAGTGCTCTAGGGACACCAAACCTGCTGAAAATATGTTTTTGGAGGAACTTCAGCACTGTCTTATTATCATTAGTGGGTGTGGCAATGGCCTCTACCTATTTGGATACATAGTCGGCTGCCACCAGAATATAAGTGTTTGAGTATGATGGTAGGAATGGCCCCATGAAGTCAATACCCCATACGTCAAACAACTCAATCTTTAAGATTCCTTACTGAGGTATGGTGTAACTGTGAGGCAGAGTACCAGCTCTCTGGCAGCTATCACAGTTACGCACAAACTCTCGGGAGTCTTTATAGAGAGTGGGCCAGTAGAAGCCACATTGGAGGACTTTTGTGGCTGTTCGCTCACCTCCGAAATGTCCTCCATATTGTGATCCATGACAATGCCATAGGATCTTCTGTGCTTCTTCTCTAGGAACACACCTACGGATTATTCCGTCTGCACATCTCTTAAAGAGATATGGTTCATCTCACAGGTAGTACTTTGCATCAATAATTAATTTTTTTTTTGTTGCTTGCTGTACTCCTTGGGTATGAATCTTGCTGCTTTATAGTTTGTAATGTCTGCAAACCATGGTGTTTCCTGGATGGCAAACAGTTGCTCATCCGGAAAGGTTTCAGAGATCTCAATAGAGGGGAAAGACGTCCCTTCTACTGGCTCTATCCGGGACAGATGATCAGCCACTTGGTTCTCTGTCTCTTTTCTGTCTCTTATTTCTATATCAAACTCTTGCAGAAGCAACACCCATCTTATGAGCCTTGGTTTTGAATCCTGCTTTGTGAGTGGATATTTAAGACAGCATGGTCAGTATACACAATCACTTTTGATCCTACTAAGTATGATCTAAACTTGTCAATGGCATAAACCACTGCAAGCAATTCTTTTTCTATGCTTGTGTAATTTTTCTGGGCATCATTTAAAACGTGACTAGCATAATAAATGACATGCAGAAGCTTGTTATGCCTCTATCCCAGTACTGCACCAATGGCATGGTCACTGGCATCACACATTAGTTCAAATGGTAATGTACAATCTAGTGCAGAAATAATTGGTGCTGTGACCAGCTTAGCTTTCAGAGTTTCAAACGCCTGCAGACACTCTGTGTCAAACACAAATGGCGTGTCAGCAGCTAGCAGATTGCACAGAGGTTTTGCAATTTTTGTAAAATCCTTTATAAACCTCCTATAGAATCCTGCATGCCCCAGAAAGCTTCTGATTGCCTTAACATTGGCAAGTGGTGGTAATTTTTCAATTACTTCCACTTTAGCTTGATCCACCTCTATTCCCTTGTTTGAAATTTTATGCCCAAGGACAATTCCTTCAGTCACCATAAAGTGGAATTTTTTCAGTTTAAAACTAGGTTGGTCTCTTGGCATCTTTTCAGAACAAGTGCTAAATGGTCAAGGCAGGAGCTGAATGAGTCTCCAAAGACTGAAAAGTCATCCATGAAGACTTCCAAAAATTTCTCTACCATATCAGAGAAGATAGAGAGCATGCACCTTTGAAAGCTTGTAGGTGCATTGCACAGACCAAATGGCATCCTTCTATAGGCAAATACTCCAGATGGACATGTGAATGCTATTTTTTCTTGATCCTGGGGATCTACTACAATTTGGTTGTAGCCTGAATAGCCATCCAAAAAGCAATAATAATCATGACCTGCTAGTCTTTCTAGCATCTGGTCTATGAATGGTAAAGGAAAATGATCCTTTCTAGTGGCGGTATTGAGCCTTCTGTAGTCAATACACATGCGCCACCTTGTAACTATTCTTGTAGGAACCAGTTCATTTTTTTCATTATGAACCACTATCATGCTTCCCTTTTTGGGGACAACTTGGACAGGGCTCACCCAGGGGCTATTAGAAATAGGATAAATAATCCCAGCCTCCAGTAACTTGGTGACCTCTTTCTGCACCACTTCCTTCATGGATGGATTTAGCCGCCTCTGTGGTTGAACCACTGGCTTAGCATCATCCTCCAATAGGATCTTGTGCATGAATCTTACTGGGCTGATGCTCATAAGATCACTTATGGACCACCCAAGAGCTGTCTTCTGTGTCCTTAGTACTTGAAGTACCGCTTCCTCTTCTAGGGGATTTAAAGCAGAGCTTATGATCACCGGAAAAGTGTTACCTTCTCCCAGAATGCATATTTCAGGGATGGTGGTAATGGTTTGAGCTCGGGTTTAGGAGGTTTTTCCTCTTCCTGAGGAAGTTTCAGAGGCTCTTTCAATTCCTCTGAATCCTCCAAATCAGGCTGAACATCTTTAAAGATGTCTTCCAGCTCTGATTCGAGACTCTCAGCCATGTTGATCTCCTCTACCAAAGAGTTAATAAGATTAACTTTCATGCAGTCTTTTGGTGTGTCTGGATGCTACATGGCTTTGATAGCATTCAACTTAAACCCATCCTCATTGACTCTCAGGGTTACTTCCCCCTTTTGGACATCAATGAGAGTTCGTCCAGTTTCTAGAAAAGGTCTTCCTTGAATGAGAGTAGCACTCTTGTGCTCCTCCATTTCCAGCACTACAAAGTCAGTGGGGAAGGCGAATGGCCCAACCCTGACAATCATGTCTTCAATCATGCCTGGTGGGTATTTAATGGAGCCATCAGCAAGTTGGAGACATATCCAGGTTGGTTTAACTTCTTCAGTTAAACCAAGCTTTCTGATAGTGGATATAGGTATTAGGTTTATGCTTGTCCCAAGATCACATAAAGCTGTCTTGGTGAAATTACCCTCTAATATGCATGGTATCATAAAGCTCCCAGGATCTTTAAGCTTTTTTGGGAAGCTTTCCAGAATGACTGCACCACATTCTTCAGTGAGGAGAACTCTTTCAGTTTCTCTCCAATCTTTCTTATGACTCAAAATATCTTTCATGAACTTGGCATAAGATGGTATTTGCTCAAGTGCCTCTGCAAACAGAATCTTTATTTCAAGAGTCCTCAGATAGTCTGCAAAGCGAGCAAATTGCTTATCCTGCTCCTCTTGGCGGAGTTTTTGAGGATAAGGTATCTTGGCTTTGTATTCCTCAACCTTGGTTGCTGCAGGTTTATTTCCTACAGAGGTGGTTGGAGAAGCCTTTTTAGAGGGGTTGTTATTAGCACGTGTGTGTGTCTGATCCCTCACTGGCGTTTGAATGCCAGGGTTGGAAGCTGGATTGGCGTTGGACGCCAACTCCTTACCTGTTTCTGGCGTTTGAACGCCAGAACTGAGCTTCCATTGGGCGTTTAATGCCAACTCCTTGCCTGTTTGTGGCGTTTGAATGCCAGAACTGAGCATGGGTTGGGCGTTTAACGCCAGCTCTTCACCCTTTTCTGGTGTTTGAGCGCCAGAATTATTCCTCTCTGGGCTCTTACTGTCCTCAGAGGGATTTTGGGTAGCAGTTTGTTCATTTCTTGGCTTCCTGCTGCTTTGAAGTGAGGTATTTAATGTTTTCCCACTTCTTAATTGGACTGCTTGGCACTCTTCTGTTATTTGTTTTGATAACTGCTATTTTGTTTGCTTCAACTGTACTTCCATATTCATGTTAGCCATTCTTGTGTCTTGTAGTATCTCCTTGAATTCTGCTAGTTGTTTTGTTAGAAAATCTAATTGCTGATTGAATTCAGTAACTTGTTCTGCAAGACTGAGTTCAGCAGTTACTGTTTTAGCCTCTTCTTTTATGGAAGACTCACTACTTAGGTACATATGCTGATTTCTAGCAACTGTATCAATGAGCTCTTGAGCTTCTTCAATTGTCTTTCTCTTGTGTATAGATCCACCAGCTGAGTGGTCCAAAGACATCTGAGCTTTCTCTGTAAGCCCATAATAGAAGATGTCTAACTGCACCCACTCTGAAAACATTTCAGAGGGGCATTTTCTTAGCATCTCTCTGTATCTCTCCCAGGCATCATAAAGAGATTCATTATCTCCTTGTTTAAAGCCTTGGATGTTCAGCCTTAGCTGTGTCATCCGTTTTGGAGGGAAATATTGATTCAGAAATTTTTCTGACAACTGTTTCCATGTCCTTATACTAGCCTTAGATTGGTTATTTAACCACCTCTTAGCTTGGTCTTTTACAGCAAATGGAAACAGTAATAATCTGTAGACATCCTGATCTACTTCCTTATCATGTACTGTGTCAGCAATTTGTAAAAACTGTACCAGAAACTCTGTAGGTTCTTCCTGTGGAAGACCGGAATACTGGCAACTTTGCTGCACCATGATAATGAACTGAGGATTCAACTCAAAACTACTGACTCCGATGGAGGGTATATAGATACTACTCCCATATGAAGCAGTAGTGGGGTTAGCATATGACTCCAAAGTCCTTCTGGATTGTTTATTTCCACTTAGGTCCATGATGGAGAAAGGGAGATGTTGTGAATTGTAAATAAAATATTTTTTTTTTTGAAAACCGAAATTAAAATAAAATAAATGAAAAATTGACTATAATTTCGAAAATTAGAAGAAAATGAAATAAAAGAAAATTGAAAACTAAATTAATTAATTAAAAAGATTTGAAAAAAATGTGGGTGAGGATTTTTGAAAAAATGAGGAGAGAGAAATTGGTTAGGAAGTTTTGAAAAAGATATATCTTAAAATTAACGATACTTGTAAGAAAATAAAATAAAATATATAAAAAAAGAAAAGATATGAAAAAGATTTGATTTTAAGATTTGAGATTAGAAAAGATAAGATAACCTAGGTAAGAGAAGATAAAGAATTTAAATTAAAAAGTTTTGAAATTTAAATTTTGAAATTTGAAATTTGAAATTTGAATTTTGAAATTTGAACTTTGAAATTTTAAATTTTGAATTTTGAATTTTTGGAATGTCAACAATATAAGATAAGGATTTAAAAAAGATTTAAATTTTGAAAAGATTTGATTTTTAAATTTGAAAATTAAATTTTGAAATTTGAATTTTAAAATTTGAATTTTGAAATTTGAATTTTAATATTTGAATTTTGAAATTTGGAAGTTGAAAATTGAAATTTGAAATAAGATAAGATAAATTTTGAAAAAGATATGATTTTTTTTTTGAAAATGATTTAAATTTCGAAATTTTTTTAAAACTAAGATAAGATAGAGTAGAAATTTAAAAATAAACATCTGAAATTCTTATGTAAATTTCGAAAATTACTTAAAATAAAGAGGAAAGATATTTTTTTGAATTTAATGAGGAAAGAGAAAAATAATAAAATGACACAAAACTTAAAATTTTTAGATCTAATGCTCCTTATTTTCGAAAATTTGGAGGAAAAACACCAAGGAACACCAAACATAAAAATTTTAAGATCAAAACACAAGCAAGACTCAAGAACACCTTGAAGATTCACAAGAACACGAAGAACAAAAATTCAAAGACTCAAAGGACTCAAGAACATAAAAAAGAACACCAAACTTAAAATTTTTAGAAAACCAAAAATAAATTTTCAAAAATTAAACAAAAGCTAACAAGGAAATACCAAACTTAAAACTTGACACAAGATTTAATCAAAGAAAAATTATTTTTGAAAAGATTTTAGAAAGAAAGACTCAAAGGAGCAACTATTCACAAGAATATAGACACATTCAACAAATGCAAGGATTAAACAGAGAAAAACTTATTTTTTTTATGACAAAAACACAAAGGACACCAAACTTAAAACATGCAACTAGACTCAAACACAAAACTCTAAAGATTAATAAAGAAAAATAATAAATTTTTTGGAAAATTTTTGAAAAGAAAATAAAAGACTCTGACCCAAAAAACAAAAATTTCCTAATCTAAGCAACAAGATGAACCGTCAGTTGTTCAAAATCGAACAATCCCCGGCAACGGCACCAAAAACTTGGTGCACGAATTGTGAATCACACTTTTCACAACTCGTACCACTAACCAGCAAGTGCACTGGGTCGTCCAAGTAATACCTTACGTGAGTGAGGGTCGATCCTACGGAGATTGTCGGCTTGAAGCAAGCTATGGTTATTTTGTAATTCATAGTCAGGAAATCAATGATAAGAGTGATTATATTTATGAAGAGTAAAAAGCATAAATTAAATAGTACTTATTATGCAGTAATGGAGAATATGTTGGAGTTTTGGAGATGCTTTGTTTTCTGAATCTCTGCTTTCCCCCTGTCTTCTTCTTCACGCACGCAAGGTTCCTCCTATGGCAAGCTGTGTGTTGGTGGATCACCGTTGTCAATGGCTACCATCTGTCCTCTCAGTGAAAATGGTCCAGGTGCGCTGTCACCACACGGCTAATCATCTGTCGGTTCTCACTCATGCTGGAATAGGATCCATTGATTCTTTTGCGTTTGTCACTATGCCTAACCCTTGTGAGTTTGAAGCTCGTCACAGTCATTCAATCCCTGAATCCTACTCAGAATACCACAGACAAGGTTTAGACTTTCCGGATTCTCAAGAATGCTGCCAATGGATTCTAGCTTATACCACGAAGATTCTGATTAAGGAAGCTAAGAGATACTCATTCAATTGAAGGTAGAACGGAGGTGGTTGTCAGGCACGCGTTCATAGGTTGAAAATGGTGATGAATGTCACAAATCATCACATCCATCATATTGAAGTGCGAATGAACATCTTAGATAGAAACAAGCGTGTTTGAATAGAAAACAGAAATAATTGCATTAATTCATCGAGACACAGCAGAGCTCTTCACCCCCAACAATGGAGTTTAGAGACTCATGCCGTCAAAGAGTACAAAGTTTCAGATATAAAAATGTCATGAGGTACAAAATAAATCTCTAAAAGTTGTTTAAATACTAAACTAGTGACCTAGGTTTACAGAAAATGAGTAAACTATGATAGATAGTGCAGAAATCCACTTCCGGGGCCCACTTGGTGTGTGCTGGGGCTGAGACTTGAGCTTTACACGTGCCTAGGCTATTTTTGGAGTCAAACGCCAGGTTGTAACCTGTTTCTGGTGTTTAACTCTGCTTTGCAACCTGTTTCTAGCGTTTAACTCTAGAATAAGGCAGGAAGCTGGCGTTGAACGCCAGTTTGCATCATTTATCTTCGAGCAAAGTATGAACTATTATATATTTCGGGAAAGCCCTGGATGTCTATTTTCCAACGCAATTGAGAGCGCGCCATTTGGACTCTTGTAGCTCCAGGAAATTCACTTTGAGTGCAGGGAGGTTAGAATCCAACAGCATCTACAGTCCTTTTTAGCCTCTGAATCAGATTTTTGCTCAGGTCCCTCAATTTCAGCCAGAAATTACCTGAAATCATAGAAAAACACACAAACTCATAGTAAAGTCCAGAAATGTGATTTTTATTTAAAAACTAATAAGAATATAATAAAAAGGGACTAAAACATATTAAAAACTACCTAAAAACAATGCCAAAAAGCGTATAAATTATCCGCTCATCATTCTGCTACCACGCGTATGCGTGCACCACGCATACGTGTGAAGGCTGTGATTTTGCTTATTCACACGTGCGCGTACGCCACGCTTACGTGTGCATTGCCATTTTTCCCATCCACGCGTACGCGTCACTGACGCGGGCGCGTCGATTCAACTTTCTCAATTCTAAATTCTGGGCTCCTCATCGCAGACTTTGGAGGCAACGTTTGAGGCAACGTTGTACCTCCAACGTTCATTTGGTGACGCGTACGCGTGACCCACGCATACGCGTGGATGGTCAATTTCGCCATTCCACGCATGCGCACGACTCACGCTTGCGCGTGGATATAGAAATTTTCCTCTTTCACGCGTACGCGTCATAGAGGCGTACGCATTGCTCAAAAGTCCGTTAGCTCTAGAATTGAACATTTTCAATGACGTTGGAGGAAAGGTTGGTTCACCAACGTTCCCTCCAACGTTGGCACCCATGTTTTCTTCTTCCAGAACGTTGCCTTTAATGTTGATGGGCCAACGTTGTCTCCAACGATGGCCTCTCCTTTTCTTCTTCCTTGATCTTTTTCTATTACTTTCTTCCTATCATCAACCAAACAAACTCATCAAAGCCTTGGCACAAGTCATGAGAATTCTCATCATTCTTAGCACACAAGTAATTATTGCATAATTCTGATGAAATTGCATCAAATTAACTATGGTTGGATGAATCCAGGCATGCATGAATTTTTACCCCAATTGCTTACTTATAACTCAAGAAATTGCATAAAACCTATTAAAAACAAAGAAAAAGGCTAGTGAAACTAGCCTGGGATGCGCTGGAATCACAACACCAAACTTATATCTTGCTTGTCCCTAAGCAAGTACTGAATTATTAAGAAGAAAGAATGAAACAGAAGGTGATGTTCATATCAGCAAGTCATTATTAGTAGTTCATGGGGTTTTATGTAGACAATGTAGTAACTCACTTCTTATTGATTGATAAACCCATATTTCATGAGTTATTTTGTGCTTAGTTTAAGTGATTTATTCAACCCTTCACCCACTTATTCATATTAATTGCATGGTTTTACTTTCCCTTCCTTATTATGTGATGTATGTGAAAAATATGTTTCCCAAGCTTTAAAATGAATTATTTTAATTACCTTTATTTACATTCGATGCCGTGATTAGTGTGTTGAGTAGTTTCAGATTTTCTAAGGCAGAATGACTTAAAGGATGGAAAAGAAAACGTACAAAAATGGAAGGAAAGTGCGAAACGGAGTTTTGCAGAAACTGGTATCCACGCAATCGCATGGACGACGCGGTCGCGTGCCAGGAGCGAAGAAGCAGCGACGCGGCCGCATGACTGACGCGGCCGCGCGACTTGAGCATAGCGCATTCGATGCGGACGCGTGACCGACGCAACCACGCCACAAGGAAAACTCCAGATGACGCGACCGCATGACCCACACGGACGCGTGACAGAGGCCACGTATTAGAATTTACAGAATACGCCCCCAGCAATTTCTGAAGCCCTTTTGGCCCAGATCCAAGCACAGAATACATAGATTAGAGGTTATAAAGTGGAGGAATGCATCCATTCAAAGAGAGCTCGCATTTTTCACTACTTTCCATGATTTAGATTTAGTTTGAGAGAGGTTCTCTCCTCTCTCTCTTAGGATTAGGATTTAGGACTTCTCTTAGTTTTTAAGAGTGACTCTCGATCCAGGTTTTATGTTTCTTGTTTTAAGCTTCCCTTTTCACTTTTATTTATTTATTCCAACACTTGAGTTGATTAATTACTTTTATAATTGAATTTATGAATTATTCCATGTTACAGATTATTATTTGAATTAATGATATTTGAGGTATTTTCAGTTTATGATTGCTCTTTTTAATTTATGTTATCATTGTTTCCGATCTGAAGATATTTTATTCCAGCAATTTACTTTTCTCCCTTTTTGGTCTTGGTTAAGAAATCAGTAACTCAACAGTTACCAACTCAGCATAATTGATAATTGTTATCTTGCTAATTGAACTGAACTTAAATAATCCCAACTTTTTCTTAGGAAATAAATAGGATTCGAAGGTCAAACTAATTAGTCCCTTGACTTTCCTTTGTTTTAGCAAAGGTTAACTAAGTGGAATTTAGATTCAACTTTCATTATTGTTGAGAGAGATAACTAAGTTGGACTTCCAATTTCTCTTACCTTACCAGAAGTTTGCTTTACAGTATTTATTTATTTTAATTGCCATCTACTTTACTTGTCATTTAAATCACTGGCTTCTCACCTTCTAAACCCCGATTACAACCTTTATAGCCAATAATAAGAACATACTTCCTTGCAGTTCCTTGAGAAGACGACCCGAGGTTTGAATACTCGGTTAACAATTTTTAAGGGGTTTGTTACTTGTGACAACCAAAACGTTTGTAAGAAAGGTTGATTGCTTGGTTTAGTAACTATACTTGCAACGAGTATTTACCATAACTTCTAAACCATCAATCTTCAGTTCTTCAAAATGGCGCCGTTGCCGGGGATTTGCTAACGTGTGCCTTATTATTGGTTATTGTAAATATTTTTCTTTTACTTGTTTATTTATTTCTGTTTTTCCCATTTATTTTTCATTTGCTACCATGAATTCTCACCCCTCTCGCTTTGAGTTTGGTTCTAACTTTGTTGAAGGAAATAGAAGCCACAGCAGGAATATGCATCAAGGTCAGACCAATCAAGGATGGATGGAGCCAAGAGGATCTAATTAACCCTTTAGGCAGCAACACCCTCCGAGATATCCTGGACAAAGACCATTCTACCGTGCATACCCAGCTGAAAGATATGGTGGACAACCTTGTAACTACCAACAAGCCCCACCCCGTGCATATAAACCATCCTTTCAACATGACCTCGAAGCACCACACTCACAAGCTTCTCTTCACCATTCGCCACCATATGATCCTTCCTTACCCCAGTACCGATCCAATCACTCCCAATCACCACCACTTTCCTTCGTATCATGTCCAAATCCGGCAACCCGAGAAGCAGAGGTTCGCCTAAAGGAAACAGTAAATAAATTTCAAACAACCATTCGACAACTGGAGCAAGTAGTAATTCAATGGGTTTTTAGGTGCTCAAATACACAAGGATCAGCCACAGCCCCTTGTGAACAGTCTAACGAAGACCGTAGCATGAAGGAGATACCAAAAACTCCAGTGGATAAGACAGAGAATGAATTCGTACTAGAACAAGTAGAAGAAGCTGTCATTGTTCAAAAAGAAGAGTTGGTTGAAGATCTAGGAGATGCTGAACCTCCATGGGAATCCAAAACTGAGGAGAACTCCGTCAAGGACGCTACAGTTGATGCTAAGGAGGATATTGTACAATCTCCAAGGCAAGTTGTTTATGAAGAATCGGACGGAATAACCCAGGACACAAATTCCCTTGATGATGATAGTCACAAGTCAAATTCTCTTAGTAATGAACTGGCATCCGCAAGTGAATTCTCTGAGGTCGAAGAATCTTCCCCAAGTGAATATGAAGACGATGCGGAGGTAGATTTCTCTCAACCTCCAATCTATGACTCAAGTGATGAGGAAGACATAGAAGACTTTGACCAGGACACAGATACAATTGTAGAACCTTGCAAGGAAGTGGAGGAATTCACAGAAGAGCACAAGGGAGTAGAACTCACAGAACCACCGGAAACACCTATCCCAAGGCCATTACCACCTAATACAAGCTTCAAATGGGTACAATCCTTAACCTGTAACTTTACTTATTCACTTGAATATGGTTTGCTTGAAACAGATGGCCAGCTTAGAGCTCTCTGCGGCTTTAAGAGTAAGAGGGAAATGGCTCATACTCAGAGTTGGTGCACAAGGTTCAATAAGGTTCCACACTTCACCTCGAAGTACACGGATTGGTATCATGCTCAATTGCATAGATCACGGAGAACGTTTGGTCACCATGGTAAGATTCTACTTTTTAAACCGCCAGGATGGAAACATATAGATCAAGATGGAGGCGGATTTAATAGCAAAGCTTGGGATCCTGGAATCTATTCTGACATTCGTCACCCCGGGAGCCTGAAAATTTGTCTGAAGCTGCTCAGAAGCTTTACATGCCTAGTATGGGACCCCGGAGGCTATTGGCATTCCAAGCATTGGTGGAGATTTTGGACAAATTTAAACATAAGCCGCCATAGCAGGAAGCTCCTCCAATGTCCAACATAAGGACTTTAACTAAAAGTGCTAAGTGGGAGACAACCCACCATGGTATGGTCACTTCTTTTTCAATTTAATTCTTGTTAATTGCTTTCATTTTTTTATTTTCTTTTCATTTTACTTCATTGAACCTGGAATCATGCATAGCATTCATATTAATCATTGCATTCTTCATTTATCTTACAAAAAAAAAGGGGGAGATGCACAACGCGACCGCATGCCCCACGCGATCGCGTCATATTGCGAAAACACTATCCACGCGACCGCGTCATCCACGCGGCCGCGTGACCTGGAGATCGGCGTAAACATCCAACGTCCAGAAAGTTAAGCTGGAATCGTGCGGCCCCTGTGCGTTTTACACAAATTGGCCCACGCGATCGCATGCCCCATGCGATCGCGTCACTTGCACAATACCAATCCCACGCGACCGCGTGAGCGACGCGATCGCGTCGCGTGGATTGCACATCACCCTAGAAGGAGACAGAGAGTTGCGCTGAAACGGTGTTGGAGTCGTGCGTTTAGCACAATCTCCAGTGACGCGATCGCGCGACCCACGCGATCGCGTCATCCCCTCTTCCACCCCTTTCATGCGATCGCGCGCCCCACGCGTTCGCGTCACTCCCATTTTCACCCCAACCACGCGACCGCGTGCCCCACGCGGCCGCGTGGATTCAAAAATATAACACCCCCTGTCATGCGAAACCCTACATTCGTGCAGCCCCCCCCAATTCCTCTTCTCCCTCTCTCCTTCCCCAACCCTCAACCACCACCACCCAGCCACCACCGCGCCACCACCCAGACGCCGCCGCCACCTATCCTCTTCCTCCCTCCCCCTCTTTCTTATTCTTTCTTCCTCTCTTCCCCCCTCTCCGCCACTGCCCTCCGCGAACCACCACCCACCACCGCCGGCCATCCCAGCCGCGCCACCCCCATCTCCCCTATCCAATCCCCTCCCCTATTTCACCCATTAACCTTCCCAAAGCCCCTACCCCCTAACAGCCGCAGCCGCCGTGCCCACCGCCGCCACCCGCCGTGCCGGACGTCACCGCCACCACCCCAGCCACCTCTATAACCCAACCTCCTTCTTTCGCCTTCCAGGTTCCGCAACACGCAATCCCTTTTCTCCGTTCGTAGTTTATTTTTATTTTTCCATTTTTGATCATGTTAGGATAGTTAGATATGCATGTTGTAGTGGATTTTAGGTTGTTAGGTAGATTAGGCTATGGTTAGTGGCTCTAGGTCTGTTTATTTGCACTGTTCTTGCTTCTGTTGTATCATATTTGCAAATCTGCTGTTGCTGTAATCTTGTTCATATGCTGTATTTCTTATATATTGCTGCTCTTTACATTGAATTTTCTTGTTTATATTATATCTATGCACCTACAGCTTGACTTTTTAATTCATATGAACTGCCTTATTTGCTGTTTATTTTTCGGGACAATCCAATTTTAGCCGGAATGCTGCCCAAATTTTTTTGTGAATTGTTTTCATTCATGTTTTGGTTTGGCAATCTGAACTCTGTTGTCCTCTGCTTTAACCAAACCATTTCATGAATGCTATGGCAGACTTTCTTATCCTCTTTGATTTCCTGGTTTATAAACTGTATGTGTGATATTCTGATTCCAATTCTTGCTTTCTTTATATCTATTTGAATTAACTTCACCCTGTTTTCCTTGTTCGGTTATGAGTTATTTCTAGTCATAATTGTGAATCCTTGTTACATGGACTATTTTCTTTATGCCACTTACTGACTCACTAATTTTAATTTACTAACTTCTTTTTCAAATTCTAACTATACTAACCTTTTAAAATATCTTTTCTGATTTTTCACTTTCCTCTTACTTTCTAACCATGGCATTATGATAACTTCTCTATATAACTTGGATTCTGATACATTTTGGATTGTAAATTCTTCCTTTCAAACTTTTAAACTACTATAAAATCCTTAATACACCATTACTTAACTCATTTACCTATTTCCCATTCTCCTTTGCCGCTTTAAGTTTTCTTTGTTTAAATGCCTATTTGCTTCCCTATTTTTATCCATATCCTGGTTTTCCATTTTTCAGGATGTCTGCCTCATAGAGAAAAGGAAAAGGCAAGGCTACTGGCAAGCGCAAGAGAGGAGATTCCTCCCAGTCTATCATTGCCCTCATGCATGATTCCTCATGGCGGGAGAAGAACTTTACACAGCAGGAAAAAGCTGACCAGCTGCTCCCTGCAAATGATTCAATAAAATTTGCATACCGATACTGTGAGCTGAAGTATCCGGCATTTGCAAACTCCAGGAATCTATACCTGGAGAGAACTCTGAGGATTCCAGAAGCACTCCAGCAGTACACCACTGAGCAAATCAAGCAACGACGCTGGTTCTTTCTGCAGAGAGCACTGACAGAGGTCAATACATCTTGGGTCCGGGAATTCTACTGCAACTACTACATCACTACCCTCGATGCAGTGAACCTGAGAGGAAAGCAAATTCTGGTGACTGAGGAGGCCATAGAGGACATTCTCCAGCTCCCAGCCAAGTCCGATCAATCTGATGGTTATACAAAGGCTGAGGAGGACATGCACCTGATGCAGTTTGATTGGGATGCTGTAAAGGCACGGATAGCTCTCGACCCGAATGTTCCTTGGGAGATGGGTCAGGACACCACCATGCCTAGAAGGATCAAGAGGGCGTACTTAAATGATGAGGCTCGGTTATGGCACCAGATCTTGAGCAACTATGTGATGCCGAGTACTCATGAGACGGAGATCCCAGCAGCTATGATCACCCTCCTATGGTGTGTGATGGAGGGTAAGGACCTTTATCTGCCACGTTTTATCCGGCATTATATGGCCAGGGTCCATGTCCGAGGTACCCTCCCTTTTCCATATCTGGTTACACAGCTAGGCCGTCGAGCTGACGTGCCGTGGGAGGATGCCGATGAGAGACCACCAGCGGCGGACTGCAGGAAGATCATTCCTCACAGCAGGAACTTCCTAGCTTTGGGCCACAGACCACCACCCTTCACTGCTACTGATGAGACAGCCCCACCGTCTGCTGGACCTTCTTCATCCACGGCTGCCCCTGCTGCCGCCACTGCACCTCCACCTGCCTCTGAGCCCGTATACCGCCTCGTGCACCGCCAATTCTGACAGCTTGATCAGATGGAGCGCCGTAACCGGCGCCGGTATGAGAGATTGGAGCGTCGCAGCCAGCGACGCTATTCGCATCTGAAGCTGATGATCCGACAGGGTGGTGACATCCCCTCCGAGCCCGACACACCATCAGAGCCATCAGAGGAGGAGGAGGATGAGCACGAGGAGGAGACTCACTTCCAGGAGGAGACCCATTAGCAGGCAGACACAGAGCAGGCTGCACCACATCAGGAGGTTACGCATCAGATCGAGGCTGTAGATCCGGAGATCCCGATCCAGTCAGCACCACCTCTACAGCAGCCAGACCCTCAGCCCACCACCACCACAGAGCCTCCAGCTACCATCCCTACCAGTGATGACACCCCTTCACACCCAGCTTGACTGAGCATCAGGGACGATGCTTCACTTTAAGTGTGGGGAGGTCGCCATCTCTGGCGTTTTATTTTGGTGAACCACTACATCTCTTTTTTTCTTTTATTTTGGATATTTTTCTGTATTTTTCTTTTTATTGTTATTTTCTGAGTACTTATACATTGCTACTTTTATGTATTTTTACTCTATTTCCGCATTTTGCATTTTTAGTTCATATTTTTAGTTATTTAGTTTAGTTTGCAATTCTGACTTATTAGTGGATTAATTAGTATAGTTTACCCTTTTTAGCATAAGATAGCATAGTTTAAATTGAAAAATAAAAAGGAAGTAAGCTAGGAAATTGAACATAACAGATTTAAATCCATAAACCTTGTATATATAGCATTACATCATATAGTTAAGTTGACAATATTTCATCAAGGAGGAACATTAAAACTTTAAAGGCTACCCTAAATAATTTTTTTATGAGAATAATCGGAATTTTTAACTAAACCTGCATAACATATATGAATAATATATGATGCTTGAGTTAGAGAACACACAGCCTGTGAGTCTTGAGCTTAATTGTATGGTTGCATTCAAACCATAATTTCATTCCTGTGTGTTTCATTTTTTTTTATTCTGATGTTCTTTACTTTGCTTTAATCTATATGTCCAATTATAGAATATAGAATATAGAATATAGATACATACCAAAAGAATGATTGAGGCCATCATTTAATTTTAGCTCACTTACCCCAAAATAACCTACCTTTCACATCACCCTTGTTAGCCCCCTTGAGCCTTTAAAATCCCTTTTATTCTATTTAGCCACACTACTAGCCTTAAGCAGAAAAACAAAATAAAATCCCAAGTTGAATCCTTAGTTAGCTTAAGATAGAAAAATATGAATAGATTAAAATGTGGGAAACCTATTGGGAACATGGATGATAGAAACAAAAGGTAGAAAAGTTGAAAGAAATAAAATAACTCAGAAAATTTGGGAAGCATGCTCATGAGAAATCAAAGTGATTCAATTACCATGTGCATTAAAAAAAAGCTATTTTTCAGCATTTAATAAAAGGGGATACAAAAGAATTCTTCAATGCAAAATAAAAGCAATGCACATGGGATAAAAATAAAATTGAAACATGAGCATGTAACAACAAGTGGGATAATATGGAAAAATTGGTAAAGAAGCTTGGTCTACTAAATATGTATGTTAGGTGAGATCTTAGTCTAATTAAGGATTCACTTATTAGCTCACTTAGCCTTATACATATATCCTTACCTTTACCTTGGCCCCATTATAACCTTAATTAAAGACCTCATGACTTTTGGTATGACTGTACTCTATAATTGTTGATTGGTTAGATGAAGAACAAAGTTATAGAAAGTAAGAATAAAAAGAAAAGTAGAGTGAATAAACCCAATAAACACTGAGTGACTAGAGGGTAAACACAAAATCCAGTGAGGGTTCAATAACTCATCAACATATATCTGTGCTTAATTTACCAATTGTTTTGCAAGTTTGTACAATATTTTTATTTCCCATCTCATTTGCTAAAATGCTTTATTATTTAAGGGTTGGCTATATATATATATATATATATGACTCCTTGAGAATGTGAATTAATTTGACTACATGTAAGCTTTATATATGAGTGGATAAATTGGAATTGCATGACTCATTTAGGTAAATGCATTTAGAATAGGTTGTATTGCATAACATTCCACCACTTTAACCTTACCTTATTCTTTACCTTGGATTTAGCATGAGGACATGCTATTATTTAAGTGTGGGGAGGTTGATAAACCCATATTTCATGAGTTATTTTGTGCTTAGTTTGAGTGATTTATTCAACCCTTCACCCACTTATTCATATTAATTGCATGGTTTTACTTTCCCTTCCTTATTATGAGATGTATGTGAAAAACATGTTTCCCAAGCTTTAAAATGAATTATTTTAATTACCTTTATTTCCATTCGATGCCGTGATTAGTGTGTTGAGTAGTTTCAGATTTTCTAAGGCAGAATGACTTAAAGGATGGAAAAGGAAACGTACAAAAATGGAAGGAAAGTGCGAAACGGAGTTTTGCAGAAACTGGTATCCACGCGATCGCATGGACGACGCGATCGCGTGCCAGGAGCGAAGAAGCAGCGACGCGGCTGCATGACTGACGCGGCCGCGCGACTTGAGCATAGCGCATTCGATGCGGACGCGTGACCGACACGACCGCGCCACAAGGAAAACTCCAGATGACGCGACCGCGTGACCCACGCGGACGCATGACAGAGGCCACGTATCATAATTTACAGAATACGCCCCCAGCAATTTCTGAAGCCCTTTTGGCCCAGATCCAAGCACAGAATACATAGATTAGAGGTTATAAAGTGGAGGAATGCATCCATTCAAAGAGAGCTCGCATTTTTCACTACTTTTCATGATTTAGATTTAGTTTGAGAGAGGTTCTCTCCTCTCTCTCTCTTAGGATTAGGATTTAGGACTTCTCTTAGTTTTTAAGAGTGACTCTCGATCTAGGTTTTATGTTTCTTGTTTTAAGCTTCCCTTTTCACTTTTATTTATTTATTCCAGCACTTGAGTTGATTAATTACTTTTATAATTGAATTTATGAATTATTCCATGTTACAGATTATTATTTGAATTAATGATATCTGAGGTATTTCCAGTTTATGATTGCTCTTTTTAATTTATGTTATCATTGTTTCCGATCTGAAGATATTTTATTCCATCAATTTACTTTTCTCCCTTTTTGGTCTTGGTTAAGAAATCAGTAACTCAACAGTTACCAACTCAGCATAATTGATAATCGTTATCTTGCTAATTGAACTGAACTTCAATAATCCCAACTTTTTCTTAGGAAATAAATAGGATTCGAAGGTCAAACTAATTAGTCACTTGACTTTCCTTTGTTTTAGCAAAGGTTAACTAAGTGAAATTTAGATTCAACTTTCATTATTGTTGAGAGAGATAACTAAGTTGGACTTCCAATTTCTCTTACCTTACCAGAAGTTTGCTTTACAATATTTATTTATTTTAATTGCCATTTACTTTACTTGTCATTTAAATCACTTGCTTCTCACCTTCTAAACCCCGATTACAACCTTTATAGCCAATAATAAGAACATACTTCCTTGCAGTTCCTTGAGAAGACGACCCGAGGTTTGAATACTCGGTTAACAATTTTTAAGGGGTTTGTTACTTGTGACAACCAAAACGTTTGTAAGAAAGGTTAATTGCTTGGTTTAGTAACTATACTTGTAACGAGTATTTACCATAACTTCAAAACCATCAATCTTCAGTTCTACATTGATCCTTAGGAATAGAATGTCTTCTTTAAGCATCAACTAACATACTGCTATGACCTCTTATTATTCACTCATCCTTGGCAATCACTTTTCTTTATTTTATTTTTCTGTAAACTTATTCTTTGATTTTAGCAGCTCAGTGTCATGTATTGTAGTAGCTTCTTAGTTTATTTGTACTCAACACATATTCACTACAGACACTTGCTCACAATTCTTCTTAAAACATTGGTGCCCAGCACCTCTTTTTGGTTTACTAAATGCCTTGTAACTAGGTTGCTCTTGATAATGGACTTTCGGTTGATAATCCCGGGTTAGTTAAACCCAAGTTACCAAGTGTTAAAGCACTCCATAGAACCTAATCATCCAAGCAGATCCTAATACAAAGACACCACAGGCATATGTCCTAAGGTCCAAGCTACTTTTATTTGTTTTTCTTTTTCTTTCTTTCTATTTGTTTTTCTTTCATCCAAAGACTTTTATTTGCTAAGATTCATAGATAGCATGCTAGTTTACACTAAAAAGGGAGATAGTCTATCCTTTTATTCATTATAAGTGAGCTACTACACAATCAAACATATATACCACCACTTACTGTTATTTCACTTCCTTGCCAAAAAGGAACTATTCCACTTCTGTTTAACCATTTCTTTTATTCAAATTGAAAAGACTCAGGGGACAAAACAAGCATTTAAACTAGTGAAAGTGAAAACACACACACCTAGGCTAGCATACTTATTGCAAAACTAAACACAACGGAATGCAAAATGACTTAAACTACAAGTTGACTATTAGCATGGGCAAATTCATACTTCCAATTTACACATTCTAAAGTAGAATTAGTTAAGCAACAATACAACCTCTTGAAGTCTAGTTGCTTCCTCTCTGTTATCACTATCTTTGGCTTTTGTGTCCTTCTTTTTATTCTTAGCTGATGGTGTGTATTCCTTCCAGGAGATTGATTGAATTCCTGTAAGTTATTAAAAGTTGCTTGTACCCCAAGCACTTGAGAGATTGTTAGCATGCATGTATGTTTGTAAGCTCTTGAACTTAGATTGGTGTGTGAACACCAAACTTAATTTCTTGCCTTGTGCAGCAAATTGAGTCTATAAAGAAAACATCAAGTACTTTTATTTAAAAAAATAAACTATGAACCCAGAAATAACTATGAACTAGATAATAGACCAGAAACTAGAAAACAAACAACTTTTGAGTAATTTCTCTGATTGTTTGGAGCTGATAACTAGTTATGCTGAGGGTGCAATGTGTTCTTAATGAAATCCGTGGTGGAACACCAAACTTATAATTACACATTCACCCTTAAATTTCTTTGGTGTGCAACACCAAACTTAGCTCCTTGCAATGCAGAGAAATCTTCTTAACTCTCTTATTGACAAGCTATGAAAATAGAATTACCTTTGGTTGGGTTACCTCCCAACAAGTGCTCTTTTAACGTCACTAGCTTGATGGTTAACTTTCTCAGTCGAGTCTGTATTATGTCTTAGGCCTTTCCTTCATATCAACCAAATAGTGCTTGAGCCTTTGTCCATTTACAGTGAAGGTCTCCTGTGATTTTTCTTCCTTAATTTCTATATGTCAATAAGGAGAAACCTTGGTGATAAGAAAAGGGCCTGACCACCTTGATCTTAATTTCCCAGGGAAAAGTTTCAATCTGGAGTTGTATAGCAGCACTTTCTGTCCTTCCTCAAAGCTTCTTGGCACCATCTTGAGGTTGTGTTTTTCCTTTGCCTTTTCCTTGTACATTTTGGCATTTTCATAGGCTTGGGATTTGAATTCTTCCAATTCTTGCAGTTGCAAGAGCCTCCTTTCACCAGCAGCTTGGCTATCAAAATTTAACAACTTGAGGGCCCAGAAAGCTTTGTGTTCAAGTTCTAATGGCAGGTGACAAGCCTTACCATATACCAGTTGATATGGAGACATCCCAATTGGTGTCTTAAAGGCTGTCCTGTATGCCCAAAGAGCATTATCCAGCTTCCTCGACCAGTCTTTTCTTGAAGCTCCCACCGTCTTTTCCAGGATCCTTTTTAGCTCTCTGTTCGATACTTCTGTCTGGCCACTTATTTGGGGGTGATAGGGTGTGGCAACCTTGTGCTTCACCCCATATCTTAGGAGGAGGGTCTCTAGTGGCTATTGCAAAAATGGCTTCCTCTATCACTGATGAGTGCTCTGGGAACTCCAAACCGGCTAAAGATATTCTTTCTGAGGAAGTTCAGGACCACCTTATTATCATTTGTAGGTGTCGCAATGGTCTCCACCCATTTGGACACATAGTCCACTGCCACCAAAATGTAATTGTTTGAGTATGAAGTTGGGAATGGTCCCATGAAATCAATCCTCCATACGTCAAACAGCTCAAGTTCTAAGATGAATTGTTGTGGCATCTCATTTTTCTTGGGCAGATTTCCAGCCCGCTGACATTATTATAGTTCTTTACTAGCTCTTCTGCATCTTTGAAGATGGTGGGCCAAAAGAACTAGCACTGCAAGACTTTTGATGCGGTTCTTTTTCCTCCAAAATGGCCCCCATAGCAAGAACCACGATAATTCCATAAAACTTCCCTTCCTTCCTCCTCTGAAATACATCTTCTGAGAAATCCATCCGAGCATTTTTTGAATAAGTATGGCTCATCCCAAATGAAATACTTTGCATCATTGATGAGTTTTCTCTTTTGATGCTTGTTGATCATTGAAGGCACTTCCCCAGTAGCCTTAAAATTAGCAATGTCTGTGAACCAGGGTGCCTTGTGAACCAGCATTAATTGCTCATCAAGGAAGAATTTATTGACACTTGATTTGTGGGTGCTACCTTCTTCACAAGGAATTCTAGACAAATGATCTGCTACTTTGTTCTCCACTCCCTTCTTGTCTTTAATCTCAATGTTGAATTCCTGTAATAGCAAAATCCACCTTATCAATCTTGGTTTTGACTCTTGTTTTGCAAGTAAATATTTTAGTGCTGCATGATCAGTAAAAACAATCACTTTAGATCCAATAAGATATTATCTAAACTTGTCAAATGCAAACACTATTGCTATTAGTTCTTTCTCAGTAGTGGTATAATTCCTTTGAGTTTCATTCAAAACCTTGCTGGCTTAATAGATAACATGCACTAAATTGCCTTTCCTCTACCCAGTACTGCCCCAACAGTAAAGTTTGATGCATCACACATCAGTTCAAAAGGCAAATTCCAATAAGGTAGGGCAATAATAGGTGCTAAGAAAAGTTCTCTTTTCAGTGTTTCAAATGCTATTGTGCATTTTTGATTAAACACAAAAGGTGTATCAGAAACTAATAGGTTGCTCAAAGGTTTTGTAATTTTGGAAAAATCTCTAATAAACCTTTTGTAGAAACCAGCATGGCCTAAAAAACTCCTAATTGCCTTGACATTACTAGGTGGAGGTAATTTCTCAATTAATTCCACCTTAGATTTGTCTACTTCTATGCCTTTTTCTGAAATTTTATGGCCAAGGACAATCCCCTTTGTCACCATAAAGTGGCATTTCTCCCAGTTTAGAACTAGGTTTGTCTCTTGGCACCTTTTTAACACTAAGGCAAGATGATTTAGGCAATTGGAGAAGGAATCTCCAAAAACTGAGAAATTATCCATGAAGACTTTAATGAACTTTTTAATCATGTTTGAAAAAATAGACAACATGCATCTTTGGAAAGTTGCAGGGGCATTGCACAATCCAAAAGGCATGTGCCTGTAAGCAAAAACTCCATATGGACAGGTAAATGAGGTTTTCTCTTGATCTCTAGGGTCAACCACTATTTGATTGTATCCCGAGTATCCATCAAGAAAATAGTAATATGCATGTCCTGCCAATCTCTCCAGCATCTGATCTATGAAAGGGAGTGGAAAATGATCTTTTCTAGTTGCCTTATTGAGTTTCCTATAGTCAATTAACATCCTCCAGCCTATTACTGTTCTTGTGGGGATGAGTTCATTCTTCTCATTGCGTACAACTGTGATCCCTCCTTTCTTTGGAATCACATGGACAGGGCTCACCCATGGGCTGTCTGAAATGGGATAGATTACTCCTGCCAGCCATAGCTTCATAACCTCTTTTTGGACCACTTCTTTCATGACAGGATTCAATCTTCTTTGGGCTTGAATGGAGGGTTTGGCATCATCTTCCAGCAAGATCTTATGCATGTATATGGATGAGCTTATCCCTTTTAAGTCAGCAAGGGTCCATCCAATGGCATCTTGGTGCTTTTGCAGCACCTTAATTAATTCCTCTTCCTGTTCTTGACTAAGGGCAGAATTGATGATCACTGGGTAACTTCCTCACTTCCTAAGTATGCATACTTGAGAGTAGGAGGTAGTGCTTTCAGCTCCACTTTGGGTTCTTCTCTCTCCTTTTTCCTCTCCTCCGATGTGCTTGGAATAGACACTTCAGCTGAATTGACATCAGCAACCTCAACATTTAACATGGAATCACCCTTTGTCACTCCATCAAGTGCTTCTTCAAAGGTTTCTTGCACCACAGTTTCCACTGCATCTAGCTTCATACACTCTCCTAGTGACTCTGGTGGATAGCTCATGGCCTTGAATACATTGAATACCATTCTCTCATCATGTAGCCTAAGGGTAAGTTCACCCTTTTGGACATCTATGATGGCTCCAACAGTAGCTAAAAATGGCCTTCCCAAAATTATTGAAGCCTTAGCTTCTTCCTCCATATCCAATACCACAAAGTCAGCAGGGGAGATGAAGTCTCCTACTTTCACTAACAAATCTTATACTATTCCATGAAGGAATTTGAATGACTGATCTGCCAATTAGAGGGCCATTCTTGTTAGTTTGGCTTCCTCAATCTTCATTCTTTTCATCATAGTTAAGGACATCAAATTTATACTTGCTCCCAAGTCACATAAGGCTTTTTCAACTGTTATTTCTCCTATGATGTAGGGAATTTAGAAGCTTCCTGGGTCCTTCAATTTTTGAGACAACTTGTGTTGGAAGATAGCACTACATTCCTCAGTTAATACCACAGTTTCATCATTCCTCCAGCTTCCCTTCTTGGTCATTAATTCCTTCAGAAACTTAGCATAGAGTGGCATTTGCTCTAGTACTTCTGCACAGAGAATGTTGATCTGAAGTTTCTTGAAGATCTCCAAAAATTTGGAGAATTGGCTGTCCTTTACATTCTTTATTAGGCGTTGAGGATAAGGAGCCTTTGGGACATATGGCCTTAGAACTTCTTTCTCTTCTGATGGGTTGGGAGCAGGTGTTTGGGCTTCTTCCTTGGCATTTGAACTACCCTCTGCCTTCTCTTCTTGAGTCTCCCTTGAAGTCTCTTTCAATTCCTTTCCGCTTCTGAGGGTAATAGCTTTGCATTCCTCTCTTGAAGTTGTCCTGGTGGCATTACCTGAACTGTAGTCAGGAGCTTGCTTGGACAAGTATCCAATTTGTGCTTCAAGTTTCTGAGTGGTAGCATCTTGATTTTGCAGATTGGATATCATTTCCTCCTTGAATTTCTTCATGTCTTCAAACTCCTTGCAAAGGTTTGCAAGCATAGCTTCTATTTTGGCCATTCTGTCATCATCATGTGGTGATGGTTGGTTGGACGTGGGGTGTTAAGAGTGGTTATTGTGGTTTTGGTACGGTGGCTGTGAGTAAGTGTTTTGTGTGGTCTGGTATGATTTTTGGTTGGAGTGTTGGTGAGTGGAGTTGTTATACTGGTTTGGATTATGGGGTCTGTGGTCTTGGCCTTGGTTTTGTTGGTTCCCCCACCCAAAGTTTGGGTGGTTCCTCCAACCAGAGTTATACGTTTTAGAATATGGATCATGAGCTTGCCTAGATGAATTTTCAAGGTAATTAGCTTCCTCCTAGTTAACTCATTCTTCTGTGTCCAACTCTCCTTGAGGTGATGGTTGAGTGTGGATAGCTGCAGCCTGATTCTTCTCCATTTGCTTGGTCAATTCAGCCAGTTGCTTGGTGATCATCTTATTCTGGGCCAGGATTGCATCCATATGGTTTAATTTCAAGATTCCCCTGTTGTTGCTTCAGTCTGAGGCATAAAAATACTCATTGTTAGCCACTGTCTCTATAACATCAATGGCTTCTTCAATGGTCTTCTTCTTGTTAAGGGAACCTCGAGATGAGTGGTATATAGCTTTCTTTGATTCACAATTCAGCCCTTCATAAAAGATATGAAGTTGCATTCACTCATTAAACATATCAGGGGGCATTTTCTTGTCAAATCTTTGAATCTCTCCCAGGCTTCATAAATAGTCTCACCATCCTGCTGTCTGAATGTCTGCACTTCAGTTCTCAGCCTATTTACTTTTTGTGGAGGGTAGAACCTTGTTAAGAATCTATTCACTACATCCTCCCAGGTTATCAAGCTTTCCTTGGAAAATGATTCTAGCCATTTTGATGCTTTGTCCCTCAAAGAAAATGGAAACAATAGCAATCTATAGGTGTCAAGATGAACACCATTAGATTTAACTGTGTCACATATCTTTTGGAATTTAGTGAGATGCTCATTAGGGTCCTTGATGAGAGAACTTTTGCGTGGTCTAGAAATTTGCAGATAAATCCTCGTTGCAAGTATAGCTTCTAAACCAACAAAAGTCCTTTCATACAAACGTTTTGGTTGTCACAAGTAACAAACCCCTTTAAAATTGATAACCGAGTATTTAAACCTCGGGTCGTCTTCTCAAGGAATTGCAGGGAGGTGTTCATATTATTGGTTATGAGTCTTGTAAATTGGGGGTTTTGGAAAGAAGGAGCAAGTAATGTAAGATAACAAGTCGTTAAAATAATAAATAACAAAGCTTTTGGCAAGGTATAAGAACTGGAAGTCCTATCCAGGTTATCCTTATCAGTTGTGATGAAAATTGGATTTTTCTCCCACTTTGTTAACCTCTAACTATGAAGGTAAGTTAAGTGGATGAATTAATTTTTATTCCTCAGATCCTAGTCTTTCCTTGAGAAAAGTTAGAGTTATTGGAACTCGAATTAATTCTTGAAGAATTCTAATTTTCAATTAACAATGAGTTTGATAACTCAAGTGTCTCCAATGACTCAACCAAAGACAAGAGGGAAAATTCTAAATTAAATTAAAAGCATCAATATAAATAAAGCAAAGCAATCTTAAATCTGAAATACCTCAAATAATATTAATTAAGAAAATCATAACATGAATGTAGCATAAGCCAAATAGGCAACATAACTAATATAAGCATTAAAGTATCTGAAAGTAAGAGATAAATATAAAGTAAAAGAACATTGAACCTGGGATTGAGAGGCACTCCTAAAACTAAGAGAAATCCTAAATCCTAATCCTAAGAGAGAGGAGAGAACCTCTCTCTCTAAAAACTACATCTAAATCCTATGAAAAGTGAATTATGAAAAACCTGTTTATGAATGAATGGATTCTCCCACTTTATAGCCTCTAATCTATGTTTTCTGGGCTGCAAATTGGGTCAGAAACAGCCCAGAATTCTCTGGTTGCAAATTCAAACATGCTGATTTTTTCTCACTGCGACGCGGCCGCGTGGAGCACGAGTTCGCGTCGCCTAGCGTTAGGGAAACTATGGCATATTATATATCAAATCAAAGCCCCGGACGTTATCTTTCCAACGCAACTAGAACCGCGTCATTTGGATCTCTGTAGCTAAAGTTATAGCCGTTTGAGTGCGAAGAGGTTAGGCTGGACAGCTTAGCAATTTCTCCAACTTCTTGTATTCCTTCCACTTTTGCATGCTTCCTTTCCATCCTCTGAGCCATTCCTGCCCTGTAATCTTTGAAATCACTTAACACATATATCAAGGCATCTAATGGTAATAAGAGAGGATTAAACATAGGGAACTTAAGGCCAAAGAAGCATGTTTTCAATTAAAGCACATAATTAGGAAGGCAAATGTAAAACCATGCAAATAGTATGAATAAATGGGTAAAGAGTTGATAAAATCCACTCAATTGAGCACAAGATAAACCATAAAATAGTGGTTTATCAACCTCCCCACACTTAAACAATAGCATGTCCTCATGCTAAGTTCAAGAGAAGCTATAAAGATGAAGAGGAATGGTAAAACATATGAAATGCAACCTATCTATATGAATGCAACTACATGCAAAATGTTTTTATCTACTTGGTTTAAAAATAAATAAGTTCTCCAAGACAAACAAAAATCAGATTTCACTAATTCAAATTATACAATAAAAGACAAGTAAACTTGTAAGAAGATAGCTCATGAAAGCAGGGAACATAGAATTGAGCACTAAACCCTTACTGGTAGTGTATATCACTCTAACT
The DNA here is from genome assembly GCF_059453495.1 of Arachis ipaensis. Taxonomy (NCBI): domain Eukaryota; kingdom Viridiplantae; phylum Streptophyta; class Magnoliopsida; order Fabales; family Fabaceae; genus Arachis; species Arachis ipaensis. Next base: position 76,670,816 of record NC_142442.1, on the reverse strand, counting down.
CTCAAGTGTCTAGGGTCAATCACTCTACTCTTCTCTAATCATGCTTTCTAAACCTTGTTCTTCATCTAACCAATCAACAAGTATTTATTGTACCAATGCAAACATCATGAGGTCTTTTCAAGGTTGTAATGGGGCGAAGGTAAGGGTGAGGGTATATATATGGCTAAGTCAGCTATAAATTGAATCTTTGACTAACCTAAGCTTTCACCTAACATACATATACTCTATATAATTCTAATTCATGCCTAGCTACCCAAAATTCCCACTTTTGCATCACATACTCATGTATCAACTTTTCTTTTTAATTTATCACATGTGCATTGATTTTTCATTAACTTAACATTGGGGTAATTTTGTCCCCTTATTTAATTTGCTCTTTTTTTTCTTTTTCTCTTTCTTTCTTTTTTTTTTAAATAGAAAAATAAACATAACTTATCAATGCACATGAATTTTTAATTTTTCTAGTCTCACATGAGTAGGTACCCAAATTCCAAATATTTTATCAAATTAAAAATATAACACTTTCCCTTATTAACCCATGTTCCCACATTTTTCTCACACTTAATTAACACACTATCTTAAGCTAACCAAAGATTCAATTGGGATAATTAATTTGTTTTCCGCTTAAGGCTAGTGATGTGGTAAAATATAGAACAAATGGGGATTAAAAAGCTCAAGGTGGCTAACAAGGGTGATGTAAAGGGTAGGCTTATTTGGGATAAGTGAGATAAAATCAAATAATGGCCTCAATAATATGCAAACATGTAAATACACTAAATAGTGGACATATAGAATGGAACAAAGCAAAGATTGCAATCATAGTGAAGAAAACACACAAGAATAAAAATTTATGGTTAAATAATGTAACCATGTAAATAAGCTCAAAATCTCACAGGTTGTGTGTTCTTTGGCTCAAAAAACCATGTTCCAATTACAACTTCAAATAAATTTAACACAAGTTTTGATTTAAATTAGTGAAATACTATAAAAATTTCTTGAAAAAGAAAATATTATTTCAACCAAGTAGTAACTAAATGCATAAAATCAAATAAACATGCAATCAAACATGCAAATGCAACAACTAACAAGAAAAATAAACCATTGGTGTTGAGATAGAAGAGTAACTAACCCATGGAGATTGGTATCGACCTCCCCACACTTAAAGATTGCAATGTCCTCGGTGCATGATGAGATGTGCAGGTGGACGGGTTATTCCAACTGATGATTTCCTTCAAGGATTGTGCAGATGGACTTGTTTGTCTCCCCTTTTAGAAGTTTCTCCCTTTTTTCGTCTTCGGTGGTCAGCCTGAAAGAAGAGAAAAAGAAGAACAGTAATACCCAGAAGTAAAGATAAGAAAATAAATGAAGTATGGGTGGGTTAATGCCAAATGATAAGGGTCTCAATTACATGGAAGCTTCAACATGTACGTGAGAAAACAATAGAAGCCATGGCATACCAATGGTGCAAAATTTGCAACAATGGGAAAGGGAGTGGGGGAGGAGAGATAATATAAATTCATGTCAATGCAAAAGTAATACAAATATAAAAGATTGGCATTGATTTAAATAATATTACTCAATCAGAATTAAACAAGTCACTAAGCACCAAGAAAATACCAGAAAAGATGTAACAGTTGAATAAGAACATTTGAACAACAATGGTAAAATAATAAATTTAGAAAAATAAAAATATGCAATGAATAAAAGTATGCAAATAAATTAAATAAAATAAAATGAAAATGAAAAAGGATGAGAAGTTAAAAAGATGAAGAAAAAGAAAGTAAGAAAGGAGAGAGAAAGAAGAAAAGATAGAAGAAATTAGGATTTGGGAAGGAAAAAGATAAGATATTTTTGGTAGAGTTGGATGAGCTGTGCGGCGCGAGCGACGCGGACGCGTGGGGTATGCGTTCACGCGAGCAGCGCTTAAATGATTCGATGCGGTCGCGTCGGTCACGCGGACGCGTGACATGATCCGTGCGAGTAGCGCGAGGGCAGCCGCGCGCTCGCACAACTCTCTGTTCGAAACTCTTTTGGCCAAAATATTGGGTGACGCAGTCGCGTGGTCGACGCGATCGCATGAATGGCCTTATTTCTAATATGATGCGGACGCGTGGGGCACGCGTTCGCGTGGTAAGGTCTGTGCGTCTAGCGCCAGTCCAGCATCACTCCAGCTCATCTTTCAGCCATGCATCCTTTTGACGTCGATTTTCAGGTCACGCGGCCGCGTGGGTGACGCGGTCACGTGGGAGGCATTTTTCCCACATGACGTGGACGCGTCGGCGACGCTGCCGCGTCGCGTGCGTGTTTTTGTTTTTTATAATCTGAAAAAAAATGCAGAATGCAGTGTTAATATGAATGTTATGCAAAACTCCAGGTTCAATACAATAAAATAAAATAAAAACAAACAAAATGAAATAAAATTGAAAAAGGAATGATCATACCATGGTGGGTTGTCTCCCACCTAGCACTTTTAGTTAAAGTCCTTAAGTTGGACATTTGATGAGCTTCCTGTTATGGTGGCTTGTGCTTGAACTCATCCAGGAATCTCCACCAATGTTTGTAATTTCAATGGCCCCCGGGATCCCAAACTAGGCATGTAAAGCCCTTAAGAAGCTTCAAACAGATTCTTAGGCTCTCGGGGTGACAAATGTCAGAGCAGATTCCAGGATCCCAAATCTTGCTTTTATACCCATTTTTGTTGGGATTTGTATTTTTCCAGCCGGGTGATAAGTAATTTGAATTCTCACTGCAGCTACCAAATAGCTTCCTAGTCCCATTCAATTGAGCTCTACACCAACCTTTGCATTTAAAATTAAAGCTTCCAACCATAATGAACCTTGCAGGACAATTCTTACCACTGACCATCTTCCTCTTACTCTTAATGCCACAAAGAGCTCTAAGTTGACCATCCGTCTCCAGTAGCCCATATTCAAGTGGAATTAGAAAGCTAAGGGATATGAATTTTACCCACTTGAATGTTGTGAAGGATGATGGAAACTTAGGGGGAGGGGTCTCCAATAACTTTGGCAAGGTGATTTCAAGCTCCACTCCCTTGTGCTCTTCCTCTTGGTAGCTTTTCTCCAATTCAATCTCTTCTTTATTGCTTACCAAGGGCATGGGAGGCTGTGCTTCTTCTTCTTTAATCTCCATCTCTTGATCGACCTCTTCTAAGTCCTTAGTCATGATATGCATTGGAGGTTGTACACCCTCCTCAACATCAATTTCAATCGCCTTGGAAGGAGGTTTTATAACCTGACTTTCCCATGGAGGTTCAGCATCTCCTAAGTCTTCAACCATTTCTTCCTCTGCAACTATTATGGCTTCCTCCACTTGTTTCAATACAAAGCCATGTTCCTCATTGTCCACTAAAGTTTCTAGTGTTTCCTTCATGCTTTGCTCTTCTTTTGATTCTCCACATATAGCCATGGGAGTTCTTTGAGTGCTCAGATATTGGAAAGCTATTATATTTACTAACTGGCCTAAGGCGGTCGCGAAATTTAGCACACTCTTATTCATCCTTTCTTGCCTTTGAAGAATAACACGAAGTCTGTCATCCATTGGAGGTTGGGGTGGATATGAGGATTCATTGGTTGGGAGAGAGGGTTCATAATAGGAAGGTGGTTCATCTTGATAATGATATGGAGATGGTGAATATTGAGGTGGTGGTTCTGTGTATGGTTCATTTGGCTCATAAGGTGGTTGGTATGGCGGATACGGGTTAGGGTCATATGGAGGTGAATGGTTGTAGTTGGCTTGTGAGTGTGGTGGTTCAAAGTTGTGTTGAGGAGGTTCATAGGCATATGATAGGGGTCCATCATATCTATCATCTTGGTATGCATCACAGAATGGTTGTTGGTTATAGTGCATTGGAGGGGGTTGTTGCCAAGAGGGTTGATCAAATCCTTGTGGCTCCTCCCATCTTTGATTTTTCCAACCTTGATGTCTATTTTCATTATAGTTTCCTCTTCCTGCAACATAATTGTAACCAGACTCATAGCCAAAGGGGTGAGAGTTCATAGTAGCAGATAAAATTGAAAACGAAAATGAAAACAAATTCAAATTAAAAGGTTATTGAAATTTAAATTTTGAATTTGAAAATTAAATTTTTGAAATTTGAAATTTGAAATTTTGAATTTTGAATTTTTTGAAAATTAAATTTTGAAATTTGATTTTTTGAAACAAGATAAGATAAGATTTTTGAAAGAGATATGATTTTTGAAAAATATTTGAATTTTAAATTTTTTTTAAATTTGAATTTTGAAAATTGAAAATTGAAAATTGATTTGAGTTTTAAATTTTGAATTTTTGAATTTAATGAGGAAAGAGAAAAATAATAAAATGACACTAAACTTGAAATTTTTAGATTAAAACAAAGAAAACAAATAAGAACAACTTGAAGGTCAAGATGAACACGAAGAGCTACTTGAAGATCAAAATGAACACAAAAAATTTTTTTTTGAAAATTTTTTTTATAACTAAATAAAAACCAATAACCTCTTAATTTATGAAAAAGTAAAAATAAAAACAAATAAACAAGCAAAAAAAATAAATATTTACAATAACCAATAATAAGGCACACGTTTGCAATTCCCCGGCAACGGCGCCATTTTGATGAGAGAACTTTTGCGTGGTCTAGAAATTTGCAGATAAATCCTCGTTGCAAGTATAGCTTCTAAACCAACAAAAGTCCTTTCATACAAACGTTTTGGTTGTCACAAGTAACAAACCCCTTTAAAATTGATAATCGAGTATTTAAACCTCGGGTCGTCTTCTCAAGGAATTGCAGGGAGGTGTTCTTATTATTGGTTATGAGTCTTGTAAATTGGGGATTTTGGAAAGAAGGAGCAAGTAATGTAAGATAACAAGTCGTTAAAATAATAAATAACAAAACTCTTGGCAAGGTATGAGAACTGGAAGTCCTATCCTGGTTATCCTTATCAGTTGTGATGAGAATTGGATTTTTCTCCCACTTTGTTAACCTCTAACTATGAAGGTAAGTTAAGTGGATGAATTAATTTTTATTCCTCAGATCCTAGTCTTTCCTTGAGAAAAGTTAGAGTTATTGGAACTCGAATTAATTCTTGAAGAATTCCAATTTTCAATCAACAATGAGTTTGATAACTCAAGTGTCTCCAATGACTCAACCAAAGCCATGAGGGAAAATTATAAATTAAATTAAAAGCATCAATATAAATAAAGCAAAGCAATCTTAAATCTGAAATACCTCAAATAATATTAATTAAGAAAATCATAACATGAATGTAGCATAAGCCAAATAGGCAACATAACTAATATAAGCATTAAAGTATCTGAAAGTAAGAGATAAATATAAAGTAAAAGAACATTAAACCTGGGATTGAGAGGCACTCCTAAAACTAAGAGAAATCCTAAATCCTAATCCTAAGAGAGAGGAGAGAACCTCTCTCTCTAAAAACTACATCTAAATCCTATGAAAAGTGAATTATAAAAAACCTGTTTATGAATGAATGGATTCCCCCACTTTATAGCCTCTAATCTGTGTTTTCTGGGCCGCAAACTGGGTCAGAAACAGCCCAGAATTCGCTGGTTGCGAATTCAAACACGCTGATTTTTCGTCACTGCAACGCGGCCGCGTAGAGCAGGCGTTCGCGTCTCCTAGAATCAGGGCAACTATGGCATATTATATATCAAATCGAAGCCCCAGACGTTAGCTTTCCAACGCAACTAAAACCGTATCATTTGGACCTCTGTAGCTAAAGTTATAGCCATTTGAGTGCGAAGAGGTCAGGCTGGATAGCTTAGCAATTTCTCCAACTTCTTGTATTCCTTCCACTTTTGCATGCTTCCTTTCCATCCTCTGAGCCATTCCTGCCCTGTAATCTCTAAAATCACTTAACACACATATCAAGGCATCTAATGGTAATAAGAGAGGATTAAACATAGGGAACTTAAGGCCAAAGAAGCATGTTTTCAATCAAAGCACATAATTAGGAAGGCAAATGTAAAACCATGCAAATAGTATGAATAAGTGGGTAAAGAGTTGATAAAATCCACTCAATTGAGCAGAAGATAAACCATAAAATAGTGGTTTATCAGTCCTCTTGGGCACTTCCTCCAAAAGAATAGTTGTTTTGCACAAGAGTTATGAGCTGAGGCATCAATTCAAAATTATTAGCATGGATAGTTGGCTTTTAAATGCTGCTACCACAGTTTCCTAGGTTTGGATTAATGTGGGATCCTAGAACTCTCCTCTCTTGTCCAGCAGGGTTGGCTCCACCTCTTCTGGCATGATTATTCACCTCTCCTTCATGATGGTTTTCCATATCATCCTCCATGGTTATATCCCAAGTCTTCCTCCTCTTCTTCTGCACCAATAGCCCTCTTTCCTCTTGCTTCCCTCCTTAATCTCAGGAAGGTTCTTCCCAGTTTACTATTAAACGAGGTTGAAGTTTCCTTTCTCCTACCTGTCATACAAGGAACAAGTACAAGAAACAACAAATGCAGAGTTCACTAAATCTGAGTATAGTTAGCTTGGTTAGAGCAATTTATCAAATGGTTAGTGGGTTAGCTTGCTGGAAAGTAAGTAAATAAAGAAAAATAAAGAGAAACAACTAAAATTGCAGCAAAACGAAAATGAACAGCTGAAATTAAAATTTCAATTAATCAAAAGAAAAGAAAAGTGTTCAATCTAGTTATCCACCAATTTAGTAATTGTTAATACATAACCAATCCCCGGCGACGGTGCCATAAACTTGATTCACTCGAAAACTGTCTTTCAACAATTTCCTACCGGCAAGTGCACCGGTTTGTCGTCAAGTAAAAACTCACTGTAGAGTGAGGTCGAATCCCACAGGAATTGGTTGGTTGATCAATGTTAATTGCAGAATTGTTCTAGTTGAGCGAAATCGAAATTGAATTGAGATTGCAGAATGTAAATTGGCGGGAAACTTAAATTACAAGAAATTAAAGGAACAGAAATTAAAATTGAAAGAAAGTAAACAATAGAAACTTAAATGGCAAGAAATTAAATGGGAATGGGGAAATTGAGCATGAAATTAAAAAGCATAATGTAAACAGAATGGGTAAGATCAGAGATGGGGATTCATTGGTTTTAGGAGATATTGAATTCTTCGGATCAAATCATTTTCATCTCTTCCTCCATCAATGCATTCATTGACATTGCTTTGAAATCTTAGATGATTGGATCCCAATGTCTTGGCTCACCAATCTCTCTAAGCATGAATAATTGCCCAACATCTTGATTTAATTGCTCATGGGAAGAGTTGAAGTTCGGTCACTGATTATACTACACAAATTCGTAGATCAAAGTATTGGTAGGATTAAATGTAACAATATCCATCCAACCCCCAATCTAATCCAATGTGAGAAAGTAATTCTAGCATGAATTCTTCATCCCTCTCTCAAGGATCCGAAGAATTCCAATTATGGATAGCTTCTCTGTCAAGACAACTATCCAATTGAATTAAGATCGAAAGCTTTCTAACAAAAATCAAGAGAAAAGAAAGAAGAAGAAGATGAAAACTACTATTGATCCATTGAATTACAATAGAGCTCCCTAACCCAATGAAAGGGGTTTAGTTGTTCATAGCTCTCAAAATGGAAAATGGAATTGAAAGATACATTGCTGAATTCAAAGAAGTGCCGAAAATTAAAAGTGAAAAAAAGTCCTTTCAAACTTAAATTCTAAGCTATTTATACACTTTCTTCCATTGATCTTCAATCTCAGAATTGGGCTTTTGGCCTTGATGGAATTGGGTTGAAGTTGCTCAAATTTGTTTCCCTTGATGTTGAGAAGAGATCTGTTTGAATTGCAAAGTTCTGGTGTTCAAGTTGGAGTCAATGTTTGATGGCCAACGTTGACTCAAACACCTTTTTCAAAAACCAGATATACCTGCTGTCATTGGCGTTTGACTCAATGTTGGAGGGCTAACGTTCTGCTACCCATGCATACGCATGCACCACGCGTATGTGTGAAGGCTGTGATTTTGCTTATTCATGCGTGGGCGTACACCACGCTTACACGTGCATTGCCATTTTTCCCATCCACACGTACGTGTCACTGACGCGTGCGCGTCGATTCATGTTTCTCAATTCCAAATTCTAGGCTCCTCATCACAGACGTTGGAGGCAATGTTTGAGGCAACGTTTGACCTCCAACGTTCGTTTGGGGACGCGTACGCGTAACCCACGCGTACGCATGGATGGTCAATTTTGCCATTCCACGCTTGCGCGTGACTCATACTTGCGCGTGGATATAGAAATTTTCCTCTTTCACGTGTACGCGTCTATGTCGCTCAAAAATCCTTTAGCTCCAGAATTGAACATTTTCAATGACGTTGGAGGTAACGTTGGTTCACCAACGTTCCCTCCAATGTTGGCACCCATGTTTTCTTCTTCCAAAACGTTGCCTTCAACATTGATGGGCCAACGTTGGCTCCAACGATGGCCTCTCCTTCTCTTCTTCCTTGCTCTTTTTCTGCTTCTTTCTTCCTATCATCAACCAAACAAACTCATCAAAGCCTTGGCCCAAGTCATGAGAATTCTCATCATTCTTAGCACACAAGTAATTATAGCATAATTCTCATGAAATTGCATCAAATTAACTATGGTTGGATGAATCCAAGCATACTTGAATTTATACCCCAATTGCACACTTATAACTCAAGAAAGTGCCTAAAACCTATTAAAAACAAAGAAAAAGGCTAGTGAAACTAGCCTAAGATGCCCTGGCATCATAAGCGTAGCCATATATCTTCTTGTAGTCATCAACAGCCACGCTTATTAAGCGTAACTATATATCACCCTATTGGTGATTAATGCGCATTATGTTGTGTTTTTCTATGCTTTTTCACATAAAAAATGAATTCACAATGATTAATTATGATGTATTTTGGTGCTTTAGTAGTATATTACTTTGATTTTTTATATGATGAATTTTGTAGAAAATGGTAGAAAAAGAAGCAAAAAGCACAACACAAGCTCAAAAAAAGAAGAGGAGATTTTGGACACACTTTGGAACCTTAGGCCACGCTTTGAACTATGAAGCAAGATCGAAGCAAGTTAAGGGCATTGGTAACGCCCATAATCAAAAGTGTTATCCAACGTGGGTGCTGGCAACATAAAGCATGCATGAATTATAAAGCAAGCATGAATGAAATGTGGGCGTTGGTAACGCCCAAAACAAGGGGCGCCCAAGTGTAACAATGCCCATGTCACAAGAGTTTCTCCTGGAGGTATAAAAGTTGGAGTTGGCAATGCCAGGAAGGAAGGGCGCCTTATTACGCCTTCGACTTGTTTGCAAAATGCTTGACTGACCTCTTCATAATCCAAGAAGGATAACTTGAGCTACAAAGCTCCAAATGAGGTGATTCTAGTGGCATTGAAAAGTAGACATCCAGAGATTTTCAACAATATATAATAGTATATGGTGGACATTTATTTCTAGCCTTAGAAGCTGGCATTAGGAACGCCCATTATAAGGGGCATTATCCACAGTAACACCTGTGACCCTGTCATGTTGACCTCTTCCTCTTCAAAGGGGGCATAACTTGAGCTATAGAGGTCCAAATGATGCGCTTTCAGTGGCGTTAGAAAGTTGACATCTAGAGCTTTCCTATAATGTATAATAGTTTATAGTTACCATGAAATTAGAGTACAAAAAAGAGGCATCTTTAAGCCCAAAAACACTTAACAAAGTATAGGGTGTTGGCAACGCCCAAAATAAGGGGAGTTACCCTTGAACAATGCCCCATGCACAATAAGAAGCCCCTGGAGATGTATTGTGGCATTAGCAACGCCCAAAACAAGAGGAGTTACCTTTGGACAATGCCAAGGCAACAAAGAAGCAACCCCTGGAACTTAATTCGGGCGTTAGCAATACCCATTACAAGAGGAGTTACCTATAGACAATGCCAAGGCAACAAAGAAGCAACCCTTGGAGCTTAATTTTGGCTATTGGCAATGCCCATTATAAGGGGCATTATCCACCAGTAATGCCTACGACGCTGGGATTGGAAACTTCAGCAAGAGTGCATGCGCACAAGTGCAAAAGTTGGTGCAAATGTAAAAGAGGCATTGCTAACGCCAAGTGAAGAAGCGTTACCTCAACTAATGCCCACTTCAAGCTGCACCTGGAGCCCCACAATTTGGTCCAATTATTACATTCAAGGTCCACTCAAAATTCATGCAAGCAAGCCCACAATTGCCAACCAATCAAGGCCATAAGAATAATTAATGTTCATCTGATTGTAATTTGTTCTGGGTTTCATTTGAATTTATAATTTAGGATAGCTTATAAATAAGCTTTAGTTCATCATTTAGAGACACACCAACTTGGAGGGGAGTCTTCGGACCCTCCCTTTTCACCCACAAACTCTTCTTCTCTTCCATTTTATTTCTTAAATTATAAATATTTAGTTATGAGTCTCTAACTCTTTTCATTGGGAAAGAGAGCTCTGTTGCAAATTTAATGGATTAATTTTGTTTCTTACTTCATCTTCAATTCTTCTATCATTTTTTCTTTAGAAAGAATCTTCATTCTTTATCCCAAGGATTCAATTATCTTGAGAAAGAAATTGAATCCAACTTGAATTCCATGTGAGTTGAGAAAGGATCATTGAATTCATGCTTGAAGTTCTTTCTCACAATCGTTATGAAATTGGATTTGGGATTGATACGTGACATATAATCATCCCAAAATTTGATTCATGAAATTGTGTGGATCTAAATCAGAGACCCCTCTTCATCTCTTCTTATGAACAATTAGATCAAGAGATTGGCAATTGATCAAGTTAAAAGAAATCAAATCACCAAGAGATTCGGGTTTGATTACTTATGATTTGCCAAGAGATCAATGAATGCATGATTGAAAAGGAGATGAAATTTATTGATCCTGAGAATGCAACATCTCTTGATCCCAGTGTTTTTTTCATTCTTAGTTCTTGTTGTTTACTTTATGGTCATTTACTAGCACTTTACAATTCTAGCCATTTACTTTATTACACTTTACTTTTAGCACTTTACGTTTCCGTTATTTACTTTCTTATTCTTTATTGTTTTTCTTTACTTTCAAGTCATTTACATTTCTTGTTTACTCATCACCCAATTATGATCGTCTAACTAGAATAATCAATTAACTATTGATTGCTTAATCCGTTAAACCTTGTGGGATCGACGTCACTCACCGATGAGTCCATAATTGATGATAATTTTTTGCTTGAATTGGATGAATTTCATCACATAAACTCACACTTAATCACTAAAATAGCATACTTTTGTGATTTCTCTCTAATTTGAACCTAAATATGAAAACATGCATTTTTATGCTTAAATTGATCATTTTAATTCCACTTTTATTCCATTTGAGGCCATGATATATTTTGTTAAGTGATTTCAGGTCAATTAAACAAGAATAGTTTGGTAGAAGTGGAAGGAAGCATGCAAAATGGGAGATTTCATGAAGAAAATAGAGGAGAAGCACTTAGTCAAGTGTGCATATGCACAACTACCTATGCATATGCACAAGTGCAGAAATCAGCAAGTGTGCGTACGCACAACCTTCTGTGCCTACACACAAGTGAAAAAATCAGCAAGTGTGTGTACGCACAAACTTGTGCGTCCACACAAGTCCCAGCGTGTGACTTCATTAATGAAGCATGTGGCTCTTAATTTTTTGGGCTTCTTGGCCCAATTTTGGAAGTTCTAAAGCCATTTTGGAGTGCTATATGAAGGGGACTTCATTCCATTTCAAGGAGAGTTCACTTAGAGATTAGAAAACATAATTTAGGAGTTGAAGTAGTGTAAAGTAGATATCTCCAATTTCTCTCCTAAGGATTTAATTAGGGTTTGGTAGAATTTTATACTTCCAATTTTGGTATTGGATTTTGCTTATCTCATTGTAAGTACTCTTTAATTTTCTCTTTAATTACACTACTCTTGCTACATTTTCTTTTGGCAAGTTATTTTGTTAATATATGCAATTTTGATTTCTTGAATCTTTTGTTGATGATTTTGATGTTTGATGGTTTATATATGCTTGTTTAAGTTTTTACGGTTGATTTTATTCATAGTTTGGTTATAGTTTTAATTATCTTTTGTAATTTCCTATGTTTTACTTTTATTCCCACCAATTGTTTTTTAAAATGTCACTTGGTAATTTTGAGTAGATTTTCACACCTTGGCTTAGGAAATGAGTTCCTAGGATACTAGAGTCATAATGTCCGACATTTAGTGCTAATTCTTGGGTTGTTAGTTGGCTCTTGTTTCCATTGATGCTAGCTTTTTACTAAGTTAATTAGTAAGTTAGCTAAGGCTTATGGATTAAGGTCAATTATGCTTGCTTGACTTACTCCTCGATGTTAGGTGTAACACCCTAATTAGCCTAAGCCTTACCTCGCGTCGTAAAGCAAAGGTTAATCAGAGGTTACAACAGTTTTAAACTCATACGTATAATATATAGAAGAATAATATAATATCTAGAAGCCCGATGAAAGATATGGCTCAAATTTTGGATTTCAAAAGCGCAAACCGTACTATCTTAAGGCATAAGAAATAGAAGTGATATAAACAATGTAATAGTATAATAGTATAATATCATAAGAAACTAGCCTCGACTCACAGAATTTAAGCCGGCTAGCCATATACAGACCATATAGAAACCTGACAGTTTAAAAGCAACTTATACAAGTTGTTCCTCAAATACAAGCCTCTAGGCTAAACAAAATACAAAGGTGAGAGAGACATATAAACAAAATAAACCAAAAAGACTCCAAAAAAATTCAAGATCCTCCGCTCCTGTTGATGCGTGAGCATCTTGTCTATCTTTTCCTAGTGAATTTGCATCTAAATTGTTGAATTTAATTAAGAATTAATTATATTTTAGCCACTATGGATGCTATTTTGAGTTTTGTACAATACTGTTTATTTTAGGTAGCATTAGGCGGAATTTGATGGAGTTTCTGCAGAGAAAGAGAAGAAGCCAAGGAAATGACCAGCGAATACCGACGCGGACACATGGCTCACGCGACCGCGCGGAATGGAGGAAATCACAATGACGCGATCGCGTGCATGACGCGATCGCGTGCATGACGCGATTGCGTGAACTGGAATCTGCACAAATGACGCGAACGCGTGGACGACGCGGACGCGTCACATGTGCCACGTGCAGAAAATGTAGAAAAAATGCTGGGGGCGATTTCTGTGCTATTTTGACCCAGTTCTTAGCCCAGAAATCACAGATTAGAAGCTGCAGAATGGACAAATCAAGTGGTCCCACCCATCAGCTGAAGACTTGTTAATTAATTCGAATTTAAATTCAAATCTTATTTTTGGAAAAGATATTATTTTAATTTTAATTTTAGAAATTTGATTTTTAAATTATTAGGATTAGTTATAAAAGGGATCCCAATAGGGTGGTTCCAAGACAACATATTCCACAACATTATTCCATACAAAATTACATTTTCATATTCCATGAGCAACTAATCCTCCATTGTTAAGGTTAGGAGCTCTGTCTATTGTATGGATTGATAATATTATTTTTCTATTTTAATTCATGTTTTGATTTATATTTCAATAATTGTTTTCGTTCTTTATTTTATGAATCTGGGTGGAACGGAAGTATGACCCATGTTCTATTTGAGTTCTTGTAAATCTTGGAAAAGCTCTTTACTTGAACAATAGCTTGAAAACATATTATCCTGAATTTCTAATTGTTTGTAAATAATGGGATACATGACATATAATCCCTTTATTTTTGGACAATTAGGTTTCTTGTGGCATATAAACTAAAATTTGATCATCACCCTCTAATTGGAATCAATTGACCAAAGAATTGGCAGTTGATGAATTTTAGAGGAGACTAGGAAGGTCTAAGGAATTAGGGTCTAGTCATAGATAGTTTGCCATGAATAAAATCTTGCGTGATTAAAATAGTTAATAAGAAAAGTCAATCAGGAAATAGATAACTCTGAAGCCTTAACTATTTTTCCATATATATTTCACAGCTCATTTACTACTTGCTTTACGAAATTCTTAATTACTTTTTAATGCTTTTGAACTCCCAAACGCTATTTTCTGTTTGTCTAACTAAGCCTATCAAATATCATTGTTGCTTAATCCATCAATCCTCGTGGGATCGACCCTTACTCACGTAAGGTATTACTTGGTACGACCCGGTGCACTTGCCGGTTAGTAAGTGTGGTTGTAAATACCGCACCACCTGTCACCATCCAAAGCAACTCACCGAGGTGGGTTGCGACCTGCATCTGAAAAACACAACAAAGATATGGTATGAGAACCAGAGGTTCTCAGTACGGTAACAGTGCCCAGTGATGTAGGATATAAGACACCGGAATGCCAAAGGCAATCCTAAGCTCCATATCCATCACAAGATTCAGGCTTAAAGCATTCCAAAACAAATAAGCATAATATAAACCTCATCATAAATAAACCAGGTGATCTATCTTAAGGGGAAAACTATTCTAATCAAACACCACTGTCCCACAGCCTTCACCAACCTATCCTCCATGCGATCCCATCGCCACCGCCTTCCGAACCTCCTCAATCCCAGTAGAAAGCACAATTAATAACAATGCAAGTAATTCACAAGTAAAAGCATACAAGGCAAGTAGATCAAGTAAGCAATTAGAGATGTTATTCAATTAGGCATACAAATTCAAGTTGGAAAAGCAAACAAACAGATAGAAAATGCATATGATGAATGCCTGCCCTACTGGTTGTGATATCATATTGTCGGTTCAACTGCCAACCCAACACATCTCCATGGAGACGTCGCCCTTCGGATTTCTCATATGGGAACCCCCGAGATATGGTGCCCGGATCACTGTCTAGGTACCGGCGCCTGCACGCTCTATAGGTCCGAAGGGATGCAAGCGGGATACTCTTGCCACAGACCTCACATCTCAATGCAAGCGGGACGAACCACCGCCCTTACGCCGCCGCCGCTACCTCGACAGGCGGGATCCAACCGCCGTCCCTGCCGGGCGCATAGCGTCTTATATTCTCATTAAAAACAATATTTCAGTGGTTTTTAGAAAACATTTTCAGTATACAGAGATCCATCGTCTCAATCCGAGTCCTCGACTCATCGCAACCACTGGCCCTTTCATAACTCAGTTTCCAAGGTCAAAAGTTAATCATTCCTTATCTCATATTATCACTCATCCTCCACCCAACGTCAAATCATTCTCAGCATGCCAGAAACCTAGGCCTCCTTTTTTAATTTATCATAAAACCGTGTTCTAGCAACCTTAAGTTACATCCCATGTTCTAATACTCAATATTAAGCCTATAAGTCTTAAAAAGGTGTTTTAGAAGCCTACAACCTTGTTGGGAAGGTAGAATAGTTGAAAAACAAGAAAATTTTAAGAAACAGGACGTGTGCGGCCGCACAGGGGTGTATGCGTGCGCACGCCCAGGGGATTTTAAGATGTGTGCATACGCACAGGGGTGTGCGTACACACAGGTGACAAAATTTTCAGAAGCTGTTCACTCGCACAACCTGTGCCAGTGCCCCAACAGACTGACCTTCCCGACGTGTGCGTCCGCACAGGTTGAAGTTTTTCCTTGGATATGTGCGCGCACAAGCCGTGCTAGCACTGCGAACAGAACACTCTTCCCTACCTGTGCATGCGCACAGGTGTGTGCGTCCGCACAGGTTGAAATATTTGCAGGGTGTGCGTCCGCACGAGGATGTGTGCCCACATATATCAGCAAATCTTGAAATTCTGCAACTTTGTAAAATTTCAGATTTTTAACACCAACTTTGCCGGATCATAACTTCGTCTACAAAATTCCAATTTTCACAAACTTTATATCGATTTAAAGAGTTTTCAAAGGTCTTTCATTCTAAACAAATTTCAAGCAATTTTGAAAATTGAGGCAAAAGTTATGATCGTACAAAGTTCATAAAAAACACAATTTTTCCAAATTTCACAATTTACACAATTTCTTACCATACATATTCCAAACCTTACCATACCATTCCAAACCCCCTTTTCTCATCAGAATTTACCTTTTGTATCATATCACACCAATCATACCACAATTTCTTTCACCTTTAATTATTCTCAACTTCATTTATCACATATACATAACATATCCAACAACCATCATCATCTCATTACCAATTCTCATCACCAACTAAACCAAGATTCATATTCATAATCAACAATACTCATGCATCTAATCCATCATTTCAACTTCATCATGTAATCACAATGATACATCAATACATTATACCTCATCAATATAAACAATCATCAACAACATACAATTTCCAAACCTATCCTATAGGTCACTAGCCTAAGTGTCCATGAATATTATATACTATATAGAGGAAACCGAAACCATACCTTGGCCGATTCCCCTTTATGCACCAAAACTCAAATTGATCACCAAATAGCTTTCAACCAAATTCCAAGCTTTCACATACACTCCACTAAGAACAAACAAGTTCCAAGAGCTTCCAAAGCCATAATAATCAAACTATATACATATAAATCACCTCAAATCAACCTAGGGTTCTAATTATATATAAATTCACAAAGGTTTAGTGGCTCTTACCTTCTCCCACAGATTTACTAGCAAGAATCCAAGGCTAAGCAAGGATTAGAGCAAACCTAAACACCAAGAATCACAAAAACTCATTTAGGCACAAACCTTAAGTACCGGAAATTTTCAAGAGAGAAACTGGGAAGATTTCGTAATTACCTTGAGGGTTTCTTGGATAGGTTTTGTAGAGCTCTTCACAAAGAACGCGTAGCCACAAACGGTGCGATGATCAGAGCTCTCTAGCTCAAGATATGAGCTTTGCAAGTTTGAAGTGAATAGTAACAATGGTGGAAAGCTCTCACCTCTCTCCTCACTTCAGCTGCTGTTGTGTTTAAGTTATGAGGGTGAATGTGGCTGAAATAGGTTCACTTAAGTGTATTTATATGTTGGGCTTGGGCCCGGTCCAACCAGTTAGCGTGTTTAGCCCGTTTGGCCAAACATCGGGCCAAACCTTTAAAATTAACACCTGGTTTTCCATTTCTAACATTTTTCTAAGGTTTTTGCCGGTTTTCACTTTTTCTCATGCGGTACCGAGCAGACTGATGAGCGGATAATTTATACGCTTTTTGGCAATATTTTTAGTATGTTTTTAGTAGGATCTAGTTACTTTTAGGGATGTTTTCATTAGTTTTTATGTTAAATTTACATTTCTAGACTTTACTATGAGTTTGTGTGTTTTTCTGTGATTTCAGGTATTTTCTGGCTGAAATTGAGGGACTTGAGTAGAAATCAGATTCAGAGGTTGAAGAAGGACTGCTGATGCTGTTGGATTCTGACCTCCCTGCACTCAAAGTGGATTTTCTGGAGCTACAGAACTCGACATGGCACGCTTCCAATTGCGTTGGAAAGTAGACATCCAGGGCTTTCCAGCAATATATAATAGTCCATACTTTGGCCAATAATAGACGACGTAAACTGGCGTTCAACACCAGCTTTCTGCCCAAAACTGGCGTCCAGCGCCAGAAAAGGAGCCAAAACCAGAGTTGAACGTCCAAACTGGCACAAAAGCTGGCGTTCAACTCCAAGAAGGACCTCTACACGTGCAACACTCAAGCTCAGCCCAAGCACACACCAAGTGGGCCCCGGAAATGGATTTATGCATCAATTACTTACTTCTGTAAACCCTAGTAGCTAGTTTATTATAAATAGGACCTTTCACTATTGTATTAGAGGTCTTTTTGACCATCTTTGAACGCATAGTTCTTAGACCATGGGGGCTGGCCTCTCGGCCATGCCTGGACCTTTCACTTATGTATTTTCAACGGTAGAGTTTCTACACTCCATAGATTAAGGTGTGGAGCTCTGCTGTTCCTCAAAGATTAATGCAAAGTACTACTGTTTTCTATTCAATTCATCTTATTTCGCTTCTAAGATATTCATTCGCACTTCAACCTGAATGTGATAAACGTGACAATCATCATCATTCCTTATGAACGCGTGCTTGACAACCACTTCCGTTCTACCTTAGACTGAATGAGTATCTCTTAGATCTCCTAACCAGAATCTTCGTAGTGTAAGCTAGAATGATGGCGGCATTCAAGAGAATCCGGAAGGTCTAAACCTTGTCTGTGGTATTCCGAGTAGGATTCAATGAATGAATGACTGTGACGAGCTCCAAACTCGCGATTGCAGGGCGTTAGTGACAGACGCAAAAGGATAGTAAATCCTATTCCAGCATGATCGAGAACCGACAGATGAATAGCCGTGCCGTGACAGGGTGCGTTGACCATTTTCACTGAGAGGATAAGATGAAACCATTGACAAGGGTGATGCCTCCAGACGATTAGCCATGCCGTGACAGGGCATTGGATCATTTTCCCAAGAGATGACCGAAAGTAGCCATTGACAGTGGTGATGTATCACATAAAGCCAGCCATGGAAAGGAGTAAGACTGATTGGATGAAGATAGCAGGAAAGCAGAGGTTCAGAGGAACGAAAGCATCTCCATTCGCTTATCTGAAATTCTCACCAATGAATTACATAAGTATTTCTATCCCTATTCTATTTTATTATTTAAATTCGAAAACACCATTATCAATTTATATCTGCCTAACTGAGATTTGCAAGGTGACCATAGCTTGCTTCATACCAACAATCTCCGTGGGATTCGACCCTTACTCACGTAAGGTATTACTTGCTCTTTCTTTCCCTGGAAATGGTGCCAAAAACATGATGCCAAAACCATGGTTCACAACTCCGTGTAACTAACCAACAAGTGCACTGGGTCGTCCAAGTAATACCTTACGTGAGTAAGGGTCGAATCCCACGGAGATTGTTGGTATGAAGCAAGCTATGGTCACCTTGCAAATCTCAGTTAGGCAGATATAAATTGATAATGGGTTTTCGAATTTAAATAATAAAATAGAATAGGGATAGAAATACTTATGTAATTCATTGGTGAGAATTTCAGATAAGCGAATAGAGATGCTTCTCGTTCCTCTAAACCTCTACTTTCCTGCTATCTTCATCCAGTCAGTCTTACTCATTTCCATGGCTGGCTTTATGTGATACATCACCATTGTCAATGGCTACTTTCGGTCATCTCTCGGGAAAATGATCCAATGCCCTGTCACGGCACGGCTAATCGTCTGGAGGCATCACCTTTGTCAATGGCTTCATCTTATCCTCTCAGTGAAAATGATCAACGCACCCTGTCACGGCACGACTATTCATCTGTCGGTTCTCGATCATGTTGGAATAGGATTTACTATCCTTTTGCGTCTGTCACTAACGCCCTGCAATCGCGAGTTAGGAGCTCGTCACAGTCATTCATTCATTGAATCCTACTCGGAATACCACAGACAAAGTTTAGACTTTCCAGATTCTCTTGAATGCCGCCATCATTCTAGCTTACACCACGAAGATTCTGATTAAGAGATCTAAGAGATACTCATTCAGTCGAAGGTAGAACGGAAGTGGTTGTCAGACACGCGTTCATAGGGAATGATGATGATTGTCACGTTCATCACATTCAGATTGAAGTACGAATGAATATCTTAGAAGCGAAACAAGATGAATTGAATAGAAAATAGTAGTACTTTGCATTAATCTTTGAGGAACAGCAGAGCTCCACACCTTAATCTATGGAGTGTAGAGACTCTACCGTTAAAAATACATAAGTGAAAGGTCCAGGCATGGCCGAATGGCCAGCCCCTCCGATCTAAGAACCAGGCATCCAAAGATGGTCAAAAAGACTCAAAGATGGTTCAAATGATGTCTAATACAATAGTGAAAAGTCCTATTTATAATAAACAAGCTACTAGGGTTTACATGAGTAAGTAATTGATGCATAAATCCACTTCCGGGGCCCACTTGGTGTGTTCTTGGGCTGAGCTTGAGTGTTGCACGTGTAGAGGTCCTTCTTGGAGTTGAACGCCAGTTTTTGTGCCAGTTTGGGCGTTCAACTCTGGTTTTGGCTCCTTTTCTGGCGCTGGACGCCAGATTTGGGCAGAAAGCTGGTTCTGAACGCCAGTTTACGTCGTCTATTCTTGGCCAAAGTATAAACTATTATATATTTCTGGAAAGCCCTGGATGTCTACTTTCCAACTCAATTGGAAGCACGCCATTTCGAGTTCTGTAGCTCCAGAAAATTCACTTTGAGTGCAGGGAGGTCAGAATCCAACAGCATCAGCAGTCCTTCTTCAACCTCTGAATCTGATTTCTGCTCAAGTCCCTCAATTTCAGCCAGAAAATACCTGAAATCACAGAAAAACACACAAAATCATAGTAAAGTCCAGAAATGTGAATTTAACATAAAAACTAATGAAAACATCCCTAAAAGTAACTAGATCCTACTAAAAACATACTAAAAACAATGTCAAAAAGCGTATAAATTATCCGCTCATCACAACACCAAACTTAAATTGTTGCTTGTCCCCAAGTAACTGAAAATCAATTAGGATAAAAGAAGAGAATATACTATAAATTCCAAACTATCAATGAAACATAGCTTCAATCATATGAGCGGGACTTATAGCTTTTTGCCTCTTGAATAGTTTTGGCATCTCACTTTATCCATTGAGGTTCAGAATGATTGGCATCTATAGGAACTCAGAGTTCAGATAGTGCTATTGATTCTCCTAGTTCAGTATGATGATTCTTGAACATAGCTATTTCATGAGTCTTGGCCGTGGCCCTAAGCACTTTGTTTTCCAGTATTACCACCGGATACATAAATGCCACAGACACATAATTAGGTGAACCTTTTCAGATTGTGACTCAGCTTTGCTAAAGTCCCCAATTAGAGGTGTCCAGGGTTCTTAAGCACACTCTTTTTTTTTCTGCTTTGGACCTTGACTTTAACCGCTCAGTCTCAAGTTTTCACTTGACACCTACACGCCACAAGCACATGGTTAGGGACAGCTTGGTTTAGCCGCTTAGACCAGGATTTTATTCCGTTAGGCCCTCCTATCCACTGATGCTCAAAGCCTTGGGATCCTTTTTATTTTCCCTTGCCTTTTGGTTTTAAGGGTTATTGGCTTTTTGCTCTTGCCTCTTGGTTTTAAGAGCTTTTGGCTTTTTCTGCTTGCTTTTTCTTTTTCTTTCTATTTGTTTTTTTTTTTCGCCTATTTTTTTTCTGCAAGCTTTGTTCTTTGCTGCTTTTTCTTGCTTCAAGAATCATTTTTATGATTTTTCAGATTATCAAATAACATGTCTCTTAGTCATCATTCTTTCAAGAGCCAACATATTTAACATTCTTAAACAACAACTTCAAAAGACATATGCACTATTCAAGCATACATTCAGAAAACAAGAAGCATTGTCACCACATCAATATAATTAATGCTAAGTTCAAGGATAAATTCGAAACTCATGTACTTCTTGTTCTTTTGATTTAAAACATTTTTCAATTAAGAGAGGTAATGGATTCATAGGACATTTATAACTTTAAGACAAAGTTACTAACTACTAATGATCATGTAATGAAGACACAAACATGGACAAACACATAACATAGAAAACGAAAAAAACAGAGAAAGTAAGAACAAGGAATGAATCCACCTTAGTGATGGTGGCGTTTCCTTCTTGAGGAACCAATGATGTCCTTAAGCTCTTCTATGTCTCTTCCTTGTCTTTGTTGCTCCTCCCTCATTGCTTTTTGATCTTCTCTGATTTCATGGAGCATGATGGAGTGCTCTTGATGTTCCACCCTTAGTTGTCCCATATTAGAACTCAATTCTCCTAGGGAGGTGTTAATTTGCTCCCAATAGTTTTGTGGAGGAAAGTGCATTTGAGGCATCTCCGGGATCTCATGGTGATGAGCTTCATACGCCTCTTGAGCTCCATGAGTGGGCTCTCTTGCTTGCTCCATCTTTTTCTTAGTGATGGGCTTGTCCTCTTTGATGAGGATATCTCCCTCTATGTCAATCCCAGTCGAATTACATAGGTGGCAAATGAGGTGAGAAAAGGCTAACCTTGCCATAGTGCAGGACTTGTAAGCCACCTTGTAGAGTTCTTGAGGTATAATCTCATGAACTTCTACCTCTTCTCCAATCATGATGCTATGGATCATGATGGCCCGGTCTATAGTAACTTCAGACCGGTTGCTAGTGGGAATGATTGAGCATTGAATGAACTCCAACCATCCTCTAGCCACAGGCTTGAGGTCCAATCTTCTTAGTTGAACTGGCTTGCCTTTGGAGTCAATCTTCCATTGAGCTCCTTCTACACATATGTCCATAAGGACTTGGTCCAACCTTTGATTAAAGTTGACCCTTCTAGTGTAGGGGCGTTCATCTCCTTGCATCATGGGCAAGTTAAACGCCAACCTCACATTCTCCGGACTAAAATCTAAGTATTTCCCCCAAACCATTGTAACATAGTTCTTTGGATCCGGGTTCTTACTTTGATCATGGTTCTTGGTGATCCATGCATTGGCATAGAACTCTTGAACCATTAGGATGCCGACTTGTTGGATGGGATTTGTTAGAACTTCCCAACCTCTTCTTTGAATTTCATGTCGGATCTCCAGATACTCATTTCTTTTGAGTTTGAAAGGTACCTCAGGGATTACCTTCTTCTTGGCCACAACATCATAGAGGTGGTCTTGATGGGCTTTGGAGATGAACCTTTCCATCTCCCATGACTCGGATGTGGAAGCTTTTGTCTTCCCTTTCCCCTTTCTAGAGGATTCTCCGGTCTTAGGTGCCATCAATGGTAATGGAAAAACAAAAAGCTTATGCTTTTACCACACCAAACTTAGAATTTTGCTCGCCCTTGAGCAATAAAAGAAAGAATAGGTGAAGAAGAAGAAGAAATGGAGGAGAGGGAGAGTGGGGAGTGTTTCGGCCAAGAAGGGTGTAGAGGGGTGTGTTGTGTGAATTTGATGAAGAATGGAGGGCTTTATATAGGGAAGGGAGGGGGGAAGGTTTCGGCCATATGGGTGGGTTTGGGTGGGAAATTGGTTTTGAATTTTTGAAGGTAGGTGGAGTTTATGAGGTACGTTTATGGGGAAGAGTGGATGGATGTGAGTGGTGAAGAGGTGATGGGGAAGAGAGTTTGAGGTGATTGGTGAAGGGTTTTTGGGGAAGAGTGTTTATGGGGTTGTGTGAAAGAAAGTGGTGAGAAGAGTTGAGTGGAGGTAGGTGGGGATCCTGTGGGGTCCACAGATCCTGAGGTGTTCAAGGATTTACATCCCTGCACCCATTAGGCATGTAAAAATGCCTTTGCACACAGCTCTGGGCATTCAGCGCCAGGTTGGTGGCCATTTTGGGCGTTCAACGCCCATTTGTGTGCCATTTCTGGCGTTGAACGCCAGAACCATGCCTGTTCTGGTGTTCAGCGCCCAGAAGCTGCCCATTTTGGGCGTTCAGCGCCAGAACCATGCTCTGTTCTGGCGCTGAACGCCAGACAGATGCTCCTCCAGGGTGTGATTTTTCTTCTGCTGTTTTTTATTCCGTTTTCAATTTTTATATTTATTTTGTGACTCCACATGATCATGAACCTACAAAGACATATAACTAAGGAAAATATAGTTAGATAAATAAAAATTGGGTTGCCTCCCAACAAGCGCTTCTTTAATGTCAATAGCTTGACAGTGGGCTCTCATGGAGCCTCACAGATGTGCAGAGCTTTGTTGAGACTCTCCAACACCAAACTTAGAGTTTGGATATGGGAGTTCAACACCAAACTTAGAGTTTGGTTGTGGCCTCCCAACACCAAACTTAGAGTTTGACTGTGGGGGCTCTGGTTGACTCTGCTTTGAGAGAAGCTTTTTCTGCCTCCTCTCCATGGTTGCAGAGGGAGATCCTTGAGTTTTAAACACAAGGGAGTTCTCATTCCATTGAAGGATTATTTCACCTCTGTCAACATCAATCACAGCTCTTGTTGTGGCCAGGAAAGGTCTTCCTAGGATGATGGATTCATCCTCTTCCTTTCCAGTATCCAGGACTATGAAATCAGCAGGGATGTAAAGGCCTTCAACCTTTACTAACACGTCCTCTACTTGTCCATAAGCCTGTTTTCTTGAACTGTCTGCCATCTCTAATGAGATTTTAGCAGCTTGCACCCCATAGATTCCCAGTTTCTCTATTACAGAGAGGGGCATGAGGTTTATTCCTGAACCAAGGTCACATAGAGCCTTAAAGATCATGGTGCCTATGGTACAGGGTATTATGAACTTTCCAGGATTCTGTCTCTTCTGAGGCAATGTCAGTTGATCCAGATCACTTAGTTCATTGATGAACAAGGGAGGTTCAACTTCCCAAGTATCAATGCCAAATAATTTGGCATTTAGATTCATGATTGCACCAAGAAACTTGGTAGTTTGCTCTTCAGTAACATCCTCATTCTCTTCAGAAGAGGAATACTCATAAGAGCTCATGAAGGGCATAAGGAGGTTCAATGGAATCTCTATGCTCTCTAGATGAGCCTCAGAGTCCTTTGGTTCCTCAGAGGGAAGCTCCTTATTGATCACTGGACGTCCCAGGAGGTCTTCCTCTTTGGGATTCACATCGTCCACTCCCCTTGTAGGTTCGGCCATGGTGCTTATGTCAATGGCCTTGCACTCTCCTTTTGGGTTCTCTTCTGTATTGCTTGGGAGAGTACTGGGAGGGATTTCAGTGATCCTTTTACTCAGCTGGCCCACTTGTGCTTCCAAATTTCTAATGGAAGATCTTGTTTCATTCATGAAACTTACAGTAGCCTTAGACAGATCAGAGACTAAGTTTGCCAAATTAGAAGTATTTTGTTCAGAGTTCTCTGTCTGTTGCTGAGTGGATGATGGAAAAGGTTTATTATTGCTAAACCTATTTCTTCCACCATTATTAAAGCCTTGTTGAGGCTGAGTGGATGATGGAAAAGGTTTATTATTGCTAAACCTATTTCTTCCACCATTATTAAAGCCTTGTTGAGGCTTTTGATCCTTCCATGAGAAATTTGGATGATTTCTCCATGATGAGTTATAGGTGTTTCCATAAGGTTCACCTAAATAATTTACCTCTGCTATTGCAGGGTTTTCAAGATCATAAGCTTCTTCTTCAGAAGATGCCTCTTGAGTACTGTTGGATGCAGCTTGCATTCCATTCAGACTCTGAGAAATCATATTGACTTGCTGAGTCAATATTTTGTTCTGAGCCAATATGGCATTCAGAGTATCAATCTCAAGAACTCCCTTCTTCATAGGCATCCCATTGCTCACAGGATTCCTTTCAGAAGTGTACATGAACTGGTTATTAGCAACCATGTCAATGAGTTCTTGAGCTTCTGCAGGTGTTTTCTTTAGGTGAATGGATCCACCTGCAGAGGTATCCAGTGACATCTTAGATAACTCAGACAGACCATCATAGAATATATCCAGGATGGTCCATTCTGAAAGAATGTCAGAAGGACACTTTTTGGTCAGTCCTTTGTATCTCTCCCAAGCTTCATAGAGGGATTCACCTTCTTTCTGTCTGAAGGTTTGAACATCCACTCTAAGCTTGCTCAGCTTTTGAGGAGGAAAGAACTTGGCTAGGAAAGCCTTGACCAGCTTATCCCAAGAGTTCAGGCTATCCTTAGGTTGAGAGTCCAACCATACTCTAGCTCTGTCTCTTACAGCAAAAGGGAAAAGCATGAGCCTGTAGACCTCAGGATCTACTCCATTAGTCTTAACAGTATCACATATCTGCAAGAATTTAGTTAAGAACTGAAAAGGATCTTCGGATGGAAGTCCATGAAACTTGCAGTTCTGCTGCATCAGAGAAACTAATTGAGGTTTCAGCTCAAAGTTGTTTGCTCCAATGGCAGGAATGGAGATGCTTCTTCCACGTAAATTGGAATTAGGTGCAGTAAAATCACCAAGCATCTTCCTTACATTATTATTATTTTCGGCTGCCATCTCCTCTTCCTGTTCAAAAATTTCTGAAAGGTTATCTCTGGATTGTTGTAATTTAGCTTCTCTCAATTTTTTCTTCAGAGTCCTTTCAGGTTCTGGATCTGCTTCAACAAGAATATTCTTGTCCTTGCTCCTGCTCATATGACAAAGAAGAGGGCACAGAAAAAAAAATAATAATAATATGGATCCTTTATACCACAGTATAGGGATCCCTGTGTGAGTAGAAGAAGAGGGGGAGACAAAGAATGTAATATAATGGAAGAAACACAACTGTGAGGAGGGTTGATATGTAAGATGAGATGTTAGTAGATGAATAAATAAATAGAATAAGATGGGAGAGGGAGAATTTTCGAAAATAATTTTTGAAAAAGGGTTAGTGATTTTCGAAAATATTTTTTTGAAAAAGGTTAGTAATTTTCGAAAAATTTTGAAATCAAAGATAAAAATAATTAGTTAATTAAAAAGAAATTTTTGAAAAAGAAGGAAGATATTTTCGAAAATTAGAGAGAGAGAGAGTTAGTTAGATAGTTTTGAAAAAGTTAAGAAACAAACAAAAAGTTAGTTAGTTAGTTGAAACAAATTTTGAAAAGATAAGAAGTTAGGAAGTTGGAAAAGATATTTTGAAATTAGATTTTTGAAAAAGATAAGATGAGAAGATATTTTAGAAATTAGTTTTGAAAAAGATTTGATTTTTAAAATCTCAATTAATGACTTGATTCATAAGAAATCACAAGATATGATTCTAGAACTTAAAGTTTGAATCTTTCTTAACAAGCAAGTAACAAACTTCAAATTTTTGAATCAACACATTAATTGATTATGTTATTTTCGAAAATTTGATATAAAAATAAGAAAAAGATTTTTGAAAAATATTTTTGGAATTTTCGAAAATAACTAAGAATTTTGAAAAAGATTTGATTTTTGAAAAAGATTTTGAAAAAGATAAGATTTTCAAATTGAAAATTTGATTTGACTCATGAGAAACAATTTGATTTTAAAAATTTTTGAAAAAGTCAACTCAAATTTTCGAATTTGATGAGAGAAAAAGGGAAAGATATATATATATATATATATATATATATATATATATATATATATATATATATATATATATATATATATATATATATATATTTTGAATTTTTAATAAAGAGAGAGAAAAACAAGAAAAATGATGCAATGCATGAGAATTTTAGATCAAAACATGTGATGCATGCAAGAATGCTATGAATGTCAAGATGAACACCAAGAACACTTTGAATGTCATGATGAACATCAAGATCATATTTTTGAAAAATTTTTAATGCAAAGAAAACATGCAAGACACCAAACTTAGAATTCTTTAATGCTTAGACACTAAGAATTCAAGAATGCATATGATAAACATAAAAAGACACAAAACAAAAAATCATCAAGATCAAACAAGAAGACTTACCAAGAACAACTTGAAGATCATGAAGAAGACTATGAATGCATGAAATTTTCGAAAAACGCAAGATGCATATGCAATTGACACCAAACTTATAACATGACTCATGACTCAAACAAGAAACACAAAAAATGTTTTTGATTTTATGATTTTCTTTTTTTTTTTTTTGGATTTTTTTTCGAAAATTATATGAAAAAGAAAAAATAAGGATTCCAAAATTTTTAACATGAATTCCAGGAATCTTGCATTCTTAGTCTAAAGCTTCAGTCCAGGAATTAGACATGGCTCATGAGCCAGCCAAGCTTTCAATGAAAGCTCCGGTCCAAAACACTAGACATGGCCAATGGCCAGCCAAGCTTCAGCATGTAATTCAGACATGACACGCCTGACATACTTATTCCCAAAGGAATTAGACATGGCTTTACAGCCAGCCAGGCTTCAACATGCTTCATGAAACACTAGAATTCATTCTTAAAAATTCTGAATAAAATTTTTGAAAACATTTTTATATTAAAATTTTTTTTCGAAAACAAAAGAGAAATTTTTGAAATATTTTTGAAAAATTTTTGAAAAGACAACAAAAAGAAAATTACCTAATCTGAGCAACAAGATGAACCGTCAGTTGTCCAAACTCGAACAATCCCCGGCAACGGCGCCAAAAACTTGGTACGCGGAATCTTGATTACACTTTAAGTATGTAAAATTCATTGCTCTTTCTTTCCCTGGAAATGGCGCCAAAAACATGATGCCAAAACCATGGTTCACAACTCCGTGTAACTGACCAGCAAGTGCACTGGGTCGTCCAAGTAATACCTTACGTGAGTAAGGGTCGAATCCCACGGAGATTGTTGGTATGAAGCAAGCTATGGTCACCTTGCAAATCTCAGTTAGGCAGATATAAATTGATAATGAGTTTTTGAATTTAAATAATAAAATAGAATAGGGATAGAAATACTTATGTAATTCATTGGTGAGAATTTCAGATAAGCGAATAGAGATGCTTCTCGTTCCTCTAAACCTCTGCTTTCCTGCTATCTTCATCCAGTCAGTCTTACTCCTTTCCATGGCTGGCTTTATGTGATACATCACCATTGTCAACGGCTACTTTCGGTCATCTCTCGGGAAAATGATCCAATGCCCTATCACGGCACGGCTAATCGTCTGGAGGCATCACCTTTGTCAATGGCTTCATCTTATCCTCTCAGTGAAAATGATCAACGCACCCTGTCACGGCACGGCTATTCATCTGTCGGTTCTCGATCATGCTGGAATAGGATTTACTATCCTTTTGCGTCTATCACTAACGCCCTGCAATCGCGAGTTAGGAGCTCGTCACAGTCATTCATTCATTGAATCCTACTCGGAATACCACAGACAAGGTTTAGACTTTCCGGATTCTCTTGAATGCCGCCATCATTCTAGCTTACACCATGAAGATTCTGATTAAGAGATCTAAGAGATACTCATTCAGTCAAAGGTAGAACGGAAGTGGTTGTCAGGCACGCGTTCATAGGGAATGATGATGATTGTCACGTTCATCACATTCATATTGAAGTACGAATGAATATCTTAGAATCGAAACAAGATGAATTGAATAGAAAATAGTAGTACTTTGCATTAATCTTTGAGGAACAGCAGAGCTCCATACCTTAATCTATGGAGTGTAGAGACTCTACCGTTAAAAATACATAAGTGAAAGGTCCAGGCATGGCCGAATGGCCAGCCCCTCTGATCTAAGAACCAGGCATCCAAAGATGGTCAAAAAGACTCAAAGATGGTTCAAAAGATTTCTAATACAATAGTGAAAGGTCCTATTTATAATAAACTAGCTACTAGGGTTTACATGAGTAAGTAATTGATGCATAAATCCACTTTCGGGGCCCACTTGGTGTGTGCTTGGGCTGAGCTTGAGTGTTGCACGTGTAGAGGTCCTTCTTGGAGTTGAACGCCAGTTTTTGTGCCAGTTTGGGCGTTCAACTCTGGTTTTGGCTCCTTTTCTGGCGCTGGACGCCAGATTTGGGCAGAAAGCTGGCGTTGAACGCCAGTTTACGTCATCTATTCTTGGCCAAAGTATGAACTATTATATATTGCTGGAAAGCCCTGGATGTCTACTTTCCAACGGAATTGGAAGCGCGCCATTTCGAGTTCTGTAGCTCCAGAAAATCCACTTTGAGTGCAGGGAGGTCAGAATCCAACAGCATCAGCAGTCCTTCTTCAACCTCTGAATCTGATTTCTGCTCAAGTCCCTCAATTTCAGCCAGAAAATACCTGAAATCATAGAAAAACACACAAACTCAGTAAAGTCCAGAAATGTGAATTTAACATAAAAACTAATGAAAACATCCCTAAAAGTAACTAGATCCTACTAAAAACATACTAAAAACAATGTCAAAAAGCGTATAAATTATCCGCTCATCACTGTCACAAGTTCCACTGTTACACCATCTTCTTCTCTTCTATTCTTCAACTCTTCAATTTTCAAGTTTTAATATTCTTTGTTCTATTTATTTGCTTGTTAAATTTTAATTTTCTTTATTTAGGTTTTGCTTAATTGTTTGTTATTGAATCACAAGTTTTCAATTTATGATTTATGGGTTGTTGATGCTTGAATTTTGGCTTGAAATTGTTGATTATGTGCACTACATACTATGTGTTCGATAAAATGCCTGAATGAACTTTTAGTTTAATGCATGTGTTGTAGCTACCATATGTGTTAGACTATATCCTTGTTTGGCATTCTGATTAAGAATGGTGCAAGCTTGTATGATTATGGTGCTATTTTGGGTTGAAATTCAACAATGTACTTATCTATTGCCTTAAGTTGTTAGCACCAGATTGGTTTAAAAATTAAACTTTGGTCACTTGTTTGGTGTAATGTCGATAAATACATATTGAATTTAGTGAATTGAATTAAATTTCTTGTTCATCATGATCTTTAAATAAATATAATCATATAACAAGGTCCTTGTTTCTTTTTAATGCTTTGCCTTTGTTTGAGTTGACTTGACTTGATTCTTATCAAGCTTATCACTTTTTGCAACAAGCATCTTATCCATGTGATTATTTCATTATTCTTAAAAATGAATGAGTAATGTTCTTTTTATCATTGAATTGGTTATTGTTTGTTGTGCTATTTTATATCAATCTTTCGCTTTCACTTGCACAATTTCAATATCCAATATTCTCTAAATTCAATTCACTCTTGTTGTAATTGTCTAGGCTTGCTTGTGCTTTAATCCTTGCTTATTCATTGCTTGCAACTTAGGTGATTTAATTGAGGAAATTATGCTAATTTTTTTTGGTGCCGTTTTAACCAGCCGTTGTGTGTGTTCTACCCACGCGCATAATTGGAATACGCACCCGGCTTATTTTTATCATACCACACCGCTATGCAAACTTCCTCAATTAAATGCTTATTTTTTTCTATTGGCTCCAAGTATATATTGTATTTGCTTCCTCCTTTGCCTTTTTGTGCCACTTTCCCTAAGATTCTTAGTTATAGTCTATTTATTCCTTTTGAGGATGAGTCGTAAAGGCAAGGAGCCGATAGAAGAGGAAAGTGCGGAGTATGGAGATGCTGATCCTGCATTGAACTTGGCAATTTTTCAGCAGCACAAGCCCCCACATCTGCCAGCTAAAGGTGGAGTTCTTTAAAGCCATTCTTCCCGGATTGTGTTCGTGCACGGAAGACCGTGCAACGCTTAAGTGTGGGGGAGGATTCGCAATTTTTGGGACGTAAATCTCTATTCCGAACACATTGCACTTTATTTTCTGTTTTTTTATTATGTTTCTTGTAGATATTTGGAGTGCTTTTGACTGTTACATTGCACTTTCTTCTAGTATATATATACTAGCTTATTCATAGTTTTATTTCAAGCTATTGCATTTTTCATTTTTAGTTGGTATATATGCTATAGATAGAGGTTATAATTAGGTGATGTGAATAGTATAGTGCCTAGTTCAATTTCGTCCTAATTGTTCATGATGATTTTTGGATAGTGGAAATTAGGAAAAGAACTAGAAATTTTGGAAATTGCATCCATCACAACATACATACATACATAGGAAATAATTTTGGTGAAAAACAAAAAAGATTTCCAAAAAATTTCTTTTAGGGCATACCATTGAGTTGATTCAAAAAAATATTTTTGAACTTGCTTTGAATGATTTTTGTGAAACATAGTTTTAGAGTTAAGAACACACGACCTATGAGTTTTTAAGCCTAATGGTATGGTTACATCATTTGAGCACAATTTTGATTCTTGTGTGTTATTTTCTTCCCTATAATTGTAATCTTTGGTTTGTTTAATTCTATATATCCATTATTTAGTGCATATATATGCTTTTATGTGATTGAGGCCATCATTTCATTATAGCTCACTTAAACCCAAATAGCCTATCATTTCATTGACTTTTGTTTGCCACTTTGAGCCTTTTTAATTCCCTTTTGTTCCTTATATTGCCACATCACTAACCTTAAGTGGAAAACAATTAATCTTTCTATTTTAATATTTGATTAGCTTAAGATAGTGAGTGTGTATGTCCTTTAAGTGTGGGAAATTTTGGGAACTTTGGTTGATGAAATTGTGGTTTATATTTCTTTTCAAAATCTTGGAAATTAGGGGTATATACTCATGTAGTAATTATATAAACCATATGCATTTGCCTTTTGTATATACTATGTTATTCTTGCTAAAAAAGGAAAGAATAAAAAAGGAACAAAATGTCTCAAAGAAGAGTAATAATAATAATGCATATGTGGTGTGATTGAAAAGAATGCATGAGTATGTGAAAAAGTGAGATTATGGGTAGCTAGGTATTGTGTTGGAATTACATAAATTGTTATATATTAGGTGAGAGCTTTAGTTGATTAAAGATTCAAATTCTAGCTCACTTCGCCGTATATATACTGATGCGTAGGAATTACGCCGATTCAAATTTTCTTAATAGAAAAATAAGCATTTCGTTGCAAGTATAGACCAAACCGGCAATTAACTCCCACGATCAAAGTTTAATTCAAAAGATTTGTCACAATCCAAAACAAATATTAACCAGGAGTTTGAAGTGTCGGGTCGTCTCCCTCGGACAATGCAATTAAGATGTCACACTCTTGGTTGTGAAGAAAGGGGTTTCTTAAATCAAGGAACAACAGATTAAAAGAACTAAGAAATAAAAGAACTAACAAATGATCAAAAAGGAAATTAATGTAATTTAAAGGAAGATAAGATCAAAACTTAGTGAAAATGCGTTAGATGTGATGCACCACTATTTCTTGGTGCATTCTATGCTGAATTTACGAGATTTTATCACCCTTTTCCCATATTTATTCCATGAAATGGCATGGTTTCATGTATTTCTCGTAATTTATGCTTAAGAGTGAAAACATGATTTTTAGGCCCTTAATTGGTTAATTTTAATTCACCTTTGATTCCACTAGATGCCTTGATGTGTTTGTTCAGTGATTTCAGGATGAAAAGGCTAGGAATGGATCAAAGGAATGAAGAGAAAGGCATGCAAAGTGGAGAAATCATGGAAAATCAAGGATTTGGGATGCATTCATCGACGCGCACGCGTAGCAAACGCGCACGCAAGGAATGTGAAGTCGCATGATGACGCGTACGCGTACCCGTGGAAAGCAAAATTGCCAAGCGACGTGTACATGTGACCCACGCGTATGCGTCGATGCTCGCATGTGACCTCATTAAAGTGAAAATGCTGGGGGATTTCTGGGCTTTCCAGGCCCAAATCTAACTCGTTTCTGAGCCTATTCTATACAGAAATCAAGAGGAGTCAAAAGGAGGGGGGGAACACATAGTTGAGTTTGGATCATGTTTTAGTTAGTTTCTAGAGAGAGAAGCTCTCTCTTCTCTCTAGGTTTAATTCATGCTTCCATTTACTTTTCCTTTCCAATTTCTTGTTCTTCTACCTTTGGTTTCCTAGTTTAGCATTTGAATTCTTGTAATTGTTTATTTTATGTTGATGCACCTTGTTTCTTCTATTTTCCTTTAATGCAATTTATGTTTGATTTCTTCTATTGTTGATTTGAATTGTTGTTGTTAATTTTCTTGCAATTAGTAGTTGTAGATCTATATTTCTTGCAATTTTATCTTACTTTTCTTTTGTGCCTTCCAAGTGTTTGACAAAATGATTGGAAGGATGTTAGAGTAGATTCTTCTTCTCTTGGCTTTGGTTGAGTAATTGGAGACTCTTGAGTTATCAAACTCTTTTGTTGATTGATAATTGGAAGTTGCTAATTGACTTGAATGACACTAACTCTAGTCTTTCCTTGGGATTTGACTAGGACTTGTAGACTCAAGTTGATTTATCCACTTGACTTTCCTTCATA
This sequence comes from Arachis ipaensis, assembly GCF_059453495.1. Lineage (NCBI taxonomy): Eukaryota > Viridiplantae > Streptophyta > Magnoliopsida > Fabales > Fabaceae > Arachis > Arachis ipaensis. The sequence goes on along the minus strand of NC_142442.1, from coordinate 76,637,156 downwards.
GTTAGAGGTTGACTAAGTGGGAGCAATGGACGATTCTCATCACAATTGATGATGATAACGAGGATAGGACTTCTAATTCTCATTTCTTGCCAAAAGCTTTCTTAGTTGTTAGTTTACTTCTTTTGCAATTTATCTTTCATGTCTCTTATCCAAAACCCCAAAATATGTATCTCATAACCAATAACAAGAACACTTCCCTGTAATTCCTTTGAGAGACCACCCGAGGTTTGAATACATCGGTTATTTTTATTGTGGTTTGTACTTGTGAGAAACAATTTATTCATGAGAGGATTATTTGTTGGTTTAGAAACTATACTTGCAACGAGATTTCATTGAGGAATTCTAAACCATCAAAAATCCGCTCATCAAAATGGCGCTGTTTCCGGGGAAATGCAAATGTGCGCTTGTTATTGGTTATTGTATATATGTTAATATTGTGAATAGTTTACTCTTTTGTTAGTTTGTTTGTTTGATTTAGTAGTTAGATTTTACCTTCTTGTTTTTGTGCTTTTTGTTTTTGTCTTTGCTATTATGAATTCTCATCCTTTTGGCTATGAGTTTGGTTACAACTATGTTGTAGGAAGTGGAGATTACAATGAGAATATGCATCAAGGATGGAACAATCAAAGGTGGGAGGAGCCTCAAGCATATGCTCAATCTTCTTGGCAACAACCTCCTCCGGTCTCGTCTAGGTATAATTCCACTCCTTATGCATATCAATCTAATGGATGTGGTAGTCCTTATTGTACTTGTCAACAACTGCCACATGCCTATGAACCTCATCCTCGACATAGCCTTCAACTATACTCACAAGCCCCTTTTTACCAAATACCTTCCTATGACCCTTATCCATCATATGACCAATCACCCTTACCTCATCCTTGTGACCATTATGTTAGGAAATCCATAGAGCCACCACAATTCCAACATCAATACTCCCAAGGACCACAAATTCTATACACACCACCTCCATATTTTTACCAAGAAGAACCACCTTCTTATTGTGAACTCTTTCTCCAAAATAATGAACCCTCCTATCCACCCCAAGCCCCCAATGGATGATTCTCTCACTTTGCTACTTCAAGAACAAAGAGAAATGCAAAGGGAGGTGCTAGGATTCATGGCCGCCTTAAAAGAGGTAGTGCATCGATTAGCTTCCCAATGCTTGAACACTCAAGGCACTCCCATGGCCACATGTGGAGAATCAAATGAAGAGCCTATCATGAAGGAGAGATTGGAAACTTTGGTGGAAAATGAAGAATGTTACTTTGTATTGGAACAATTAGAGGAACCTATGATTGTTAAAGAAGAGGAAGAAGTGGTGGAAGACTTAGGAGATACGGAACCTCCATGGGAACTTAGAGTGGAAGAAAACCCCTCCAAAAAGATTGAAGTTGATGTTAAGGAGGAAAGTGCACAACCTCGAAGGCATATTCTATATGAAGACTTGGACGAGATAGAGCAAGAATTGAGTTCCCGTGGTGACGAAGATCAAGCATCAAAACTTCTTGGTGGTGAATCCTTTGAACTTGAAGAACATTCTCCCAGTGAATTTTAGAGCAATGTGGAGGTAGATTTCTCTCATCCTTCCATTTATGATTTGAGTGATGGAGAAGAGTTAGAGGAAATAGATGAACAAAGGATTGAAATTGAAGAAGCTCGCCTAGAGGTGGAGGTAATCAAAGAAGAACATAAAAGAGTAGAACTTGTAAGGTCATTAGAAACACCTCTCCCCAAGCTATCACCATCCATTCTTTCATGCAAGTGGGTAAATTTTTCATCTCTAAGCTCAATTACTCCACTTGAATATGGTTTGCTTGAGACGGATGGACAACTTAGTGTTCTTTGTGGCTTTAAGAGCAAAAGAGAGATGGTTAGTGGTTGGCATCGTAAATCAAAGTCCATGATGCTTGCATGTTCAAGGCTTAATTGCAAGGGTTGGTGTAAAACTAGATTGCTTGGGTCTAGGAGGATGTTTGGCCACTTCATTGAGAATTCATCTTGCTCACCACCCGGATGGACTAATGATAATCAATTTAAAGATGGGTGTCAAAACAAAGTGTGGGATCCCAGATCGCGCAAGGAAAATCAATTTTGGGAGCTCATGGTTTGTGAAGAACTCCATCAAAGCTTGGTAGCATTAATTTTGAAGAATGGAGCCTATTGGAGAATCAAGCATTAGTGGATATTCAAGGATAGCTTCAAGCACAAGCCACCATGATGAGGAGCTCCCCATAAGTCCAACTTAAGGACTGAAAATAAAAGTGCTAGGTGGGAAACACCCTACCATGGTAAAAACTTTTCATTTTTTCTTTTGTAAATATTGGTAGAATTAGTTTAATTTCATGTTTTGATCAGTTTGTTGAGTTTTGTTGGTAGTCTAGTATGTTAAATAAGGTTTTATGGTGTTTTGGTAGCTGTTTGGAGGTCTGAAATGCTTGGTTTGGTGCAAGAACATGGAAAAATTTTGAAAAACAGAGCACCAACACACGCGTACGCGTGCCTCACGCGTACGCGTGACCCAAGTTTTTTTACCATCTACGCGCACGCGTCACCAACGCGTACGCGTGGATTCAAAAATTCAACCTCCCGGCCAAAAACTCGAGAGTTGTGTGTGAAGTGTGCCAACTTTGTGCCTTCCCTCACATGTACGCGTGTATCACGCGTACGCATTGCACCACTCTGAATAAGCCACCATGCGTACGCGTGACCCACGCGTACATGTCACACCCATTTCGCCATCACCATGCGTACGCGTCGTTGCAGACGCACGCGTGGATAGCCTTCTCTCATCACCATCTTTTCTCATCTTCTTTCTATTTCTTTCCTTCTTTTCTCTTCTCTTCTCTTCTCTTTTTCCCTTCTCTTACCCATCATCCAACACTACCAACCACCATTATAATCATTCCTTTTAGAGAGTTAGTTGTTTAGTTAGTTAAATTTTTATATATTTTTTTTGTTTTTTTTTCATAATAAGTGTTGGATTATTAATCTTGTTTACTATCTCTTGCTACTGATCATTGATGCGATGTTAGTTTAACATCATTGTTGTTAATTGTCATTGTTGGATTCTTTGTTGAGGTTACAATTCATTGCTTTGTTTTGAATTTTTCATGCTTAATGTTTGTGAATACCAAGTGAATGATATTGCCTTCAAGCTTCTTCATCTTTTTGAATTGCATGATTTGGCCACCATGAAATTTGAATCCTTTCTTTGATTAGGCAATTTCTTAACGGATGTTGTGCATTTATCTTAATGCATTGTGTTTTTTAATCATATGCATCCATATGTTTTTCACTTGAATGCTTTCATGCTTCTTTATTGCTTGTTTGGTTGTCTTGACATACAAGTTTACTTTAGAGTATTTCAAGCACACTAGGATGAGTGAAGTGTATGTCCCTTCTTTGTGTAACTGTGACACAGTTCTTTTCATCCTAGTGTGTGTTCAAGACCGCATGCATCTTAGAACTCACACGCTTGTTGCATTAATGTCACACATTAGGTCACTCATTTCATGCTAGTGATTTACCTCATTCCAATAATTTATGCTTTCTTGCTTTTGCATTTACTTTTCTTACTATCCTGTCTTCTATTTTCAGGATGAATCATTAGAAGCTAAAACAGAAGCAAGAAAAAGAATATGCAGCAACTGGTTGACCTACCAGCTGAAGGTGGCAACTTGGAAAGTCGTCGTACCCCCTTGTTCATCTTTGAATGCACCGAGGATGGTGCAAACTTTTAAGTGTGGGGAGATCGTCTGACCGAATCAGCGTTTTTGGGTGATAAATTTCTAATTCCAACACTTTTACATTCCATATTTTAGGTCTTTTAGGAATTTTTTGTTGCATTTTTCTTGTTTTGTATACACATAATAAGCTTAGTCAAATAATGAATTTTTTTCAAGAAATTTATCTATAGAGCATCCCAATTGATTTGAGTAAAAATTTTTCATTGAACTTGCTTGAACTATATCTTATGGATCATGTTTTTGAGCTAAGAACACAAGCATGTGAGTTTTGAGCCTAATTGTGTGGTTACATCTTATAACCACTATTTTCCTTCTTGTGTGCATTATTCTCTTTCTATGATTGTAATCTTTGATTTATTTGATTCTTTATGTCTATTATTTTGTGTAGACATGCATTTATATGATTGAGGTCATCATTTCATTTAGCTCACTTACCCAAATAGCCGTACCTTCTATCTTCCATTGTTAGCCAACTTTGAGCCTACGATTAACCCACCTGTTCTTAATATTAGCACATTACAAGCCTTAAGCGAAAAACAATAATTGTCCTTATTTGGATCTTTGATTAGCTTAGGTTAGTGAGTGTGTGTATCATTCAAGTGTGGGAAAACTTGGGACATTGGTTGAGAAAAAGGTGTGTTTTGTATTTTCATTGAAAATATTGGGAAATGGGTGCATATTCATGTGTTAATTAAATGTAAAACCATATACATTGATACTTTTGTATATACTTTATTGCAAAAAAATGAGAAAATAAAAAGAAAAAAATATATATCAAAAGAAAAAAATATAGAAAAAGAAAAAAAAGAAAAGGAAAGAAATAAAAAGGGGACAAAATGCCTGAAAGTGAAATCCAATAATAATCAATGCATATGAGTTGTGATAAAAAAAAGAATAATGCATGAGTATGTGGAAGAAAAGTAAAGAATGGATAGTTAAGTTAGCTTTGAATTTATATAGGTTGTTATATAGGTTAGGTGGGAAGTTTAAGCTCATCAAAGATTCAAATCTCAAGTCCACTTAACCATAAGCATCCTACCTTGACCCTAGTACCATTACAACCTTGTGGAAAAGACCTCATGATATTTCTATGCATGCATGAAATAATTGTTGATTGTTAGATGAAAAATAAATCTTAGAAAGCATGATTAGGAGAGAATTGAGTGAATCAACCCCATACACTTGAGCGATTAGAGCGGATACACATCCGGTGAGGGTTCGATTGCTCAATTACATGTTTCCACCTAGATTCATCCCCTTTCTTGCAAGTTTATATCAGCTTTAATAACTCAATTCAATTGTGATTTGGCTTGCTTATTAATACCTTTAGCCCTTGTGCTTATATTGGTTTTCTTGGGAATTGATTTATTTTGACCAAGCAATTGCATTCATTTAGATAGTTGCATATAGGTAGATTGCATTTAGTTAGTTTACATTTTAATAAATGTTGATACCCTTTGTTTCCATCTTGATATAGCATGAGGACGTGCTATTGTTTAAGTGTGGGGAGATTTGATGCATCACTATTTTGTGGTATATTCTATGTTGAATTTAGGGGATTTTATCAATTTTTTCCCACATTTATTCCATGAAATGGCATTGTTTCATGTATTTCTCCTAATTTACGCTTAAGAGTGAAAACATGCTTTTTAGGCCCTTAATTGGTTAATTTTAATTCACTTTTGATTCCACTATATGCCTTGATGTGTTTGTTGAGTTATTTCAAGTTGAAAAGGCTAGGAATGGATTAAAGGAATGAGGAGAAAGGCATACAAAGTGGAGGAATCATGGAAAATCAGGGATTTGGGATGCATTCATTGGCGCGCACGCGTAGCAGACGCGCACGTGTGGAATGTGAAGTCGCATGGCGACGCGTACGCCTACATGACGCGTACGCATGGAAAGCAAAATTGCCAAGCGACCCGTACGCATGACCCACGTGTACACGTCGATGCTCGCACGCGACCTCATTAAAGTGAAAATGCTGGGGGTGATTTCTGGGCTTCCCAGGCCCAAATCCAACTTGTTTCTGAGCCTATTATATGGAGAAATCAAAAAGAGTCAAAGGGGGGGGGGGACACATAGTTGAGTTTGGATCATGTTTTAGTTAGTTTCTAGAGAGAGAAGCTCTCTCTTCTCTCTAGAATTAGGATTAGGTTAGATTAGGATTTCTTATATCTAGGTTTAATTCATGCTTTGATTTACTTTTCCTTTCCAATTTCTTGTTCTTTTACCTTTGGTTTCCTAGTTTAGCATTTGAATTCTTGTAATTATTTCTTTTATGTTGATGCACCTTGTTTCTTCTATTTTCCTTTAATGCAATTTATGTTTGATTTCTTCTATTGTTGATTTGAATTGTTGTTGTTAATTTTCTTGCAATTAGTAGTTGTAGATCTATATTTCTTGCAATTTTATCTTACTTTCCTTTTGTGCCTTCCAAGTGTTTGACAAAATGATTGGAAGGATGTTAGAGTAGATTCTTCTCCTCTTGGCTTTGGTTGAGTAATTGGAGACTCTTGAGTTATCAAACTCTTTTGTTGATTGATAATTGGAAGTTCTTAATTGACTTGAATGACACTAACTCTAGTCTTTCCTTGGGATTTGACTAGGACTTGTGGACTCAAGTTGATTTATCCACTTGACTTTCCTTCATAGTTAGAGGTTGACTAAATGGGAGCAATGGACGATTCTCATCACAATTGATGATGATAATGAGGATAGGACTTCTAATTCTCATTCCTTGCCAAAAGCTTTCTTAGTTTCTAGTTTACATCTTTTACAATTTATCTTTCATGTCTCTTATCTAAAACCCCAAAATATGCATCTCATAACCAATAACAAGAACACTTCCCTGCAATTCCTTTGAGAGACGACCTGAGGTTTGAATACGTCGGTTATTTTATTGGGATTTTTACTTGTTACAAACAATTTTTTGCATGAGAGGATTATTTGTTGGTTTAGAAACTATACTTGCAACGAGATTTCATTGAGGAATTCTAAACCATCAAAAATCCCCTCATCAAGATGCAAAAAAGAGCCTTGACTTGGGAATGAGAATTAAGGAATCCTATCATTGTCATAACCACAACTATGGCAATTATGATGAGTTAATCTCACTTCGTCACCCCTAACATCGAGGAGTAAGTCAAGCAAGCATAATTGACCTTAATCCATAAGTCCTAGCTAACTTACTAATTAACTTGGTAAAAGCCTAGCATCAATGGAAACAAGAGCCAACTAACAACCCAAGAATTACCACTAAATGCCGAACATTATGACTCTAGTATCCTAGGAACTCATTTCCTAAGCCAAGGTGGGAAAATCTACTCAACATTACCAAGTGGCATTTTCACAAACACTTGGTGGGCATAAAAGCAAAACATGTAAAATTGTAAAGGAAATGAAAACCATAACCAAACGTTTTACAATATCAAGCATAGAAACTCAATCAAGCATATAGAAATCATAAAACATTAAATTCATCAACCAAAACTTCAATAATTAAAAATTGCATATATAAACAAAATAACTTGAACCATAAGAAAAAGTAGCAAGAGTAGTGAAATTAAAGTGGAAATTAAAGAGTACTTACAATAAGATAAGCAAAATCCAAGATCAAACTTGAAACTATAAAATGCTACAATAAAATTTAAGTAAACCCTAAGTGAGAATTTAAAGAAATCTACTCTACACTACTCCTACTCCTAATATGTGTTTTCCTATGTCTAAGTGAGCTCTCTTGATGTATGTTTATTTCCCTTTGATATAGCACACAAAAAGGCTTCAGCAACTCCAAAAATTGGGCCAAGAAAGCCCCAAATTCACGAGCCACATAACAATTTAATGAAGTTACGCACTGGGAATTATGCGTACTCACAGGAGGTTATGCGTACGCACACTTCAGTGTGTGTTTCTCCTTTATTTTCTTCATGCGTTCTCCCTTTTTGCATGCTTCCTTCCACTACTACCAACCCATTCTTGCCTAATTGACCTGAAATCACTCACAAAATACATCACGGTATCGAATAGAATAAAAGTGGAATTAAAATGATCAATTTAAGCATAAAAACACATGTTTTCACATTTAGGTTCAATTTAAGGATAGAACACAAAAGTATGCTATTTTAGTGATTAAGTGTGAGTTTATATGATGAAATCCATCATATTCAAGCCAAAAATTATCATCAAATATGGACTCATTAATTTCTCAACACTTAAATAATAGTATGTCCCCATGCTAAACACAAACAAGGAGAATGATCAAAGGGTAAACAACTTATTGAATGCAACTATCCATTTGCATGCCAGTTTACTAAATGCTATCCGCATCTATCTATACTATAGTTTCCTATTGAATTGATAAAAATAAACAATTAAATTTTCAAGCAAGAGTATGGACATATAGGGCAAAATAAAGAAATGATTCAATCAAAATCCAAAGAATTGAATCAAGTTTCAAAATGAACCAACTTGCAAGAATACACAATAAGAGGTGTGGAAACATAGAATTGAGTAATCGAACCCTCACTAGATGTGTATATACTCTCAACGCTCAGTGTCTAAGGGTCAATCACTCAAGTCTCCTCTAATTATGCTTTCAAGGATTTGCTTTTCATCTAACAATCAACAAACATATGATGCATGAATGCAAATATCATGAGGACTTCTTAGGGTTGTAATGGGGTTAAGGTTAAGGTAGGATAATTATGGCCAAGTGGACTAAAAAAAATTGAATCCTTGATTAGTTTAAGTATCCAACTCAACCTATATCAATCTAACAACAACAACATTCATATATGCTCTTTCATTCACATCCACATATACATTCCCTATTCATTTCTTTTCTCTTTGGGTAACTTTTGTTCCCCCTTTTTCTTCAAGAAATCAATTGCTTATGGTTTTAGAATTTATACATGAATGCACCCAGTTTCAAAATTTTTCAATGCATACCCATAATACTTTTATTCTTTTTACCGAAGTTCCTCCAGAGTTCTCCGACACATAAATGCAACACACTTCTCAACCTAAGCTAATCAAGGATGCAAATCAAGGTAGTTCATAGTTTTTCACTTAAGGTTGTGATGTGCTAATGTTAAAAATAATGGGGTAAATAAGGCTCAAAGGGGTTAATAATGGTAGATGCAAGGGTATGTCCATATAGTTAAGTGAGCTTAAATTCAAAGATGGCCTCAATCATGCTCAATGCATTCAAACATCAACTATTGAAAATAAAGATTCAAGCAAAACCAAGATCACAATAATAGAAGGAGCATATCACACAATGAACAAAAATTGTGGTTAGAATGTGTAACCACTCAATAAAATCCCAACAACTTACAAGGTTGTTTGTTCTATCTCTCTTCTATGTTCCACAAAAATCATTCAAGCAAGTTTAAAAAGGATTTTCCAAATCAATTCAATAGAATACTGATAGAGAAAAATTGTCGGTAAAGAATTTCTCAATGAAATCTTGTTGCAAGTATAGTTCTAAACCAACAACAATCCTCAATCAAAATTTAATTTGTTTGTCACAAGTACAAACCCCAATGAAAATTAACCGAAGTATTTAAACCTCGGGTCGTCTCACAAGGAATTATAATGAAGTGTTCAATTATTGGCTATGAAGATGAAGGGGTTTGATTGATAAAATGGGCAAGGAAATAAATGACAAGAAAGGTAAAGAAAACAATTAAAGAAAGCAAATAATAAAGAGAGCACTACAAGAAAAATACCCATTCAGCCACACTTTTTTTAAGCTACATTTGAAAAGCATAGCCTATTCTATTAATAGGCTACGCTTTTTTCCGAGTTGCCTTTTGTTAAGAGAAAAGGATACACAATTGCGGCATCATTTAAAAAGTGTAGCCTTAGGTATTATAGAAATCACTTATAAAGCGTAGCCATAGGTTGATATCTATAGGTTCACTTTTCGTATCAAAGAGGACGCTTTTAGAGGGTAGCCTATTTGTTAAGTTTTGGGTGCGTTTTAAAAGTGATGCCTAATGTATCTAGAACAAAAAATTTGACACTTAGTGAATTTTTTCACTCTTAACTTTTCCCCGCAAGTACGCACACTCAGCTCACATTTTTTCCCTCTTAACTTAGTGAAATTGTTACCCATTCCCTCCAAAGCTCGTCATCATCACCCTTTTAGAGAAGAAAACCCTCACCATCGTGAAAACCCTCACCAAATCGCGAATGAAATGTAACACTCATCATCACCCTTGTTAGCTTTTCCCTTCTTCTTCGCACCACTCATCACCCCAAATCAGAGAAAGGGTCCGCCATCACCACACCACTCACGGCATCACCACTCACCTCCAAGAAGACTCTACACTAACTTATCTTCACCACTCACCACGCCGTCACTCATCTTCACCGCACCGTCGCTTCTCTTCACTGTGCGCTCACATCAAGAAGACGGTGTGCTCAACTGAAAGCCTCTCTTCATTCGCGCACCATCATCGAGAAGGTATGCATCCATCTTCATTCATTTTTCTGAAATTTGAGAATGTAAGGTTCCAATTTTAGGGTTTCAATTTGGGGGTTTGGTATGATAATCTGTGAACTCATGAATTGATTTTGTGATTTTGTGTTGCGGCGTAGGAGAACTCATTCTTCTAGGTTCGTTAACCACAAGCCCTAGGTTCGTTCGTCTATTGTCTTTTCTTGTGATTTTGTGTATCAAGCAGCGGAGGAGATAACTCAAATCAAAACTTCAAGCAGCAACGAGAATGTTGGTATGCCTCTTCCCCCACTCTTCGTTTGTAACTGGTTAATCTCCACTCACTGCGATGGAGAACTGATATGGTAGTGACGATGAACCGAGATAATGGTGTGTATGAGTTTTCTGGTTTTTCGGTTTTTTTGAGGGTTTGTTGTTCTGATTTTTGGATTTCTACAATCTTTGGTTCTTACTATGTTAGAGTTTTCTTTTTTATTTTGCATTTTGCTTTATGATTTTGCATCTTTCTTTGTTAGGGTTTGTTGATTTTGCATTTTGTTTTTGAATTTTGGGCATAAAACAAATGAAATCATCATGTGTTGTCTTGTTTTCTTGAAAAGTTGGGTAGGAGATGTGAGATAGTGTTGTGGTTAGGCTTGGTTAAAATTATATGTTCTATATTTGAACCAGAAAGTTAATGTGTTTTGTTGAGGTTAATACTTCCATTCCTTACTGGTACTTTATCTAGAATTAGAGATAGTACTTTAGTTCTTTTTTAGGATATTTTTTGCAATACTTTAGCATGGAACTGAAATAGAGTTTCGGACTAATTAAACATACAATCGATGGGCAAAATTTTGTCTTAGCTTAGCTGTTTCAGTAGAAAATTTCTATAGTCTTGTCTAAGAAATTTTTAATTGGTGATTGCTATGCATGCTACTTTTATTGTTTCAAATCTAAATTATAATACAGATTGAAATAGAGTTTTTTGAAAAATTTAATCATGCAATTTTTGTTGGGGGATCTTCGGCAAACTTCAATTTATTTAGTTCGTAGAATACATAATTGAATTCTGAATCTAACTTGAATCCATATCTACAATTACCGTTTCATGATCCTCACTGCAGGTTGTAAATGGTGCACAAAGGATGTACATAAAGCTTGCTGCAAAAGCTGTATATGAATTTGCTTTTGGCCATGAAATCCAAGGGTTGTGTTTGATTTTTATCTCACCTCCCCACCACCCGAAAATTAACTGAGTGCAAAATCATTTTCCTTTAAAGAGCCTTCATGAGAACAGATTATTAGAAAATTATGCATTGCTCTTATGACTCTTATTTTTCTTTACTCTGATCTAATCATGATGGCTGGATGCATGGCTTTGTTCCTTTTTTGGAACTGCTCATTTGCATAGTTATTAGTTCTTTTTTTGACATGGCCTTATGCTTATACACTCAATATTTCATAACATTAGCTTGTTTATCTAACATCCTTATACCACATTTGTGAATTAGTGGTTTATGTTGTGTGGATGCTTAAATAAGCAATAGTTTTAAACTTGGACTACTATTGAGTAATTCAGATGCATAAGCTATAGTTAAAAGTTTGGTGGATTAAGTTTAGAATTTTAATATGCGTAAAATTTTATGGTTGTAGATCGTGGGAAGGTCAGGTCAGAATTTGGATTGGATACTAAATGGAAATTGATTTTCAGCAATGTCCTTCCATCTTGATTTCATGAAGTTGAATGAATCCATTTCTAAATTTATAGCTCTGTGCATTTTTTCTACTCATAAGCACTAAAATAAATTTTTTTTGTATTCTTTTAGGAACAAGTAAAGCTGCAAAATTCTTGAGAGCCAATTGAATTTCTCTTTTCAAAGTACCAGAAGAAACAGCAGAGCTACTTGGGAAATCTGACCTGTATTTTTTTAGCCCCGAGCATCCTCCATTGACTGAACCAGCTCAAAAAACCCTTGACTGGGCCGGATGAGAAATTGAAGTCAGGTATTATGGTTTCTGCCTTTCAGTTCCATGCCAAAATTTGTTCAATAAATGAGTTAGACTCATTGTCAATTCAGATTTTCCATTTCATGTTGTACTACTTTGCAAGTTACTGTTGCACGAAATTAAAATGAATTGGAAAGAAACTTTGAGTTGTATTGTGCCCCATCTGAAAATGATTTTAATCTGTGTATGACTGTGGTACTATTACATGTCAGAAACATATAGGATTTTAATCTCTTTATGTACTTCTTTGAAACTTACTTGGTGGAAAAGCAAGATTGCAATATTGACCGCTTGACATTGCTACTCTTTTACTCAGCCTTATGTACAAGAATCTGATAACAACTTTGAATGGACCAGTGTTAAAGAAAATTGCTCTGAAATATATGGTGATCATGGAAAAAGAAAAATTTTTCTGCTGCCTTTTCACTCTCATACTAACTACTTATTTTGAATTTGATCTTTCCAGGATTTTGGGAACTCCAACTGAGGAGCAATGGCCAGGAGTTACTTTGCTTCATGATTGGCATACCTACCCAAAGTGGGAACCTCAGAACTTGGCGAGGACTGTGCCAACTTTGGGACCTGATAGAGTAGACCTTCTCACGGTTAGTGTTCCTCTATAAAAGCATTATTCTAATGAGTTCTTAAGAATAGGATCCTCTAAAGTGAGGATAGATAACTGTAAAGCAACAATGTTAGGGCCTAAACACAATGAAGTTATTGATGCAAGGATGCAAGATGATTAGTTTCTCACTTTCTCACTACATTCTAATAGCGGTAGAAACTCACAGTTCTAATATTAGTTCAAAGGTTGAACTGGTTTAAACTGGACTTGAATAGCATTTGTTAAACAGAGCTCTACATAGTAATATATCTAAAATTTTTTAAGTTATCTAAAGTAGCTCACAAGGTGTTGCTTGGGAAGTATTATCTATTGTAACATTTGAAATAACTAGAATTCATGTTACCTTCAATTTGGCTTTAATAATACGTTTACTTATCTTTTGTACAAACTTAGGGCTGACTATACTAGATATTTCGTCATGCAGAAAATGCTCAAGTATAATCCTGCTGAGAGAATCTCTGCCAAGGTAGCACTTGGTCATCCTTACTTTGACAGTCTTGACAAGTCTCAGTTTTAACAACAGATAATGTCCAATGCTTTTATGCAGATGTTGTATGTTAATGATAGTGATATATGGAAGTAAATGAAAGTTCACTCCTGGCGTGGAATTTAAGCATATGTGAGATTGATGTTGTTTGGTGTTAAGTAATAGTTTGTGATCATCATCTTGGTAATATGATCAACTAAGTAGAAACTCTACTGAACCTTTATCACTCTATATTACTCATGTAGGCTGTGCATAATCACCATTGTCCTTGTGTACTTGAAAAAATGTCCTTGTGAGATGTATGAATTTTTACAATTAACTTCATTCTAGTACTTTTGGATCATTATTATAAATATATTTTGGTTAGAGATAATTTTTATTATTTAAAGAAATTATTTAGTATAATTATGTATTTATTTTTATTTTATAATATTCAACTCATTTAAATAAAAATGCAGAATTATTATACATGTAATCATATTAACTATTATGTTGTATTAATAATTATTAGATATATATATATATATATATATATATATATATAGAAAAAACGAGACTTAAGGCTACACTTATATACAGTAGCTATAGTATACCAAGAAAAAAAATGAGGGACCTAAGGCTACACTTAAAAAATATAGCCATGGTATACAATGTGGCTATGCTTTACAAGTGATGCAGTAGCGTTGAAAAGCGTAGCCTATTCTGGCAAAAATGGAAGCTGAAAAGCGTAGCCTTTAGTCCTGGACAGCATCACTTGAAAAGCGCACCCTATTCCCAAATGCCAAAAGCGTAGCCCTTGGTGCAGAAAAGCGTAGCCTTTGAGAATAGGCAACGGCCGAATAGGAATCACCCAAAAAAACGTAGCCGTAGCCCAGAAAGCGTAGCCGTAGCCTAAGGCATCATTTTTTTCCACTTTTGGCTACACTTTTCAAATGTACTTGAATGAGTATTTTTCTTGTAGTGGAGACATTCATGGCAAGGATTGAGAATATAGGCTTTCTATCCTAGTCACTCATAACAATAATTAACAAGAGATAATCCTATTTCATCATCTCCAACATCGGGAGAAAGTCAAATAGGATCATTTAATCTCAATCCAAAAATCCTAATCAACTCACTAATTGAATTAGCAAGAGATTAAAGTCAATGGAAACAATATTAACTAATCACTCTAGATCACCAACATGAGTTGGGTATTCATGACTCAAGATTGTCTAATTCCTCTTTCCAAGCCAAAAATGCTCGAAGAGCTACTCTAACATCCAACCAAGCATTTTGTCAAACACTTAGAAGGCATAAAAAGAAAGCACAATAAATTGCAATGAAAGATAAATTCTACCACTACCAATTGCAAGAAATTAACTATGACTACTCAAATCAACAATGAAAGAACATCAAACATCAAATTGTATTAAAGAAAATCCAAATCCAACAAGAGTTTATAAATAAACTAAAAGAGGCATAAAAAGGGAAATTAACAATGCAACTAAGAGAATTAAGATGTAAGGAACAAGAAATTACAAGAAAAACTAAAGGAAAACAAGAATCGAACCCTAGATATATGATGCAAAGTGTCCTAAGAACCCTAATTCTAGAGAGAAGAGGGAGCTTCTCTCTCTAGAAAACTAACCTACATGATGCTAATCCTAAAAATAATTGCTCCCCCCTTGCTCAATCTTTAATTCAGCATGAAATACCCTCAGAAACAAGTTGGATTTGGGCTTGGGAAGCTCAGAAATCGCCCTCAGCGATTTCACTTTAATGAGGTCACATGCCTGACGTCACGCGGACGCGTGGACGACGCGTTCGCGTCACTAGCTAATTTCCTCTTCACACATACGCATGGGTGATGCGTGAGCGTGGCCTGCAAATCTTCAACTCACGCGTACGCGTGGATGACGCGTGCACGTGGCCCTCAATTCTCCAAATGCTCATTTCTTCATGAATTCTCCACTTTGCATGCTTTTTTCTTCACTTCTTCTGTCCAATACTTGCCTTATGAACCTAAAATCACTCAACAAACACATCAAGGCATCGAATGGAATTAAGGTGAATTAAAATTACCAATTTTAAGGCCTAAAAAGCATGTTTTTACACTTAAGCACAAATTAAGGGAGAATTACAAAACCATGTTATTTCATTGAATAAATGTGAGAAAAGTTAGTAAAATCCCCTAAATTAAGCACAAAATAAACCACAAAATTAGGGTTTATGAAATCTCCCCACACTTAAACCACACATGTCCTCATGCTAAACTCAAGAACGAAACAAAGGGTATCAACGTTTATTCAATGTGAACTATCTAAATGCAACTACCTACGTGCAATCTATCTAAATGAATGCAATTGCTTGGTCAAAATAAATCAATTCCCAAGAATACATATATGAGCACAAGGGCTAAAACAATAGCAATCAAAGTAAACCCACAATTGAATTGAGTTATTGAAAAGATTTTTCGAGCTTGCAAGAAAAGATGATCATAGGTGAAAACATGTAATTAAGCAATCGAACCCTCACCGGATGTGTATCCGCTCTAGTCACTCAAGTGTATAGGGTTGATTCACTCAATTCTCCCCTAATCATGCTTTCTAAGATTTGTTTTTCATCTAACAATCAACAATTATTTCATGCATGCATACAAATATCATGAGGTCTTTCCCATAGATTGTAATGGGGCTAGGGTCAAGGTAAGGATGCATATGGTCAAGTGAGCTTGAGATTTGAATCTTTGATTAACTTAAACTTCCCACCTAACCTATATAACAACCTATACAATTCTAAACAAACCTAACTACCCATTCTTCACTTTTTTCACACACTCATGCATTCTCTTCAATTACAACCCATATGCATTGATTATTATTGAACTTCACTTTGGGGCGTTTTGTCCCCTTTTTATTTCTTTTCTTTTTCTTTCTTTTTCTTTTTCTATATTTTTTCCTTTTTATATATACATTTTTTTCTTTTTTTTCTCTTTTTCTTTTGATGACTTATATACAAAGATACCAATGCATATAGTTTAAACATGATTAATACATGAGTATCTACCAAATTCCCAAAAATTTTGACAATGATACAAAAATACACTTTTATCTCTACCCAATGTTCCCAACTCTCCCAAAATTAAATGATAGACACTCTTACTAGCCTAAGCTAATCAAAGATCCAAACAAGGGACATTTATTATTTTTCACTTAAGGTTTGTAATGTGCTAAAATTAAGAACAATTGGGTTTAGCATAGGCTCAAAGTTGGCTAACAAAGGAAGATAAAAGGTAAGGCTATTTGGGTAAGTGAGCTATTTGAAACAATGGCCTCAATCATATAAGTGCATTCTGATGCCAGGGCATTTTGGCCAGTTTCACTGACCTTTTCTTTACTGTTTTAGGGTAGTTTCATGCATTTTCTTAGTAAATAAGCAAGTTTTGGGTAGATATTCACTTACATCTTGATTCAAGCAAACATTGTGAACTTTACATGATTTTATGAGAATTATGCATGAATTGAATGATAAAATAGATGATGCATGATCTCATGATCTAGAACCAAGCTTTGATGCACTTTATTTGCTTGATTTAAGGACAAAGGAAGCAAGGAAGAGCCACGTTAGTAGCCATGTTAGTAGCCACGTTAGTCTAACTAACGTGACCACTAACGTGGAATGGGAGCTAGCTTGCAACGTTAATGGAAAGAGTGATCACCAATAACGCCTTCGAAAGCCATTATAGCCCACGTTAGTGGCCACGTTAATTACATTAACGTGGAAGCTAACGTGGAGGAAAAGGGAAGCTCCAACGTTAGTAGTAAAAGTGAATACCACTAACGTTCCAAAAGTGCACAATTGGCCACGTTAAGAGTCACGTTAATTACATTAACGTGAACTCTAATGTGGGAGGAGCAAGGAATCGCCAACGTTAGTGACACTCACCTTTGTCATTAACGTTGGACTAAGCCAATATTGCCCACGTTAGTTGCCACGTTAATTATATTAACGTGGAAGCTAACGTGGAGGTAAGAAATTATGGGCCAACGTTAGTGACACTCACCTTTGTCACTAACGTTGGAGATGGCAATCACCACCACGTTAGTGGTCACGTTAATGCAATTAACGTGAGGCACTAACATGGGAAGAAGAGGCGTTTAAAGCTTTAGTGACAAATGTAAGTGTCACTAACGCTCTCGAAGCTTAGGCATGCCCACGTTAAGGGTCACGTTAGTTATACTAACGTGAACTCTAACGTGGGGAAAAGGGGCAATAAGCAACATTATTGGAAAAGATGAATGCCAATAACGTTTGCGAAGGACCAAGAGGCAACGTTAGTGGTCACGTTAGTGCCACTAACGTTGAAGTTAACATGGATCATTTTTGGCTTGGAACGTTAGTGAAAAAGGTGATCGTCACTAACGTTCTCGAACCCACATTTTCACTTAACGTTAACACCACTAACGTCCTAACTAACGTCCATGCCTAACTCACACTTTTTCTGCAAGCAAAGATGAGCCCACTGAAGACTGTAACTACTTCAACTAAAGATCCAAAGCCCCATATCCAAGACTTGAAGAGCCAACTAGAAGATCAGAAGAGTAGTATATATAGGAGTAGTTTTGAACTAGTAGGGAGTTTTTAGCATTTTGGAGAACTACACTCTGTATATTTTACTTTCTCTGCAACTTTTAGTTTTATTTTTCAGAATGTACTTTTCATTTAAGCTTTCCATTCCCAGAGCGATGAACAACTAAACCCCTTTCATTGGGTTAGGGAGCTCTGTTGTAATTTGATGGATTAATACTAGTTTTCATTATTCTTCTTCTTTCTTTTCTCTTGTTTTTACTAGAAGGCTTTCGATCTTCATCCAATTGGGTAGTTGTCTTGGAAAAGAAGCTATTCATACTTGGATCTCTTCGGACCTTGGAATAGGAATGAAGAGATCAGGCTAGAAATGCTTTCTCATGTTGGACCAAATTGGGATTTGGATGGATATAGTGACATATAATCCTACCAACACTTTGATTTAGGAATGCATGTGGTATAATCAATGACCATACTTCATCTCTTCTCATGAGCAATTAGACCAAGGAATTGGCTATTAATCAAGATTTGAGAGATTGGGTTGCCAAGGAATTGGAATCCAATCACTTAAGATTGCCAAGGAGATCAATGAATGCATTGATTGAGGAAGAGATGAGAATGAACTTGATCCGGAGAATACAACATCTCCTGAGCCCAATGAATCCCCCATTTCTGATCTTACCCATTCTCTTTACTTTCTGCCATTTACTTTTATGCTCATTTTCCCAATTCCCCATTTAAGATTCTCCAATTTACTTTTCGCCATTTACATTCTGCTCTTTATTTCCAGCATTTACATTTTCTGTTATTTACTTTCCCGCCATTTAACTTTCTGTAATTTCTCAACTCAATTTCTGCTTAGCTCAACTAGAATATTCCTCTAATTAAAGTTGCTTGACCAATCAATCCCTCTGGGATTCGACCTCACTCTATTGTGAGTTTTTACTTGACGACAATTCGGTATACTTACCGAGGGAAATTTGTTGAGAGACAAGTTTCCGTGCATCAAGTTTATGGCGCCGTTGCCGGGGATTGATTTTGTATCAACAATGATTAATTTAGTGGATAACTAGATTGAGCATTTTTCTTTTGTTTGATTTAATTTCATTTGAGTGATTTACTTTCAGTTTTATTTATTTTCTTCCCTTTACCCCTTACTCGTTTGTGGTGTTCTCTTATATGTTACAATTCTATTTATTAACCCACTAACTGTTTGATATATTGCATCAATCACACTAACAGCATTTCTGACAAGAATACTTCCTGCATTTATCTCCTTCTTACTTGTGCCTTGTTGGTTGTATGACAGGTAGAAGAAGCGGGGTTTTAACTTCCTTTGATTCTGAACCTGAGAGGACTCTCCTTAGATTAAGGAGGGAAGCAAGAGGAAAGAGAGTCGTTAGTGCTGAGGAAGAGGATGAGTATTTTGAACCAAACATGGATGAGAATATGGAGAACCACCATGAAGAAGAGGCTCACAACCATGGCAGAGAAGGTCCAGTGCATCATGCTGGACAAGAGAGAAGAGTTCTGGGATCTTAGATCAATCCAAACCCAGGAAACTGTGGAAGTAGCATCCAAAAGCCAACCATACATGCCAATAACTTTGAACTAAAGCCACAGCTCATCACCCTTGTTCAGAACAACTGTTCATTCGGAGGAAGTGTCCAAGAAGACCCCAATCAACATCTAACCACCTTCCTGAGGATATGTGATACTGTGAAGTCTAATGGTGTTCATCCTAACACCTATAGACTGCTTCTGTTTCCCTTTTCACTCAAGGATAAAGCATCTAAATGGCCAGAATCCTTCCCGAAGGAGAGTTTAACAACCTGGGAAGATGTGGTGAACAAATTTTTGGCGAGATTCTATCCTCCTCAGAGAATTAACAGGTTGAGAGCTGAGGTACAAACCTTTAGGCAACAAGATGGTGAGACTCTCTATGAAGCATGGGAGAGGTTTAAGGACTTGACAAGAAGGTGCCTGCCAGATATGTTCAATGAATGGGTGCAGTTACACATTTTCTATGAGGGTCTTTCGTACAAATCAAAAAAGGCAGTAGACCACTCATCCGGGGGGTCTCTGAACAAGAAGAAGACCATTGAAGAAGCCATAGATGTCATTGAGACTGTAGTTGAGAATGACTACTTCTATGCTTCTGAAAGAGGCAACACTAGAGGAGTGATGGAGCTAAACAACGTGGATGTACTGCTGGCTCAAAACAAGATGATCACCAAGCAGCTGGCTGACCTTACCAAGAAGATGGAAAGGAATCAAGTAGCAGCAATCACCGCCTCATCAGCAGCTCAAGAAGGAGTGAATACAGAGGCAGAGGATGATCAGAAACAAGCCAACTACATTGGGAACTCACCTAGGCAGACCCATGATCCATACTCCAAAACTTATAATCCTGGTTGGAGGAACCACCCAAACTTTGGGTAGGGAAATCAACAAGATCAAGGCCAAGATCAGAGACGTCACAACTCCAACAACAATATAGCTCACCAACATTCCATACAGAGATCATATCAGCACCCACCTAGCAACACCTCTCAACATCCATATCAAAACCAAAATGGCCCTTCTCATCCCTCTAATCTCAACTCACCACCGAAGATAGACTCTCAAGGATTGAGACTTTACTTGAAGGCATATGTAAGGAAATCCAAGATAACAAGGTGGTCAAGGAGAAGGTGCGAGCCAATATCAAAAACCAGGGAGACACTATCAAGAGGCTAGAATTTCAAGTGGGATACCTCTCTGAGAAGATTCCCAAACCTACTGACAGCTTCCCAAGTGACACAGAGAAAAACCTGAGAGGTGAAGCAAAGAAAGTAAGATGGGAAGAATGCAAGATGGTAACTATAAGTGATAGGGGGACTGAGGAAGAGCTGAATAAACCCTTCGAACAATCTGGAGATACTTCAGCAGAGAAGCAGGAAGAGGGTCACCAAGAAACCAAAATTACACAGAAGGAGATTCTGAAACTCTATGCACCTTTTCCCCAAAGACTCAAGGGTGGTGTAGAAAAGAGAATATACTAAAAGTTCCTCGACATGTTTGCATCCCTCCATGTAAACATACCATTCATCAAAGCTCTCCAACAAATGCCCTCATACATTAAGTGTATGAAGGAGCTGCTGACCAGGAAAAGCTCACTCAAAGGAGGGAAAACAATAGTGATGAATAAGGAGTGCAGTGTTTTCATTCAACCAGAGTTGCCTACAAAAAAGAAGGATCCAGGGAGTTTTCACATCCCCTGTGCCATAGGAGAAACATTAATTGATAAGGGACTCTGTGATTTGGGAGCAAGCATTAATTTAATGTCTCTATCCCTCATGAAGAAGCTGCAGATCAATGAGCTAATGTCCACTGATAAACCCATATTTTATGACATATATTGTGCTCAATCCAAGAGATTTATTCAATCCTTCACCCACTTATTCATGTAAATTGCATGGTTTTACTTTCCCTTCCTTATTATGTGATATATGTAAAATACATGTTTCCTATGCTTTGAAATTATTTATTTTAATTACCCTTTATTACCATTCGATGCCGTGATTTGTGTGTTGAGAAGTTTCAGATCCTTTAAGGCAGGAATGAGTTAAAGGATGGAAAGGAAACATACAAAAATGGAAGGAAAGTACAAAATGGAGTTTTTGAAAGAAAATGGCAGTGACGCGAACGCATGGACGACGCGGCCGCATGCCCAGCGCAAAAAGGCAGCAACGCGAACGTGTGACTGACGCAGACACGTGCCTTAAGCAGAACACAGATGACGCGGATGCATGACCGAAGCGAACGCGTGACAAGGAAAACTCCAGATGACGCGACCACGTGACCCACGCGGACGCGTGACAGACGCCACGCACCAGAAATTACAGAAAACGCTCCTAGCAATTTCTGAAGCCTTTTTGGCCCAGATCCAAGTTCAGAAAGCACAGATTAGAGGTTATAAAGTGGGGGAATGCATCCATTCATAAAGGAATGTATTGAATTATTCACTTTTCACAGTTTAGATGTAGTTTTTAGAGAGAGAGGTTCTCTCCTCTCTCTTAGGTTTTAGGATTAGGATTTCTTATTATTTCAAGTTAGTATTCCAACTCTTTATCAGGTTCAATATTCCTTTTTATTATTTTCTTAATTTAATTTATGAACTCTTCCATGTTACATATGATTCTTTTAATTAATATTATTTGAGGTATTTCAGTTTATGATTGCTTTCTTTTATTTATGTTACTATTGCTTCCAATCTGAAGACATTTTTATTCGAGTAAGTTTATTTTTCCCCTTTTGGCTTTGGTTAAGTAATTGGTAACTCTTGAGTTATCAAACTCATCGTGATTGATAATTGTTATTTTTGCTAATCAAATCGAATTCCAATAACTCTAGTCCTTCCTTAGGAATTGACTAGGATCTGAGGATCAAACTGATTAGTCCACTTGACTTTCCTCTGTTTAGTAAAGGTTAACTAGGTGGGATTAAACTCAATTCTCATCACCATTGATAAGGATAACTAGGATAGGACTTCCAATTTCTCATACCTTGCCAAGAGTTTATTTTATAGTTATTTATTTATTTTACTTGTCATTTAATTTACTTATTCCTTACTTTTAAAACCCCCAATTTACAAAACTCATAACCAATAATAAGAACATACTTCCCTGCAGTTCCTTGAGAAGACTACCCGATGTTTAAAGGTTATCAATTTTAAAGGGGTTTGTTAATTGTGACAACCAAAACGTTTGCACGAAGGGATTTCTGTTGGTTTAGAAACTATATCTACAATGCGACTGTTTTTATAAAATTCTTTACTAGCAAAAATCCTAACGTCAAAATGGCGTTGTTGCCGGGGAACTGCAATCATGTGCCGTATTATTGGTTATTGTAAATATTTTTCTTTTATTTGTTTAATTGTTTTTGTTTTTCCCTTTTTATTTTTATTAGCTACTTTGAATTCTCACCCCTCTCGCTTTGAGTTTGGTTCTAATATCGTTGAAGGGAACGGAAGTTATAACAGGAACATGCATCAAGGTCAGAGAACTCAAAGATGGATGGAGCCAAGAGGATTTGATCAACCCTTTAGGCAACAACACCCTCCAAGATATCATGGACAAAGACCATTCTACAATGCATACCAAGCTGATAGATATGGTGGACAACCTTGTAACTACCAACAAGCCCCACCCTGTGCCTATAGACCATCCTCTCAACATAACTTTGAACCACCACACTCACAAGCTTCTTTTCACCATTCAACGCCGTATGATCCTTATTTACCCCAGTTCCAATCCGATTACTCCCAAACACCACCACTTCCCTATGTACCATGCCCAAATCCATCACCTCGAGAATCACAGTCTTGTCTCAAGGAAATAGTAGATCAACTTCATACAACCCTTCATCAGCTGGAGCAAGCAATACATCAATTAGCTTCCAGACGTTCAAACCCTCAAGGAACTCCAATAGCTTTATGTGGAGAATCTAATGACGAACGTAGCATGAAGGAGACACTAGAAACCCCAGAGGGCAGTAATGAGCACAACTTTGTTCTGGAACAATTGGAGAAAGCTCAAATTATCCAAGAAGAAGAAGTACTGATTGAAGATTTAGGAGATGCTGAACCTTCATGGGAATCCAGAGTTGTGAAAAATACCGTCAAGGACGTTAAAATTGATGCTAAGGAGGATAGTGCACAAACCCTAAGGCATGTATTTTATGAAGAACTAGACGGAATGACCTAAGACGCAAGTTTCCTTGATGATAGTAGCCTTAAGTCAGGTTCTCCTAGTAATGAACTTGCATCCGCAAGTGAATTCTCTGAGATCAAAGAATCTTCCCCAAGTGAATACGAAGATGATGCGGAGGTAGATTTCTCTCAACCTCCAGCTTATGACTTAAGTGATGAGGAATACATCGAAGACTTTGATCAAGACACAGATGCATTTGAAGAATTTTGCAAGGAAATGGAGGAATTCACAGAAGACTACAAGGGAGTGGAACTTACAGAACCACTGGAAACACCTATCCCAAGGCCATTACCACCCAATACAGGCTTCAAGTGGGTACAATTCTTAACCTTTAACTTTACTTTTCCACTTGAACATGGTTTGCTTGAAACAGATGGCCAGCTTAGAGCTCTCTGCAGCTTTAAGAGTAAGAGGGAAATGGCTCGTACTCAGAGCTGGTGCACAAGGTTCAATAAGGTTCCACGCTTTAACTCGAAGCGCACGGATTGGTATCATGTTCAATCGAATAGATCTCGAAAGACGTTTGGTCATCTTGGTGAGAATACAATCTCTAAACCGCACGGACGGAAAAATATAGATCAAAACGAAGGCGGATTTAAAAGAAAAGTTTGGGATCCTGGAAAATATTCTGATATTCGTCACCCCGGGAGCCTGAAAATCTGTTTGAAGCTGCTCAGAAGCTTTACATGCCAAGTTTGGGACCCCAGAGGCTGTTGGCATTCCAAACATTGGTGGAGATTTCTGGATGAATTTAAGCATAAGCCACCATAATAGGAAGCTTATCCAATATCCAACTTAAGGACTTTAACTAAAAGTGCTAGGTGGGAGACAACCCACCATGGTATGATCGTTCCTGTTTCTATTTTATTTTGTTTTATTTATTTTTATATTGTTTTATTTTCACTGAACCTGGATGCTATTCATAACATTTGCATTTAGCATTGCATACCTGCATTAAAAAAAAAGAAGAAGAAGAAAGGCGTGCGACGCGACCGCATAGCTGAAGCGATCGCGTCAGTTGCAAAAACCACCTCCCATGCGTCCGCGTCATTCACGCGGCCGCGTGATCTGGAAATAGGCGTAAAAATCCGACGCCCAGAAATCTGGGCTGGAATCTTGCGGCTATCATGCGTTTAGCACAAAACGGCTCACGCGTTCGCGTCCATCACGCGAACGCGTCACTAGCAAAACACCCATCCCACGCAAAAGCATGAGCGACACGTTCGCGTCGCATGGATTGCACAACACCCCAAAGGAGACAGAGAGTTGCGCTGAAACGACGCTGGAATCGTGCGTTTTGCACAATTTCCAGTGACGTGGTCGCATGCCTCACGCGACCGCGTTATTCATCCTTTTTCCTATTCTATGCGATCGCGTCACTCACGTCATCGCGTCACTCACGCGATCGCGTCAACCCCCCCATCCACCCTAGCCACGCGACCGCGTGCCCCACGCAATCGCGTGGATTCAAATTCACTAACCCCAGTAACGCGAAACCCTACCCCCCCCCCCCCCCCGCGTTCCCATTCTTCTCCCCCAACCCCCTCTGCTCTCCCTCCCTCCTTCCTCTACACCCTTCACCACCACCAACGCCGGACCGCCGCCCCAGCGCCGACCACCCAGACCCACCGCGCCGACCACCCCTCCCACTCCTTCTTCCTTTCCTCTCCTTCTTCTCTCTTTCTCATCTCTTCTCCCTTCCACCACCGCGGCCAGCCACCGCCACCCACATCACAGCTGTGCCTCCCACCACCACCCTCACCCCCTCCCATCCTTCCCCCTTAACCCCTACCCCTCCCATTACCCCTAACCCAAAACCCCTACCACCGGACAGCCGCCCACCGCCGTGCCAACCGCCTGCACCGCTGCGCCAGCCACCACCACCACCCCCCAGCCATCTCTCTGCCCTACTTTCATTCATACGCCTACCAGGTTCCGCAAACCACCATTCTTCTTTCAATTCGTAGTTAATTGCACATTTTTCCATTTACGTTCAACACTAGGCTAGTTAGAGATGTATGTTATAGTGGATTCTAGGTTGTTAGGTAGCTAGGATGTGGTTAGTGGATTTAGGCCTGATAATTACGCTGTTCGTGCTTTTTATTTTATCAATTTCGTAATTCTTATGTTGTTGCTGTTCATATGCTATTCTTTACTGTTGAATGCTGCTTTTTACACTATTTTTTTGTTTTCATATTCTGTATTTGTATTTGCAGCTATATTTTAATTCATATGAACTATTCTGCTTGCTGTTTATTACCCAGGAACATCCAATTTTAGCCGGAATGCTGCCCAAATTTCTATAAACTGTTCTGATTTTCCTTCATGTTTTGGTTTTGGCAATTTGGATTCTGCTTTACTCAGCTTTTACCAAACCAATTCATGAATCCAAGGACAAGCTTTCTTATTCTTTTCGATTTCCTGGTTAATAAATTGCATTTTTGATGATTCAATTCCAATTTTTGCTATTTCCATATCTATATGAATCATCATCAACCTTATTTCCTTGTTTGAATATGAGTTGACTGTTGCTTATATTTGTGAATTCTTGTTACTTAGAAACTGATCATCATGCCACTTACTCTGACTTTCTTTTTACTAACTCTTTGCTTTTAACTTTCTAACCTCTTTTTCAATCCTAACCAACCTAATTTTCCAAACATCTCTTCTTGGTTTTTCACTATTCTCTTTAACCTTCTAACCAAGGCATGATTATAGTTTTTCCTAATTAACATGAATTCTATTTCTATTACATTTTGGATTGTAAGTTTTTCTTCTCGGATTTCTAACTCCTATACAATCCAAAATGCACAATTATTCACCTCATTTCATTATTCTACTGCTCCTTTGCCACTTTATGCTTATCTTGTTATTTGCCTACTTGTTTTCCTGTTTTTATTATAACTTGGATTTTTGTTTTTTTCAGGATGTCTGACCCTCAAAGAAAGGGAAAAGGAAAGGCAAAAACTGGCAAACAGAAAACAGGTGAATCCTCTATGTCTCTCCTGGAGCTTATGCATGATTAATCCTGGCAGGAGAAGCACTTCACCCCGTAGGAGAAGGCTGACCAGATCCTCTCTGCCAATGATCCAATTAAGTTTGCAAACCGATACTATGAGCTCAAGTATTCGGTGTTTGCTACCTCCAGAAATCTATACCTGGAGAGGACTCTGAAAATTCTAGAAGAAATACAACAGTACACCTCCGATCAGATCAAACAAAGAGGCTGGTTCTTCTTGGAGAGGAATTTGACTGAGGTCAATGCTTCCTGGGTAAGAGAATTCTACTTCAATTATTTCAAGACTTCCCTGGATGCAGTGCACCTCAGAGGGAAACAAATACTGGTCACTGAAGAGGCCATTGAGGATATTCTGCGCCTTCAGCCTAAGTCAGATAAGCCTGATGTTTACCAAAAGGCTGAAGAGGACATGCGTTTTCTGAGATTTGACTGGGATGCTGTCAAGGAGAGGATAGCCCTTGACCCTACTGTCCCATGGGTCATGGGTAAGAACACCACCATGCCTAAAGGAATCAAGCGGATATACTTGAATGATGAGGCTCGGCTCTGGCACCAGATCCTGAGTAACTTTATTATGCCGAGCACTCATGAGACGAAGCTGCCTGCTGCTATGATCACCCTCCTCTGGTATGTGATGGAGGGTAAGGACCTGTACCTGCCACGATTCATCTGGCACTATATGGCCAGGGTACATGTCAGAGGCACCCTCCCATTCCCTTATCTGGTCACCCAGCTAGGCCGTCGAGCTGACGTGCCTTGGGAGGATGCTGATGAGAAGCCACCTGCTGCGGACTGCAAGAAGATCATTCCTCACAACAGCAACTTTCTGGCTTTAGGCCACAGACCTTCATTCCTTACTGCTTCTGATGAGACAGCCACACCTTCAGCTAGCCCCTCTTCTTCCACTGCTGCACCTGCCCCACCCACTGCACCCCCACCTGCTCCTGAGCCTATTTATCATTTGGTGCATCGCCTCTTCGCCCGATTGGACCGTATGGAGCGTCGCAACAAGAGACGCTATGAGCACCTCAAGTTGATGATCCAATCCGATGGCGACATCTCCTCCGAGCCTGACACCCCTTCTGACACATCTGAGGCAGAGGCGAGCGCTCATGAGGAGGAGACACAGGCCCAGGCGGAGCAGGCAGGACCACAGCAGGCTGCGCCACAACAGGAGGAGCCACAGCAGCTTCAGGCTGCCGATACATAGATTTCTATCCAGTCAAAGCCTCTACTACAGCAGACAGATCCTCCTACCCTCATCCAGTCTGCAGATCCTCAGACCACCACCGGGACTCCAGCAGCCCATCCCTCCAGTGATGACACTCCTTCACACCCGGCTTGAGTGAGCATCGAGGACGATGCTTTATTTTAAGTGTGGGGAGGTCGCCATCTCTGGCGTATCTTTTTGGTGAACCACTACAGACACTTTTATCTTATTTTGGTTATTTTTCTGTATTTTTATCTTTATTTTTATTTTTATCCTTCAGTACTTATACATTGTCCTTTTTTATTTTTTATGTTATTTCTGCATTTTGCACCTTAGTTCATATTTTAGCCATTTAGTTTAGTTGCAATTCTAACTTAGTAGTTATAGAATATGTGGATTAATTAGTATAGTTTGCCCTTTTAGCATATGATAGTTTGGTTTAAATTGAAAAATAAAAAGGAAGTAAACTAGAGACTTTAACATAACCAAAACAATCCACACACCTTGTATATATAGCATTACATGTTAGTTAGTTAACAACATTTCATCAAGGAGGAACACTAAAACTTTAAAGCCACCCAAAAATTTTACATTGAGATTAATGGGAACTCTTGATTTTTACTTACATGACATGTGTAACTGATATATAAGTTTTGAGCTAGAGAACACACAGCCTGTGAGTTTTGAGCTTAATTGTATGGTTACATTTAAACCATAAATTTTATTCCTGTGTGTTTCGCCCTTCTTTTTATTCTAATGTTCTTTACTTTGTTTTAATCTATATGTCTGATTATAGAATATAGATACATACCAAGAAAGTGATTGAGGCCATTACTTGAATTATTTGCTCACTTATCCCAAATTAGCCTACCTTTTACATCACCCTTGTTAGCCCCCTTGAGCTTTTTAATCCCCTCTTGTTCTATAAACCACATTACTAGCCTTAAGCAGAAAAACAAATAAATCCCAAGTTGAATCCTTGGTTAGCTTAAGATAAGGTATTGTGTATAATTTAAGTGTGGGGAACTTTATGGGAACATGGATGATAGAAACAAAGGTAGAAAGTTAAAAAGAATAAAATAAAAAATTTTGGGAAGCATGCTCATGTGAAATCAATTGGATTACCATGTGCAAAAAAAAAAAAAAGAGAAAAAGTTTTTATTTTCGGTATTTAATTAAGGGGATACAAAAAAAAAAATTCCCAATTGCAAGATAAATACACATAGGATAAAATTAAAGTTAATGCATGAGCTTGCAACACAAAGTGAGAAAAGTTGGGCAAAAAGGTTAAGAAACTTCGAATTGCAAAATGTGTATATTAGGTGAGATCTTAGACTAATCAAGGATTCACTTATTAGCTCACTTTGCCTTATACATATACCCTTACCTTCACCTTGGCCCCATTACAACCTTAAAAAAGACCTCATGATTTTTGTATGCCTATATTCTATAATTGTTGATTGGTTAGATGAAGAACAAAGTTATAGAAAGTAAGGATAAAAAGAAGAATATAGTGATTAACCCAATAAACACTGAGTGACCAGAGAGTAAACACATAATCCAGTGAGGGTTCAATAGCTCATCACCATATATCTCTGCTTAAATTGTTAATTGTCTTGTAAGTTTGTAAAATATTTTACCCATCTCAATTGTAAAAGCGCTTTAACATTATCTAAGGTTGGCTATGCATATATGATTCCTTGAGAATGTGAATTAATTTAACTACATGTAAGTTTTATATACAAGTAAATGACAATTAGAATTGCATGATACATTTAGGTAGTTGCATTTAGGATAGATTGCATTGCATGAAATTCCACCACTTTAACCTTACCTTACACTTTATCTTGGACTAAGCATAAGGACATGCTATTGTTTAAGTGTGGGGAGGTTGATAAACCCATATTTTATGACATATATTGATAAACCTTCACCCACTTATTCATGTAAATTGCATGGTTTTACTTTCCCTTCCTTATTATGTAATATATGTAAAATACATGTTTCCTATGATTTGAAATTATTTATTTTAATTACCCTTTATTACCATTCGATGTCGTGATTTGTGTGTTGAGAAGTTTCAGATCCTTTAAGGCAAGAATGAGTTAAAGGATGGAAAGGAAACATACAAAAATGGAAGGAAAGCACAAAATGGAGTTTTTGAAAGAAAATGGCAGCGACGCGAATGCATGGACGACGCGGCCGCATGCCCAGCGCGAAAAGGCAGCGACGTGAACGCGAGACTGACGCAGACGCGCGCATTAAGCAGAACACAGATGACGCAGACGCATGACCGAAGTGAACGCGTGACAAGGAAAACTCCAGATGACGCGACCATGTGACCCACGCAGACGCATGACAGACGCCACGCACCAGAAATTACAAAAAATGTTCCCAGCAATTTCTGAAGCCTTTTTGGCCCAGATCCAAGTCCAGAAAGCACAGATTAGAGGTTATAAAGTGGGGGAATGCATCCATTCATAAAGGAATGTATTGAATTATTCACTTTTCATAGTTTAGATGTAGGTTTTAGAGAGAGAGGTTCTCTTCTCTCTCTTAGGTTTTAGGATTAGGATTTCTTATTATTTCAAGTTAGTATTCCAACTCTTTATCAGATTCAATATTCCTTTTTATTATTTTCTTAATTTAATTTATGAACTCTTCCATGTTACATATGATTCTCTTAATTAATATTATTTGAGGTATTTCAGTTTATGATTGCTTTCTTTTATTTATGTTACTATTGCTTCCAATCTGAAGACATTTTTATTCGAGTAAGTTTATTTTTCCCCTTTTGGCTTTGGTTAAGTAATTGGTAACTCTTGAGTTATCAAACTCATCGTGATTGATAATTGTTATTTTTGCTAATCAAATCGAATTCCAATAACTCTAGTCCTTCCTTAGGAATTGACTAGGATCTGAGGATCAAACTGATTAGTCCACTTGACTTTCCTCTGTTTAGTAAAGGATAACTAGGATAGGACTTCCAATTTCTCATACCTTGCCAAGAGTTTATTTTATGGTTATTTATTTATTTTACTTGTCATTTAATTTACTTATTCCTTACTTTTAAAACCCCCAATTTACAAAACTCATAACCAATAATAAGAACATACTTCCCTGCAGTTCCTTGAGAAGACGACCCGAGGTTTAAATACTCGGTTATCAATTTTAAAGGGGTTTGTTACTTGTGACAACCAAAACGTTTGCACGAAAGGATTTCTGTTGGTTTAGAAACTATATCTACAACGCGATTGTTTTTATAAAATTCTTTACTAGCAAAAATCCTAACGTCATCCACAGACGTAGTCATCAGGCTGGCTGACAAAACCCAAAAACAAGCAGTAGGAGTGGTTGAAAACGTGTTGGTGAAGGTTGGGAACTACTTCCTTCCCACAGACTTTGTCATATTGGAAATGGAAGAAAGTTACCTCCATCCAATCATATTGGGAAGACCATTCCTGGCTACAGCCTGAGCGCTTATAGATGTGGAGCGAGGAGAGCTAATACTGAGGATACATGATGAACAACTTACCTTCAATGTCTTCAAACCTTCACAAGAAGTAGATCAAGAAAACAAAGAACCAAGGGAAGAGCACGACAAGGCACTGGTGGAAGAAACAAGCACTAAAACACAGACTGTACACCTGGGAATCCCTTTGGTTGGGAAGCAAAATAGTCAGAAGGTGCCACAGCTAGAGGAAACCCAAAAAGAGCTAAAACCACCAGAGTCATATGAGACCAACAACAAAATTTCCTTGGAAAAAGAGGCCACAAGGAGCAGGGTAGCGTTAAAAGAAACAAGGAAGAAGGCACCAAGGAGATGGAGGAACAAGAAGATCCCTACAGAGGATTTCTCTCCAGGGGATAAAGTGATCTCAGCTTATCTCCCAGCTATCCCACCTCATCTCCCTACCATCCCATCTCAGATGCCTAAAGTTTTCACCTTCAGCAGAATTCTCTCCTTAGAACATGTGGAGATCCTTAATGAAGCCAATGGAGATAGATTCACTGCGAGGGGGGAAGATTTGAAGCATTGCCAACCACCCTGACATAGGCAGAACGTCAAGCTAGTGACGCTAAAGAAGCGCTTCATTGGGAGGCAACCCAACCTAAGGTAGTTTCCTTTACATGATCATTTCAATAAAAGTTACAAGTAGTTTTCCCTGTATTGTGAGGAGCTAAGTTTGGTGTTGCACACCAAAACAATCCAAGAGTGAATGTGTAATTCTAAGTTTGGTGTTTCACCAAAGATTTTAGTTAGAATCACACTACACCTCTTCAATGGCAAGTTGCTAGCCCCAACCAATCAGGGAAACCACTTAACAATAGTTTAGTTTCTAGTTCATAGTCGTTTTATTAATAAAAACACATGACGTTCTCTGCATGTATTCAATCTGTTGCATTAGGCAAGGAATTAAGTTTGGTGTTCACACACCAAATTAAGTTCAGAAATTCACAAGCATACATGCATGCTAACTATTTCTCAAGTGCTTTTGGAACAAGCAACATCCAATAACTTTGCAGGAATTCAATCAATCTTCTGGAAAAACGGTGCACCATCATCCAAGGAGGCGAAGAAAGATGCAAAAGCTATGAATGATGACAAAAAAGGGATAGCTAGAAGTCACCACCAAAAGGTTGTATTGTTACTTGATTCCATCTGCTTGGAAATGCTCAAATTGGAAGTATGAATGTGCCCCTATTAATAGTTACTCTTTAGTTTGAGTCACTAGAATTTAATGTTTATTTTTTTTTGTGCTTTTATCATATGTGTGCTGGTCCAAGTTACCTGTTTTCACTTTCATCCTACTTACTTGTATGGTTGCCCTTTGAATTTAATGAAAGAGAATGTTATGAAAGAAACTAGAGTAAGGTTCATATGGTGAAATAAGTCCTCAAGGTTGGTGGTGGGATAATAGATTAGCTAAATTGGATCACCTATAAGGTATGAGGGCACTTATGTGTACTAAAGAACATGCTTGAAGCACATTCTATGAGATTAACCAAACAACAAGATCCTAATAAGAAAAAGAGGAAAAAAAACAATAAGAGTTTGAAAAAGAAAGAAATAATAAGAAATAAGGCTAGGCACCAAGGGTTTAAATCTTGAGGGATGTGTCTGTGGTGATCCTGTACCAAGGATCTGCTTGGATGAATAAGTTCTTAGGAGTGCTTCATCACTTGGTAACTTGGGTTAAATAACCCGGGATTATCAACTAAAAATCCACTATCAAGAGCAACCTTGCTACAGAACATTTAGTAACCCAAAGAGGTGCTGGACACCAAGGCCTCAAGGAAAGAAAATAACAAACCATGTGCCTGTGGTGTGCATGATAAGGACCTAGAAACTAGTAAAGGAATGAACCTAAGTTGCTATGCATGAAACCCCATAAACCAAGAGCTTTACTTCTATAATAAGAACTTATTTCTCTTGTTCTTTCATTCATCATTCTTATGTTTCAGTACTTGCTTAGGGACAAGCAAGCTTTAAGTTTGGTGTTGTGATGCCAGGGCATTTTGGCCAGTTTCACTGACCTTTTCTTTACTGTTTTAGGGTAGTTTGTTGCATTTTCTTAGTAAATAAGCAAGTTTTGGATAGATATTCACATACATCTTGATTCAAGAAAACATTGTGAACTTTACATGATTTTATGAGAATTATTCATGAATTGAATGATAAAATGGAGGATGCATGATCTCATGATCTAGAACCAAGCTTTGATGCACTTTATTTGCTTGATTTCAGGACAAAGAAAGCAAGGAAGAGCCACGTTAGTAGCCACGTTAGTCTAACTAACATGACCACTAACGTGGAATGGGAGCTAGCTTGCAACGTTAATGGAAAAAGTGATCACCAATAACGCCATCGAAAGCCATCATAGCCCACGTTAGTGGCCACGTTAACTACATTAACGTGGAAGATAACGTGGAGGAAAAGGGAAGCTCCAACGTTAGTGGTAAAAGTAAATACCACTAACGTTCCAAAAGGGCACAATTGGCCACGTTAAGAGTCACGTTAATTACATTAACGTGAACTCTAACGTGGGAGGAGCAAGGAATCGCCAACGTTAGTGACACTCACCTTTGTCACTAATGTTGGACTAAGCCAATATTGCCCACGTTAGTTGCCACGTTAATTACATTAACGTGGAAGCTAACGTGGAGGAGAGAAATGATGGGCCAATGTTAGTGACACTCACCTTTGTCACTAACGTTGGAGATGGCAATCACCACCACGTTAGTGGTCACGTTAATGCAATTAACGTGAGGCACTAACGTGGGAAGAAAGGGCGTTTGAAGCATTAGTGACAAAGGTAAGTGTCACTAATGCTCTCGAAGCTTAGGCATGCCCACGTTAAGGGTCACGTTAGTTATACTAACGTGAACTCTAACGTGGGGAAAAGGGGCAATAAGCAACGTTATTGGAAAAGATGAATGCCAATAACGTTTGCGAAGGACCAAGAGGCAACTTTAGTGGTCACGTTAGTTCCACTAACGTTGAAGTTAACGTGAATCATTTTTGGCTTAGAACGTTAGTGAAAAAGGTGATCGTCACTAACGTTCTCGAACCCACATTTTCACTTAACGTTAACACCACTAACGTCCAAGCCTAACTCGCACTTTTTCTGCAAGCAAAGCTGAGCCCACTGAAGACTGTAACTGCTTCAACTAAAGATCCAAAGGCCCATATCCAAGACTTGAAGAGCCAACTAGAAGATCAGAAGGGTAGTATATATAGGAGTAGTTTTGAACTAGTAGGGAGTTTTTAGCATTTTAGAGAACTACACTATGTATATTTTACTTTCTCTGTAACTTCTAGTTTTATTTTTTAGAATGTACTTTTCATTTAAGCTTTCCATTCCCAGAGCGATGAACAACTAAACCCCTTTCATTGGGTTAGGGAGCTCTGTTGTAATTTGATGGATCAATACTAGTTTTCATTATTCTTCTTCTTTGTTTTCTCTTGATTTTACTAGAAGGCTTTCGATCTTCATCCAATTGGGTAGTTGTCTTGGAAAAGAAGCTATTCATACTTGGATCTCTTCGGACCTTGGAAGAGGAAAGAAGAGATCATGCTAGAAATGCTTTCTCATGTTGGACCAAATTGGGATTTGGATGGATATAGTGACATATAATCCTACCAACACTTTGATTTGGAAATGCATGTGGTATAATCAGTGACCATACTTCATCTCTTCTCATGAGCAATTAGACCAAGGAATTAGCTATTGATCAAGATTTGAGAGATTGGGTTGCCAAGGAATTGGAATCTAATCACTTAAGATTGCCAAGGAGATCAATGAATGCATTGATTGAGGAAGAGATGAGAATGAACTTGATCCGGAAAATACAACATCTCCTGAGCCCAATGAATCCCCCATTTCTGATCTTACCCATTCTCTTTACTTTCTGCCATTTACTTTTATGCTCATTTTCCCAATTCCCCATTTAAGATTCTGAATTTACTTTCCGCCATTTACATTCTGCTCTTTATTTCTAGCATTTACATTTTCTGTTATTTACTTTCTTGCCATTTAACTTTTTGTAATTACTCAACTCAATTTCTGCTTAGCTCAACTAGAACATTCCTCTAATTAAAGTTGCTTGACCAATCAATCCTTGTGGGATTCGACCTCACTCTATTGTGAGTTTTTACTTGACGACAATTTGGTATACTTGCCGAGGGAAATTTGTTGAAAGATAAGTTTCTATGCATCACATTCATACACAAAATA
The DNA here is from genome assembly GCF_059453495.1 of Arachis ipaensis. Taxonomy (NCBI): domain Eukaryota; kingdom Viridiplantae; phylum Streptophyta; class Magnoliopsida; order Fabales; family Fabaceae; genus Arachis; species Arachis ipaensis. The sequence continues at coordinate 76,601,550 of NC_142442.1, read as the reverse complement.
ATGGACATAAAGAATCAAACAAATCAAAGATTACAATCATAGAAAAAGAATAATCACACACAAGAAGAAAAATAAGTGGTTATATGATGTAACCACACAATTAGGCTCAAATCTCACATACTTGTGTTCTTAGCTCAAAAATCATGTTCCTCAATGTGTATAATTCAAGCAAGTTCTAAAAAAAAATTTTCTCAATCAATTGGGGTGCCTTATAGATAAATTTCTTGAAAAATCTCATTATTTTGGCTAAGCTTATTATATATATATATATATATATGCAAGACAAGAAAATGCAACTAAAAATCCTAAAAGACCTAAAATTGAAATGCAAAAGTGTTGGGATTAGAAATTTATCACCCAAAAACGCCGACTAGTCAGATGACTTCCCCACACTTAAAAGTTTGCACCGTCCTCAGTGCATCTAAAGATGAGCAAGGGGTATGGCGACCTTCCAAGTTGCCACCTTCAGCTGGTGGATCAACCGGTGCTGTGTGTTCTTTCTTTCGCTTCCATTTTTACTTATGGTGCATCAGTCATGAAAAATAGAAAATAACACCATAAGATGAGAAAATGTAAAGCAAGGAAGCATAAATTGTTGGAATGAGCTAATAATCACTAGAATTGAGTGAGTGAATTAGTATGACATTAATGAAAAATAGGTGTGTGAGTCCTAAGTTTGCGCGCAGTTTAGAACTCACACCCTAGGGTTTAAAAGCCTTGTCACAATTATACAAAAGAAATATGCAGTTCACTCATTCTAGTGTGCTTGAAATACTTTGAAAGACTTGTAGGTTAAGATACAAACAAGTAGTGAAAATGCATGAAAACATTCAAGCAGTTAATCAAGCAATTGTGCAATTGGATAATGAATGGACATTGATTGATGTGCAAGGAAACTTAATGAACCAATTGAAATATAGAGCTCACACATTAACAATGACACATATTGAAATTTGTTTGCAACACCCAAGTAACATAGAGGTGGAACACATGGGTGCTATGGAACTTAGGAAAATAGATAAAAGAGTTAAAATTAATCACATAGCAAGCATGGTCCACAAAGCTTGAAAAGCTCAAAAATATGTCACTAGGTAAGCTTTCGATCCAATTTCACAATTTCACAATCTCAATGCATGAAATAGGTGATATAAATAAGGGTCAATCATAAACAAGTATCACTTAACAAAAAATGCATTGATAATGTACAATTGCCTAACAATGGATGATGAATGCATAGTGGCCAAAGCATGCAATTCAAAAGATTTAGATAGCTTGAAGGCAATGTACACGTACTTGGTATGCACAAATGTTAAACATGAAAAACTCAAAACCAAGTAGCAAATTGTAACCTCAACAAAGAATCCAACAATGAGTATCAAAAAATAATTATGCTAAAATAGCATCCAGCTAATAATAAGCAGCAATAGACAGCAAACAAAATTAGTAATCCAACACTTATTATAAAAAAGAGAAAATTAAATGAAAATTAAACTAACTAATTAACTAACTAACTAAAAGATGGTGATAGATCATGTTTGGTAGTGTTGGATGATAGTTGAAGGATGGAAAGAAAAGAAGAGAAGAGAAGAGAAGGAAAGAAATGGAAAGAAGAGAAGAAAAGAAATGGGTGAAGTAGGGCAGTCCATGCCTACGCGTGGAGTGACGCGTGCACGTGATGAGGTGAAATGGGATCGACGCGTACGTGTGGGTGATGGGTTATTCAGAGGGGCGACGCGTACATGTGGGTGACGCATACTCGTGGGTGGATTTTGTGCTAAAGGCACAATTCTAGCCCAAAACTCGCACAACTCTCTGGAATTTGTATGGGAGGTTAAAATTTTAGATCCACGCGTACATGTGGGCGATGTATACACGTGGATGGTTGAAAAGCGTATGTATACACGTGTGGGCGATGTATACACGTCAATGGTGACGCGTATGCGTGGTATGGTGCTCTGTTTTTCAAAATTTTTCCAAGTTCTGACACCAAACCAAGCATTCCAAACCTCCAAACAGCTACCAAAACACCATAAAACCTTATTTAACTTACTAGACTCCCAAATAAACTCAACTAACCAAACAAAACATGAAATTAAACTAATTTTACCATTATATACAAAAGAGAAAAATGAAAGGGGAAGGATTCTTCAAACTCAAAAGGATAATATGTTGATGCGGAATCATCATAGATAGGGGAACTTGGTGCTTACCCTACTTCTTCCAATTCTTCTTCTTGGTAGCTTCCTTCCAATTTCATCTCTTCTTAATTACTCAACAAGCATATGGGAGGTTGTGTATATTCTTCTATGACCTCATGTCAAGCTCAATGGGAGAGGATTCAATTGTACATAAGAATTCATCAATGATTGAATCCATCTCTTGATCAACCTCTTCAAAGTTTTCCACCATGATATGCCTTGGAGGTTGTACACCCTCCTCAACATCAATATCAAGCTTCTTGGAAGAAGGCTCTTCAACTTGAGATTCCTCCTTGCACTCAACATCTCCTAAATCTTCAACCACTACTTCCTCTTGTTCAATAATCTCTACCTCCTCCTCTTGTTGCACTTCTTGCATCAACTCCTCTTCTTCACATTGAAGCTCCAAAATCTTTTTCTCATTGCGCTCCTCAACTAATCCCCCACATCTTGCAATAAGGGTGTCTTGGATATTTGAGCACAATTATTCCAATTGACTCATCATTTCGGCTAAGTTAGCCACGACTTCCCCATGCTTTTGGCAGCGAGCTAGAAGCTCTTGTTGTTCTTGCTTTAGGGGTTGGAGAGATTGGTCTATTGAAGGTGGTGGTGGAAGAGAGGGTTCATTGTTTGAGGGAAAGGTATTGTAGTTGGAAGGTGGTTCATATTGGTGAGAGTCTTGAGGTGGTGTATAAGGAAATTATGGTTCTTGGGAGTATTGGTGTTGGAATGGTGGTGGCTCTAGGTATGGTTCATATGGTGGTTGGTATAGTGGATATGGGTTAGGGTCATAATAAGGTGTTTGGTGGTAGGGGGCTTGTGAGTATGGTTGTTGGGGGCTATGTTGTGGAGGAGGCTCATAAGCATATGGTGATTGTGGTTGACAACCACAATAAGGGTCACCACACACATTAGATTGGTATGCATCTTGGACTGGTTCTTGCTCATAGTACATTGGTGGGGGTTGTTAACATGAAGATTGATCATATGCTTGAGGCTCCTCCCACCTTTGGTTGTTTCACCCTTGATGCATGTTGTCATTGTAATTTTTATCTCCTATAACATAGTTGTAACCACACTCATAGCTAAAAGGATGAGAATTCATAGTGACGAGAGAAAACAAAAACAAATACTAATAAGAACTAATAAAAACTAACTCCTAAAGTAAGCAAAAACTACAAAGAAGCATATTCACAATATCAACATATATACAATAGCCAATAACATAGCACAATTACAATTCCCCAACAACAGCACCATAAATTTGATAGACAAAAATTATCGGTAAAGAATTTCTCAATGAAATCTCGTTGCAAGTATAGTTTTAAACCAACAACAATCCTCAATCAAAATTTAATTTGTTTGTCACAAGTACAAACCCCAATGAAAATTAACCGAAGTATTTAAGTGTTCAATTATTGGCTATGAAGATGAAGGGGGTTTGATTGATAAAAGGGGCAAGAAAATAAATGACAAGAAAGGTAAAGAAAACAATTAAGGAAAGCAAATAATAAAGAGAGACATTCATGGCAAGGATTGAAAATATAGGCTTTCTATCCTGGTCACTCATAACAATAATTAACAAGAGCTAATCCTATTTCGTCATCTCCAATATCGGGAGAAAGTCAAATAGGACTAGTTAATCTCAATCCAAAAATCCTAATTAACTCACTAATTGAATTAACAAGAGATTAGAGTCAATGGAAACAATATTAACTAATCACTCTAGATCACCAACATGAGCTGGGTATTCATGACTAAAGATTGCCTAATTCCTCTTTTCAAGCCAAAAATGCTCAAAAAGCTACTCTAACATCCAACCAACCATTTTGTCAAACACTTGGAAGGCATAAAAAGAAAGCACAATAAATTGCAAGGAAAGATAAATTCTACCACTACCAATTGCAATAAATTAACTATGACTACTCAAATCAACAATTAAAGAACATCAAACATCAAATTACATTAAAGAAAATCCAAATGCAACAAGATTTCATCAATAAACTAAAAGAGGCATAAAAAGGGAAATTAAGAATGCAACTAACATAATTAAGATGTAGGAATAAGAAATTACAAGAAAAACTAAAGGAAAACAAGAATTGAACCCTAGATCTAAGATGCAAAGTATCCTAAGAACCTTAACTCTAGAGAGAAGAGGGAGCTTCTCTCTCTAGAAAACTAACCTACATGATGTTAATCCTAAAACTAATTGCTCCCCCTTGCTCAATCTTCAATTCTGCAAGAAATACCCTCAGAAACGAGTTGGATTTGGGCCTGGGAAGCTCAGAAATCGCCCCCAGCGATTTTACTTTAATGAGGTCACGTGCCTGATGTAACGACCCAATTTTCAGTATGTCTAGATCATACCAGAAACTGAGTGTTACCAATTTGTCTTCCTAATTATTATCTATTATTTATTATATGAGCCTGATTCGCTGTTAAAAACGTAGTTATTTTGCGAGGTACTTTTTTTTTTAAAATGTTTGGATTAATAGACAGAATCATTCATAATCAATTCACAACTGATAATAGATAAAATAGTTATAAACAACCACATATAAATACATCACAAGTAGTTGACAATATTCGGTGATCCATCCTTTATTAGAGTATAGACTTTTAGTTAGAACACCCTAAGATATAGCTAGATAATAACTATATACATATATATACATACAACATCCCAGGCCCTGACCTATTCAAGAAGTCCCTAAGCTGGCGCCCAGGCTAGCCTAGACTCTATACTCACCTAGTCCCTCTAAACTACTAAAGCGAGGGAAAGTACGTTCTAAGTCTTCAAAATTCAAGTCAGGTGGAATGTCATCAAAAGGTAGAACATCATCTATTACTCCTCTACACGATCAGGCATAGCCATATGACGTCTCTCTGGTACCTCATCAAGTAGCCACACAACAGGAGTCTCGTACACAGGATTTAGGCTAAAGTGCGCATACGAACGGGGTGTAGACGTTGGCTGGTCTCACAGTATATACATATAAATAGTGAACGAGATTCACCCTAGACTCAGAAGACTACCTAGAGCAGATTCCTCTTTGCAAAACGGTCATCAGTAGAATACGAAAGGGTACTCCTGCTTCCATCTGAAGGGGGAAGGGAGAGAGAAGGGGTAAGAACTGGGGAGTTCTTGGTAGGGCCGGGGTTATTAGTTAAGTTCGTTAATTCTGTGTTGTTTAGCAGATAAATAGCAGAATACCGAGAAGCAGTAAACAGAAGAAACAGATAAATAGAGAAACTAGAGAAAACAGAAAGTAAAACACAAATAAAAGAATACCAGAAAACAAAACACAGACACAGAGAATAGAATGAAAACAAAGAAAGCATACATTTAAAAAACAATCATAACAGAGGAAATGCACAACCAAGTATGATGCATGTCTAGCCCTAGTGCAGATAATGAGCTCATTTGTCGGTTACATAACCGCTCCCGAAGTTACTCGGAGTCCTCTGACCAGGTAAGGCTTCCCTGTTGGCAATGCCTCTCGCAAGAGTCCTTTAACTTGTGAGGCAAACCACTGCAAGAGTCCTTTGACTTGCAGGGCGGCACTAGCAACCCACTACAAGAGTCCTTTGACTTGCATGGCGGAGCTAGTTAACATATATCTGCCCAACACACTCACTGTAAGAGTCCTTTGACTTACAGAAGCACACACACACTCTCACTGTAAGAGTCCTTTGACTTACAGGAGTATATGCTAGTTGTGTTTTCTCGATACCTCTGTAAGAGTCCTCTGACTTACAGAATAGCATTATAGCTAAGTATCCCAGGGAAGCGCTCTTAGTGGTCGTACCACCATCTATCTGACTACCTCTCTACAGCAGATTCTTACATAATCATTCTCATTATCATCATTGATTATCATTATCATTATTCATCATCACTTTCACATTCTTATGCAGTACCTCTTTCTTTCTTTGTTCAATCATACTATCCAAACTTTACAGCTTTTACTTTCACAACATCTTAACTCAAACCATTTCTCTTTATCAGATTACTCTTTTCTCTTTGTCTTTCTACTCTGATCTGATTACTCTTTTCTCTTGATCTCTTTACTCTACTCTAGTTACTCTGTTCTCTGTATCTCTTTACTCTACTCTGGTTACTCTTTTCTCTGCTTAACGTATGTATTTAAAGCTTATGTAAATTTTGGTATGAATAGTTAGCCTGTCCCAAGTATAGGTTCATTAAGTCTATACTAAAATTTTTACTTTTCATATTATACCTAACCCTGGGAGCAACTCAAGAACTAACTATGTTGCTCCTAGTTCGTTCACTAATCCCTGTTATTTTCTGTCATTAAAACTTTACAGACTTTTCTTTGTGTTTTTATCTTTTCTTTAACTTCTTATCTTTCCTTTATCTTTGCCTCACTATCATGTTATTACCACTCCCTCGGTGTTTTATGAAGGTAATTATGGAATTCTATGCTTAAAGTTGTCTTTCTAATGCTTTTACGAAAAACTGCCTTTTTCGCATTATTTTATTATTTTTATTAAAATATTATTTTTACTTACATATTATTATTTAATATTTTATTATTATTTATTATTTTATTATTAAGTTTTCGAAAATTAACTTTACTTTAACCTTTAACCTTTAAAATTCACTTTTTACCACCCGTAACTTTTAATATTTCTACTTTTACCACCCTAACTTTCAGAAATTACCAAAAAACCCCTCAAACACCAAAATAATTACAACCTTGCCCTTTTAAAGATCTAAAAGGTGTTCTTCAATATTCTTCATCACACTCAAAGTGTTCTTCGTGTTCTTCGTAAATTCTTCAGATTCTTTTCCTGTTTTTATCCATTTTTCAATCTTTTCAGCAACCGATTTTTATCATAATTCATAATAAATTAGCAGCCACCAAAACCCCATCTTTTCTACTTGATTTTAACACAAATTGAACCCCAATTTATAGGTTAGGGTTCGTTTTTCAAGCAGCCATGAAGAACACAAATTCAAAGTTGAATATCATTAAATTTCATCAAAATTTCAACAAACTTTCACCAAGAATATTTTATATAAGCAATCAATTTCAAGCATAACCAAACCATATCATAATCACACATCTCAAACAGAACTAATCAAGATTAATTTCATCAAACCCTACCTGGTTTTGCTGCTCTAAATTCAGTTATACTTTCAGGTAGTCCTTAAGCACTTTTTCCTCCTAAATCACATCAAGAACAACTTTAAATCCACAAACCCTCAACTGACCAAATCTCTTTCATCATGTTAGGAAGGGATATCTCACCTTATACTTGCTGGAAATTAACATTTCTTGGCCCTCAAGTCAAGTTAAGCATGATTCCTAAGGAAGAATATCAAGAAAACACATGTTCATGCATGTTTCCTTGAAAACCAAATTCAAAGGGGAAAGGAAAAGCCATCTCACCTTTTTTACAGCCTTGATAAGTTACATGGTTATGTAGAGGAAGAAGAGAGGATCATTTTGGTGAAATCAGAGTTTTGATTTGAGTTTTAGTTCAGAAGAAATCAAGCTTTGAATATTTAAGTGTCGCGAAAGTTTCTCTCTTTTCTCTCTTCTCATTTTCGGCCAAAGGGAGTAAATGACCAGCCTTGGAGTGTCTTGGGGGTGTAGGGTGAGTTGTGATTGGTTGGCTTAGAGGTGGGTTAAAATAATTTTAAAATATCTCAGGTGTATAACTACTAAAACTAGATGTATCGGAACACTTGTAAAAACATCGCTAAAAATTATTTTCTGAGCTACTAGCATAAATGAAACTAGTAACATATTTATTATGAGAATAATATCATTCAAGTAAAACAGACCAAGTTACCTTATAATATCATTCAAGCATCTTTTAATACTAATATAATGATAATATTATACTATTATCCCTCTTCTCTCATGAATCGAGTACGGTTCGTCAAACAGAGACTATTTACGAAAACTAGAATCAAAATTCCTAACCAATACAGCTCAAAAACTAGGTTATTCGCAATTGCGTTATCGAGCCTGCCTCAAAAGAGGTTCTAGCTTAAAGATGACATAATGACAATGAGGATCGAGATACTTGTTGATATAGAAGAGATGTTCCCTTTACTGATCTTCCGGAGAAATCCGTGCCTTTAGAAAAGATCTTGCGTACTCGAAAATCAGGGTTGTTACATTCTACCCTCCTAAAAGAAAATTTTGCCCTCAAAATTTCAGCCGCGTGCAAGAATCCTTCTTTGAGCGGTCTATTTCCTTCAAGCCATCCTAACGAAGAGATCGGTTCATTCCTTACAACATCCAAATCTCACACAGCCATAGCCATGAAGATCATAACAGCTATAAAGATAGCTGTGGCTCACGTCGATTCATCGTTCGGAGCTCGATTAAACCATGTCTATTCATAGTCATTGAGGTCTTATCCACACCAAACAATCAACATTAAGGTGATCAATCTTAATTTCTCAAGTTAAGCACGAACATTCCCAAAATGAGTGCTCATAGACATTCATGCCAAATGTATCTTGAAGATACCCTAACAGCATGAGACACACAAGTAGAGTATGCAATGAAGCATGTAACGACCCCACTTTTCAATATGGCTAGATCATACCGGAAACTGAGTGCTACCAATTTGTCATCCTAATTATTATCTATTTATTATATGAGCCTGATTCGTTGTTAAAAGCATAGTTAGTTAGCGAGGTACTTTTTTTTTGAAAACGTTTGAATTAATAGACAGAATCACTCATAATCAATTCACAAGTAATAACAGATAAAACAGTTATAAACAACCACACATAAATACATCACGAGTAGCTAGCAACATTCATTTATCCAGCCTTTGTTAGAGTATAGACCTTTAGTTAGAACACCCCTAGATATAGCTAGATAATAACTATATACATATACATACAAATAACATCCCAGGTCCTGACCTGTTCAAGAGGTCTCTACGCTGGCACCTAGGCTAGCCTAGACTCTATACTCACCTAGTCCCTCTAAACTACTAAATTGAGGGAAAGTACGTTCTAAGTCTTCAAAACTCGAGTCAGGTGGAACATCATCAAAATGTAGAACTTTATCTCCTACTCCTCTGCACGATCAGACATTGCCATAGGACGTCTCTCTGGTACCTCATGAAGTAGCCACACAACAGGAGTCTCGTACACATGATTTAGGTTAAAGTTCACGTACAAACAGGGTGCAGATATTGGCTGGTCTCACAGTATATTGGTATGCAAAATTGTTACTCAGGTTGTGAATTATTGTTCAAAATTGATTCCCTGGCGATGGCACCAAAAACGGATGCACAGAACCATAGTCTAAACATATCTTCACAACTTCGCATAACTAACCAGCAAGTGCACTGGGTCGTCCAAGTAATAAACCTTACGTGAGTAAGGGTCGATCCCACGGAGATTGTTGGTATGAAGCAAGCTATGGTCAACTTGTAAATCTCAGTCAGGCGGATATAAAATAGTTATGGAGTTTTCGAAATTAATACTAAAATAAGGATAGAAATACTTATGTAAATCATTGGTGAGAATTTCAGATAAACGTATGGAGATGCATTCATTCCTCTGAACCTCTACTTTCCTACTGTCTTCATCCAATCCGTCTTACTCCTTTCTATGGCTGGCTTTATGTAAGGATGTCACCGGTGCCAATGGCTACTTTCAATCCTCTCGGGAAAATGGTCCAAATGCTCTGTCACAGCACAGCTAATCGTCTGGAGGCATCACCCTTGTTGGTTGCATCCTATTCCTCTCTGTGAAAATGGTCCGATGCGCTGTCACTGCATGGCTAATCATCTTGGAGGTTCTCGATCATACTGGAATAGAATTTACTATCCTTTTGCGTCTGTCACTACGCCCAGCACTCGCGAGTTTGGAGTTCGTCACAGTCATTCAATCCCAGAGTCCTACTCGGAATACCACGGACAAGGTTTAGTCTTTCCGGACTCTCATGAATGCCGCCATCAATCTAGCTTATACCACGAAGATTCTGATTAAGAGATCTAAGAGATACTCATTCAATCTAATGTAAAACGAAAGTGGTTGTCAGGCACGCGTTCATAGGGAATGATGATGATTGTCACATTCATCACATTCAGGTTGAAGTGCGAATGAATATCTTAGAAACTGAATAAGTTGAATTGAATAGAAAACAGTAGTACTTTGTATTAATCCTTGAGGAACAGCAGAGCTCCACACCTTAATCTATGGAGTGCAAAAACTCTACCGTTGAAAATACATAAGTGATAATGGAGTTCATTGGTCTCGGCCCCAGAGGGGAACCGGAGTAACCAAGACTATGAATACAATGATAAAAAGTTCTATTTATAATAAACTAGTCACTAGGGTTTACAGAAGTAAGTAATTGATGCATAAATCCACTTCCGGGGCCCACTTGGTGTGTGCTTGGGCTGAGCTTGAAGTCTACACGTGGAGAGGTCATTCTTGGAGTTGAACGCCAGCTTTTGTGCCAGTTTGGGCGTTGAACTCCACTTTGCAACTTGTTTCTGGCGCTGGATGCCAGAATTGGGCAGAGAGCTGGCGTTGAACGCCAGTTTGCGTCGTCTAAAATTGGACAAAGTATGGACTATTATATATTTCTGGAAAGCCCTAGATGTCTACTTTCCAATACAATTGGAAGCACGCCATTTTGAGTTCTGTAGCTCCAGAAAATCTATTTTGAGTGCAGGGAGGTCAGAATCCAACAGCATCAGCGGTCCTTCTTCAACCTCTAAATCTGATTTTTGCTCAAGTCCCTCAATTTCAGCCAGAAAATACCTGAAATCACAGAAAAACACACAAATTCATAGTAAAGTCCAGAAATGTGAATTTAACATAAAAACTAATGAAAACATCCCTAAAAGTAACTGGATTCTACTAAAAACATACTAAAAACAATGCCAAAAAGCGTATAAATTATCCGCTCATCACAACACCAAACTTAAATTGTTGCTTGTCCCCAAGCAACTAAAAATCAAGTAGGATAAAAACAAGAGAATATACTATAAATTCCAAACTATCAATGAAACATAGCTCCAATTAAATGAGCGGGACTTATAGCTTTTTGCCTCTTGAATAGTTTTGGCATCTCACTTTATCCATTGAAGTTCAGAATGATTGGCATCTATAGGAACTCAGAGTTCAGATAGTGTTATTGATTCTCCTAGTTCAGTATGATGATTCTTGAACACAGCTACTTTATGAGTCTTGGCCGTGGCCCTAAGCACTTTGTTTTCCAGTATTACCACCGGATACATAAATGCCACAGACACATAATTGGGTGAACCTTTTCAGATTGTGACTCAGCTTTGCTAAAGTCCCCAATTAGAGGTGTCCAGGGTTCTTAAGCACACTCTTTTTTTCGCTTTGGACCTTGACTAAAACCGCTCAGTCTCAAATTTTCACTTGACACCTACACGCCACAAGCACATGGTTAGGGACAGCTTGGTTTAGCCGCTTAGGCCAGGATTTTATTCCTTTAGGCCCTCCTATCCACTGATGCTCAAAGCCTTGGGATCCTTTTTATTTGTCCTTGCCTTTTGGTTTTAAGGGTTATTGGCTTTTTGCTCTTGCCTCTTGGTTTTAAGAGCTTTTGGCTTTTTCTGCTTGCTTTTTCTCTTTCTTTCTTTTTTTTTTTGCAAGCTTTGTTCTTTGCTGCTTTTTCTTGCTTCAAGAATCATTTTTATGATTTTTCAGATTATCAAATAACATGTCTCCTAGTCATCATTCTTTCAAGAGCCAACATATTTAACATTCTTAAACAACAACTTCAAAAGACATATGCACTGTTCAAGCATACATTCAGAAAACAAGAAGCATTGTCACCACATCAATATAATTAAGCTAAGTTCAAGGATAAATTCAAAACTCATGTACTTCTTGTTCTTTTGAATTAAAACATTTTTCATTTAAGAGAGGTGATGGATTCATAGGACATTCATAACTTTAAGACAAAGTTACTAACTACTAATGATCATGTAATGAAGACACAAACATAGATAAGCACTTAACATAGAGAAAATGAAAAACAGAGAAAGTAAGAACAAGGAATGAGTCCACCTTAGTGATGGTGGCGTTTCCTTCTTGAGGAACCAATGATGTCCTTGAGCTCTTCTATGTCTCTTCCTTGTCTTTGTTGCTCCTCCCTCATTGCTTTTTGATCTTCTCTTATTTCATGAAGGATGATAGAGTGCTCTTGATGTTCCACCCTTAGTTGTCCCATGTTGGAACTTAATTCTCCTAGGGAGGTATTGATTTGCTCCCAATAGTTTTGTGGAGGAAAATGCATATGAGGCATCTCCGGGATCTCATGGTGACGAGCTTCCTGCGCCTCTTGAGCTCCATGAATGGGCTCTCTTGCTTGCTCCATCTTTTTCTTAGTGATGGGCTTCTCTTCCTCAATGTGAATGTCTCCTTCTATGGAAGCTCCAGCTGAGTAACATAGATGGCAGATAAGATGAGGAAAAGCTAGCCTTACCCCAGGAGAGGGCTTTTTGGCTATTTGTAGAGTTCAAGGGAGATGACTTCATGAACCTCTACTTCTTCTCCAATCATGATGCTATGGATCATGATGGCCCGATCCACAGTAACTTCAGATCGGTTGCTAGTGGGGATGATAGAGAGTTGGATGAACTCCAACCATCCTCTAGCCACAGGCTTGAGGTCCAATCTTCTTAGTTGAACCGGCTTGCCTTTGGAGTCAATCTTCCATTGAGCTCCTTCCACACATATGTCCATGAGGACTTGGTCCAACCTTTGATTAAAGTTGACCCTTCTAGTGTAGGGGCGTTCATCTCCTTGCATCATAGGCAAGTTAAATGCCAACCTCACATTTTCCGGACTAAAATCCAAGTATTTCCCCCGAACCATTGTAACATAGTTCTTTGGATCCGGGTTCTTACTTTGATCATGGTTCTTGGTGATCCATGCATTGGCATAGAACTCTTGAACCATTAGGATGCCGACTTGTTGGATGGGATTTGTTAGAACTTCCCAACCTCTTCTTTGAATTTCATGTCGGATCTCCGGATACTCATTTCTTTTGAGTTTGAAAGGGGCCTCGGGGACCACCTTCTTCTTGGACACAACATCATAGAAGTGGTCTTGATGAGCTTTGGAGATGAATCTTTCCATCTCCCATGACTCGGAGGTGGAAGTTTTTGTCTTCCCTTTCCCTTTTCTGGAGGATTCTCCGGTCTTAGGTGCCATCAATGGTAATGGAAAAACAAAAAGCTTATGCTTTTACCACACCAAACTTAGAATATTGCTCGCCCTCGAGCAAGAAAATAAAGAATTAGATGAAGAAGAAGAAGAAAAGATGGAGAAGAGGGGGGAGGTGTGTTTCGGCCAAGAAGGGAAGAGAGGGTTGTATTGTGTGAAAATGAGGAAGAATGGAAGGCTTTATATAGGGAAGGGAGGGGGTTAAGGTTCGGCCATATGGGTGGGTTTGGGTGGGAAATTGATTTGAATTTTGAAGGTAGGTGGAGTTTATTGGGTAAGTTTATGGGGAAGAGTGGGTGGATGTGAGTGGTGAAGGGTTAATAGGGAAGAGAGATGGAGGTGATAGGTGAAGGGTTTGGGGAAGAGTGCTTATTGGGAATAGAGAATGATTGAGAAGAGAGAAGAGAGTGAGTGGAGGTAGGTGGGGATCCTGTGGGGTCCATAGATCCTGAGATGATCCTGTGGGGTCCACAGATCCTGAGGTGTTCAAGGATTTACAACCTTGCACCAAATTAGGCATGTAAGATGCCCTTGCACACAACTCTGGGCGTTCAGCGCCAGGTTGGTGCCCATTTTGGGCGTTCAACGCCCATTTGTTGCCCATTTCTGGCGTTGAACGCCAGAACCATGCTTGTTTCGGGCGTTCAGCACCAGCTCTTCTCCAGGGTGCAATTCTGGCGTTCAGCACCCAGATGCTGCCCATTTTGGGCGTTCAGCACCCAGATACTGCCCATTTTGGGCGTTCAGCGCTAGAACCATGCTCTGTTCTGTCGTTGAATGCCAGACAGGTGCTTCCTCCAGTGTGTGATTTTTCTTCCGCTGTTTTTGATTCTGTTTCTAAATTTTTTGTTTATTTTGTGACTCCACAAGATCATGAACCTAAGAAAACATGAAAAACAAAAATAAAATTAGATAAATAAACATTGGGTTGCCTCCCAATAAGCGCTTCTTTAATGTCAATAGCTTGATAGTGGGCTCTCATGGAGCCTCACAGATGTGCAGAGCTTTGTTGAGACTCCCCAACACCAAACTTAGAGTTTGGATATGGGAGTTCAACCCCAAACTTAGAGTTTGACTGTGGGGGCTCTGGTTGACTCTGCATTGAGAGAAGCTTACTGTGCTTCCTCTCCATGGGTACAGAGAGAGATCCTTGAGTTTTAAACACAAGGTTGTCCTCATTTATTTGAAGGATCAGTTCTCCTCTGTCCACATCAATCACAGCTCTTGTTGTGGCTAGGAAGGGTCTTCCAAGGATGATGAATTCATCCTCATCCTTCCTAGTATCTAGGACTATGAAATCAGCAGGGATGTAAAGGCCTTCAACCTTTACTAACACGTCCTCTACTTGTCCATAAGCCTGTTTTCTTGAATTGTCTGCCATCTCTAATGAGATTTTAGCAGCTTGTACCCCATAGATTCTCAGTTTCTCTATTACAGAGAGGGGCATGAGATTTATTCCTGAACCAAGGTCACACAGAGCCTTAAAGATCATGGTGCCTATGGTACAAGGTATTAAGAACTTTCCAGGATCCCGTTTCTTCTGAGGCAATGTCAGTTGATCCAGATCACTTAGTTCATTGGTGAACAAGGGAGGTTCATCTTCCCAAGTTTCAATGCCAAATAATTTTGCATTCAGCTTCATGATTGCACCAAGGTACTTGGTGACTTGCTCCTCAGTGACATCCTCATTCTCTTCAGAAAAAGAATACTCATCAGAGCTCATGAATGGCATAAGGAGGTTTAATAGAATCTCTATGGTCTCTAGATGAGCCTCAGATTCCTTTGGTTCCTCAGAGGGAAACTCCTTATTGATCACTGGACATCCCAGGAGGTCTTCCTCCTTGGGATTCACATCCTCTCCCACCCTTACAGGTTTGGCCATGGTAGTGAATTCAATGGCCTTGCACTTTCCTTTTGGATTTTCTTCTGTATTGCTTGGGAGAGTACTAGGAGGGATTTCAGTGATCCTTTTACTCAGCTGGCCCACTTGTGCCTCCAAATTTCTAATGGATGACCTTGTTTCATTCATGAAACTTACAGTGGCCTTAGATAGATCAGAGACTAAGTTTGCTAATTTAGAGGTATTTTGTTCAGAGTTCTCTGTCTGTTGCTGAGTGGATGATGGAAAAGGCTTGCTATTGCTAAACCTGTATCTTCCACCATTATTAAAGCCTTGTTGAGGCTTTTGTTGATTCTTCCATGAGAGATTTGGATGATTTCTCCATGATGGATTATAGGTGTTTCCATAAGGTTTACCTAAGTAATTCACCTCTGCTATTGCAGGGTTCTCAGGATCATAAGCTTCTTCTTCAGAAGATGCCTCTTGAGTACTGTTGGATGCAGCTTGCATTCCATTCAGACTCTGAGAAATCATATTGACTTGCTGAGTCAATATTTTGTTCTGAGCCAATATGGCATTCAGAGTATCAATTTCAAGAACTCCCTTCTTCATAGGTGTCCCATTACTCACAGGATTCCTCTCAGAAGTGTACATGAACTGGTTATTAGCAACCATGTCAATGAGTTCTTGAGCTTCTGCAGGCGTTTTCTTTAGGTGAATGGATCCACCTGCAGAAGTATCCAATGACATCTTTGATAGCTCAGATAAACCATCATAGAATATATCCAGGATGGTCCATTCTGAAAGCATGTCAGAAGGACACTTTTTAGTCAGCTGCTTGTATCTTTCCCAAGCTTTATAGAGGGATTCACCTTCCTTCTGTCTGAAGGTCTGAACATCCACTCTAAGCTTGCTCAGCTTTTGAGGAGGAAAGAAGTTGGCTAAGAAAGCCGTAACCAGCTTATCCCAAGAGTTCATGCTATCTCTGGGTTGAGAATCCAACCACACTCTAGCTCTGTCTCTTACAGCAAAAGGGAAAAGCATGAGCCTGTAGACTTCAGGATCTACTCCATTAGTCTTAACAGTATCACATATCTGCAAGAATTCAGTTAAGAACTGAAAAGGATCTTCAGATGGAAGTCCATGAAACTTGCAGTTCTGCTGCATCAGAGAAACTAGCTGAGGCTTCAGCTCAAAGTTGTTTGCTCCAATGGCAGGAATGGAGATACTTCTTCCATGTAAATTGGAATTAGGTGCAGTAAAGTCACCAAGCATTCTCCTTGCATTATTGTTGTTGGGTTCGGCTGCCATCTCCTTTACTTGTTCGAAATTTTCAATAAGGTTGTCTCTGGATTGTTGTAATTTAGCTTCTCTTAGTTTTCTCTTCAGAGTCCTTTCAGGTTCTGGATCAGCTTTAACAAGAATGCCTTGTTCTTTGTCCCTGCTCATAAGAAAGAGAAGAGAAAAAGAAAAGAAGAAGAATCCTCTATGTCACAGTAAAGAGGTTCCTTATTGTTAGTAGAAGAATAAATAAATAGAAGGGGATGAGAGGAGGAGAGAATCTTCGAAAATAATTTTTGAAAAAGAGTTAGTGATTTTCGAAAATAGTTTTTGAAAAAGGTTAGTAGTTTTTTGAAAATTCAAAAATAAAATAAAATAAAATAAAATAATTATTCTGATTAAAAAGAAATTTTGAAAAAGAGGGAAGATTTTTTTTCGAAAATTAGAGAGAGAGAGTTAGTTAGGTAGTTTTGAAAAAGGTAAGAAACAAACAAAAAGTTAGTTAGTTAGTTGAAACAAATTTTGAAAAGATAAGAAGTTAGGAAGTTAGAAAAGATATTTTGCAATCACTTTTTTGAAAAAGGTAAGATAAGAAGATATTTTTGAAAAGATATGATAGAAATTAGTTTTTGAAAAAGAATTGATTTTTTAAAATCTCAATTAATGACTTGATTCACAAGAAATCACAAGATATGATTCTAGAACTTAAAGTTTGAATCTTTCTTAACAAGTAAGTAACAAACTTGAAATTTTTGAATCAAAACATTAATTGATGATGTTATTTTCGAAAATATGATGTAAAATTAAGAAAAAGATTTTTGAAAAATATTTTTGAAATTTTCGAAAATAACTAAAAAAAATTGAAAAAAAGATTTGATTTTTGAAAAAGATTTTGAAAAAGATAAGATTTTTTTAAATTGAAAATTTGATTTGACTCATAAAAACAACTAGATTTTAAAAATTTTTTAAAAAGTCAAATCTAATTTTCGAAATTTTAAGAGAGAAAAAGGGAAAGATATTTTTTTGATTTTTGAATTTTTATGATGAGAGAGAAAAACAAGAAAAATGATGCAATGCATGAAAGTTATGGATCAAAACAATGAATGCATGCAAGAATGCTATGAATGTCAAGATGAACACCAAGAACACTATGAAGATCATGATGAACATCAAGAACACATTTTTGAAAAATTTTTAATGCAAAGAAAACAAGCAAGACACCAAACTTAGAATTCTTTAATGCTTAGACATAAGGAATTCAGGAATGCATATGAAAAACAAGAAAAGACACAAAACATGCAAATGCAAAGATCAAACAAGAAGACTTACCAAGAACAACTTGAAGATCATGAAGAACACTATGAATGCATGAATTTTTTCGAAAAATGCAAGATGAACATGCAATTGACACCAAACTTATAACATGACTCAAGACTCAAACAAGAAACACAAAAAATATTTTTGATTTTTTATGATTTTCTAATTTTTTTTTTGTATTTTTTTTTTGAAAATTATTTGAAAAACAAAAATAAGGATTCCAAAATTTTTAATATGAATTCCAGGAATCTAGCATTCTTAGTCTAAAGCTCCAATCTGAGGGTTAGGCATGGCTTAATAGCCAGCCAAGCTTTAGCATATAACATCAGAGAATATACTGCTCATTACTTATCAAAGTAACTTACCTCTATGCTGATGGTTTGGAAGCCTCAGTCCAAAAGAATTTAGACATGGCTTTATAGCTAGTCAGGCTTCAACATGCTTTATGAAACACTAGAATTCTTTCTTAAAAATTTTGAAGAAAAATATATTTTTGAAAACATTTTTATTTTAAAAAATTTTTTTTTCCAAAACAAAGGAGAAATTTTTGAAAGAATTTTGAAAAATTTTTGAAAATAAAACAAAAAGAAAATTACCTAATCTGAGCAACAAGATGAACCGACAGTTGTCCAAACTCGAACAATCCCCGGCAACGGCGCCAAAAGCTTGGTATGCGAAATTGTTACTCAGGTTGTGAATTATTGTTCAAAATTGATTCCCTGGCGATGGCACCAAAAACGGATGCACAGAACCATGGTCTAAACATATCTTCACAACTTCGCATAACTAACCAGCAAGTGCACTGGGTCGTCCAAGTAATAAACCTTACGTGAGTAAGGGTCGATCCCACAGAGATTGTTGGTATGAAGCAAGCTATGGTCACCTTGTAAATCTCAGTCAGGCGGATATAAAATAGTTTTGGAGTTTTCGAAATTAATACTAAAATAAGGATAGAAATACTTATGTAAATCATTGGTGAGAATTTCAGATAAGCGTATGGAGATGCATTCATTCCTCTGAACCTCTGCTTTCCTGCTGTCTTCATCCAATCCGTCTTACTCCTTTCTATGGCTGGCTTTATGTAAGGATGTCACCGGTGCCAATGGCTACTATCAATCCTCTCGGGAAAATGGTCCAAATGCTCTGTCACAGCACGGCTAATCGTCTGGAGGCATCACCCTTGTCGTTGGTTGCATCCTATTCCTCTCTGTGAAAATGGTCCGATGCGCTGTCACTGCATGGCTAATCATCTTGGAGGTTCTCGATCATACTGGAATAGAATTTACTATCCTTTTGTGTCTGTCACTACGCCCAGCACTCGCGAGTTTGGAGTTCGTCACAGTCATTCAATCCCAGAGTCCTACTCGGAATACCACGGACAAGGTTTAGACTTTCTGGACTCTCATGAATGCCGCCATCAATCTAGCTTATACCACGAAGATTCTGATTAAGAGATCTAAGAGATAGTCATTCAATCTAATGTAGAACGGAAGTGGTTATCAGGCACGCGTTCATAGGGAATGATGATGATTGTCACGTTCATCACATTCAGGTTGAAGTGCGAATGAATATCTTAGAAACTGAATAAGTTGAATTGAATAGAAAACAGTAGTACTTTGCATTAATCCTTGAGGAACAGCAGAGCTCCACACCTTAATCTATGGAGTGCAGAAACTCTACCGTTGAAAATACATAAGTGATAATGGAGTTCATTGGTCTCGGCCCCAGAGGGGAACTGGAGTAACCAAGACTACGAATACAATGATAAAAAGTTCTATTTATAATAAACTAGTCACTAGGGTTTACAGAAGTAAGTAATTGATGCATAAATCCACTTCCGGGGCCCACTTGGTGTGTGCTTGGGCTGAGCTTGAAGTCTACACGTGGAGAGGTCATTCTTGGAGTTGAACGCCATCTTTTGTGCCAGTTTGGGCGTTGAACTCCACCTTGCAACTTGTTTCTGGCGCTGGATGCCAGAATTAGGCAGAGATCTGGTGTTGAACGCCGGTTTGCGTCATCTAAACTTGGGAAAGGTATGGACTATTATATATTTCTGGAAAGCCCTGGATGTCTACTTTCCAATGCAATTGGAAGCGCGCCATTTTGAGTTCTGTAGCTCCAGAAAATCCATTTTGAGTGTAGGGAGGTCAGAATCCAACAACATTAGTGGTCCTTCTTCAACCTCTGAATCTGATTTTTGCTCAAGTCTCTCAATTTCAGCCAGAAAATACCTGAAATCACAGAAAAACACACAAGCTCATAGTAAATTCCAGAAATGTGAATTTAACATAAAAACTAATGAAAACATCCCTAAAAGTAACTAGATTCTACTAAAAATATACTAAAAACAATGCCAAAAAGCGTATAAATTATCCGCTCATCATATATACATATAAAAAAAGAATGAGATTCACCCTAGAATCAGAAGAATACCTAGAGCAGAATCCTCTTTACGAAACGGTCATCAGTAGATTACGGAAGGGTATTCCTGCTTCTATCTGAAGGGGGAGGGGAGAGAGAAGGGGTAAGAACTGGGGAGTTCTTAGTAGGGTCGGGGTTATTAGTTAAGTTCAATAATTTGTGTCGCTTAGCAGACATATAGCAGAATATAGAGATGTAGTAAACAGAAGATACAGATAAATAGCGAAAATAGAAAAAATGGAAAGCAAAACTCAAACAAAAGAATACAAGAAAATAAAACACAAATACAAAGAATAGAATATAAACAAACAAAGCATACATTTATTCAACAATCATAACAGAGGAAATGCACAACCAAGTATGATGCATGTCTGTCCTATGCAGGCCATGAGTTCACGTGTCGGTTTACACCCTGCAGCCCGACATTACCTAGGAACTAGTCCTAGATATGGCTTTATCTCTGTAGGTGAACTTTGGCCTACAGAAACAGCACTCCCATAAGTGAACTTCGGCTTACAAGAATAGTCTAATCACAATACAACAACTTTCTGTAGGTAAACTTCGCCTACAGAAATAACACCTCTGTAAGTGAACTTCGGCTTACAGAAATAGTCTAATTACAGCACAACAATTTTCTGTAGGTGAACTTTGGCCTACAGAAATAGTACCTCTGTAAGTGAACTTCAGCTTACAGAAATGGCGCCCCTGTAAGTGAACTTCGGCTTACAGGTATTACAACTCTCTGTAGGTGAACTTCGGCCTACAGGAGCAACACCCTGAGATACACAATTGATATTCACTGCAGGTGAACTTCGGCCTACAGGAATTACAACTCATTGTAGGTGAACTTGGGCCTACAGGACCTCTAGGGCCAATGGAAAAGCAGCAGATGAACATACAACAGAACATCATGCCACAAGGCTTAACTCTTTATTCTTATACTCTTCTCCTCTATTCTCTTTGTTATATTACTCTTTTCTCATTATAATCATTCATTATCATTCTCATTATTCATCATCACTTTCACATTCTTATGCAGTACTTCTTTCTTTCTCTGTTCAATTATACTATACAAACTTTATAGCTTTTACTTTTACAACATCTTAACTCAAACCATTTCTCTTTATCAGATTACTCTTTTCTCTGTATCCCTTTATTCTACTCTGGTTACTCTTTTTTCTGTATCTCTTTACTTTTCTCTGGTTACTCTGTTCTCTGTGTTTCTCTACTCTGCTCTGATTTCTCTGCTTAACATGTGTATTTAAAGCTTATGTAAATTTCGGTATGAATAGTTAGTCTGTCCCAAGTATAGGTTCATTAAGTCTATACTGAAACAGTTTAACTTTTCATATTATACCTAATCCTAGTCGCAACCCAAGTACTAACTAAGTTGCTCTAGTTCGTTCACTAGTCTCTGTCTGTTTTTTTTGTCATTAAAACCTTACAGACTTTTTCTTTGATTTTTATCTTTTCTTTAACTTCTTATCTTTCATTTATCTTTGCCTCACTAACATGTTATTACCACTTCCTAAGTGTTTTATGAAGGTAATTATGAGATTCTGTACTTAAAGTTGTTTTTCTAAAGCTTTTACAGAAAACTGCCTTTTCCGCATTATTTTATTATTTTTATTAAAATATTATTTTTAATTAAATATTATTATTTAATATTTTATTATTATTTATTATTTTATCATTAAATTTTCGAAAATTACCTTGCCTTTACCTTTTAACCTTTAAAATTCACTTTTTACCCCGGTAACTTTTAATATTTCTACTTTAACCACCCTAATTTTCAGAAATAACAAAATAACCCCCCAAACACCAAATTAATTATTTCCTTGCCCTTTTATGAATCAAAAAGGTGTCCTTCATTATTCTTCACCACACTAAAAGTGTTCTTCATGTTCTTCATAAATTCTTCAGATTCTTTCTCTGTTTTTACCCGTTTTTCAGTCTTTTCAACAACCGATTTTTACTATAATTCATAATAAATTAGCAGCCACTAAAACCCCATCTTTTCTACATAATTTTAAAACAAATTGAACCCCAATTTAGGGCCTAGGGTTTCGTTTACCAGCTGCTCCAAGAACATGAACTTTAAAGCCTGAATTTCATCAAATTTCATCAAATTTTCACCAAATTTTCACCAAGAATCAATCATATATGCAACCAATTTTTAGCACAGCCAAGTCATACAACATTCACACAACTCAAACACAAATAATCAATATTAATTTTGTGACACCCTACCTTGATTTGCTACTCCAAATCCGGTTACTCTTTGAAGTGTTCTTAAAGCACTTTTTCCTCCTAAAACACATCAAGAACAACTTTAAATCCACAAACTCTCAACTGACCAAATCTCCCTCAGCATGTTAGAAAGAGATATCTCACCTTAGACTTGCTGGAAATTAACGTTTCTTGGCCCTCAAGTCATGTTAAGCATGATTCCTAAGGAAGAACATCAAGAAAACACATGTTTTGCATGGTTTTCCTTGAAAACCGAATTGAAGAGGGAGGGAGACAGCCATCTCACCTTATTTCTTGCCTTGATATGTTATATGGTTATGTAAAGGAAGAAGAGAGGATCATTTTGGTGAAATCGGAGTTTTGATTTGAGTTTTAGTTCAGAAGAAATCAAGCTTTGAAGATTAAGTGTTCATGAAAGTTTCTCTCTTTTCTCTCTTGTTATTTTCGGCCAAAATGATGAAATGAGACAACCTTGGAGGTCTTGGGGGTGTAAGGTGAGTTGTGATTGGTTGGCTTGGAGGTGGATTAAAATAATATTAAAATATCTCAGGTGTATAACTACTAAAACTAGATGTATCGGAACACTTGTAAAAACATCTCTAAAAATTATTTTCTGAGCTACTAGCATAAATGACACTAGTAACATATTTATTATGAGAATAAAACATGTATGATGAGGCCTTAGCATTGCTAAAGTCATCAGAGAGTGCTGGTGCTAAGCTGCACCAGTAAACCCGTAAACCCGGTTAAACCGATTTTCTATTTTTAACTAAAACAGACCAGGTAACCTTATAATATCATTCAAGCATTTTATAATACTAATATAATGATAATATTATACTATTATCTCTCTCCACTCACGAATCGAGTCCGGTTTGTCAAACTGAGACTACTTACGAAAATCAGAATTAAAACTCCTAACCGGTACGGTTCAAAAACTAGGTTCTTCATGATTGCGTTATCGAGCTTGCCTCAGAAAAGGTTCTAGCTTAAGAATGACATAATGACAATGAGTATCGAGATACTTGTTGATATAGAAGAGGTGTTCTCTTTACTGATCTTCCGGAGAAATCCGTACTTTCAGAAAAGATCTCATGTACTCAAAAATCAGGGTTATTACAAAGCATCGTCAGTCCACTCCACAGGCTCTACTGGGAACGAACTGCTCTGATACCAAATTGTAACGACCCAATTTTTAGTATGTCTAGATCATACCGAAAACTGAGTGTTACCAACTTGTCTTCTCAATTATTATCTATTATTTATTACATGAGCCTGATTTGCTGTTAAAAACGTAGTTATTTTGCGAGGTACTTTTTTTTTAAACGTTTGGGTTAATAGACGGAATCATTCATAATCAATTCACAACTGATAGTAGATGAAATAGTTATAAACAACCACACATAAATACATCACAAGCAGTTGACAATATTCGGTGATCCATCCTTTATTAGAGTACAGACTTTTAGTTAGAACATCCCTAGATATAGCTAGATAATAACTATATACATATATATACATACAACATCCTAGGCCCAGACCTGTTCAAGAAGTCCCTAAGCTGGCGCCCAAGCTAGCCTAGACTCTATAATCACCTAGTCTCTCTAAACTACTAAAGCGAGGGAAAGTACGTTCTAAGTCATCAAAATTCAAGTCAGGTGGAATGTCATCAAAAGGTAAAACATCATCTATTACTCCTCTGCACGACCAGACATTGCCATATGATGTCTCTCTGGTACCTCATCAAGTAGCCACACAACAGGAGTCTCGTACACAGGATTTAGGCTAAAGTGCGCATACAAATGAGGTGCAAACGTTGGCTGGTCTCACAGTATATAGATATAAACAGAGAACGAGATTCACCCTAGACTCAGAAGACTACCTAGAGCAGAATCCTCTTTGCCAAACAGTCATCAGTATAATATGGAAGGGTACTCCTGCTTCCATCTGAAGGGGGAAGGGAGAGAGAAGGGATAAGAATTGGGGAGTTCTTAGTAGGGCCGGGGTTATTAGTTAAGTTCGTTAATTCCGTGTTGTTTAGCAGATAAATAGTAGAATATCGAAAAGCAGTAAATAGAAGAAACAGATAAATAGAGAAAATAGAGAAAATAGAAAGCAAAACACAAATAAAAGAATACAAGAAAATAAAACACCGACTCAGAGAATAGAATGAAAACAAAGAAAGCATACATTTAAACAACAATCATAACAGAGGAAATACGCAACCAAGTATGATGCATGTCTAGCCCTAGTGCAGGTAATGAGCTCATTTGTCGGTTACATACCCGCTCTCGACGTTACCCGGAGTCCTCTGACCAGGTAAAGCTTCCCTGTTGGCAATGCCCCTCTCAAGAGTCCTTTGACTTGTGAGGCAAACCACTGCAAGAGTCCTTTGACTTGCAGGGTGGCACTAGCAACCCACTACAAGAGTCCTTTGACTTGCATGGCGGAGCTAGTTAACTCATATCTGCCCAACACACTCACTGTAAGAGTCTTTTGACTTACAGGAGCACACACACACTCTCACTCTAAGAGTCCTTTGACTTACAGGAGTATATGCTAGTTGTGTTTTCTCGATACCTCTGTACGGGTCCTCTGACTTACAGAATAGCATTATAGCTAAGTATCCCAGGGAAGCGCTCTTAGTGGTCGTACCACCATCTATCTGACTGCCTCTCTGCAGCAGATTCTTACATAATCATTCTCATTATCATCATTCATTATCATTCTCATTATTCATCATCACTTTCACATTCTTCTGCAGTACCTCTTTCTTTCTTTGTTCAATCATACTATACAAACTTTACAGCTTTTACTTTCATAACATCTTAACTCAAACCATTTCTCTTTATCAGATTCCTCTTTTCTCTTTATCTTTCTACTCTGATCTGATTACTCTTTTCTCTTGATCTCTTTACTCTACTCTGGTTACTCTGTTCTCTATATCTCTTTACTCTGCTATGGTTATTCTTTTCTCTGCTTAACGTATGTATTTAAAGCTTACGTAAATTTCGGTATGAATAGTTAACCTGTCCCAAGTATAGATTCATTAAGTCTATACTGAAATAGTTTAACTTTTCATATTATACCTAACCCTAGGCGCAACTCAAGAACTTACTATGTTGCTCCTAGTCGTTCACTAATCCATGTTGTTTTCTGTCATTAAAACTTTACAGACTTTTCTTTGTGTTTTAATCTTTTCTTTAACTTCTTATCTTTCCTTTATCTTTGCCTCACTATCATGTTATTACCACTCCCTAGGTATTTTATGAAGGTAATTATGGAATTCTACGCTTAAAGTTGTCTTTCTAAAAGTTTTACGAAAAACTGCCTTTTTCACATTATTTTATTATTTTTATTAAAATATTATTTTTAATTAAATATTATTATTTAATATTTTATTATTATTTATTATTTTATTATTAAATTTTCGAAAATTAACTTTACTTTAACCTTTAACCTTTAAAATTCACTTTTTACCACCCATAACTTTTAATATTTCTACTTTTACCACCCTAACTTTCAGAAATTACCAAATAACCCCTCAAACACGAAAATAATTACAACCTTGCCCTTTTTAAGATCTAAAAGGTGTTCTTCAATGTTGTTCATCACACTCAAAGTGTTCTTCGTGTTCTTCGTAAATTCTTCAGATTCTTTCTCTGTTTTTATCCGTTTTTCAATCTTTTCAGCAACCGATTTTTATCATAATTCATAATAAATTAGCAACCACCAAAACCCCATATTTTCTACTTGATTTTATCACAAATTGAACCCCAATTTATAGGTTAAGGTTCCTTTTTCCAGCAGCCATGAAGAACACAAATTCAAAGTTGAATATCATCAATTTTCATCAAAATTTCAACAAACTTTCACCAAGAATAACTCATATAAGCAATCAATTTCAAGCATAACCAAACCATATCATAATCACAAATATCAAACACAACTAATCAAGATTAATTTCATCAAACCCTACCTGGTTTTGCTGCTCCAAATTCAGTTATACTTTCAGGTAATCCTTAAGCACTTTTTCCTCCTAAATCACATCAAGAACAACTTTAAATCCACAAACTCTCAACTGACCAAATCTCTCTCAGCATGTTAAGAAGGGATATCTCACCTTATACTTGCTGGAAATTAACATTTTTTGGCCCTCAAGTCAAGTTAAGCATGATTCCTAAGGAAGAACATCAAGAAAACACATGTTCATGCATGTTTCCTTGAAAACCAAATTCAAAGGGGAAAGAAAAAGCCATCTCACCTTATTTCCAGCCGTGATAAGTTACATGGTTATGTAGAGGAAGAAGAGAGGATCATTTTGGTGAAATCGGAGTTTTGATTTGAGTTTTAGTTCAGAAGAAATCAAGCTTTGAAGATTTAAGTGTCATGAAAGTTTCTCTCTTTTCTCTCTTCTCATTTTCAGCCAAAGGGAGTAAATGACCAGCCTTGGAGTGTCTTGGGGGTGTAGGGTGAGTTGTGATTGGTTGGCTTGGAGGTGGGTTAAAATAATTTTAAAATATCTCAGGTGTATAACTACTAAAACTAGATGTATCGGAACACTTGTAAAAACATCTCTAAAAATTATTTTCTGAGCTACTAGCATAAATGACACTAGTAACATATTTATTATAAGAATAAAAAATGTATGATGAGGCCTTAGTATTGCTAAAGTCATTAGAGAGTGCTGGTGCTAAGCTGCACCAGTAAACTGTGAACCCGGTGAAACCGATTTCTTGTTTTTAACTAAAACAGACCAGGTAACCTTATAATATCATTCAAGCATCTTCTAATACTAATATAATGATAATATTATACTATTATCTCTCTTCTCTCATGAATCGAGTCCGGTTCATCAAACAGAGACTATTTACGAAAACTAGAATCAAAACTCCTAACCAATACGGCTCAAAAACTAGGTTCTTCGCGATTGCGTTATCGAGCTTGCCTCAAAAGAGGTTCTAGCTTAAAGATGACATAATGACAATGAGGATCAAGATACTTGTTGATATAGAAGAGGTGTTCCTTTTACTGATCTTCCGGAGAAATCCGTGCCTTTAGAAAAGATCTTGCGTACTCGAAAATCAGGGTTATTACATTCTACCCTCCTAAAAGAAAATTTTGCCCTCAAAATTTCAGCCGCGTGCAAGAATCCTTCTTCGAGCGGTCTATTTCCTTCAAGCCATCCTAACAAAGAGATCGGTTCATTCCTTACAACATCCAAATCTCACACAGCCATAGCCATGAAGATCATAACAGCTACGAAGATAGTTGTGGCTCACGTCGATTCATCATTCGGAGCTCGATTAAACCATGCCTATTCACAGTCATTGAGGTCTTATCCGCACCAAACAATCAACATTAAGGTGATCAATATTAATATCTCAAGTTAAGCACGAACATTCCCAAAATGAGTGCTCATAGACATTCATGCCAAATATATCTTGAAGATACCCTAATAGCATGAGACACACAAGTAGAGTATGCAATGAAGCATAGTCAGTCCATTCCCCATGCTCTACTGGAAACGAACTGCTTTGATACCAAATTGTAACGACCCAATTTTCAGTATGTCTAGATCATACCGGAAACTGAGTGTTACCAACTTGTCTTCCTAATTATTATCTATTATTTATTATATGAGACTGATTCGCTGTTAAAAACGTAGTTATTTTGTGAGGTACTTTTTTTTTAAAATGTTTGGGTTTAATAGACGGAATCATTCATAATCAATTCACAACTGATAGTAGATAAAATAGTTATAAACAACCACACATAAATACATCACAAGCAATTGACAATATTCGGTGATCCATCATTTATTAGAGTATAGACTTTTAGTTAGAACACCCCTAGATATAGCTATATAATAACTATATACATATAAAACATACAACATCCCAGGCCCTGATCTGTTCAAAAAGTTCCTAAGCTGGCGCCCAAGCTAGCCTAGACTCTATAATCACCTAGTCCCTCTAAACTTCTAAAGCAAGGGAAAGTACGTTCTAAGTCTTCAAAATTCAAGTAAGGTGGAATGTCATCAAAAGGTAGAACATCATCTATTACTCCTCTGCACGACCAGACATTGCCATATGACGTCTCTCTGGTACCTCATCAAGTAGCCACACAAGAGGAGTCTTGTACACAATATTTAGGCTAAAGTGCGCATATAAACGGGGTGCAAACGTTGGCTGGTCTCACAGTATATATATATAAACAGAGAACGAGATTCACCCTAGACTCGAAAGACTACCTAGAGCGGAATCCTCTTTGCGAAACGGTCATTGATAAACCACTATTTTATGGTTTATAATGTGTTTAATTGTGTGGTTTTATCATGATCTTTACCCACTTATTCATATGATTAGCATGCATTTATATTTCCTTCCTAAAATTATTACATGATTAAAAACTTGCTTCCTAGAGACTTTTAATTTTGTATTTTAATTCCCCTTTATTCCATTCAATGCCGTGATCTGTGTGTTAAGTGCTTCAGGCTTTACAGGACATGAATGAGTTGGAGATTGGAAAGGAAGCTTGCAAAAAATGGAAGGAACACAAGAAATTAAGGAGATGACCAGCGAGAAGTGACGTGGCCGCATGGCTCACGCAACCGCGCGGAAGAGAGGAAATGACAGTGACGCGGTCGCATGGCTCACGCGACCGCGCGGATTGGAATAGCACAAGTGACGCGGAGGCGTGGACGATGCCCCCGCGTGGCATAGCAAAACGGCGCATGACGCGTCTGCATGAATGACGCGATCACGTGACATGCGTGATCTGCATAATCTGCAGAATTCGCTGGGGGCGATTTTGGGCCCTGTTTTGACCCAGTTTTCGGCTCGGAAAAGCAGACTAGAGTCAGAGGACATGCAGAAACCAAAAACAACATTCATTCTACACAGTTTTTAGTTTTTAGATCTCGTTTTACTCCTCCTCTAGGTTTTCTCTCTACACATTCATAGTTCTTAGGATTTTTATTTCGATTGCTCTTTGCATTGGAATATTGAGAAGAGTTATTACCTCATCAAGACTTCGTCATTCTAGTTCGTTTTCTTTACTTGGCTTTACTCTTCCATGTCCTTTAATTTACTCAATTTTGCTATTGGATTATTTTAGAATTTATTAATACAAGAGTTACTTTTATTTTTAATTGATTTCTTTGAGTTCTATTTATCATGTCTTTCTTTAATTCCCTTTTCTATGTTATGTGTTCCATAATCACAATGAGCGAGTAGTTTCCTAACTTGATGGGGAGTTGATTGAAAGGAACCCTTGAGTTGGAATACTCAAAAGAGAGATTGTAATTGGGTTTACTGTTGGATGGCTCTCTAGTCACTAACGCCAGTCCTTCCAAGTAAGTGGATTAGGACTTGTGAGTAGAAACATCATTCCAACTTGTTTGACTTTCCCTTATTTAGTAAGGGATAACTAAACAGAATGACCTTCAATTATCAATTAATCTTGAGAGTACTGCAACAAGAATAGGGCTTCCAACTAATCTACTCCCAGTCAAGGCTTTTATTTAAATTACATAATTTCCCCAATTTAATTTCCTGTTTATTCAGCTCAAACTCTTTCTGAAAATATCTGATTAATAAAATAGCACACCTTTCTGCAACTCGTTGGGAGACGACATGGGATTCATACTCCCAGTATTTTAAATTTTAATTTTTGTGACAAACTTTCTAAATTGATAAGCGGATTTCTGGTTGGTTAAGAACTATACTTGCAACGCACAACTTATATCAATTTTTGGCGCCGTTGCTGGGGAGTTGTAATAGAGTGCTAAAGTTATTAATTGGATTTTATTTATTTGCATTTTATTTTATCCTGCTACCATGAGCTGCTTGTTTCTTTCGTTAGATGACGCGTTCACTTCCTGATCCAAACTTGCTAGTATTCGATCCTGAGATTGAAAAAACTATTTCACGAATAAGGCAAGCTCGGCGTTGGTTAGTCCTCTCTGAGGGCGGATCTGAAACGTCACATGAGAAAGAAACCAGCCCCCGTTCTACTGATTTGGTTGATTTACGTGCAGGTAACATGGCAGCAGCTAGGAGAGTTACTATCCAGGAGGCTGGAGCCCCTGATTTTACAATGCAACCATTTCAAGCGCATCACCCAATGGTGGCTACAGACTTTGAAATAAAGACCGCACTGCTCAATTTGATGCCCAAGTTTCATGGCTTTCCTGCTCAAGAGCCTATCAAGCACCTAAGAGATTTTCAAGCAGCCTGTTTTACTGTCAGGCATGATGGTGCAGATGAAACTTCAATTTTGCTGAAAGCTTTCCCGTTTTCTCTTGAGGGAAAGGCAAGAGAGTGGTACTACACTCAACCAGCAGCAACTGTATCCAACTGGGATACACTGAGAAGAGAATTCTTGGAAAATTTCTTTCCAGCCGAAGTTACTGATAAACTGAGGAAAGACATTTCCATGATTGTTCAGGATGAATCTGAGACAATCTATGAATACTGGGAGTGCTTCAATAATCTTCTGGAAGCATGCCCCCACCATATGATTGACAAGATAGTATTACTTGGTTACGTCACACAAGGCATGAGGCCCCAAGATAAGACCACATTAGAAAGTGCTAGCAATGGGTCTATGAAAAAGTACAAGACCACTGATGAGGCATGGCAATTGATCAGCGACTTAGCTGAATCTACTCGGAATCACAGGCAGAAACAAGGCCGTTCAAAAGCCGTTGCAGAGGTATCCTCTACCAGAGAGACTGCTGCTCTAACTCAGAGTATCTGTGAAATGACCAACTTGCTGAAGCAGATGCAATTGAATCAACAGCAAGTTCAGCAAGCTCAACCTTCTCCACCACAGCAAAACCAACAGTTGGTCCCACAGAGAGTTTGCATAATCTGTACTGATTATAGCCACTATACTGATGAGTTTGCATAATCTTCTAATGATGATTTACTATAATCCATTGATCGGAGACAACAGACCATGGAAAATAACATTAATGCCACTCTAAATGGTCTGAACGCTACTTTGCAAGCTCTTGTATCACAGATTGGATCGATGAATAACTCCAATAACCAACCTTTGAGCTCTAGTGGAATTCCCTCTCAACCATTACCCAATCCCAAGGGTGGCATCAATGCCATCACCCTGAGGTCCGGAACCACACTGTAGGAGTGGAATCAGAAGGAGCCAAGCCTACCAGAACACGCCTCAGCTGAAGAGGTAGTGGAACTAGAAGATGCTGAAGAGGAAGAGGACATACAAAACATAGCTGAAAAAGAAGAAGTTCAACCACAGGAGGAAGCACCACAGGGCGCAGATACTGCAGAAGACACCACTCCTATCCCATTTCCACAACTTGCAAGGAAGCCCAGGAAGCAGCTGGAACCTGATCCCAAAATGGTAGAGATATTCAAAAAGGTTGAGGTAACTGTTCCTCTTTTTGATGTTATTCAACAGGTACCTAAATATGCAAAGTTTCTAAAAGATTTATGTATACATAAAGACAAAATTAATGAATTAGAAACTATTCCTTTAGGTAGTTCCATATATGCCTTAATGGGAGGTTTACCTAAAAAGTGTAGTGACCCAGGTCCTTGTATAGTTAATTGTACTATTGGTGGTGTGATAATTTCTGACTGCATGTGTGATTTAGGAGAATGTGTGAGTATAATGCCTTTGTCTATATATGATATTTTGAGGCTCCCTCCCTTAAAAAGGTCGGCAGCTCGTTTTGTGTTAGCAGATAAGAGCATTATTACAGTGGTTGGAGTTGCTGAAGATGTATTAGCGGGCATTAAGGGACTCACATTCCCCACTGATTTTTATATTCCGGAGATGCCCCAAAATGACTCAAAGAAGCCATCATCAATCTTACTTGGAAGACCTTTCCTGAAGACATCAAAGTTCAAATTGGATGCTTTTTCAGGAACATACTCTTTTGAAATAGATGGCCGATTAGTAAGTTTCAACCTCAATGGAGTTATGAAGTACCCTCCAGAAGATCATTCTATCTTCCAGTGTGACATCATAGTTGAAACTGTAGCTAAAGTTCACCAGGAGGAATTAGAGGAGAAGCACACAGGACAAGGTCCAAGTGTGGGGACATTCTCAGAGGACAATGATAGTGCTTTACCGTTGTTACCAGCTCCAGACAACCCAGAGCCTGACCATGATTAGAAGTTAGACTTGAAACTCCTTCCTCCACACCTCAAATATGCTTACCTTGAGGACAAGCAATAGTGTCCAGTTATCATTGCAAGGGAACTCACTTCTCAACAAGAAGAGCAGTTACTTAGTGTGCTGAGGAAGCACAAGAAGGCAATTGGGTGGAGTTTGGCAGATATAGTAGGCATCAACCCTCAAGTATGTGAGCACAGAATATTTTAAGAAGAGGGAGCAAGGCCCGTTTGTCAACCCCAAAGAAGACTGAACCCCACTATCTTAGAGGTTATCAAAAAGGAAGTGACCAGACTACTGGAAGCAGATATCATCTATCCCATCTCAGACAGTGAATGGGTAAGCCCAGTACAAGTAGTACCAAAGAAGTCTGGAGTCACTACAGTGAAGAATGAGCATGGAGAGCTCATAGCAACCAGAGTACAGAACGCTTGGAGGGTCTGCATTGACTACAGACGCCTCAACCAAGCAACCCGTAAGGATCACTATCCTCTTCCATTCATTGATCAAATGCTGGATAGCCTGTCAGGTAAATCACATTATTGTTTTTTAGATGGTTACACATGTTATTTCCAGATTCATATAGCTCCTGAGGATCAGGAGAAGACTACTTTTACATGCCATTTTGGGACTTATGCTTACAAGAGAATGCCATTTGGCTTGTGCAATGCACCAGCTACCTTCCAAAGGTGCATGATGAGTCTTTTCTCTGATTTTATTGAGGACTGTATGGAAGTTTTTATGGATGATTTTAGTGTTTATGGCGATTCCTTTAGCCTTTGCTTAGATGGATTATCTAGAGTATTAGATAGATGTGTCAGTACAAACCTTGTATTAAATTTTGAAAAATGTCACTTTATGGTTAAACAAGGGATTGTACTAGGACATGTTGTGTCTAATACTGGCATTTCTGTAGACCCAGCAAAGGTGGATGTTATTTCTAGTTTACCTTACCCCTCTTCTGTGAGGGAAGTCCGCTCGTTCCTTGGCCATGCATGTTTTTACAGGAGATTCATTAAGGACTTTAGTAAGGTAACACTTCCCTTATCCAGACTACTGCAGAAGGATATATAGTTCGAGTTCAGTGAAGATTGCAAACAAGCATTTGCTAAGCTGAAGACCGCCCTGACTCAAGCTACAATTGTGAGAGGACCGGACTGGAGCCAGCCGTTCGAAATAATGTGCGATGCTTCCAACCATGCAGTAGGAGCAGCATTGGCTCAGCGTGAAGGTAAGGACCCTTTTGTTATTGCTTATACGTATAAAACTCTAGATGCAGCACAGTCCAATTACACTACTACTGAGAAAGAGCTTCTTGCTATTGTTTTTGCTCTGGATAAATTCCGAGCATATTTGCTTGGTACAAAGGTAGTAGTGTACTCGGACCATGCATCTCTAAAGTATCTATTAGCTAAAAAGGAGTCCAAACCAAGGCTTATACGTTGGATACTGCTATTACAAGAATTTGATTTAGAAATAAAGGATAGGAGTAGTAACCAAAATTTAGTGGCAGACCACTTGAGTCGCCTTGAGCACATTTCAGATGACCCCACTCCTATAGCTGATAATTTCCCATTTGATAACCTGCAAGCAGTATCCGCGGTAGTCCCTTGGTATGCACCTGTAGCTAATTATCTAGTTAGCCGCACCTTTCCTCCAAACTTTTCTAAGCATCAAAGAGACAAGCTGAAAAGCGAGTCTAAATATTATATATGGGATGACCCATATTTATGGAGATGTGGTGCTGACCAGGTAATTAGACGGTGTGTGCCTCAATCAGAATTCCAGTCCATCTTAGAGGTCTGTCACTCATCTGAGAGTGGAGGACATTTTGGCCCTCAAAGAACAGCTAGAAAAATCTTAGACTGTGGATTCTGGTGGCCTACACTTTTTAGAGACGCTGCCGAATTTTGTAGATCTTGTTTCCCATGCCAAAAATTTGGTAATATATCCAGGAGGGATGAGATGCCTCAACAAATTATTCTTTTCTATGAAATTTTTGACGTTTGGGGCATTGACTTCATGGGTCTATTTCCAAATTCTAATGGTTATTTTTATATATTGTTAGCTTTGGATTATGTTTCCAAATGGGTGGAAGCAATTCCTACCCGCACTGATGATGCTAACACTATTGTTTCCTTTGTGAGAAACCACATTATTTGTCGCTTTCGATCACCACGAGCAATCGTGAGCGATCAAGGCACCCATTTTTGTAACAGGAGACTAACAGGATTAATGAAGAAGCATGGAATAATTCATAAGGTTGCAATAGCATACCATCCTCAGACTAATGGGCAAGCCGAGGTGTCAAACAGAGAGATAAAACGTATCTTGCAGAAGATAGCCAAACCTCATAGAAGAGATTGGAGCACCAGGCTACAAGATGCACTTTGGGCATACAGAACCGCATACAAGACACCCATTGGGATGAGTCCTTTCCACTTAGTCTATGGAAAAGCTTGTCATCTCCCTGTTGAAGTCGAGCACAAAGCCTTTTGGCCAGTAAAGGAGTGCAACATGGGAATTGAGGAAGCCGGAGCTGAAAGGAAATTGCAACTGCAAGAATTGGAAAGCCTTCGCCTAGAAGCTTATGAGAACTCTAGACTATACAAGGAGAAGATGAAGGTTGTACATGATCAGCACATTAAGAGAAAAAAGTTCCATCCTGGGGACTTAGTCCTCCTTTACAAATCTCGACTGATACTCATGCCAGGAAAGTTGAGATCAAGATGGGATAGTCCATACAGAATAGAGATGGCCGAATAGTATGGAGTTTATCACCTAAACCATCCTTCAAGCTCTGAACTTATCAAAGTTAATGGAGATCGTTTAAAGCTATACCATGGAGAGAGGATGCAGAAAAATAAGGAGCTCGAGATCTTCCTCTTGGAAGATCCTCACATAGCTGAAGATTGAGCTAATGGAGCGTCCAACTTACGAACGTTAAAGCAAAGTGCTAGGTGGGAGACAACCCACCATGGTATGATCATTCTTTTCTTTATTTTTAGTTTTTTCTATTTAATAACACTTCTCTTTATTAGTACATTTCGTGCATCTGCCTTTACATACTTTTATTTTTTTTTAAAAAAAAAGGGGGGTTACGCTACGCGACCGCATCATTGATGCGTCCACGTCGCAAGGAGATGGGAGAAAATAAAAACAAACAGAGAGTCACGCAGGAGGGTGGCTGGAGGCGCGCCAATGGCACAAATTGCCCCACGTGATGGCATCGCCGACGCGTCCGTGTCACATGGGAACATTGGCCTCCCACGCGACCGCGTGACCCACGCGGCCGCATGCCCTAGAATTCGACGTCAAAAGGGTGCACAACCGAAAGTTGTGCTAGAGTGGTGCTGGATTGGTGCTGAACGCACAATCCTTCCCACGCGGCCGCGTGACTGACGCGACCGCGTCACATTCTTCTAATGGCCACTCACGCGATCGCATGCCCACGCGATCGCGTCACCCAATATTTGGCAATTAATGATTTTGAACAGAGAGTTGTGCGAGCACAAGGCTGCCCTCGCGCCAGTGGCATAAAATGGGACACGCGACCGCGTGACCGACGCGGCCGCATCAATCAGTATCAGCGCAAGTCGCGCGACCGCGTGGTTCACGCGACCGCGTCGATTGCGCTGCACAACTTCCCTGATTTGCCACTCATCTTATCTTTTTCTCCTCAAATCCTATTTTCTCTTTTCCCTCCTTATTTCTTCTTCCTCCCTTCTTCCTTCTTTCTCACTTTTTACACCCTCTCTCTCTCTCTCTCTCTCTCTCTCCCCCCCATTAACAAGGTTTTCTTTTTCTTCTTCTCTCCTTACTTTTCTATTTTTCTTCTTATTTTTCTATGTTATCTTCTTTTCTTTTCTTTTTACTTTCATTATTCATATTTCCTTCCTTTTTACTTGGTGTTAGAATTTTATTTGAGTCATTATTTCTCATTATATGCTTGTGGATTGTTCTAAATTTGTTTGGCAATTATATATTACTTTTTAAAGGGTTGCTTGCATGTTCAATTTAATACTTTCCATACATTATTTCACCATGCATGCTATGTGTTTGTGAAAAAGCCCATATGGCATTTTGCACTTTTCTATGTTATTTTACTCTACTATTAAATGCCCGTTTTTCACAAAACCCCTTTTATATTTTATTCGTTATAAATAATTGTCAATACAAACGTGATGGTTTGTTACGAGTGATGCTTGATCTATGCTACTCATGCCTTTGCCAGCATGCCAATAAACGCCTTGCATTCACTTGTAATCATATGCACTAACTATTTTCCATTGATAACTTTTCACATGTAGTCATGACCATGTGTTAACATCATTTACCTTTTACTGTGCATTCATAACCACCCTTTTTCGTTCTCTTTCTTGCTCTATCTCTTTGAATTTAATTTACTTTCTCTCCCCTTTTTCAGAATGGCCACCAAGAAAGAAAAAGAGAAAGCTACTCCCAAATCAACAGCAAGAAGAGGAACAAAAAGAGCATTAGTGGCAGAACCCTCTTCAACTGCGGTTAAACCCTCAACAAAGAGACTTAAGAGGATTATAAAGCTTGATGATAAATAAAAAGCCTTTCCAGCAAAGGACACTGCATGATTTTCCAATCGCTACTGTGAGCAGATGTTCCCCATCCTGGCAGAAAGGAGCTACAACAACGAATACCTTCTTCTCCTCTCAAACTATATTGCTACCTTTGTTGATCCGCAAATTACACAAAGACAATGGGGTTTCCTACAGACACAGCCGAGGTAGGTCAATCTTTCTTGGGTAGTCGAGTTCTACTCCAACTTCCACCTCCCAACCCTGCAGTCTGTCTTTGTCCGTCAGAAGCAAGTCCCCATTACAGAAGAGGCCATTCAAAAAGCTCTATGTCTTCCCCCTATTCCAAAAGGTTTGGACGCCTTTCAAGAAGCTGCACTCAAGCGCCAGATGTACCAATTTGACTGGGACGCTGTTCTCAGAGTTATCGCACTACCTGGCAGCCGATGGATCTACGGATACCATCGTACCCGCACTAAGGGAATTTCGGCATCAGCACTTACCCTGGAGGCTCACGTATGGGCACAGATCATGTCCCATTACGTCTTTCCGAGCACTCATGAGTCCTCCTTCACTGCGGACATGGCCGTTATACTATGGTGCATCCTTACAGACCAGCCTCTGAACCTACCAAGACACATCCGGAATGCCATGGGACACGTACAAATCGTGGGTAACTTACCTTTCCCCGCCTTGGTCTCAGATCTCATCTCAGCAGCCAGAGTCTCCTTCAGAGCTGGGGACACCAAAGCCATACTTCCACGGGATGATCAATATGTCCTTAATGGGAAATATATCAGACCCTCAGCAGCCACTCCAAGCCAGCCCACTGAACCGGCTCAGGACATTCCTCCTTCCGTACCACAAGCACCTACCACAGATCAACTGCTCCATCAAATACTCGAAAGGTTGGATCGGCAGGAACACAAAGCTAAGATGAGAGAGTGACGTAACAAGCGCCGATTCACATACCTCAAGGAACTGATTATGGGAAAATTCAAGGACTCAGACACCCCGGACTCCACTTTCTTTACCAGCACAGGGAGCCATGATGGTCCCGACTGTGGAGATACTGCTACTTGCCCACCCCTGTTCCTGACAGATGGCACCGAGGACGGTGCAAAGACTTAAGTGTGGGGAGGTCGGTCAGTACCTGACTTCCGGAGGTAATTTCTCTTCTCTAAACACCAATAAATTAGGATATTTAGTTAGTTTTTCTTTTATAGAATAGGATAAATTGCATAGCAATAGATTAGTTGCATGCATGTTCCACTTGATTGAAAAGACAATAAGTTTCTTCTAAGACTCTATTTTTGGAACAAAATTTCACTAATTTTAATTAAATTTTTATGTTAAATTTGCTTGAAGTTGTATTTGGAACATGATTTTTGAGCTAAAGAACACACAACCTGTGAGATTTGAGCCTTTATGCATGGTTACATTATTTAACCATAATTATTTTATTCTTGTGTGTTTACTTCTCTATGATTGTAATCTATATTTTGTTTCATCCTATATGTCCAATATTTATTATATTTATATGTTTGCATATGATTGAGGCCATTAATTGTTTAGCTCACTTATCCAAATTAAGCCTACCCTTTCAATTACCTTTGTTAGCCACTTTGAGCCTTTAAATCCCATTTGTTCTATATTTTACCACATTACTAGCCTTAAGCGGAAAAACAATTATATATCCCAAACTGAATCTTTGGTTAGCTTAAGATAGAATTGTGTGTGCTAATTAAGTTTGGGAAATTGTGGGAACAAAAGATAATAAGGGAATGTGTCATGATAATATAATGGGAATTTGGATACCTACTCATGTGAAACTATAAGAATTAAAAATCTATGTGCATTAATAAGCTATGTTTATTTTTATCCTTAAAAAAAAATAAAAAATATTCAATAAATAAATAAGGGGACAAAATTACCCCAACGTTAAGTTAAGAATTCAAAGGTCAATGCATGTATGATAAAATTAAAATAAAAGTTGATACATGAGTATGAAATGTGAAAGAGAAATTCTGGGTAGCTAGGTATGGATTCTAAAGTTATATAGAGTATATATATAGGTTATGTTAAAGCTTGGGTTAATTAAAGATTTAGTTTATAAGCTTACTTAGCCATATATGTATCCTTACCATTACCTTGGCCCCATTACAACCTTGAAAAGACCTCATGATGTTTGCATTGGTATATCAAATGTTGTTGATTGATTAGGAGAAGAACAAAAATTAGAAAGCATGATTAGAGAAGGATATAGTGATTGCCCTTTACACTAGAGAGATTAGAGCGTACATACATCATCAGTGAGGGTTCAATGCTTAAAATTCTATATTCCCTGCTTTCATGAGCTGCCTTCTTGCATTTTTATCTGTTCTTACTGCATGAGAATTGAATTAGTGGAATTTGATTTGTAATTGTTTTGAAGAGCTTATTTATTATTGATCAAGTGGACAAAAAAATCATATAGTTGCATTCATATATATAGGTTGCATTGCATTGCATGAGTTTTACATGTTCCTACTCATTTATTTTATCTCCTTCAACTAAGCATGAGGACATGCTAATGTTTAAGTGTGGGGAGGTTGATAAACCACTATTTTATGGTTTATAATGTGTTTAGTTGTGTGGTTTTATCATGATCTTTACCCACTTATTCATATGATTAGCATGCATTTATATTTCCTTCCTAAAATTATTACATGATTGAAAACTTGCTTCCTAGAGACTTTTAATTATGTATTTTAATTCCCCTTTATTCCATTCGATGCCGTGATTTGTGTTAAGTGCTTCAGGCTTTACAGGGCATGAATAAGTTGGAGATTGGAAAGGAAGCTTGCAAAAAATGGAAGGAACACAAGAAATTAAGGAGATGACCAGCGAGAAGTGACGCGGCCGCATGGCTCACGCAACCGCGCGGAAGAGAGGAAATCACAGTGACGCGATCGCATGGCTCACGCGACTGCGCGGATTGGAATAGCACAAGTGACGCGGAGGCGTGGACGACGTGCCCGCGTGGCAAAGCAAAACGCCGCATGACGCGTTCGTATGAATGACGCGATCACGTGACATGCGCGATCTGCATAATCTGCAGAATTCGTTGGGGGCGATTTTGGGCCTTATTTTGACCCATTTTTCGGCCCGGAAAAGCAGACTAGAGTCAGAGGACATGCAGAAACCAAAAATAACATTCATTCTACACAGTTTTTAGTTTTTAGATCTAGTTTTACTCCTCCTCTAGGTTTTCTCTCAACACATTCATAGTTCTTAGGATTTTTATTTCGATTGCTCTTTGCATTGGGATATTGAGAAGAGTTATTACCTCATCAAGACTTCGTCATTCTAGTTTGTTTTCTTTACTTGGCTTTACTCTTCCATGTCCTTTAATTTACTCAATTTTAATATTGGATTATTTTAGAATTTATTAATACAAGAGTTACTTTTATTTTTAATTGATTTCTTTGAGTTTTATTTATCATGTCTTTCTTTAATTCCCTTTTCTATGTTATGTGTTCCATAATCACAATGAGCGAGTAGTTCCCTAACTTGATGGAGAGTTGATTGAAAGGAACCCTTGAGTTGGAATACTCAAAAGAGAGATTGTAATTGGGTTTACTGCTGGATGGCTCTTGATGTGCGGAAAACGATCCGACACAAAACTCACCGGCAAGTGTACCGGGTCGCATCAAGTAATTATAACTCACATGAGTGAGGTCGATCCCACAGGGATTGAAGGATTGAGCAATTTTAGCTTAGTGGTTGATTTAGTCAAGCAGATCAAGAGTTGGTTGAGTGATTTGTGATTAACAGAAATTAAATTGCATGAAAAGTAAAGGGAGAGGGGTAAATTGCAGGAAATTAAAGAGAACAGAAAATAAAAGTGCTAAATCTTAAAGAACAAGAAATTAAATTGCAGAATCTTAGAATGCAAGAAATGTAAATTGCAGAATCTTAGATTGCAAGAAATTTAAATGACTGAATCTTAAAGTGCAAGTAATGTAAATTGCTTGAATCATAAAAGGATTTGGGAATTGGGATTGCAGAATTTAAACAAGCAGAATTAAATTGCATCAAACAGCAAAGTAAAAGATGAATTAAATTGGAATGGATCTCAAACAGAAGAGTAAAAATGCTTTGAGAATTGTAAAGACAGAAAGGCAGTGCTTAATTTGCAGCAAAGTAAAAGAGGTTGAAGATCTCAGGGTGGAAGAGACTAGATAACAAGTCTAGATCTCAAATCCTTCCTTGATCCAACAAGAACAATTGCAAAAGAAGTAAAGAAAAGTAAATTGCAGAAGTAAATTAAAGATGAAGCAGTGAAGTAAACAGAAATGGAAACTCAATTATGCAGAGAAAGTAAACAAGAGATTTCAAGGTGAGATTGAAACAGAAGTTCTTCAATTCTCCACCCAAGATCCAAAGCAAGAAAATAAAAGAGTGCTCAAGCAAGAACCAAGAAGAAGAGAGAGAAATTCTCCTTCCAAGTTCTCAGAAATCTAAATTCAAAAGTTAAAAAGCTCAAAAATGAGAATGACCATTCAAAAGGAAGAATTCAAAGTAAAATCTAGCTCTCTTAATTACATCAAACTAACTCCTATTTATACACTTTCTATTCTTGGATTTTGGAATTTGGGTGGGCTTTTGATTTTGTGAAGAAATGAATTAAATTGGATTTTTAATCCAATTCCTAGCCCAAATTACACCTCCAGGGGAAAGCTCAGTTGGAAAATCCAACTTAGCTTTCAAGCATGCTCCATCCGTGTCAAGTGTGGTGTGCAAGCCTTCCTTGGTGCGCTTCATGGCATCTGGCCGTGTCAAGGTGCGCGTGTGTCCCAGCCTTGGTGCGCCAAAGTGTGGAAGTTCAATGCTCAGTTGGAAAAACCAACTGAGCTTTCCTTGTGTTGAGCTTTGTTGCGCCAATTTGGTGCTTCCCGTGTCATGATGCGCATGACAGCCCCCTTGGTGTGCAAACTTGTGCGCCAAAGTATGGGGAAGAATGGGAGAAGCAATGCTCAGTTGGAATTTCCAACTTAGCTTCCCTTGTAGCGCCTTTGCTTTTGGCCTCAAGGTCCCAGGTTCAAATCCTGGTGGGAGCAAGTGGAGGACACCTTTGGAGCTAATTTCCTTGGATGAGTGGGCACTCCTCCTTAAGTTTCCAAGAATACCCAAGTTCAAAACTTGGAGGAAGCAATAAAGCTATTTTCCTTGTATTTCCTTGCAAGCTTGGTGGCACTCCTTCCTTATGTTTCAAAGAATACCCAAGTTCAAGTCCTGGAGGAAGCATTCTAGCTATTTATTCTCAAATTCCCTTGCAAGGAGTAGCGTGTGGTTCCAAGTTCGAACCATGGAGGATGCATTTTGGCTATTTCTTCTTGAATTCTTTTGTGAGGAACGTCCCTTGCCTTCTCCTTAGTCCTTGGTTCGAATCTTGGTGGCTTCACTCATGGAATTTCATCTTGAATTAATTTGAAGAGGTCCCCGATAAAGTTAACTTAGTTAACTTAGCTTTGCACCCATTCCTTGCTTTCTTTAGTGCTAAGTTAACTATTTTAACTTAGCTTTGTAGCTTCCTTCTCCTTCCATCCCTTGTGAAGCTCAGTTAGCTTTTTCAACTTAGCTTCCCATTCTTCCTCAATGTGATCATGCTTTTTCTTTCCTTTTGGCACGCTTCTTGCTTCCTTGGGCACGCTTTCTTTCCTTTGGGCACACTTCTTGTGCCACGCTTTTCTTCTTTTCTTCTTTCTTCACCTACAATTAACCAAATCAACCAATCAAAGTATCACTAAATTCACAAGGTTTATAAATCATTAAAATTCAATTAAATTTGGCTTCAACCTCATGATTTAGCATCAAATACATGGTGGTTGTTTGATTCAAAGAAGTCATGCATTTTCATTCCAAATTACTTACTTAGAATGCAAGAAAGTGCATAAAACCTACTAAAATTAAAGAAAAAGGCTATTGAAACTAGGCTAAGATGACTTGTCATCACAACACCAAACTTAAAACTTGCTTGTCCCCAAGCAAGCACTTAAACATAAGAGAAGATAGAATGAAGTAGATAAGCATGTATGTCCTTATTAGGCAATTAGTTGAATTTTGTTTATGGGGTTTTATGCAGATCAAAAATAGCTCATTTATTACTTGCTGTCAAAACAACTATGATTCCTTAAGGGTTCACCAAGGTTGCTGCTATGATTCCTCACCCTTTTGCTTAATTCCCTTGTTAGCTTTTTCTTCTTTCTTTTGCATTTCAGAGCTTATTATCTATTAGAGGCTTGGTGTCAAATGTTGCAGTGGCCTTTGGCTTATTTTCACTCAACATTTTTTTTCACCACAGACACATGGCTCACCTTTTTCTTCCTAGGATCATTGATGCCCAGCATCTCTTTGGATTACTAAATGTTTTGTAGCTAGGCTGCTCTTTATTGTGGACTTTCAGTTGACAATCCCAAATCAGTTGATCTAAGTTGCCAAGTTTTAAGATACTCCTTAGAACCTACTTGTCCAAGCATATCCTAGTACACAAACACCACAGGCATATGTCCTAGGGTCCAAGCTATTAGTGTCTAGCCTTATTGTTTGTTTCTTTGCCAACTTTTGGCTTTTCTCTTTCTTTTTTTCTTTCTGTTTTGGTTTATTTTCAAGGGACTTTCATTAATTGAAGGATCATAGCAGCAAACTAGCTTATACTTCAAGAAACAAGCCATTCTGCAACATTTATTCCATGAGCTAATAATTGAATCAAACACACACCACCACTAACTTCATTCTAACTTTTGCAACATTGAACAGTTACTTTTCTAAATCAAACATCTT
The DNA here is from genome assembly GCF_059453495.1 of Arachis ipaensis. NCBI lineage: Eukaryota > Viridiplantae > Streptophyta > Magnoliopsida > Fabales > Fabaceae > Arachis > Arachis ipaensis. The sequence continues at coordinate 76,557,492 of NC_142442.1, read as the reverse complement.
TCTTTTATTCACACAGCAAGGGAGACAAGACAAAGTATTCAAGCATGATGAGTGATGACATTCATTATGCAGATATCTGATTCTTAACTAGCCACTAATTTAAACAAAAGAAATAGTAAATCATGAAGCAATTGGAGGCATGTCATGTTTCAGATATGCATCTTCCTTATTTAAATAAAAATTATGAAAGAACTTTACCACCTTTCAGTTGTCTTGTTCCTGGTTACTGCTGGATTCTCCCCTCTTCTTCTTTCTCGTCCAGAGCTTGGTATAGTCCTGAATTTCTTCACTCGGACACCTTCTGTCCCAGACAGGATCTATGAGGCTTGAAAGCCCAGCTGCCTCCAATCTTTGATACATCCTATCCGTATAATGCTGGGTTCTTGCCTTCTGTTGGTCTCTTAAGTCTTGGCACTGCTCAAATGGTTTGATTCGCGAGTTTAGTCCAGGCATGCAGCGGGTTAAATACTCCAACTTTGCTTGTGTATCCTCATAATGCTCTATTTGCTGCACTTGTCTAGTTTCTCCGATGGTATGATGAACATTCTTCCACTAATACAAGTTGTGAGTATATTCCCCATACTTAGCTTGGGTCAGGAACATCTTATCATATGACTCTTGAAGTCCTGTTGTTAGTTCCCTTTGTCCCTCAAGAACTTTAGCTTGAAGTTCTTGTTGTTGGGCCATTGATTGTTGCTGCCATCTATCCACTCTTTCCTCCATTCTGTGTTGCCAGGCTTCATTTTGCTCCTTGTCCTTCGAATATTGTTCCCGGTGCTCTAGATATTGCTCTTGTTGTTGCAGATAGAGTTCCTGTTGCCTTGAATACTGCTCTTGAGCTTTCGCATTCTGCTGTGATATTTCATCAAGAACTTCCTGCAATTGACTCATATCTATGACACCCTGAGCTTGTTCGTCCCTCCTATGTGACCTTCTTCTTCTGAGTTCTTTCTTCTTCTTGATCTTCATCCTCTTCTTCATTAAGGCCTTCCATTTTTCTCTTTGTAATTCCTCTGGTTCCTTTCACCTTCTCTGTATCTTCATCCTCAAAGAGCACTCCAGCCCCGTTACACAATCTCAGGATTGTGCTTGGGTGTCCAAGCCTACCCGATTTAGTTGTGTCTTCAGCCATCTCCTGGATGCTATCTGCTATGAGTTGGGCAAGGTCGATTTCCCCACCATGTAGGATGCAGTATGTCAGGAGAGCTCTCTTGATTATGACTGATGAGGTGTTTGCAGTGGGGAGTATTGATACCCTTACCACCTCATACCACCCCTTTGCCTCAGGTCTGAGATTAAGTCTCTTCAGACAACTCGGGGCTCCCTGTGAGTCTCTTTCCCAGTCTCTTCCTTCAAAGCATAATCCCTCCAATATTTCATCAGGATCGTTGTCGCCACGCAGTCTGTCTTCATAGCTAAGCTCATCGTAAGTTATGGTTCTCAACTTTAGAGCTCTTGTGATTGATGGTGGGCTAAAGTCCACTTCAACACCTCTGACATAGCTTTTGTACGATGGGCTGTTTTTGTTTTCCTTAACTGCATTGGCGTAGAATTCCCTTATCATCACAGCACTAATGTCAGTGAGAGGACGGCACAGAAGATCCCATCTTCTTTCCTTGGTGATTTGTCGCATAATGGGGTATTCTCCTTCCTTTAGTTCGAACCCCATTTCAGGGATGACAATCTTTATTTTCATGAGTCTATTGTATCTTGCTTCATGAAATTGGGATTTGAACCTTTTTGTGTCATAGGATGGAGGTTCTGTCACCATTTGTTCCTTCCCTGGTCTTCTCCTTGATCTTGAAGAGGCCATTGAATATGTGTGTGAATAAGAGATAGTTGGGGGTTGTGTTTGGAGTGATGTTCGGTTTTGTTGTGAAGAGAAGAAGGAAATTGTGTGCTTTGATTGAGAATGGTCTGTATGAAAGTGTTCTTTATAATGTGTTGGGGGCTATTTATGGAAAAGGTTTTCAAATTTCCCAACAAGATCACAAAAGAGTAATGCATTCGGTTATGATGATGAATGATGGAGATTAAGTTGCATAGTATAGATATTCATGAAATGAATGGCTTGCATGTATTGTTGAAGCTTGACAAGGATTCTCTTCCTATTGATTGCTTGCTTTTTCGGTGTCCAATGGTGCATGCATGCAGATTTTGCTTTCCAAGATTGGCACACCTCTCTAGGCACATGTGATCCTTCTCTTGGCTTGTCATAGCCGTTCCTTCCTCTTGTCTTTTCTTCAAGCCCCCTTTTTTTTTTCTAATTAAATCAAAACAAAATGCTTCAGAACTCATTTAAAGCATGGTGGTCAAATGGTATATGCTTATATTTTATGTAATGGCCTTTATTTGTGAAAGATCAATTGTGTCCCTAAACCAAAGTTTGGTGAACACCAAACTTGTCTCTTGCTCAGTGATTTGAATAAACGCTTGTTATAATTGATACTTTCACTATAAGTGCCAATTTATTTCTTAGCATAGATTTCTAAAACTAAACAATGTATGATCCATCTTTGCATGATTTTGATTTTCTGAACAAAAATTTTTTTTCTCAAAATTCGTACATATGCAGACACCAAACTTAATGTTTGGTCATATACTTCACCAAAATGACTAAGCATATGATCTAAGAATGCTTGAAATGTTAACTTTTGTGTGCTGTCAAGCACACCAAACTTAGAAGTCTGGCATATATTTCAAAGCATTATATGTATCTGTCAAGTATGTCTTGACAAATTCAAAATCATGCTAAAGTGATCATACTTTTATTGAATTTAAAAGCAAGCAGGAATCATAAATCATGGGTTGCCTCCCATGAAGCGCTCGTTTATTGTCATTAGCTTGACATTGACTTCCTCTTTTATGGTGGTTGATGACTGTAGTGTCTCAACTTGTCCCCTCTGATCGTGAGCTTCTTCTTTGTTCCTTGGTGCTCTATCTCAGCATGTTCTAGTGATAATATTTTGCTCACAGTATAGTAATCATTAGTCTGTTGGTCTGTTCCCAGTTGTTGATAGACTAACTGCACTTTGTCACCTTTGGAGAGCCCTTCTGTTGGAATTTTTTTGTTCTTCCAACCCTTTTTGATTTTGTTTTTGTTTTTCTTCCCTCCTTTTGTTGACTCTTCTTCTTTGAAAACAGGCTCCCTTTTGAAATTCCTTTTCTTAGTTGCCAATACTACAATGTTCCCTTGAGCTTCTTCATTACTTTACACAGTCTCTTTCTCTTTTTGGCCTGCTGTATCATCTATCTCTTGCTTGGGAGGGCAGTTGTTGTTTGTCTTGTTGATTTTCTCCTTCCACTGCAGATTTTCCTTGTCTGTTTCTGTACCATCCTTCTTTTCATTACTACTCTGTATTTCTGGTAGTACACTCAGAGTGATACTTTCATTATGCATCCTGAGGGTTAATTCTCCTTGCTCTATGTCTATGATGGCCCTAGCAGTGGCCAAGAACGGTCTTCCCAGTATAATGGAGTCGCCCTCATCCTGATTCGAATCCAGGATCACAAAATCTGCAGGGAAGATGAATCTGTCTACCTTGACTAGAAGGTTCTCAATTATACCCCTGGGGCATATCACTGATTTATCCACCAATTCTAGAGACATCTGTACTGGTTTCACCTCTTTTATGCCTAGCTTTTTCACTAGAGAGGCAGGCATTAGATTGATACTAGCTCCCAAGTCACACATCGCCTTCTTGATGGTCATACTGCCAATGGCGCAGGGTAGAAAGAAACTCCCAGGGTCTTCGAGTTTGGGAGGAAGTCCCTTTTGGATTAGTGCTCTACATTCCTCAGTGAGCAGTATAGTTTCATTAACTTGCCAACTCCTCTTCTTGTTGATAAGTTCTTTCAAGAACTTTGCGTACAGGGGCATTTGCTCAAGTGCTTCAGCTAGGGGAATATTAATTTCCAACTTCTTGAAGATTTCAAGAAATTTTGGGAAGTGTTGGTCCTTAGTCTCCTTGTTGAACCTTTGAGGATATGGCAAGGGTGGAGTGAAGTTCATTCCCTGCCTTTGGTCCTTAGTTGGCTCTTCAATTACTTCCTTTCCCTTTCTTGAATTTTGTGGCTGATCTTCTTTTTCTTGAGTTTGATTCTGAGTTGGCTTGCTTGCTGTTACATCTTCATCATTGGCCTTCTCTTTTTCAGCTTATTTCTTGTCACTTTCCTTTGGCTTCTTGGTTGCTTCTTCATCTTTCACCAGGACTTTTCCACTCCTCAGTTGTATTGCCTTGCACTCCTCTTTAGGATTAGGAATGGTGTCACTTGGCAGTGAGTTAGGTGGCCTTTCAATGGCAATCTGCTTGGAGAGTTGGCCGATTTGCCTTTCCATATTTTTCATGGAGGCTTCTTGGTTCTTGGTTGTCATTTCTTGGTGTTTCCACATTTTGTCTATCAAGGTTTCCAAGTTGGTGAGTCTTTGAGATTCAGGTGATGCTTGTGGTGGGTTGTTAGATGTGGATGGTGGATGGTAGGCATTTTGGTTGGTGGGTTGGTTATTAAATTGGTAATGGTTGGGGTTGGGGTAGTTGTTTTGAGGTTTTCTGTAGGGGTTTTGGTTAGTTTGCTGCTAGTTGTGGTTTTGGTTGTTTCTTGAAGTATTTTGATTTGAGTTTCTCTGCCATGGTTGTTGATTTTGGTTGTGATTATCTCCCCACCTAAGATTTGGGTGGTTCTTCCAAGAAGGGTTGTAGGTGTCACCATAGACTTCATTTGGCCCAGAATTTTGGTTGTGCATGTACTGGACTTGCTCTTGCTGTTGCTCCTCTTGAGTCTCTTCATTTTGTCCCCATGTGGATAATGGTTGGCTTGTATTAACTGCTGCAACTTGGAGGCTATCAATCCTCTTGGCCATTTGCTCAAATTGTTGTTGAATTTGTTGCTGCATCATTTTGTTTTGAGCCAAGATTGAGTCCACTCCTTCCAACTCCATCACTCCTTTCCTTTGTGATGGTTGGCGTTGCCTTTGGTGAGCAAAGAAATATTGGTTGTTGGCCACCATATCAATGAGATTTTGAGCTTCCTCTGCTGTTTTCATCAATTGTAACGAACCTCCTGCTGAATAATCCAAAGCCTCTTGAGATTTCAGTGTCAAGCCTTCATAGAAATTCTGCAATCTGTCCCACTCACTGAACATTCCTGGTGGACACTTCCTGATTAGAGCTTTGTATCGTTCCCATGCCTCATACAAGGGTTCAGCATCCATTTGTGTGAATGTTTGCACTTCAGTCTTCAATCTAATAACTCTTTGAGGTGGGTAAAACTTGGCAAGGAACTTGGTTACTAGATCATCCCAATTGTTGATGCTGCCTCTTGGGAAGGATTCCAACCATTGAGTGGCTTTGTCTCTGAGAGAAAATGGAAATAGCAGTAGCTTGTAACTGTCAGGGTGCACACCATTGGTTTTGACAGTGTCACAAATCCTCAAGAAGGTGGATAAGTGTTGGTTAGGATCTTCAAGTGGTCCCCCTCCATAAGAACAATTGTTTTGAACCAAGGTGATGAGTTGTGGCTTTAGTTCAAAGTTATTTGCATTAACATTTGGAGTAAGAATGCTACTCCCACAATGTCTAGGATCTGCACTTGTGTAGGAAGCCAAAACTCTTCTCTGTGGTGGATTATTGTTGTTATTGACTGCTCCTTCAGCCCCATTTGGTGGGTTTGTTAAGTGTTCCTCCATATCTTGGAATTCTTCTTTTGACTCCTCTTCTCCAATAATGTTTTTCCCTCTTTCAGCTCTTCTTAATCTTCTGAGGGTTCTTTCGTCTTGTTCACAAAAAGTGGGTGTAATTCTCCTTATACCTGACATACAACCAAAGCATAAAAATCACAACACCAGAAAGCAAAAACACTTCAATCCATGGCTGAAGTGAAATGTTAATTGGCTTAAGCAAAATTTCAAACAGTTAGTGTGTTAGTCAAAAACAGAAAAATAAAAAGTGCTTGATCTAGATCTTCACTTCACATAATCATTGTCAATCTAATCAATCCCCGGCAACGGCGCCAAAAACTTGATGTGCGGAAAATGATCCGACAAAAAACTCACCGGCAAGTGTACCGGGTCGCATCAAGTAATAATAACTCACATGAGTGAGGTCGATCCCACAGGGATTGAAGGATTGAGCAATTTTAGCTTAGTGGTTGATTTAGTCAAACAGATCAAGAGCTGGTTGAGTGATTTATGATTAACAGAAATTAAATTGCATGAAAAGTAAAGGGAGAGGGGTAAATTGCAGGAAATTAAAGAGAACAGAAAATAAAAGTGCTGAATCTTAAAGAACAAGAAATTAAATTGCAGAATCTTAGAATGCAAGAAATGTAAATTGCAGAATATTAGATTGCAAGAAATGTAAATGACTGAATCTTAAAGTGCAAGTAATGTAAATTGCTTGAATCATAAAAGGATTTGGGAATTGGGATTGCAGAATTTAAACAAGCAGAATTAAATTGCATCAAACAGCAAAGTAAAAGATGAATTAAATTGGAATGGATCTCAAACAGAAGAGTAAAAATGCTTTGAGAATTGTAAAGACAGAAAGGCAGTGCTTAATTTGCAGCAAAGTAAAAGAGGTTGAAGATCTCAGGGTAGAAGAGACTAGATAACAAGTCTAGATCTCAAATCCTTCCTTGATCCAACAAGAACAATTGCAAAAGAAGTAAAGAAAAGTAAATTGCAGAAGTAAATTAAAGATGAAGCAGTGAAGTAAACAGAAATGGAAACTCAATTATGCAGAGAAAGTAAACAAGAGATTTCAAGGTGAGATTGAAACAGAAGTTCTTCAATTCTCCACCCAAGATCCAAAGCAAGAAAATAAAAGAGTGCTCAAGCAAGAACCAAGAATAAGAGAGAGCAATTCTCCTTCCAAGTTCTCAGAAATCTAAATTCAAAAGTTAAAAAGCTCAAAAATGAAAATGACCATTCAAAAGGAAGAATTCAAAGTAAAATCTAGCTCTCTTAATTACATCAAACTAACTCCTATTTATACACTTTCTATTCTTGGATTTTGGAATTTGGGTGGGCTTTTGATTTTGTGAAGAAATGAATTAAATTGGATTTTTAATCCAATTCCTAGCCCAAATTACACCTCCAGGGGAAAGCTCAGTTGGAAAATCCAACTTAGCTTTCAAGCATGCTCCATCCGTGTCAAGTGTGGTGTGCAAGCCTTCCTTGGTGCGCTTCATGGCATCTGGCCGTGTCAAGGTGCGCGTGTGTCCCAGCCTTGGTGCGCCAAAGTGTGGAAGTTCAATGCTCAGTTGGAAAAACCAACTGAGCTTTCCTTGTGTTGAGCTTTGTTGCGCCAATTTGGTGCTTCCCGTGTCATGATGCGCATGACAGCCCCCTTGGTGTGCAAACTTGTGCGCCAAAGTATGGGGAAGAATGGGAGAAGCAATGCTCAGTTGGAATTTCCAACTTAGCTTCCCTTGTAACGCCTTTGCTTTTGGCCTCAAGGTCCCAGGTTCAAATCCTGGTGGGAGCAAGTGGAGGACACCTTTGGAGCTAATTTCCTTGGATGAGTGGGCACTCCTCCTTAAGTTTCCAAGAATACCCAAGTTCAAAACTTGGAGGAAGCAATAAAGCTATTTTCCTTGTATTTCCTTGCAAGCTTGGTGGCACTCCTTCCTTATGTTTCAAAGAATACCCAAGTTCAAGTCCTGGAGGAAGCATTCTAGCTATTTATTCTCAAATTCCCTTGCAAGGAGTAGCGTGTGGTTCCAAGTTCGAACCATGGAGGATGCATTTTGGCTATTTCTTCTTGAATTCTTTTGTGAGGAACGTCCCTTGCCTTCTCCTTGGTCCTTGGTTCGAATCTTGGTGGCTTCACTCATGGAATTTCATCTTGAATTAATTTGAAGAGGTCCCCGATAAAGTTAACTTAGTTAACTTAGCTTTGCACCCATTCCTTGCTTTCTTTAGTGCTAAGTTAACTATTTTAACTTAGCTTTGTAGCTTCCTTCTCCTTCCATCCCTTGTGAAGCTCAGTTAGCTTTTTCAACTTAGCTTCCCATTCTTCCTCAATGTGATCATGCTTTTTCTTTCCTTTTGGCACGCTTCTTGCTTCCTTGGGCACGTTTTCTTTCCTTTGGGCACACTTCTTGTGCCACGCTTTTCTTCTTTTCTTCTTTCTTCACCTACAATTAACCAAATCAACCAATCAAAGTATCACTAAATTCACAAGGTTTATAAATCATTAAAATTCAATTAAATTTGGCTTCAACCTCATGATTTAGCATCAAATACATGGTGGTTGTTTGATTCAAAGAAGTCATGCATTTTCATTCCAAATTACTTACTTAGAATGCAAGAAAGTGCATAAAACCTACTAAAATTAAAGAAAAAGGCTAGTGAAACTAGGCTAAGATGACTTGTCATCAGCTCTCTAGTCACTAACGCCAGTCCTTCCAAGTAAGCGAATTGGGACTTGTGAGTAGAAACATCATTCCAACTTGTTTGACTTTCCCTTATTTAGTAAGGGATAACTAAATAGAATGACCTTCAATTATCAATTAATCTTGAGAGTACTGCAATAAGAATAGGACTTCCAATTAATCTACTCCCGGTCAAGGCTTTTATTTAAATTACTTAATTTCCCCAATTTAATTTCCTGTTTATTCAGCTCAAACTCTTTCTGAAAATATCTAATTAATAAAATAGCACACCTTTCTGCAACTCGTTAGGAGACGACCTGGGATTCATACTCCCAGTATTTTAAATTTTAATTTTTGTGACAACCTTTCTAAATTGATAAGCGGATTTCTGGTTGGTTAAGAACTATACTTGCAACGCACAACTTATATCAATTCTTAATTAGCCAATTTTCGCCACGTCAGTCATCAGTAGAATACGGAAGGGTACTTCTGCTTCCATCTGAAGGGGGAAGGAAGAGAGAAGGGGTAAGAATTGGGGAGTTCTTAGTATGGCCGGGGTTATTAGTTAAGTTCGTTAATTCCGTGTTGCTTAGCAAATAAATAGCAGAATACCGAGAAGCAGTAAACAGAAGAAACAGATAAATAGAGAAAATAGAGAAAACGGAAAGCAAAACACAAATAATAGAATACAAGAAAACAAAACACCGACACAGAGAATAGAATGAAAACAAAGAAAGCATACATTTAAACAACAATCATAACAGAGGAAATGCGCAGCCAAGTATAATGCATGTCTAGCCCTAGTGCAGGTAATGAGCTCATTTGTCGGTTACATACCCGCTCTCGATGTTACCCAGAGTCCTCTGACCAGGTATGGCTTCCCTGTTGGCAATGCCCCTCGCAAGAGTCCTTTGACTTGTGAGGTAAACCACTGCAAGAGTCCTTTGACTTGCATGACGGCACTAGCAACCCACTACAAGAGTCATTTGACTTGCATGGCGGAGCTAGTTAACTTATATATGCCCAACACACTCACTGTAAGAGTCCTTTGACTTACAGAATAGCATTATAGCTAAGTATCCCAGGGAAGTGCTCTTAGTGGTCGTACCACCATCTATCTGACTGCCTCTCTAGAGCAGATTCTTACATAATCATTCTCATTATCATCATTCATTATCATTCTCATTATTCATCATCACTTTCACATTCTTATGCAGTACCTCTTTCTTTCTTTGTTCAATTATACTATACAAACTTTACAGCTTTTACTTTCACAACATCTTAACTCAAACCATTTCTCTTTATCAGATTACTCATTTCTCTTTGTCTTTATACTCTGATCTGATTACTCTTTTCTCTTGATCTCTTTACTCTACTCTGGTTACTCTGTTCTTTGTATCTCTTTACTCTGCTCTGGTTACTCTTTTCTCTGCTTAACGTATGTATTTAAAGCTTACGTAAATTTTGGTATGAATAGTTAACCTGTCCCAAGTATAGGTTCATTAAGTCTATACTAAAACAGTTTAACTTTTCATATTATACCTAACCCTGGGCGCAACTCAAGAACTAACTATGTTGCTCTTAGTTCGTTCACTAATCCCTGTTGTTTTCTGTCATTAAAACTTTACAGACTTTTCTTTGTGTTTTTATCTTTTCTTTAACTTCGTATCTTTCCTTTATCTTTGCCTCACTATCATGTTATTACCACTTGATAAACCCCATTTGAAGGGTTTATCTTGTGTTGAATTTAGGGGGTTTTATCATCTTTTTCCACATTTATTCAATGAAATAGCATGGTTTTGTAAATTTTCCTTTAATTGTGCTTAAGAGTGAAAATATGCTTTTTAGGTCTTAAAATAGCTAAATTTAATTCACCTTGATTCCATTAGATGCCTTGACATGTTTGTTAAGTGATTTCAGATTTAGGAGGCAAAGATTGGATCAAGGGAATGAAGGAAAAGCATGTAAAAATGGAGAACTCGTGAAGAAATGAAGGAATCGCAAAAGCTGTCAAGCCGACTTCTTCGCACTCAATCGACCATAACTTGAGCTATAAAAGTCCAAATGATGCGATTTCAGTTGCGTTGGAAAGCTAACATCTGAGGCTTCAAAATAATATAAAAATTGCCATAGTTGCACCGTGCATAGGGGCGCGCATGCGTACGGTACGCGTACACACCGATGGGTGCACATGATTCACTTAATGCAACTCGTGGCCAGCAAATTCTAAGGCATTTTGGGCCCAATCCAACTTATTTCTGATGTTATTTAACCCAAGGATTGAAGAGGGATGAGGCATCTAGGTAGTTAGTGGGTTTTATTTTAGTTTTATCATGCTTTAGTTAGTTTCTAGAGAGAGAAACTCTCTCTTCTCTCTAGAATTAGGAGTAGGTTAGATCTAGATTAGGAATTCTTAGATCTAGGTTAATTTCATGATTTGATTTACTTTTCCTTTATCAATTATTCTTCTTCTACATCTCTTCTCTCTATTTTAGCATTTAATTCTTGTAATTTTCTACTTTTATGTTGATGCACTTTGTTCTTCCATTTTCCTTTAATGCAATTTATGATTCATGTTCCTTTATTGTTGATTTGCTTTATTGTTGTTTACTTCCTTGCAATTGAGTAGTGTAGATTTACTTTCCTTGCAATTTTACTATGCTTTCGTTTTATGCCTTACAAGTGTTTGATAAAATGCTTAGTTGGATTTTATAGTAGAATTTTATGCTCTTGGCTTGGGAAGGTAACTTAGGAACTCTTGAGTTACTAATGTCCAAGTGATTGACGATTGGGAGCCATTAACGCTAGATCTCACTAATAGATTTGGTGGAAAACTAGGACTTATGGACTTGGATTGATATAGCTCACTTGACTTTCCTCTACTATTAGTTAGGGGATGATTTAGTGGGATTGATCCTTGCCAATTCTCATGTTATGGTTAGTGATAAGGATAGAGATCCTTGACCACCAACCTTTGCCAAGACCTTTTTAGTTGTTAGTTTATTTTTATTGCCATTTACATGTCATGTCTTTTATCCCAAAAACCCCAAAACATACTCCATAACCAATAACAAGACATTTTATTGCAATTCCTAGGGAGAACGACCCGAGGTTTGAATACTTCGGTTTATAATTTTAGGGGTTTGCAACTTGTGACAAACAATCTTTTGTATGAAAGGATTATTGTTTGGTTTAGAAACTATACTTGCAACGAGAATTCATTTGTGAATTTTTAAACCACACAAAAATCCAATCATCACTACTTCCTAGGTGTTTTATGAAGGTAATTATGGAATTCTACGCTTAAAGTTGTCTTTCTAAAGCTTTTACAAAAAACTGCCTTTTTCGCATTATTTTATTATTTTTATTAAAATATTATTTTTAATTAAATATTATTATTTAATATTTTATTATTATTTATTATTTTATTATTAAATTTTTGAAAATTAACTTTACCTTAACCTTTAACCTTTAAAATTCACTTTTTACCACCCGTAACTTTTAATATTTCTACTTTTACCACCCTAACTTTCAGAAATTACCAAATAACCCCTCAAACACCAAAATAATTACAACCTTGCCCTTTTTAAGATCTAAAAGGTTTTCTTCAATGTTCTTCATCACACTCAAAGTGTTCTTCGTGTTCTTCGTAAATTCTTTAGATTCTTTCTATGTTTCTATCTGTTTTTCAATCTTTTTAGCAACCGATTTTTACCATAATTCATAATAAATTAGCAGCCACCAAAATACCATTTTTTCTACTTGATTTTAACACAAACTGAACCCCAATTTAAGGGTTAGGGTTCATTTTTCCAGCAGCCATGAAGAACACAAATTCAAAGTTGAATATCATCAAATTTCATCAAAATTTCAACAAACTTTCACCAAGAATAACGCATACAAGCAATCAATTTCAAGCATAACCAAACCATATCATAATCACACATCTCAAACACAACTAATCAAGATTAATTTCATCAAACCGTACCTGGTTTTGCTGCTCCAAATTCAGTTATACTTTCAGGTAGTCCTTAAGCACTTTTTCCTCCTAAATCACATTAAGAACAACTTTAAATCCACAAAATCTCAACTGACCAAATCTCTCTCAGCATGTTAGGAAGGGATATCTCACCTTATACTTGCTGGAAATTAATATTTCTTGGCCCTCAAGTCAAGTTAAGCATGATTCCTAAGGAAGAACATCAATAAAACACATGTTCATGCATGTTTCCTTGAAAACCGAATTCAAAGGGGAAAAGGAAAAGCCATCTCACCTTATTTCTAGCCTTGATAAGTTACATGGTTATGTGGAGGAAAAAGAGAGGATCATTTTGGTGAAATCAGAGTTTTGATTTGAGCTTTAGTTCAGAAGAAATCAAGCTTTGAAGATTTACGTGTCATGAAAGTTTCTCTCTTTTCTCTCTTCTCATTTTCGGCCAAAGGGAGTAAATGACCAGCCTTGGAGTGTCTTGGGGGTGTAGGGTGAGTTGTGATTGGTTGGCTTGGAGGTGGATTAAAATAATTTTAAAATATCTCAGGTGTATAACTACTAAAACTAGATGTATCAGAACACTTGTAAAAACATCTCTAAAAATTATTTTCTGAGCTACTAGCATAAATGACACTAGTAACATATTTATTATGAGAATAAAAAATGTATGATGAGGCCTTAGCATTGTTAAAGTCATTAGAGAGTGCTGGTGCTAAGCTGCACTAGTAAACTATGAACCCGGTTAAATTGATTTCCTGTTTTTAACTAAAACAGACCAGGTAACCTTATAATATCATTCAAGCATCTTATAATACTAATTTAATGATAATATTATACTATTATCTCTCTTCTCTCATGAATCAAGTCCGGTTCTTTAAACAGAGACTATTTACGAAAACTAGAATCAAACCTCCTAACCAATACGGCTCAAAAACTAGGTTCTTCACGATTGCGTTATCGAGCTTGCCTCAAAAGAGGTTCTAGCTAAAATATGACATAATGACAATGAGGATCGAGATACTTGTTGAGATAGAAGAGGTGTTCCCTTTACTGATCTTCCGGAGAAATCTGTGCCTTTAGAAAAGATCTTGCATACTCAAAAATCAGGGTTGTTACACCTGACGTCACGCATGCGCGTCGCTGGCTAATTTCCTCCTCACGCGTACACGTGGGTGATGCGTGTTCGTGGCTTGTAAATCTTCAACTCACGCGTACGCATGCATGACGCGTGTATGTGGCCCTCAATTCTCCAAATGCTCATTTCGTCACTTCTTCCATCCAATCCTTGCTTTATGAACCTGAAATCACTCAACAAACACATCAAGGCTGATGGGTGAAAATTAGGTTTCCACACAAACTCACCGGCAAGTGTACCGGGTCGCATCAAGTAGTAATAATGATGCACGGAAACTTGTCTCTCAACAAATTTCCCTTTGGTAAGTATACCAAATTGTCGTCAAGTAATAACTCACAAAAGAGTGAGGTCGAATCCCATAGAGATTAACGGATTAAGCAATCAATAGTTGATTAATTATCCTAGTTAGACGAATCATATTGGAGTGATAAGTAACAAGAAAATGTAAATGGCATAAAAGTAAAGAAAGCAATAAAATGCAGAAAAGTAAAATGGCAAGAAAAGTAAATATAAGAACTAAAAATAAAATGAATATTGGGATCAAGAGATATTGCAATCCTCCGGATCGAGTTCATTCTAATCTCTTCCTCAATCAATGCATTCATCGATCTCCTTGGCAATCTTAAGTGATTGGATCCCAATTCCTTGGCAATTCAATCTCTCTAAGCTTGAACAATTTCCCAATACCTTGATTTAATTGCTCATGGAAAGAGATAAAGTTTGGTCACTGATTATACCACACACATTCATAGATCAAAGTATTGGTAGGATTAAATGTCACAATATCCATCCAACCCCCAACCTAATCCAATGTGAGAGAGCATTTCTAGCATGATTTTCTCATTCCTCTTCCAAGGTTCAGAGGAAATCTAAGTATGAGCAATTTCTCTTCCGAGACAATTACCCAATTGGATGAAGATCGAAAGCTCTCTAGTAAAATCAAGAGAAAAGAAAGAAGAAGAAGAATAAGAACTACAATTGATCCATTGAATCACAATAGAGCTCTCTAACCCAATGAAAAGAGTTAGTTGATCATTGCTCTACCAAAATAGAAAAGAAACAAAGTGCAGAAAAGTAAAGATGAAGATTAAAACTAAAATTGAAACTTCAAAATTCATAAATGAAAAGTACAAAGAAAAGGAAGAGAAGGAAAAGTGTGTGAGGGGAGGGAGTCCGAAGACCCCTCTTCAATCCCCCTCCCCGAATTCCAGAATGATTTCAAAGTAAAAACTAAGGCCTTTAAATAGGCTCTCCTAAATTACAAAATGAAATGAAATTAAAAGCAAATTACAATTAAATGAAAATTCCTATTCTAGATGCTTCTTGTGGCCTTGATTGGTTGACACTTGTGGGCTTGCTTGCTTGAGGTTGGGTGGTCCATGAAAGAGAAGTGAATCAAGTTGAGGTCCAGGTGCTAATGTTAGTGCCATATATCCTTGGAAAGCTCTAGAATCCTACTTTCCAATGCCCCTGGAATCACCTCATTTGGAGCTTTGTGGCTCAAGTTATTATTATTTGAAGAAGGCATGGTCAGGCTGCCAGCTGAGATTTATTTTGCCCATGTTAGTGGCGTTCACTTTTTCCACTAACTTTCATAGCTACCTCCTTTCTTCCACGTTAATGCCCACGTTAGTGGCACTAACGTGGCCACTAACGTGGGTGTTCTTAGCTTCGCAAACGTTAGTGGCGTTCACTTTTTCCACTAACATTGGAGTTTCCATTTCCTTCCACGTTAGTTCCCACGTTAATGTAACTAACGTGGAAACTAACGTGGGTCTTCTTGCCCTTCGCTAATGTTAGTGGTGTTTGCTTTTACCACTAACGTTCCAAACTTTCCTTCCTTCTACGTTAATGGCCACGTTAGTGGTACTAACGTAGCCACTAACGTGGCTCCTTTCTGCTTCTTGTTACCTGAAATCAATCAAACAAAGTGCATCAAAGTCTTGCTCTTAATCATGAGATCATGCATCATCCATTTTATCATTCAATTCATGCATAATTCTCATGAAATCATTCAAAATTCATAATGTTTGCTTGAATCATGGTATGAATGCATTTTCAACTAGATACTTTCTTATTTCCTAAGAAAATGCATAAAACCAACCTAAAGCATACAAAAAATGGCTAGTAAAACTAGCCAAGATGCCCTGGCATCACAACACCAAACTTAAATCTTGCTTGTCCCCAAGCAAGAAAAGAACTATGCACAATGAATTCTCTTAATTGGAATGTATTGAAGAATTGCTTATGATGCCTTAGTGGGTGAAGTCAATAAGTGACAGTAGGGTGAACTCTAATTTGTATGCTTATGCAAGGATTCCAGTGCTCATTAGTCCTTACATTTTGGAAGTCTTAGATCTTAGGACTTTCATTCAAATGATATTATGGAAGTCTCTTTATAGATTGTCACCTTGAAGCAGCACTTATTTTCTAGTATTTTCTTTCTTTTTGGAATTTGGCCTCGACTCTAGGTGTCATGTATCAAAGCAGCTTTTTAAGATAAGCTTTCAATCAATACTCCCAAACCAGTTGGTCTAAGGTATTAGGTGTTGAAGCACCCCTTAGGATTTACTTGATCAAGCCTCTCTCTTTGATACAAATCCACCACAAGCATTTGACTAGGACAATAACTCTTTGAGTTCTTGTTTCTTACTTTTCCTTCCTAGTAATTGATGCTCAGAGCCTTGGGCTTATTCTTTATTTTTCTTCTTCTTTTGTTTTCTTTTGTTACTGCTTCTTGGATCAATGGATGTTTGAGAAATTCTATAATACTTCCCTAAACTTCATTTCCTGTCTATGAGCTCCCATGCAAGTTTTCACAAACATGCAACCTCAATACACAATCATACAATCAGAACCTCCACTCCTCTTAATCTTTTGCTTTCCCCAAGATTTATAGAATTCTTCAACATTTTTCTTTCAAAAGAATGATTTCTTTGTTGCATTCTTAAAGATATTGGGTGCAAGTAAAATTCAAGATGATAATCATGATATCATAGCAACATGTTACAAATCAAATATCAAATTATGCTTATTCACAAGGAGTAATCACACATGCATACAAAGAAAATAAAAGACAATCATGCAATTTAAAGTGCTGGAAATAAGTAAGAGGAAAAAGGAACTTTACCACCTTGTAGTTCATCTTCATTGTTGTTGTCCTTTTCCTCCTATTCTTCCCCTTCCCATACCAAACTTAGAATGATTGCTTATCCTCAAGCAACAAGTAAAACAGTGGTGATGGGGTCTATGATGGATCATGAATGTCTTAGAATGAAGTGTGTGTATGCATGTGTTTCAGCAAGCAAGATTAAGGATACAATAAAGGCACAAGATATACAAACTGAGACATTTTGATTGCATTAATAAGTGGTGTGCTTGGTACCTTGCATGAAAGATAAGTGGCAACACCAAACTTAGTGTGACACTGTCATTTTAGAATGATGCAAATACCTAGTGAAGATTGAAAATCATTTTGTTGCATGGCAACACCAAACTTAGAATGCAATCATATGTCAAATTATTGAAAGTAAACTGAGCAAGGAAAGAAAATGTTACCTACGGTTGGGTTGCCTCCCAACAAGCGCTCTTTTAATGTCATTAGCTTAACATGTTGTAACGACCCAATTTTCAATATGTCTAGATCATACCAAAAACTGAGCGCTACCAATTTGTCTTCCTAATTATTATCTATTATTTATCATATGAGCCTGATTCGTTGTTAAAAACGTAGTTAATTTGTGGGGTATTTTTTTTTTTGAAAACGTTTGGATTAATAGATGGAATCATTCATAATCAATTCAGAACTGATAACAGATAAAACAGTTATAAACAACCACACATAAATACATCACAAGCAGTTAATAACGTTCCGTGATCCATCTTTTATTTAAGTATAAGCTTTTAGTTAGAACACCCCTAGATATAACTAGATAATAACTATATACATATATATACATACAACATCCCAGGCCCTGACCTGTTCAAGAAGTCCCTAAGCTGGTGCCCAGGCTAGCCTAGACTCTATACTCACCTAGTCCCTCTAAACAACTAAGGCGATGGAAAGTATGTTATAAGCCATCAAAACTCGAGTCGGGTCGAATGTCATCAAAAGGTAGAACATCATATACTACTCCTCTGCACGATCAGTCATTGCCATATGACGTCTCTCCGGTACCTCATCAAGCAGCTACATAACAGGAGTCTCGTACACAGGATTTAAGTTAAAGTTTGCATACAAACGGGGTGTAGACGTTGGTTGGCCTCACAGTATATACATATAAACAGGTAACGGAGTTCACTCTAGACTCAGAAGACTACCTAGAGCGGAATCCTTTTTTTTGGCGTACGATCGTCAGCGAATTACAGAAGGGAACTAATGCTTCCATCTGAAGGGGGAAGGGAGAGAGAAGGGGTAAGAACTGGGGAGTTCTTAGTAGGGTCGGGGTTTTTAGTAAAGTTCATTAATTCCACGTTGTTTAGCAGACGAATAGCAAAACACCGAGAAGTAGTGAACAGAAGATATAGATAAATAGAGAAAATAGAAAAAACAGAAAGCAGAACGCAAACAAAAGAATACAAGAAAATAAAACACAAATACAAAGAATAGAATACAAACAAACAGAGCATACATTCATTCAATAATCATAACAGAGGAAATGCACAACCAAGTATGATGCATGTCTTTCTTATGCAGGCCATGAGCTCACGTGCAGTTTACACCCTGCAGCCCGACATTACCTAAGAACCAGTCTTAGATATGGTTTCCCTTTGTGTCCTTAGTGTATATGTGTCGGTGGTTAAGAATACCACTCCTTCATGACTACCAGCAGTCGGCGCAAGGCTCGACCCCTTAATATACGCACAAGAGGAAACAGTGATCCTCAGTTCGTGGGCGTCCCCGAGATCAATTCACAAACAAAATAATGATCCTCAGTTCGTGGGTTTCCCCGAGATCAACATACAACAACAAACACGATCCTCAGTTCGTGGGCTATACCCGAGATCAATACTCAACAATACAGTAATCTTCAGTTCGTGGGTTATACCCGAGATCAATACTCAACAGTTTGTGGGTTATTCCCGTAATCAATGATTATCAGTTCGTGGGTTTTTCCCGCATATAAAATAGTTAAAAGTTTGTAGGTTTCCCTGAGATCAATGATCATTCAGTTCGTGGGTACTTCCCATATTTAACCAATTATCTGTCCGTGGGTTTTACTACTCTTTTCTCTTTGTCTATTTACTCTGCTCTGATTACTCTTTTCTCTGTATCTGTTTCTTCTGCTCACATTACTCTTTCTCTATATCCCTATTACTCTTTTTTTTTCTTTATCACTTTACTTTACTCTAGTTACTCTGTTCTTTGTGTTACTTTATTCTGCCCTGATTTCTCTGTTTAACGTTTGTTTTTAAGGCTTATGTAAATTTCGGAATGAATAGTTAGCCTGTCCCAAGTATAGGTTCATTAAGTCTATACTGAAACAGTTTAAATTTTCATATAATACCTAACCCTAGTCGCAACTCAAGGACTAACTATATTGCCCTAGTTCGTTCACTAATCTCTGTCTGTTTTTCTGTTATTAAAACTTTACAGACTTTTTCTTCGACTTTTATCTTTTCTTCAACTTTTTATCTTTCTTTTATCTTTGCCTCACTAACATGATATTACCACTCCCTAAGTGTTTTATGAAGGTAATTATGAGATTCTGCACTTAAAGTTGTCTTTCTAAAGCTTTTACAGAAAACTGTCTTTTTTGCATTATTTTATTATTTTATTAAAATATTATTTTTAATTAAATATTATTATTTAATATTTTATTATTACTTATTATTTTATTACTAAATTTTCGAAAATTAACTTACTTTTACTTTTAACCTTTAAAATTCACTTTTTACCACCCGTAACTTTTAATATTTCTACTTTTACCACCCTAACTTTCAGAAATTACCAAATAACCCCCCAAACACAAAAATATTTACTTCCTTGCCCTTTTATGGATCAAAAAGGTGTTCTTCATTGTTCTTCATCACACTCAAAGTGTTCTTCATGTTCTTCATAAATTCTTCAGATTCTTTCTCTGTTTTTACCCGTTTTTCAGTCTTTTCAGCAACCGATTTTTACCATAATTCAAAATAAAATTGCAGCCACTAAAACCCCATCTTTTCTACATGATTTCAACACAAATTGATTCTCAATTTAAGCTTAGGGTTTCGTTTTTCCAGCTGCCCCAAGAACATGAACTTTAAAGCTTAAATTTCATCAAATTTCATCAAAATTTCACCAAATTTTCACCAAGAATCAATCATATATGCAACCAATTTTTAGCACAGCCAAATAATACAACATTCACACAAATCAAACACAAATAATCAAGATTAATTTCGTGACCCCCTATCTGGTTTTGCTGCTCCTAATTCGACCTATCTGGTTTTGCTGCTCCTAATTCGATTAAACTTTCAGGTGGTCCTTAAGCACTTTTTCCTCCTAAATCACATCAGGAAAACACATATTTAAGCATGTTTCCTTGAAACCGAATCAAAAGAGAGATGGTGCAGCCAACTCACCTTGATTCTAGCCTTGATAAGTCATATGATTATGTAGAGAAAGAATAGAGGATCATTTTGGTCGGATTGGAATTTTGATTTGAGTTTTAGTTCAGCAGAAATCAAGCTTTGAAAATTTGGAACTAAGAACTTTTCTCTCTTTTTCTCTCTTGAGAATTTCGGCCACAAGGTGAAAATGAACCAGCCTTGGGGGTTTTGGGGGTGTAGGGTGAGTTGTGATTGGTTGGCTTGGAGGTAGATTAAAATAATATTAAAATATCTCAGGTGTATAACTACTAAAACTAGATGTATCGAGACACTTGTAAAAACATCTCTAAAAATTATTTTCTGAGCTACTAGCATAAATGACACTAGTAACATATTTATTATGAGAATAAAATATGAATAATGAGGCCTTAGCATTGCTAAAGTCATCAGAGAGTGCTGGTGCTAAGCTGCACTAGTAAATTGTGAACCCGGTTAAACTGGTTTTCTGTTTTTAACTAAAACAGACCAGGTAACCTTATAATATCATTCAAGAAGCTTCTAATACTAATATAATGATAATATTATCCTATTATCTCTCTTCTCTCATAAATCAAGTCCGGTTCATCAAACTGAGATTATTTACGAAAAATAGGATCAAAACTCCAAACCGATACGGTTTAAAAACTAGGTTCTTCGTGACTGCATTATCGAGCTTGCCTCAAAAAGTTCTAGCTTAAAGAAGACGTAACGACAATAAGGATCGAGATACTTGATGATATAGAAGTGGTTCTCCCCTTACTGATCTTTCGGAGAAATCAGTACTTTCAGAAAAGATCTCACATACTCGAAAATCAGGGTTGTTACATTTCATTCATGAATTTCTTCCTCTTCTTCCAGTTTCTTAAGAGGAATGACCTCAAGAGGAAAGAGGAGCCAGTTAATGCCCCTTGTTTTGAGTGCCCCTCCCCAACAAGCTTTCTTTTGTTGTTAGCTTGAGGAAACTTGCTTGTTGGGGTAGGGGTGGGATGGCTTTTGGTTGACCTTTTATTCTTTATGGATATTGTCCTTCTTTTCTTGGTCACCATCCTCTTTTTAGTGCTCATGTTGATTGCCTTCACCACCTTGGTTTAGGGTGTTGTATGATGGTTAGAGTGTCTTCTTCATCAAGAGCTTCTTGAATTGGTGGTTCAATGAACTCACCCTTTATGCAACTCTCTGTGTCATTAGAGTAATGTGGACTCCCTTGATTGACTTCCTCCCTTTCTTCTGCATGGTGTTGCATTGAGCCTTTTGGGAGTGAGTTTGTATGTTCCTTTGTCACCCTTAGTTACCTCTGTGGGTATGGAGCTTTGGGCTTATATACTCTCATAACCTCTTCCTTCTTCATAGAAATCTCACTTGGTATGGGTGCCTCCTTTTCTTGTTCTTCTAATTCCTCCCTTGGGTTTGCCATGGTACCACTGAGAGAATTATGGGTAGTGATTTACTTTGATAGATATCCAACTTGTGCCTCAAGCTTCTTAAGGGCAGCCCCCCGGTTCTGCATAATGGATTTTACTTCCTCTTTGAAAGTCCTCATGTCCTTAGATTCTTCCAAGAGAATTGCCAATAGGTTTTCTATCCTTGATAGCTTATCCTCGAGGGGAGGGTGTGCAACTGGGTTGGAATTTGGAGGTTGAAGGTGGCTATTTTGTGAATGGAATTGGTTGTTTTATGGTTGTATGTTCTGAGAGTAGTATGACTCTTGTGGTTAATGATATGGGTTTTGTGGACTGTGAGAAGAATTTTGTGTGTAATGCAATGAATTGTGTGAGTGGTGAGATGAATTATATGGATGTGGGAAGGAATTTTGTGTTAAGGCATATCCAAGTGTTGAAGGGTTTTGATGCGGAAAGCTAGGAGGTGAGGTTGAATAATTAAAGGATGATGGCTCTTGATGAATAGGGTGTGAATAAGTGAAATTTCTTTGGTTTTGATCTTCCCAGGTACAGCTTGAGTAGTGATCAAAGTCATCAAAATATGGACCATTTTGTGACCCTGGGAAGCACCCCGTTTCTTGTTCTTGATATTCCCAACCACCATTATCATAATAGCATGAATTATTTTATGGTGGTGAGAAGTATCCCAAGTAACTTAATTGACCAAAAGATGATCTATACTCCATTTTTCTTCAAATTACTCTGTATCAAACAACAATCACCAAGATAAAAGAGATTGGAATTCTCCTTGTCACAGATGAGGAAATTCCTAGTGAGGCAATATCACAAACAGTTAGTTAGCAAAAGAAAATAAAGAAACAAAAGAAAACAAAGACAAAAGAAAAGTGTCTAATCTAGTAAATCAATCAACCGGTAGTTTGTTAATCACAATTAATCCCCGACAACGGCACCATAAACTTGATGCACGGAAACTTGTCTCTCAACAAATTTCCCTTCGGCAAGTATTCCGAATTGTCGTCAAGTAATAACTCAAAAAAGAGTGAGGTCGAATCCCACAGAGATTAACGGATTAAGCAATCAATAGTTGATTAATTATCCTAGTTAGACGAATCATATTGGGGTGATAAGTAACAAGAAAATGTAAACGGCATAAAAGTAAAGAAAGCAATAAAGTGCAGAAAAGTAAAATGGCAAGAAAAGTAAATGTAAGAACTAAAAATAAAATGAACATTGGGATCAAGAGATATTGCAATCCTCCGGATCGAGTTCATTCTTATCTCTTCCTCAATCAATGCATTCATCGATCTCCTTGGCAATCTTAAGTGATTGGATCCCAATTCCTTGGCAATCCAATCTCTCTAAGCTTGAACAATTTCCCAATACCTTGATTTAATTGCTCATGGGAAGAGATGAAGTTTGGTCACTGATTATACCACACACATTCATAGATCAAAGTATTGGTAGGATTAAATGTCACAATATCCATCCAACCCCCAACCTAATCCAATGTGAGAGAGCATTTCTTGCATGATTTCCTCATTCCTCTTCCAAGGTTTAGAGGAAATCCAAGTATGAGCAATTTTTCTTTCGAGACAATTACCCAATTGGATGAAGATCAAAAGCTCTCAAGTAAAATCAAGAGAAAAAAAAGAAGAAGAAAAATAAGAACTACAATTGATCCATTGAATCACAATAGAGCTCTCTAACCCAATGAAAAGAGTTAGCTGATCATTGCTCTACCAAAATAGAAAAGAAAGAAAGTGCAGAAAAGTAAAGATGAAGATTAAAACTAAAATTGAAACTTCAAAATTCATAAATGAAAAGTACAAAGAAAAGGAAGAGAAGGAAAAGTGTGTAAGGGGAGGGAGTCCGAAGACCCCTCTTCAATCCCCCCTGAATTCCAAAATGATTTCAAAGGAAAAACTAAGGCCTTTATATAGGATCTCCTAAATTACAAAATGAAATGAAATTAAAAGCAAATTACAATTAAATGAAAATTCCTATTCTAGATGCTTCTTGTGGCCTTGATTGGTTGATACATGTGGGCTTGCTTGCTTGAGGTTGGGTGGTCCATGAAAGAGAAGTGAATCAAGTTGAGGTCCAGGTTCTAATGTTAGTGCTACTGTTAGCCACACTAACGCTACAAG
This sequence comes from Arachis ipaensis, assembly GCF_059453495.1. NCBI lineage: Eukaryota > Viridiplantae > Streptophyta > Magnoliopsida > Fabales > Fabaceae > Arachis > Arachis ipaensis. Next base: position 76,533,873 of record NC_142442.1, on the reverse strand, counting down.
TGTGGCGTTAGTGCTGAAGTTAGTGTGGCTAACGTCACAATTGCTACCCAGTTGGTGTTTTTGGGGCTTAAAAGATTCCTCTTGTTTGTGCTTCAATTTCATACCTACTATAGAGTATTATATATCGTTGGAAATCTCTGAATGTCAGCTTTCTAATGCACCTAGAATCACCTCAATTGGACCTCTGTAACTCAAGTTATGCTCCTTTGAAGTGGACAAGGTCGCTAGCATAGTCGCTGGCGTTACTGGAAAAAGTGAGTGCCAATAACGTCAGCGTTCAGGGGATTAATATTGCCAGGTTCTGGAGCTCAAACTTAATGTCCACCCCCATACTATTATATATTGTTAGAATGCCCTGGATGACTACTTTCCAATGCCTTTGAAAGCGCATCATTTGGAGCTCTACAGCTCGAGTTACACCTCTTGGAAAGTGAAGAGGTCAGCTGGCCTTGCTACAGGTTGATACCATGTTCATCTTTGCACTTTCGGAGCATGTTTTCTCCCTTAAATCTAGTGTTCACCATGTAGTGTCATATATGTTTGGAAAGCTCTGGAATTCTACTTTCTAATGCCACTGAAATCACTTTATTTGGAGCTTTGTGGCTCAAGTTATTATTGTTTGAAGAAGGCATGGTCAGGCTGCCGGCTGAGATTTTGCCCATGTTAGTGGCGTTCACTTTTTCCACTAACTTTCACAGCCGCCTCCTTTCTTCCACGTTAATGCTCACGTTAGTGACACTAACGTGGCCACTAACGCGGGTGTTCTTGGCTTCGCAAACGTTAGTGGTGTTCACTTTTTCCACTAACATTGGAGTTTCCCTTTCCTTCCACGTTAGTTCCCACGTTAATGTAACTAACGTGGAAACTAACGTGGGTCTTCTTGCCCTTCGCTAACGTTAGTGGTGTTTGCTTTTACCACTAACGTTCCAAACTTTCCTTCCTTCCACTTTAATGGCCACGTTAGTGGTACTAACGTAGCCACTAACGTGGCTCTTCTCTGCTTCTTGTTACCTGAAATCAATCAAACAAAGTGCATTAAAGTCTTGCTCTTAATCATGAGATCATACATCATCCATTTTATCATTCAATTCATGCATAATTCTCATGAAATTACTCAAAATTCACAATGTTTGCTTGAATCATGGTATGAATGCATTTTCAACCAAATACTTTCTTATTTCCTAAGAAAATGCATGAAACCAACCTAAAGTATACAAAAAATGGCTAGTAAAACTAGCCAAGATGCCCTGGCATCAAATAACTCACAAGAGTGAGGTCGATCCCACAGGGATTGATGGATTAAGCAATTTTAGTGAGGTGATTAGTTTAGTCAAGCAAACAGTGAAGAATTGAATGAAAATTGGATAATAGAATGTAAATTACAGAGAATATAAAGTGCAGAAGGTAAATTGGATAGAATCTTAAAGAGCAAGAAAAGTAAATTGTAGTAATTGTAAAGGGCATTGGGTGTTGGGAAATTAGAGAAAGTAATAGATCAAGCAATTGAAAAGAACTTAAGAACAAGTGACTGGAAATTTAAATTGCAGGAAGATTAAATCAGATCGAATAATGAGCAGAAATGTAAAGTTGCAGAGAAATAAAAGTGCAGCGGATTTAGATTTGCAATAAAAGTAAACTGAATTCAATGCAATCGAAATGTAAAAGTGTATCAACTATACTAAGCTCTCTGGAGTCTCTAATCCTCCAAGAGAGATCTGGAGTCTCTAATCCTCCAGCCTGAGCCACTATTCTACTCCTACTCCTACTGTGCGCTCCTTTCTTCCTAACAGAACTAAAGACTTTTTATAGGCATTCCAAAATTACAAATGAAATTCAAATTGAAAACAAATTACAATTAAATGCAAAATTCCTATTCTAGATGATCCTTGTGCCTTTGAGTGATGAAAATGGGCTCTGCTTGCTTTAAATTTCACTTGGCCTTGGAATCAGATAAATTGAACCACAATTCTGCTCCCAGGGGAACGTTGCGTTCTCAAAGTGAGCGTAGCGTTCACTCATCCACGCGTGCGCATCACTGACGCGTGCGCGTCCTTTTGTATTTTTGCCCATCGACGTGTACGCGTCACCCACGCATACGCGTCCTTTGCAACGTTAACTTAGTGAGCGCTACCCTACGTGCGCTATGTACGCGTGTGCGTGGGTAGCAAAAATCCCAATTCAAGTTTCAGCGCCAGCCATGCGTGTGCGTGACTTGTCCCAGATGCACCATCGACGCGTGCGCGTCAAGCACGTATGCGCGTCATTTGCAAAACTTTGCCTCCAAATTTTAACTTGCCCGAAAATGCTTGGTAAGTAAACGTAACGCTTTCTTTGCAAATGAGCGCTCTCTTTGCTTATTTCATGGGCCACACTTTCAAAAGTGCGGCCTAAGGCATCAAAGTGTGCTCCATCTTCAAAGTGTGCCCCAAAATTCCTCTTTTCTCTTTTTTAGCTTATTTTGTGCTTTTTTGCTTTTTTTTTCTTCTTATTTCCTACAAAGTTTATAAAATCAAAAAATCAAGGAAATATACCATTTAAGCACAAAAGCATGCAATATTTAAGCACTAATCATCAATTTCTTGTATGAAAAAGCATAGAAAAACATGACATGATGACATGTCATCACAACACCAAACTTAAATCTTGCTTGTCCCCAAGCAAGAAAAGAATCATGCAGTAATTTTTGACAAACCAAGGTGAGAAGAATAGCAATTTGATGTTCATGGTTTGCTTGTTTTCTATGCATGCTACAATCACAAAAGAAATGTAAATGATTGATGCTTCTATCTAGCTCATTTTATGAAATCTTTTCCTTATATTTCTTCCTTGAAACAAGCTTTTCATTTTCTTATTAGCTTCTCCTTTTGGGTGCTTTGCCCCATGAGTTGATAACAAAGCTACCACTCTAAATGCTTTGTTTTCAAGTATTACCACTTGATACATAAGCACCACAAGCATTTAATTAGAGGACTTCATTAAGCTCATTTGTTTCTTTTCTTGACTCTCTAATCATTGATGCTCAGAGCCTTGAGCTTTGAGGGAGTGCCTTTGCATTTGAGCCTAGCCTTGACTCTAAGTGTTTTGTTTTCAAGCTTTTTGCCTGATACATAAACACCACAAGTACTTAACAATTGAATTGTCATTGGTACTCAGAGCCTTCAGCTTTCTCATTCTTTCCCTTTTGCTTTTCTTGCCTTAATTTGCACTTGCTTCTTCATGGTTTCCATGATTTCAAAAAAAATTTATAAAATGTCCTAGATGAAAACTTCAATTAAATAAAATCTAATGCAATTGAGCAATAATTAATCATACTAGCCTTCCAATACTTGTATGCTCATGCTAAATTCTTCTTTAATGACCTTGTTTGTTTATGATCATGATACTTTATTGCTTTTGAACTCATAGAATTCAAGTTGGTAGTCATGATGTCACAGCAACATGTTACAATTTAGCAATCAAGCTATGCTTATTCATAACACACATGCATACAGAGAAGATAAAGACAATCCATGCAATTTACTAGAAACAACTGAGAGAAAAAAAGGAACTTTACGACCTTGTAATTCATCTTTTCTACTGTTGTCCTTTTCCTCCTATTCTTCCCCCTTCCCATACCAAAATCAGAATGCTTGCTCATCCTCAAGCAATAATTAGAGCAATGGTGATGGGGCTAAGATGGATCATGAGTGTCTTGCATAATGAAATGTCAGTAGCACATGTGTTTAAGCAAGCACAATTAAAAATAACCATGAAAGCACAGAGAAACAGAGACATTGTGATTGCAAAAATAAGAGGGTGTGCATGATACATTGCATAAAGAATGAGTGGCACACCAAACTTAGTGTGACACTTTCACTTGGAATTGATGCAAGTATCCAGTAAAGATTTGAAGAAAATTTTGTTGCATAGCAACACCAAACTTAGAATGCAATCCTATGTCAATTTATTTGAACTAAAACAGAGGCAACTATTATATGTTAAATACAATTACGAAGGGAAGAATCTGTCATGAATAAGGATTTCTTGGTAAGGTATTTAACAAAAATAGTTAAGGAGGAAAATAAATGAAAGCATTGAGAACGAGGAGATAACTAAAGCAAAGAAGAAAAACCAAATCCAAAAGAAAGACAAAACTGCAGAGGCATTATGATTATGCAGACAAGTGGTGTTGCTAGATGCTTTGCATATAAAATTAAGTGGCACACCAAACTTAGAATCTTAGTGTGACACTTTCATTTTTGATGCAATCATCCATATAGATTGAAACAGATTGTTGCCAAGCAACACCAAACTTAGAATGTAACCATATGCCAATTTAGTGAAATTAAAAAAAGCAAAGAAAGAAAACAAAGCAGAGAAATGAAATGTTACCTAAGGTTGGGTTGCCTCCCAACAAGCGCTCTTTTAGTGTCATTAGCTTGACATGTTGTTCTTCACTTTCCTCCTCTTCTTCCAGTTTGTTAAGAGGAATGACCTCAAGGGGGGAGAAGATTCAGCTATTGTCCCCTGTCTTGGCCTCTTCTCAGCAAGCTTCCTTTTGTTGTTTACTGAATTCAACTTGCTTGCTGGATCAGGGGTAGGATTGTTTACAGTTGACCTTTTCTTGAATGTTGTCCTTGGTATCTTGGTCATAATCCTTTCTTTGGTGTTCTTGTTGGTTGCCTTCACTTCTTGGATATCAATGCTTGGTGGTTGTGTGATGGTTGGAGCATTATCTTCATCAAAAGCCTTTTGAATTAGTAGTTCAATGAGCCCTTCTTCTATGCAACTTATTGCTTCACTTGAGTATGAACGTCCTTGATTGTCTTCCTCACTTTCTTGTTCTTCCACTTCCTCCTTTGCACTCAACATTTGATTTAATAGCACTTTCATGGAAGAGGTTTATTGTTCTTCCCAAGATTTCTTCATCTCCTCTTCATGTCTTTTAATCACAGATTCAAGTGTTGAGAATCTTTGGTTCAGGGAAGTTTGTGGGGGTTGTGAGTTTTCATGTTCCTTTGTCATCTCAAGTGGATTCTGTGGATATGCAGTTTCAGGTTCAAATAACTCCACCACCTCCTCCTCCATTGAATTTTCACTTGATACAGCAACCTCTTTATCTTGCTCTTCTACTTCCTCCTTCACATCTACCAATTGGTCTTCATCTTCCTTGCTTATCAATTCTTTATTTCTCCTTGCTTGCTCCAAATATCCATCCATCTTATTGCAGAGGGTTTCTTGTTCTTTCTAAGAGTCTATGGATGTTTGTAGGTATTGTTCAAATGCTAGCTCAAGGGATGAAGGTTGAGAGAGATTTTGTGGGCATGGAATGAATTTTGTGAATTGTGAAATGAATTTTGCGGTTAGTATGGATCGTGGAGGAAACTGTGTTGAGGCATCATCAAGTGATGAAGGATTTTCATATGAGAAACTGGGAGGTGAGGTTAGACCATTTTGCATGAATGAATTGAAGGTTTGCTCAAGTGATGATGGCTCTTGATTAATGGAGTATGACACATTGAGTGCTCTCTGATCTTGATCCTCCCAATCACAACTTGAAGAATTGTGGAATTCATCACAGTATGGATCATCTTGTTGCATTGGGGGATAATCTTGCATGAATTTATTGAAAGTACACTCCAGTGAAGATGTCTCTTGATGAACACATTATGGATCACTAAGATCTCTTTGATTTTGACTTTTCCAGCCACAATATGAGTAGTTGTTAGACTCATCAAAATCTAGATCATATTATGTCTCTGGGAAGTATCCCATTTCAACTGATTGTTCACACTCTTGTTGACATGTCCAGACACCATGAGGGTAGTGACATAAATCATCTTGTGGTTCTGGATCATATCTCATGTGAATTGTTTCATCATCTATCATTTCTTGGTGATATTCCCAGCCATCATTAGGATAATGACTTGAATCATATTGTGATGGTGGGTAATATCCCATGAAATTGTCTTGTTCATCTTGTGGTTCTGAAGCATATCTCCATTGATTGGAGTGCTCAGAATCTGTGATCTCTTGGTGATATTCCCAGCCATCATTAGAATAGTCAGTTGGTGATGGTGGGTAATATCCCATAAAATTTTTTTGATCACAAGATGAGTTAAACTACATTTGAATTTTGTAAAACACATCACCAATGAAAATTGAAATTCATGTCACAGAGAAGAATTTCTTAGTGAGGCAAAAACACAAACACATTGGTTTCAGCAGAAAATAGAAGATTAAAAGGACAAAAACAAAGAAAATGCTTAATCTAGACTTCTCACCCACTTAATCATTGTCGATCTATATCAATCCCCAGCAACGGTGCCAAAAACTTTATGGGTGAAAATTAGATTTCCACACAAACTCACCAGCAAGTGTACCGGGTCGCATCAAGTAGTAATAACTCACAAGAGTGAGGTTAATCCCATAGGGATTGATGGATCAAGCAACTTTAGTGAGGTGATTAGTCTAGTCAAGCAAATAGTGATGAATTGAATGAACATTGGATAACAGAATGTAAATTGCAGAGAATATAAAGTGCAGAAGGTATAGAATCTTAGAGAGCAAGAAAAGTAAATTGCAGTAATTATAAAGGGCATTGGGTGCTGGGAAAATAGAGAAAGCAATAGATCAAGAAATCGAAAAGAACTTGAGAACAAGTGACTGGAAATTTAAATTGCAAGAAGATTGAATCAGATCGAATCATGAGCAGAAATGTAAAGTTGCAGAGAAATAAAAGTGCAGAAGATTTAGATTTGCAATAAAAGTAAACTGAATTCAATGCAATTGAAATGTAAAAGTGTATCAACTATACTAAGCTCTCTGGAGTATCTAATCCTCCAAGAGAGATCTGGAGTCTCTAATCCTCCAGCCTGAGCCACTATTCTACTCCTACTCCTACTGTGCGCTCCTTTCTTCCTAACAGAACTAAAGCCTTTTTATAGGTATTCCTAAATTATAAATGAAATTCAAATTGAAAACAAATTACAATTAAATGCAAAATTCCTATTCTAGATGATCCTTGTGCCTTTGAGTGATGAAAACGGGCTCTGCTTGCTTTAAATTTCACTTGGTCTTGGAATAAGATAAATTGAACCACAATTCTACTCCCAGGGGAACGTTGCGTTCTCAAAGTGAGCGCAGCGTTCACTCATCCATGCGTGCACGTTACTGACGCTTGCGCGTCCTTCTGCATTTTCACCCATCGACGCGTACGCGTCACCCACACGTACGCGTCCTTTGCAGCGTTAACTTAGTGAGCGCTACGTTGGCTTAATGAGCGCTACCCCATGTGTGCGCGCCATGTACGCATGCGCGTGGGTAGCAAAAATCCCAATTCACGTTTCAGCACCAGCCATGCGTGCGCATGCCTTGTCCCAGATGCACCATCGACGCATGCGCGTCAAGCACGCATGCGCGTTGTTTGCAAAACTTTGTCTCCAAATTTTAACTTGCCCAAAAATGCTTGGTAAGTAAACATAGCGCTTTCTTTGCAAATGAGCGCTCTCTTTGCTTATTTCGTGGGCCACGCTTTTCGCGTGGCCTAAGGCATCAAAGTGTGCTCCAGCTTCAAAGTGTGCCCCAAAATTCCTCTTTTCTCCTTTTTAGCTTATTTTGTGCTTTTTTGCTTCTTTTTCTTCTTATTTCTTGGAAAGTTTATAAAATCAAAAGGTCAAGGAAATATACAATTTAAGTACAAAAGCATGCAGTATTTAAGCACTAATCATCAATTTCTTGTATGAAAAAGCATAGAAAAGCATGACATGATGACATGTCATCAAAAGCATCGAATGGAATTAAGGTAAATTAAAATTACCAATTTTAAGGCCTAAAAATCATGATTTTACACCTAAGCACAAATTAAAGGAAAATTACAAAACCATGCTATTTCATTGAATAAATGTGAGAAAAGTTGATAAAATTCCCTAAATTACGCACAAGATAAACCACAAAATTGGGGTTTATCAAACGCCCTAAAAACAAAATTCTTGGAAATCTTTGCTGTTTTTCACCAAAATTATTTTCTATATATCTATGTATGTTGTGATGGATGCAATTTCAAAATTTTACCTAGTTCTTTTCCTAATTTCCGATATCCAAAAACCATCATGAACAATTAGGATAAAATTGAACTAGGCACTATACTATTCACATTATCCAATCACAAGCAATATATATAATATATACCAAGTAAAATAAAGTGATATATATATATATATATATATATATATATATATATATATATATCAACCAAAATGAAAATGCAATACTAAAGAGAAACTAGAAGCAAACTAACATATATACAAATGACCAAAATAATAGTATATAGTGCATTAGTCAAAGTGCTATAAATATCCACAAAAGCATAATAAAAACTAAAATAACTGGATAACAAAGTGTTTAGGAGAGAATTTTACCCCCAGAAGTAGCAAATCCTCTCCCACACTTAAGCATTGCATGGTCCTCCGTGCCAAAAAATCAGGATGGGGGTGACTAGTTCTATGAAGCTCCATCGTTTGATGGTGGTAGGTGCTATGGTGGCTGGTACACAATAATAGCTCTGGTCGGGTTAGTAGTAGTCTCCATAGCTGCCTCCTCAATTGCCTCCTCCTGTGCTGGTGGCTTAGTCTCAAGCTCTGGCTCAGGCTCAGGTGTGTGTGCAGGAGGTGGTCTAGGGTCTCCTCTGTCAAGCCTCGACACTATCCACTAAAAATAACGCTCACTACGGTGCTCGTGATAGCGGAGCTCCTAAAGAATATCCTGAACCAACTCATAAGTGGGTCGAGCTGCTGGTGCAAGTACTGAAGGCCCTGGTGGTGCTGATGATGATGATGGCTCAGTAGTCTTCCTCTTCTTCTGTGCCGGCTCCTCCCATTCCCCAAATGGCAAAAACTAGAAGCTATTCATAAGGGTAGACATCCGGTCACCCGGCCACCGCTCTACCCCAAATAATGTGGCTAGTCTCATAATCATCGATGGGAAGGAAATGTTGTATTTCTGATTATTGTTCACCATTCAAATTGCCTCTCTAATTAGGGATAGAATAGAAATCTTCTTACCCTTCAAGATAGCCCAAAGAAGCACCACCACTCGGACTCTGATATGTGTAGCATGCGTACTCGGCAGTATGTAGTCAACAATGATTTGCTACCAAATCCTCACCTCAGGGTGTAGATGAGAACACGCAATACTGATGGAAACTACATTCTCTCCCATACTGTACTCCCAACAGGCCTCAGGTTGGCCAATCTTCTTCAAGACTGCGTCTAGTGATATATTGCCCTTAATCACATTCGCCACTATCTTGGGATAAGCATCACGGCTCAGAGGAATGTGAGGAAGCTGAAGGAGAGCCTCAAATGCATGCGTTGAGGTGTCTAACTGTACCCCTTGGAGGAAAACTGTCTCAGCGTCCACCCTCGGTAGATTTCCATAGAACTCTTTCACCAAGTGTTCATTTATCTCTAAAGGATCAAATTCTATGAATTTCCACTAATAGTAATCAAGCCGATTATGGATTGCATCCGCATATTTGGCCGGCACATCCAATTCCCTCTGAAAGTGGAAGGCCTTCTTTTCTAGCTTCTTGTATTGGTTTTGGGCCTCTTCATTTATAAAAGTGTCCGGCTGAGTGCTCAGACGAACAGTGGCAGGAGCCAATGAAGAAGCTAGCTCCTTATCTTTACGACGCATCCTGAAAAAGAAAAAATAGAATATAACTCAGGGAAAACAAATAATTGGCACAAAATCATAAGAGGGAATAATTAAAATACAAAATTAGAGCCAATGAAGTAAACAAATACCCAACTGAGGAAAACAAGTTGAAAATGTTATATGTTCAAAAGAAAATGAGGTTTTCCACAATTAAGAGGCCTAAGTAGCAACTAAAAAGGATGAATGACAATTAAAGCTTAAACGACTTAGACTAAGGCAATGAAAGTGAATTGATAAAAAAAACTTGGTTATTGTAATTGTGCAATAAAAGTGTAAGATTAACAAAAATTGGCACAAAGAGAATAACCAATTCAATACTAGAAGAGCTTACTTATTCATGTCAAAAGTGGAAAATAATCAGACAAACACAGCCCTTGTTCAAAAAGTAATAAACTTGATGAAAATCAATTTTAATTGGAAACTTCAAAGAACAGGTGATTATGTATGTGATCCTTTAAGTTCAAAACCTCCATGAATACGCAATTTCATCCAATTCACTTAACTAACGTGATATGCACTGTTGAATTCACACCCAACAAATTATCAAAGTTGAAATTTTAATCCAATTTAATATTTAAACCAAAATAACAACTAAGTGCATAACAAAATTCAAGCTCAATCATCATCAAAAATCACATAAAATTGCACAAGTGTACATTATAATGCCTAAGGAAAACAAAATTTAAGACACATGCTGGCCAAACATAAGATTTAAACAAAAAGTTTTGCTCAGGCAATTTATCGAGCATTTGGTGTGCATCATATGTAAACAGAGATTTCAAATCAATCACTGTAGCAATCAACCCAAAACAATTAAGCCAACAACAAATTGCAATCCAGAAAATTGAAATTAACTAACCTAAACCTAACAAGATTATTAAAAGCAAAATTAAAAAGCAATGAAAATTGATGAAAAAAAGAACAGAAACATGGAGCATGAGTGTAGAACCTGCGTTATCGAGAGGGAAAGAGAAGGGATGAAGGTGGGTCATGGGCAGACACGGCAGCACAGAACTCGCCGCCACTGGGGTTGTGACTGGGCTGCTCGCCAGCGCTGACGGTGTAGCAAGCTCGGGCTTGGCGCAACAAACAGGTGCAGCGCACAGGGGAGAAAGAAATAGAGAATGAGGGGAGAAAGAGAAGAAAGAAGAGAGAGAGTAGGCGATGGTGGTCGCCAGTGGTGGTGGTGGCTTTCGGACGGAAGGCTGGGCTAGTTGTGGTCTGGGTTAATGGCTGGGTGGGTTGGGTGAAATGCACAAGCGGTATGCACACACACAGTGGTGTGCGAGCGCTCCCGACAGAAGGGGTGTCAAAGGCTGTGCGCACGCACAAGAAGTTTTTTTTTTTCAACAAAAGGAAAAGGGTGAAATGTGTGTGCGCACAAGGGTGTGCGTACGCACAGAAGGAAAAAAGGGTAGGGTGCACACGCACAAGTAGGTGCGCACACTCTAGACAGAAGGGGTGATAAAGGGTGTGCATATGCACAGGGCTGTGCGCACGCACAGATGATGAAAAATGGAGGAGGTGTGCGTAGCACAGGTATGTGCGTATGCACAACGCTCTGTTTCTGTAAAAATAATTTAATGCCTCTAAGGCACCAAACATGACATCCAAAATAGTTTTTTTTTTCAAGCTGATAAACCCCAATTTTGTGGTTTATCTTGTGTTGAATTTAGGGGATTTTATCATCTTTTCTCACATTTATTCAATGAAATAGTATGATTTTGTGAATTTCTCCTAATTTGTGCTTAAGAGTAAAAATATGCTTTTTAGGCCTTTAAATCGCTAATTTTAATTCACTTTAATTCCATTCGATGTCTTGATATGTTTGTTAAGTGATTTTAGGATTAAAAGGCAAAGATTGGATTGAAGGAATGAAGAAAAAACATACAAAAATGGAGAATTCATGAAGAAATGAGGATTTACTGAACTGAAGACCACGCGCACGCATCACCCACGCGTACGCGTGAGAAGGAGAATTCGCCAACGACGCGCACGCGTGGTGCACGAAATTGTGATTCACACTTTTCACAACTCCGCACAACTAACTAGCAAGTGCACTAGGTCGTCCAAGTAATACCTTACATGAGTAAGGGTCAATCCCACGGAGATTGTCAGCTTGAAGCAAACTATGGTCATCTTGTAAATCTCAGTCAGGCGAATTCAATTGGTTATGAGGTTTAGATAATTAAAAGATAAATAAAACATAAAATAAAATAAAGATATTTATGTAATTCATTGGTGGGAATAGGATCTCTCTATCCTTTTGCACACTGTCACTGCGCCCAACATTCGCGAGTTTGAAGCTCGTCACAGTCATCCCTTCCTAGATCCTACTCAGAATACCACAGACAAGGTTTAGACTTTTCGGATCTCAGGAATACTACCAATGGTTCTAGCCTATACCACAAAGGTTCTAATCTCACGGATTTGGATGCTCTGTTGTCAGGAGAGACAATGCAAATCGTGGATTAGAAACCCAAGAGAATATACTCCAGCTGTCATCCAATGATTACATTGAACATCATGTAGACCGCTTGTGGTTGTCAGGCACGCGGATCTTGGCTAAGCGAGTAACGAAGATAGTGGGTGACTGTCACGGGTCACCCCTTCATTCTGACTTAACTGAATTAAGTACAAGAGTATATCTTGGAGAAAAAGTAAGCGTGAATTGAAAGAGAAACAATCGTCCTTGCATTAATTAATGAAGAACAGTAGAGCTCCGCACCATAATCTATGAGGTGTAGAAACTCCACCGTAGAAAATACATAAGAGAAAATAGGTCTAGGCATGGCCAAATGGCCAGCCTCCAAATCCAGGGATGATCAGATGATCAGCTCAAAAACTCTAAATACAATAGTAAAAGTGCTATTTATACTAAACTAGTTACTAGGGATTACAGAAAATAAGTAACTAAGTGCAGATAGTGCAGAAATCCACTTCCGGGGCCCACTTGGTGTGTGCTTGGGCTGAGCATTGAAGCTTTCATGTGCATAGGCCATTCTTGGAGTTAAACGCCAGCTTGGGTGCCAGTTTGGGCGTTTAACTCCAGTTCTGGTGCCAGTTCTGGAGTTTTACTCCAGAAAAGGGTCTTTGGTGGGCATTTGAACGCCCGTTTCGGCCATCAAATCTAGGGCAAAGTATGGACTATTATACATTTCTGGAAAGCCCAAGATGTCTACTTTCCAACGCAATTGAGATCGCTCCAATTGGGCTTCTGTAGATCAAGAAAATCAACTTCGAGTTCAGGAGGGTTAGAATCCAACAGCATCTGCAGTCCTTTCTCAGCCTCTAAATCAAATTTTTGCTTAGGTCCCTCAATTTCAGCCAGAAAATACCTGAAATCACAGAAAAACACACAAACTCATAGTAAAGTTCAGAAATGTGATTTTTGCATAAAAACTAATAAAAATATAATAAAAAGTAACTAAAACATACTAAAAACTATGTAAAACAATGCCAAAAATGGTATAAATTATCCGCTCATCACAACACCAAACTTAAATTGTTTCTTGTCCCCAAGCAACTAAAGACAAAATAGGATAAAAAGAAGAGAAAATACAATAAATCTCAAAAATATCAATGAAGATTAGTTTCAATTAGATGAGCAGGACTAGTAGCTTTTTGCTTCTAAACAGTTTTGGCATCTCACTTTATCCTTTGAAGTTCAGAATGATTGGCATCTATAGGAACTCAGAATTCAGATAGTGTTATTGATTTTCCTAGTTCAGTATGTTGATTCTTTAACACAGCTACTTTATGAGTGTTGGCCGTGACCCTAAACATTTTATTTTCCAATATTACCACCGAATACATAAATGCCACAGACACATAACTGGGTGAACCTTTTCAGATTGTGACTCAGCTTTGTTAGAGTCCCCAGTTAGAGGTGCCCAAAGCTCTTAAGCACACTCTTTTTGCTTTGGACCACGACTTTAACCGCTCAGTCTCAAGCTTTTCACTTGACACATTCACGCCACAAGCACATGGTTAGGGACAGCTTGATTTAGCCGCTTAGGCCAGGATTTTATTCCTTTGGGCCCTCCTATCCATTAATGCTCAAAGCCTTGGATCCTTTTTACCCTTGCCTTTTTATTTAAAGGGTTATTGGCTTTTTCTGCTTGCTTTTTTTCTTTTTCTTTCTTTTATTTTTTGCCATTTTTTTCCCAAGCTTTGTGTTTTTCACTGCTTTTTCTTGCTTTAAGAATCAATTTTATGATTTTTCAGATTATCAATAACATTTCTCTTTTTTTCATTATTCTTTCAAGAGCCAAAAATTTTAACATTCATAAACTTCACTATTAAAAATATGCACTGTTCAAGCATTCATTCTGAAAACAAAAAGTATTGCCACCACATCAAAGTAATTAAACTATTTTCAAGATAGAATTCGAAACTCATGTACTTCTTTTTCTTTTTCAGAAAACATTTTTCATTTAAGAAAGGTGAAGGATTCATAGGACATTCATAGCTTTAAGACATAGACACTAGACACTAATGATCATGTAATAAAGACACAGACATAGACAAAACATAAAGCATAGAAACCAAAAAACAGAAACATAAGAACAAGGAAATTAAAGAATGGGTCCACCTTAGTGACGGCGACAAATTCTTTCTCTTGAAGATCCTATGGAGTGCTTGAGCTCCTCAATATCTCTTCCTTGCCTTTATTGCTCCTCTCTCATGGCCTTTTGGTCCTCTCTGATTTCATGGAGGATGATGGAGTGCTCTTGGTGCTCCAATCTTAGTTGCTCCATGTTAGAACTCAAATCTCCTAAAGAGGTGTTGAGTTACTCCTAATACTTGTGTGGAGGGAAATGCATCCCTTGAGGCATCTCAGGGATTTCTTGCTGAGGGACTTCCTCATGCTCTTGTTGAGGTCCATGAGTGAGCTCTCTTGTTTGCTCCATCCTCTTCTTAGTGATGGGCTTATCCTCTTCAATGAGGATGTCTTCCTCTATGACAATTCTTGCTGAATTGCATAGGTAACAGATGAGATGAGGGAAGGCTAACCTTGCCAAAATGGAGGGCTTGTCCGCCACCTTGTATAGTTCTAGAGGTATGATCTCGTGAACTTCTACTTTCTCTCTATTCATGATGCTATGGATCATGATAGCCCGGTCTACTATAACTTCAGACCGGTTGCTAGTAGGAATGATAGAGCGTTGAATGAACTCCAACCATCCCCTAGCCATGGGTTTGAAGTCAAGCCTTCTCAGTTGAACCGGCTTGCCTTTGGAGTCTCTCTTCCATTGAGCTCCTTCCACACAGATGTCCATAAGGACTTGGTCCAACCTTTGATCAAAGTTGACCCTTCTAGTGAAAGGGTGAGGATCTCCTTGCATTATTGGCAAGTTGAATGCCAACCTCACATTTTCCAGACTGAAATCCAAGTAATTTCCCCGAACCATTGTGAGCCAATTCTTTGGGTTCGGGTTCACACTTTGATCATGGTTCTTAGTGATCCATGTATTGGTATAGAACTCTTGAACCATTAAGATTCTGACTTGTTGGATGAGGTTGGTAAGAGCTTCCCAACCTCTTCTTCGAACCTCACGTTGGATCTCTGGATATTCACTCTTTTTGAGCATGAAGGGGACCTCGAGGGTCACCTTTTTCTTGGCCACAACTTCATAGAAGTGGTCTTGATGGACTTTTGAGATGAATCTCTCCATCTTCTATGACTCGGAGATGGAAGCAATTGCCTTCCTTTTCCTCTTTCTAGAGGTTTCTCCGGCCTTAGGTGCCATTAATGGTTATGGAAAAACAAAAAGCAAAGCTTTTTCCCACACCAAACTTAAAAGGTTTGCTCGTCCTCGAGCAAAAGAAGAAAGAAAGGAGTAGAAGAAGAGAAATGGAGGAGATGGAGGAGTGTGTTGGTTTCGGTCAAGGGGGTGTAAGTGTTTATGGAGTGTGAAATTGAAGGTGGTAAGGAGGGGTATTTATAGGGTAAGGGAGAGAGTGAATTCATGTAAGAGGGGGTTGGGTTTGGGAGGGAAATGTTTTGAATTTGAATGGTGAGGTAGGTGGGGTTTATGATGGATGGATGTGAGTGGTGAAGAGATTATGGGGAAGAGGGTAGGACTTGATAGGTGAATGGTATTTGGGGAAGAGATATTGATGTGATTTGTCAAGGGTATTTGGGGAAGAGTGTTATGGAGAGGTGTGAAGAAAAGAGAGAGTGAGTTGGGGTAGGTGGAGATCCTGTGGGGTCCACAGATCCTGAGGTGTCAAGGAATTCTGCTCCCTGTACCTTTCTGGTGTTTAAACGCCCTCTGTGTTGCATTTTTGGCGTTTAATGCCATCTCTGCTACCTTTTCTGGTGTTAAGTGCCAGGCTGATCCCCTTTTCTGGCGTTTAACACCCACCAAACACCCTTTTCTGGCGTTAAACGCCAGTCTGTCTGCCAATTCTGGCGTTTAATGCCAGCCAGACACCAGACACCCTTTTCTGGCATTTAGCGCCAGTCTGGCTACCATTTCTGGCGTTTAATGCCCAGAATGCTGCCAGACAGGGCATTAAACGCCCATTCTGCTATCCTTACTGGCGTTTAAACACCAGTAAGCCTGTCCTCCAGGGTGTGCTATTTTTTATGCTGTTTTTGATTCCGCTTTAATTCTTCAGCTGTTTTTATGACTTCACATGATCATCAACCTAAAGAAAACATAAAATAACAATGGAAAACAAATGTCTATAATAAATATAATTAAATAACATTCGATTGCCTCCCGATAAGCACTTCTTTAATGTCAATAGCTTGACAGTGAGCTCTTAGAGAGCTTCACAGAGACTCAAAGTTTAATGGTGGCCTCCCAACACCAAACTTAGAAGTTGAGTGTGGGGGATCTATTTGACTCTGTATTGAGAGAAGCTTTTCATGCTTTCTCTCCATGTTTACAAAAGAAGATCCTTGAACCTTAAACACAAGGTAGTCCTCATTCAATTGAAGGACTAACTCTCCTCTGTCCACATCAATCACAGCTCTTGCTGTGGCTAGGAAGGGTCTTCCAAGGATAATGGATTCATCCTCATCCTTCCCAGTGTCTAGGATTATAAAGTCATCAGGGATGTATAGGCCTTCAACCTTCACTAAGACATCCTCTACAAGTCCATAAGCCTGTTTCATTGATTTGTCTGCCATCTCTAGTGAGATTCTTGCAGCTTGTACCTCAAAGATCCCTAGTTTCTCTATTACAGAGAGTAGCATGAGGTTTATCCCTGACCCCAGGTCACACAGAGCCTTCTCAAAGGTCATGGTGCCTATGGTACAAGGTATTAAGAACTTTTCGGGATCCGGTTTCTTCTGAGGTAATTTCTGTTGAACCAAGGCATTCAGTTTATTGATGAGCAATAGAGGTTCATGATGATCGGAATTTCTTTGGTGGTATAGAATTTCCTCAATTTAATGAATTCTCATTGTAAAGTATAGTTCTATACCAACAAACAATCCTCCAAATAAAAAATATTGAGTTTTGTCACAAGAGCAATCCCCAGATAAGAAATAACCGAAGTATTCTGGACTCCGGGTCATCTCCCTAGAACACAATGGAGTGCATGCGTATTGGTTATGATGGGGTAAAAAGGGGGATTTTGTTTATGAGATGGCAAGAAAGTAAATTGAGCGAGTAAGTAAAGAAAACAAAATAAAGAACTCTTGGCTAAGAGTTGGGTACTCGAGATCACCATCCCAGTTAACAAACCTATTATTGACAATTATGAGAGGCCAACCCATTAAGTCTACTTTTCGAAGCCTTAAGTACGTAATATTTACTCCTAGACCGGAAGTATGTCTAACAGGCCTAATCACATCCACCCATAAGTCCAAACCTACCTACTAATTAGCTTAGTAGTGGGTTAGCGTCAATGAGCTTCAAATTGATCACACAGGGTTCTCAAATTACCAAATCCATTATGTCCAAAAACTCAAGATCATTCAAGTCCCTTGGCTTAGGCCAAGAGTTGATAAAACTACTCAAGAACTAAAGAGAACATTTCATCGAACACTTGGAGTGCAATAAAAATCAACATCATAAATTGCAAAGATACTAAAATCTACCACTATTAATTGCAAGAAAAGTGAGGTCACAACTCAATTCATCAACCAAAGAAACATCAACATCAAATTGCATTAAATGTAAACAAATCTAACATGAGTCATCATCACAAAAGAGAGCAAATTGAGAAATTGACATAAAACCTAAGAGGGTCAAAATGTAGAAATGAGAAATTATCAAAGAAACAAGATGAGATCTAATATTCAAACATGAAATTGAGATAATCTAACCTAATCCTAACCTAATTCTAGAGAGAAGAGGGAGCTTCTCTCTCTAGAAAACTAACTAAAGGCTCATGTTGGCTAAACTAATTGCTCCCCCCTTGCTTGGACTTCAATTCTGCATGAAATACACTCAGAAACAAGTTGGATTTGGGCCTGGGCAGCTCAGAAATTGCCCCCAGTGATTTGCCTTCAAGTGGGCCATGTGAGAGTATCGACGCATGCGCGCCATGTGCACGTGTGCGTCACTGGTGAATTCTCGACCCGCGCGGACGTGGCATGTACGCGGGCACGTCCGTAGGTGAAATCACTTTTGCGCGTGCGCGCCTGGTGCGCGTGCACGTCCTTTGTATATTCCCAACCTTTGTTTCTCCATGCATTCTCCCTTTTTGTATGCTTTTCTCCTCATTTCTTCCATCCAATACTTGCCTTACGGACCTGGAATCACTCATCAAAAGCATCAAGGCATCGAATGGAATTAAAGTGAATTAAAATCACCAATTTAGGGCCTAAAAAGCATGTTTTTATACTTAAGCAAAATCAAAGGGAGAATTACAAAATCATGCTATTTCATTGAATAAATGCGAGAAAAAGTGACAAAATCCCCCAAAATAAGCACAAGATAAATCACGAAATCGGGGTTTATCAAATCTCCCCACACTTAAACTAAGCATGTCCTCATGCTAAAATCAAGAGGAAGCAAAAGGGTATTAATATTTATTCAATGCAACTACTAAATGCAATCTATCTACATGATGCAAGGGCTTAGTCAAAATAAATCAACCTCCAAGAATACGCATATAAGCAAAAGGGCTAAGGTATTAGCAATCAAGCAAACCACAATTGGATTGAATCAGTGAAAAAGTTCATAAACTTGCAAGAAAAGATGACCACGGGTGGAAATATGCAATTGAGCGATCGAACCCTCGCCGGATGTGTATCCGCTCTAAGCACTCAAGTGTATGGGGTTGATTCACTCAATTCTCCTCTAATCATGCTTTCCGAGATTTGTTTTTCATCTAACAATCAACACTTACTTTATGCATGCATACAAATATCATGAGGTCTTTCCCACAGGTTGTAACGGGGCTAGGGTCAAGGTAGGGTGCATGTGGTTAAGTGAGCTAGAAATTCGAATCTTTGATTAACTTAAACTTCCCACCTAACCTATGACGACCTATACAATTCTGAGCAAACCTAACTACCCATTCTTCACTTTTCTCATACATTCATGTATTCTCTTTTTGATCACCACACCTATGCATTGACTCTTATCGAACTTCACTTTGGGGTATTTTTTCCCCTTTTTATTGCTTTTCTTTTTTCTTTCTTTTATACATGAGAAATAAAAATATATATATATATATATTATTTTTTTTAAGTAAAGATATATATACAAGAACATCAATTCATATGGTTTACACATGATTAATACATGAATATGTACCCAGTTCCCAATATTTTCAACAAGAAACATAAACACACTTTTATCTCTACCCAATGTTCCCAACTCTCCCAAAATCATATGATAAACATTCTCACTAGCCTAAGCTAATCAAAGATCTAAATTAAGGGATATTTATTGTTTTTCACTTAGGCTTGTAATGTGCTATAATTAAGAACAAATGGGTTAAGCATAGGCTCAAAATTGGCTAACAATGGAAGATAAAAGGTAGGCTATTTGGGTAAGTGAGCTATTTGAACAACGGCCTCAATCATATAAATGTATGTATACACAATTTAATAGACATAGAGAATCAAACAAATCAAAGATTACAATCATAGGAGGAGAATAATGCACACAAGAATGAAAATAAGTGGTTATACATGATGAAACCACACAATTAGGCTCAATTCTCACATGCTTATGTTCTCAGCTCAAAACATGATCCACAAGTATATAGCTCAAGCAAGTTCTAAAAAAAAAATTTCAACCAATTGGGGTGGTGCCCTAAAAATGAGTTTCTTGGAAATTTTCATCATATTGATTAAGCTTATTCTAATACAATATTGTGATTTAGAAACTTTTAAAATTTTCCTAGTTTACCCCTTTTTTAATCGAAACACATTTCTTATATAAAAAAGGTTGACTAGATTTTTAGCAATCCATTAATTTTCTAATCACACTCAACAACTAAGATGCAAAGCATATATATATATATATATACATACTAAGAGTGTGCGCAACCAAAATAAAAATGTCTACAATAGCATAAATATGTACAATAATCCCAAAATGATCTAAAGCATAAAGTACGGAATAAAACAAAATAAAGTAGTAGCGAATAGAAATAAGAGTCTGAAAGTTCACCACATGGATGCAAACACCGGTCACGAACGGTGACCTCCCCACACTTTAGAATTAAGCATCGTCCTCGATGCTACGATTGAAGCTCGGGATGGGGGTCAACAATCGCACCAGGGTGTGGCTCATGCTCAGGCTCGGGCTGTGGAACTGGAGGTGGTACTGGCTGTGGCTCAGGAATGTCATGCTGGACCTCAAGAGACTGTTGGACCTCAGCAGTGGTCTGCGTCTCTGGTGGTGCCTCCTGATGTATCGGCTCCTCACTATGCTCCTCCTCCTGGCCCTGCTCGTCAGAAGCGGTAGAGTCTGGGAGTGAAGGGAGCTCAATGCCCTGTGATGCAAACACCTGATCTATCCGGTCAAGGCGTCGCATGACACGACGCTCGAAGTGCATCATGAAGCGAAGAAGGTGCTGCAATAACAGGTAAGTCGGCTCAGGTGCTGGCGACGGTGGTGGCAAGGATGCTGCGGCTGCTGTGGAGGAAGAGGGTCCTGCGGCCTCAACTGCCACTCTAGCCCGAGAACGACATCTGGTCGAGGACTTCTCGTGTACCCATCCACCCCATAGAATAGTAACTTCCTTGTCGTCGTCAGCTGGGGGTGGTGGTGTCGCATCATCGTCCTCCCACGGGACATCAGCCAGCTCAGCCAAGCTGGTAACAACCGTAGGAAATGGTAGCAAGCCGCGAATGTGAGCTCTCCACAAGCTATGCCTAATTAGCCGTGGGAAATACACCTCTTTCCCTTCCATGACACACCCAATCAAAGTCAGCATATCCATCGGGATCTCTGAGAAGTGAGTGGTAGGCAGGACGTAGTGGGCAAAGATCTGTTGCCAGGTCCTAGCCTCCCTAGACAGATATGCAGATAGCATCCCCTTAGGCTTCTTGTTATTCGCATCCATCACCCAGGGAGCGTCTGGTGTAGTAATCACGCGCCTAAGCGCCTCATAGTCAAAGGTCATGGAGAGGATAGCCACATCTGCCTGCTGGTAGGCACAGGTCTCAGGAGTACCAACTATGCAAAGCAGTGAATCCCCTATAGCCTCCTCAGTGATCATAATCTCTCTACCCCTTACGTGCACTGAATCCAAGTTCACTCGAAAGAAATTACAGTAAAACTCTTTAACCCATGAAACGTTAATCCTTCTTAGGTCCCTATCAACGAAATCCAATCCCAACTCTGAAATACGGGCGTTTATAGCACGCCTCACGTCATTGGGAAGATTCAGCTTCTTCTCAATGTTCAAGTTTTTCTTTGTATAACGGGAGAAGCATAGCTCGTAGTAGAGGGTGGGGAATTTGATTGAAGTAGTGGATGGAAGTGACTGATTTTCTATATCTTCATCATTCAGCGGGTTCTTGGCATAATTAGCATATAGTGAGGGGGTAGAGGTCTTGGAGCGCTTCCTCTTTTTGGAAGTGGTGGCTATAGCTTTTCTTTTATCCGACATCCTGAAAAACAGAGATAATACAATATAAGCAGATAGCCAATGAAACATAAAGCACTCAAAGCAAAGCAAACTCATGAAGTGAAAGAAGAAATGAGATTTCTTGGAATGCAAGCAAACAGAATTCAGAATTTAAACCAAACTTCAACCCAAGAATTCAAACCATATTTTGCACATTGCTTGTTCACTGAGCTTAGAAAGCACCATATCTAAAAGAATGATATAAAGAGTTAAGTTGAAAACCAAAAGAAGTCAGGTGGTTAAACAGGTTAAAGTTAGAAATCAGTTTGAAAATTAGTGATATGGAAATTACTGACTCAACTCGAAAGGAACGCACAAAACAGGGATGTAAGCATGTCCACAATCATGAATTGCAACAAGTCATTGATGATGAAATATGATGTAGCTAGAAAGCAGTTAATGTGAAACAAACGATCAATCAATGCAAGGATCACTAGCAATGTTGGTGAAATTAAAATCTTGAGAGACAAGTAAATCAAGCACATTTAACACCAATTCTAACAATGCACACAAGTCACAAGTTCAAATGTTAATTGGAAGTCTCATGGTCTATGTAACTCACTAAGACAGCGTATGAACATAATGAACTAATTGGTCACATAGATGAGAACGTTCGAACTTGTGTGTCCATGCAAAAGAGGCAAAAATTTTTTTTAAGGAAATCACAAGTGATGGTCAATTAGAAAGTTTATTCAAACCATTTAATGCCTATATGCAAGCCATCATGCATAACAAGCAAAGAGTTTAAGCAAGACCAAAACTTGTTCCTAAGGATTTTCCAAACCATTTAAGCAACAAAACTCTAATTGAACAGAATTCATCAACTAGGGGTTGCTACATTCATCAAACAAGATCAACACAAAAACTGTGGTTAAGAAAAATTCGGCAACATTTCAGCAGCAAATTGGCCATTTTCCAAATTCAAACAGTCAAATCAGATTTCATATGAATTCGTTAACAATTAGAAGCACAAAATCACACATATACAAGTTCATATGAATATAACAGATAGCCAATAGTTCAGTATAAGGCAATGCAGACAACACAGAGAATAAGGGTAGTTGCTTCAATCAGCACTCCCTTCACCAATCCATCTCAAGCAAGCAGCATTAAGACACTACATGAACACAAAATAATGAAGCAAAACAGAGCAATTTCACACAACAACAGAAATTCAAACAATGCATAAATCCACTATTCAGCCCAGATTCGCTAACCACCTAAATCAAACTAAACTAAATAACTAAGCTAATTCTAACTAAATTAATGGAATTACAGTAAGCAGTAAAAGGAATTTAGAACAGGGGAAGCAAGAACCTCGGGTGCAGAGACTGAACAGGGGAATTGGAAGGAAGGCAAAGTAGAGGGGTGGGTTGACGTGGCTGTGGAGCTCGCGCCGGCGACAATGGTGGTCGCGGTGGTGCTTGGGGCGGCGCGAAGGCTTACTGCGGAAGATAGAGTAGAAACAGAGGGGGATAGGGTGGAGTGAGAGAGCGTGAGAGAGCAAGGAAGAGGGGTGAGGGTGCGCACGACGATGGCGGCAGCAGTGTGCCAGAGGGCTCGCCGGAGTGCTGGTGGGTGCAGGGGTGATGGTTAGCAATGGAGGGAAATGGAACGTTGGGGGTGAAAGGGACGAAGGGGTAGTGCGCGAATACGCTAGGACTTCGCGTCTCTGGTTAAATGGGGTTTTTTTTGAATCCGTGCGAGCGCGCACCGTGCGCGTCAGTGTGGGTGATCGGACATAGGGAGGTGACGCGGGAGCGCCACATGCGCCTACGCGCATATGGGCGAGTTAAGGGTTGGCGCGGACGCGTACAGTGCGCGTCCGTGTGGTTATGCTGGGCCAGAGGCACAAAAGAGGCCTAGAGTTGGCACAACTCTCGGGTCCTTTGGCCTGGTTGATGTGAAAATGCATCGACGCGCGCGCGCACCTTGCGCGTTCGGTGGATGATATGAGCCTATGGAATGGGCGCGGAGGAGCGAAGTACGCCAATGCGTGTATGAAGAAACAGGGGGTGGCGCGGACACGTATAGCGTGCGTCTGCGTGGGTTGAGACACAGAGTTGGCCCAAAAGTGGCACAACTCTCTGGTCTTTGGCCCAGATAGCCGAAATGGGCAGCCTGCACACGTGCGCGCCTTGCGCTTGCGCGTAGATTGGCCCTTTTTTTTTTTAAAGGAGCATCAAAGGACCTCCAAATTTTCCATTCTTCTTCAAGACTCTAAACTAGCTAAGATGTAATATTAAGCACATTTTGAAACATATAGGATCTTTCAAACAACTTGAGAAAACTTGCAGTTCAAGCAAAAACTCAAGTTGCATGGAATACTTCTCCCAATTCTTCATCTTCAGTAGGCCTTGGAGGGTTCAAGTCTTCCTCAACCTTGCTTTCTAATCCACTGGGAAAGGGTTCAACAAGATCATCAAGAGGGTTGATCAACATGTGCAAAAAATCACTAGTGATGGAATCCACTTCCTGATCAACTTCCTCCAACTCTCTGTTTACTTTCGCAACGTTACTCTTTCCTTCAACATCCTCTTCAAATTTCCTGGAAGAGGGTTCTTCAATTCGGTATCCCTTTATGTGCTCAACGTATCCTAAACATCCATCCACTACTTCCTTCTGTGCACTAATCTCTATCTTCTCCTCTTGTTGTCCTTCTTGCCTCAATTCTCCTTCCTCACTATGGAGCTTCAGGTTCACATCCTCACGGATCTCCTTGATTGTCTCTCCACATTCAACAATGGGGTACTCAAGGTGCATGAACTTAGGTGAGATGTTAAGTGATTCACGGTCTCTACCATGCTAGCTATCTTTACTCTCAGCTCCTTAAACTTAGTTTCATCCTCCTCTTGTCGCCTTAGGATGCGAGATTCAAGGTCTCTCAGTTCTGATATGAAGGCTTCATCGGGAGGCGGTGGTGTTAGAAGAGAGAGTTCATCGGTTAAGGGAAGATTATTGTAATCGGAAGGTGGTTCATGTTGGTGGAGTTTTTGAGGTGGTGTATGTGGAATTTGTGGTTCTTGGGAACATTGGTATTGGGATGGTGGTTGTTCTATATATGATTCGAATGGTGGTTGATATGGTATGTATGAATTATGGTCATGTAGAGTGGAATATTGGTGTGAGGCTTGTGAGTATGATGTGTAGCTATATTGAGGAATGGGGTCACATGCATATAATGATTGTGGTTGACAACCACAATACAGGTCATCACACACATTGGACTGGTATACATTAAGATCAGAATTATACCCATAGGAGTTTGTCGGAGGTTGTTGCCATGAAGGTTGTTCATAAGCTTGAAGTTCCTCCCATCCTCGATTTCCAATTCCTTGATGCATATCCTCATTGGGACTTCCATTTCCTACAACATGGTTTGAACTATGATCATAGCCAAAGGGCTGAGAATTCATAATGAAATAGAAAATAAAGACAAAAGGCAATAAGAAATAAAGAAGATAAAATCCTAACTAGTAAAAACTGGCAAACAAACCAAAGTTCAAGCTATTCACAATATGTACAATAACCAATAACATAGCACCATTGGATCCCCAGCAACGGCGCCATTTTGTTTTATGATCGGAATATCTTTGGTGGTATAGAATTTCCTCAATTGAATGAATTCTCGTTGTAAAGTATAGTTCTATACCAACAAACAATCCTCCCAATCAAAAATATTGAGTTTTATCACAAGAGCAATCCCCAAATAAGAAATAACCGGAGTATTCTGGACTCTGCGTCGTCTCCCTAGGACACAATAGAGTGCATGCGTATTGGTTATGATGGGGTAAAAAGGGGGATTTTGTTTATGAGATGGCAAGAAAGTAAATTGAGCGAGTAAGTAAAGAAAACAAAATAAAGAACTTTTGGCTAAGACTTGAGTACTCGAGATCACCATCCCAGTTAACAAACCTATTATTGACAATTATGAGAGGCCAACCCATTAAGTCTACTTTTCGAAGCCTTAAGTACGTAATATTTACTCCTAGACCGGAAGTATGTCAAATAGGCCTAATCACATCCACCCATAAGTCCTAACCTACCTACTAATTAGCTTAGTAGTGGGTTAGCGTCAATGAGCTTCAAATTGATCACACAGGGTTCTCAAATTACCAAATCCATTATGTCCAAAAACTCAAGATCACTCAAGTCCCTTGGCTTAGGCCAAGAGTTGATAAAACTACTCAAGAACTAAAGAGAACATTTCATCGAACACTTGGAGTGCAATAAAAATTAACATCATAAATTGCAAAGATACTAAAATCTACCACTATTAATTGCAAGAAAAGTGAGGTCACAACTCAATTCATCAACCAAAGAAACATCAACATCAAATTGCATTAAATGTAAACAAATCCAACATGAGTCATCATCACAAAAGAGAGCAAATTGAGAAATTGACATAAAAACTAAGAGGGTCAAGATGTAGAAATAAGAAATTATCAAAGAAACAAGATGAGATCTAATATTCAAACATGAAATTGAGATAATCTAACCTAATCCTAACCTAATTCTAGAGAGAAGAGGGAGCTTCTCTCTCTAGAAAACTAACTAAAGGCTCATGTTGGCTAAACTAATTGCTCCCCCCTTGCTTGGACTTTAATTCTGCATGAAATACACTCAGAAACAAGTTGGATTTGGGCCTGGACAGCTCAGAAATCGCCCCCAGCGATTTTTCCTTCAAGTGGTTCATGTGAGAGTATCCACGCGTGCGCGCCATGTGCGCGTGCGCGTCGCTGGCGAATTCTCGACCCGCGTGGACGCGGCATGTACGCGGGCGCGTCCGTAGGTGAAATCACTTTTGCGCGTGCGCGCCTGGTGCGCGTGCGCGTCCTTTGTATATTCCCAACCTTTGTTTCTCCATGAATTCTCCCTTTTTGTATGCTTTTCTCCTCATTTCTTCCATCCAGTACTTGCCTTACGGACCAGGAATCACTCATCAAACGCATCAAGGCATCGAATGGAATTAAAGTGAATTAAAATCACCAATTTAGGGCCTAAAAAGCATGTTTTTACACTTAAGCAAAATCCAAGGGAGAATTACAAAATCATGCTATTTCATTGAATAAATGCGAGAAAAAGTGACAAAATCCCCCAAAATAAGCACAAGATAAATCACGAAATCGGGGTTTATCAGTTCATCCTCCCAAGTCTCATTACCAAACAACTTGGCATTCAGCTTCATGATTGCTCCTAGATACTGAGCAACTTACTCTTCAACAATATCTTCATCCTCTTCAGAGGAAGAATACTCATCAGAGCTCATGAATGGCAACAGTAAGTTCAGTGAAATCTCTATGGTCTCTGTATGAGCCTCAGATTCTTTTGGTTCCTCAATAGGGAACTCCTTAGTGGTCAATGGACGTCCACTGAGGTCTTTCTCACTGGAAATCACTACCTCTTCCTCCTCTATAGGTTCGGCCACTTTGGCACCTAGGGTGGCATTTAACTCCAATTTGAGGTATATGCACGTGGAAGCTTGAAAGCTCAGCCCAAACACTCACCAAGTGGGCCCCGAAAGTGGAATTCCGTACTATCTACACCTAGTTACTCATTTTCTATAAACCTAAGTTACTAGTTTAGTATGAAAAATACTTTTAGAGATTCACTTAGCAACTCATGACATTTTAGATCTCATATTGTTTTTTCTACGGCATGAGTCTCTAAACCCCATAGGTGAGGGTGAGGAGCTCTGCTGTCTCTCAATGGATTAATGCAATAACTATTGTTTCCTATTCAATCACGCTTGATTATGTTCTAAGATACTCACTCTTACTTCAATAGACAGAATATGATGATCCGTGACACTCATCATCATTCTCAAATTTATGAATGCGTGCCTGACAACCACTCCCGTTCTACCTGAGCTCAACGTAGTCATTGGGCGACAGCTTGAGTGCGTATCTCTTGGGTCTCTAATCCACGGACCGAGTCTGCGAGATTAGAACCTTCGTGGTAGAGGCTAGAACCAATTGGCAGCATGCCTGAGATCCAGAAAGTCTAAACCTTGTCTGTGGTATTCCGAGTAGGATCTGGAACGGGATGACTGTGATGAGCTTCAAACTCACGAATGTTGGGCGCAGTGACAGTGTGCGAAAGGATAGAGAGATCTTATTCCGACACATGTGAGAACCAATAGATGATTAGCCGTGCGGTAGTTATACCTGGTATTTTTCATCAGAGATGAAAGATCCGACAGTTGATTAGCCGTACAGAAACCGTGCCTGGTATTTTTCATCCGAGAGGACGGATGGTAGCCATTGACAACGGTGATCCACCAACATACAACTTGCCATTAAAGGAAGCCATGCATGTTTTGAGAAGAAGATAGTAGGAAAGCAGAGATTCAGACGACAGAGCATCTCCGGAACCTCAACATGTTCCTCATTACTGAATCACAAGTACCATTCATTTCATGTTATTTACTTTTCATAAACAAAATCATTTTTATCATTAATCTCCTGACTAAGATTTACAAGATAACCATAGCTTGCTTCAAGCCAGCAATCTCCGTGGGATTGACCTTTACTCACGTAAGGTATTACTTGGACGACCCAGTGCACTTGCTGGTTAGTTGTGCGGAGTTGCAAAGGTGTGATTACAATTCCGTGCACCAAGTTTTTGACGCCGTTGCTGGGGATTGTTCGAGTTGAACAACTGACGATTCATCTTGTTACTTAGATTAGGAAAAATTTATCTTTTTGGTTTAGAGACACTAAAATTGAGTCTTTTATTATTGTTTTTTTCGTTAAAATTTTAAAATTATTGTTTTCTTTTTCTAGTTTTTTTCAAAAATTTTTAATAAATAGATAAAAACCAATAAATTAATAATTGAGTCTTCTGTTTGAGTTTAGTTTCATGTTTCAAGTTTGGCGTTAATTGCATGTTTTTATTTTCCTTCAAATTTTTCGAATTGTATGTTCTTTTTATTCTTCATATTTTCGAGTTTTATGTTCCTTGTTCTTTCTTGATCTTCAAGTTGTTCTTGTTTATTTTCCTTGTTTGATCTTTAGTTTTTCTTGCTTTGTGTCTTTCCTTGTTTTTCTTGTGCATTTTCCAATTATTAGTGTCCAAAGTATAAAAATTTTCAAGTTTGGTGTCCTTTGTATTTTTATTTTCCTAAAGATTTCCAAAATTTGTTCATGGTGTTCATCTTGATCTTCAAAGTGTTCTTGGTGTTCATCTTGACATTCAAAGTTTTCTCGTTTGTTTTCTTTATTTTGATCTAAAAATTCTAAGTTTGGTGTCATTTTATTGTTTTTGTCTTTCTTCATTAAATTCAAAAAAAATAAAAAAATATCTTTTCTCTTTATTTTAATTGACTTTTCGAAATTTACATAAAAAAATTTAGATTTTTATTTTAAAATTTTTATCATATCTTTTTCAAAATCTTATCTTATCTTATTTCAAATTCAATTTTCAAATTTCAATTAAATTCCAAAATTCAAAATTCAAATTTCAAAATTTAAATTTAAAATTTTAAAAATCAAACCTTTTCAAAATTTAAATCTTTTTCAAATCTTTATCTTATATTGTTGACTTTTTCAAAATTCAAATTTCAAATTTCAAAATTTAAAATTCAAAATATAATTTTCAAATTTAAAATTTAAATTTCAAAACTTTTTAATTTAAAAACTTATCTTCTCTTACCTAACTTATCTTATCTTTTCTAATCTCAAATCTTAAAATCAAATCTTTTTCAAATCCTTTTCTTTTTCTTTTTCTTTTCTTAATTTTTGAAACTTGCATCAATTTTTTTATTTACTTTCCTTTAATTTCTTTAATTTCAAAAAAAAAAGAGAAAAAGAATAAAATTTTTTATTTTACAATCCACATCATCTCCCTTTCTCCATCATGGACCTAAGTGGAAATGAACAGTCCAGAAGGACTCTGGGGTCGTATGCTAACCCCACTACTGCTTCATATGGGAATAGTATCTGTATACCCCCCATCAGAGCCAGCAGTTTTGAGCTAAACCCTCAGCTCATTATCATGGTGCAACAAAATTGCCAGTATTCCGGTCTTCCATAGAAAGAACCTACTGAGTTTCTGGCACAGTTCTTACAAATTGCTGACACAGCATGTGATAACGAAGTAGATGTCTACAGATTATTACTGTTTCTATTTGCTGTAAAAGATCAAGCTAAGAGGTGGTTAAATAACCAACCCACAGCAAGTATAAGAACATGGAAACAGTTATCAGACAAATTCCTGAATCAATATTTCCCTCCAAAAAGGATGACACAGCTAAGGCTGGACATCCAAGGCTTTAAACAAGAGGATAATCAATCCTTTTATAATTCCTGGGAGAGGTACAGAGAGATGCTAAGGAAATTCCCCTCTGAAATGTTTTTAGAATAGGTGCAGTTAGACATCTTTTACTATGGGCTTACAGAAAAGGCCCAGATGTCCCTAGATCACTCAGCTGGTGAATCTATACATATGAAAAAGACAATCGAAGAGGCTCAAGATCTCATTGATACAGTTGCCAGAAATCAGCACCTGTACTCAAGTGGTGAGATCTCCATGAAGGAAGAGGCTGAGGCAATATCCACTGAACTTAGTGTGTGTTTGGATTTCAGTTTGCAAACGTGAGTTTGCATAAAAATGATTTTACAAAATTGATTTTGATGAGAAGTAAGTTTGGGTTAACGTGATTTATGTTTGGCAGTATTTGTATCAAAATTGATTATAGTAAAATAAATGTTGTTTGGATTATACTACTCAAAATCACTTTTAGATAAAAAATTACTAAAAAAAATATTAATTTAAATTATTTTTTATATACATGCAAAAACAGAACCTAACAAAAATAATATAAAAAATATTTATTATATAAATAAATAAATACAATAAAAAAAATATGAAAAAGAGTACTATAAATTTTATAATGTTAAACAAAAAAAAATATTCTATAATTTTTCTAATATTACCCGTACTCTTTAATTTAGTATTATTTTGGACTATAAATTTTTACTATTTATGGCTCTATTGTTATTTATAATTAATTTTTTATTTATTTTGTCCTTTTTTATAGGATCATAGTTTATATTATACAAAATTTTGATAATAAACGTAGTAAATAATAATTAGAATTACAAATTTTACAAAGTCAAAATAAAAAATAAAAAAATTAATATAAAATAAAGATAGAGTACATCAAAGAATAGAAAAAAATCATACAGATAAAAAATAATAAAAATTTCATAAAACCAACAACATATATCATATGAACAAAAAAATACAATAAAAACTAAATAAATTTCATATGAATAAAATAAATAAAAAAATAAAAAAATTTCATACACAACATAAATACAATGTAATAAAAGATAGAAAAAAAGAATTCATATGAACAAAAAATAATAAAAAAATTATAAAAATTAATAAAATACCTAAAAATTATAGCACAACAAAAAAAATAACAATATTTGTCATATGTATAAAAGAAATATAATAAAATAAATAAAAAATCATATAAACAAAGTCAAACAAAAATAAAAAAATTCATAAAAAATATACGTATAAAAAATAGTATAGGAAATGATAAAAGTAGAAAGAAATACTGTGAAGCTTATAGTTATTGGTATCCTTTTTATAGAAGAAAATGAAGGGTAAGGTTGGTAAAAAGGAAGAAATTTTCTCACCTAATTTTCTAAAGTAATTAGCAACCATGAACGTCAAATGCAGAAGCTACAAATTTTAGCTTTTTCTCAACGTGGGTTTAGAGGCAGAATCGTTTCTGCGTTTAGAAAGAAAAAAATTGCCAAACATAAAAGTGAAACTTTCAAGAAGCTCAAAAGCACTTCTTTCTTCACCAACGTGTTTGCCAAACACACCCTTAGTCCTCCAGAACAAATTGCTGAACTTAATCAGCAACTATTTTCTATAATAAAACAGTTAGCAGAATTTAAAGAGATGCTACTAGAAACCAAAGATGCTAAATGGAATATGGAGAAACACTTGAATCAGACAAGACAGCAGTTATCTAAACAGATAATAGAAGAATGCCAAGCTGTTCATTTAAGAAGTGGAAAGACATTGAATGGCTCAACTCAAAGCAGCAGGAAGCCAAGAAAAGAACATCTGACAGAGGATGACCAACCCACTGCCCAAAATCCCTCTGAGGACAGTAGGAGCCCAGAGAGAAATAATTCTGGCGTTCAAACGCCAGAAAAGGGCCAGAAGTTGGCGTTAAATACCCAGTGGATGGCCAATTCTGGCATTCAAACGCCAAAAAAGGGTGGCAATCTGGCGTTGAATGCCCAAAAAGCACCCAGTTTTGGTGTTCAAATGCTAATAAGGGATCAAACACCTGCAAGTGCTGATAACAACTCCCTTAAGCAGGCTTCTCCAACCACTTCTGTAGGAAATAAACCTACAGCAACTAAGGTTGAAGAATATAAAGCCAAGATGCCTTATCCTCAGAAACTCTGCCAAGCAGAACAGGATAAACAATTTGACCGCTTTGTAGACTATCTCAGGACTCTTGAAATAAAGATTTTATTTGCAGAGGAACTTGAGCAAATACCCTCTTATGCTAAGTTCATGAAAGAGATCTTAAGTCATAAGAAGGATTGGAGAGAGACTGAAGAAGTTTTTCTCACTAAAGAATGCAATGCAGTCATTTTAAAAAGCTTACCAGAGAAGCTTAAAGATCCCGGAAGCTTTATGATACCATGCACATTAGAGGATGCTTGTACCAAGACAGCTTTATATGATCTTGGGGCAAGTATCAACCTGATACCTACATCCACTATCAGAAAGCTTGGTTTGACTGAAGAAGTCAAACCAACCCGAATATGTCTCCAACTTACTGATGGCTCCATTAAAATTCAATCAGGCGTAATTGAGGACATGATTGTCAAGGTTGGGCCATTTGCCTTTTCCATTGACTTTGTAGTGCTGGAAATGGAGGAGCACAAGAGTGCAACTCTCATTCTAGGTAGACCTTTCCTAGCAACTGGACGAACTCTCATTGACGTCCAAAAAGAGGAGATAACCCTGAAAGTCAATGAAGATGAGTTTAAGTTGAATGCTGTCACAGCTATGCAGCATCCAAACACATCAAAAGACTGTATGAGCGCTGATATTATTGACTCCCTAGTGGAAGAGGTCAATATGAAAGAGAGTCTCGAATTAGAGCTAGAGGACATTTTTAAAGATGTTCAGTCTGATATGGAGGAACCAGAGAAAACAGAAGAACCTCTGAAGACTCCTCAGGAAGAGGAGAAGCCTCTTAAACCCGAGCTCAAACCACTACCACCATCCCTGAAATATGCATTTTTGGGAGAAGATGACACTTTTCCCGTGATCATAAGCTCTGCTTTAGAGCCACAGGAAGAGAAAGCACTAATTCAGGTGCTAAGGACACACAAGACAACTCTTGGGTGGTCCATAAGTGATCTTAAGGGCATTAGCCCAGCCAGATGCATGCACAAGATCCTATTGGAGGATGATGCTAAGCCAGTGGTTCAACCACAGAGGCGACTGAAAGAGGTCATTAAGTTACTAGAGGCTGGGATTATTTATCCTATTTCTGATAGCCCCTGGGTGAGCTAAAAGAACTGAGGATTGATGGTTTAGAAGTTATAGTAAACTCTCGTTACAAGTATAGTTACTAAACCAAGCAATCAACCTTTCTTACAAACGTTTTGGTTGTCACAAGTAACAAACCCCTAAATAAATTGATAATCGAAGTATTTAAGCCTCGGGTCGTCTTCTCAAGGAACTGCAGGGAAGTATGTTCTTATTATTGGTTATGAAGATTGTAAATTGGGGTTTTTAAGATGAGGAACAAGTAATTTAAATTGCAATTAAAATAAGTGAAAGACTGTAAAGTAAATAAATAACTGTAAAATAAACTTTTTGGAAAGGTATGAGAAATTAGAAGTCCTATCCTAGTTATCCTTATCAATGATGATAAAGATTGAATCTTAATTCCACTCAGTTAGTCTTTACTTAAAGTAAAGAGAAGTCAAGTGACTAATTAGTTTGATCTTCAAATCCTAGTTAATCCCTAAGGAAAGATTGGGATTGTTGAAGTTCAATTCAATTAGCAAAGATAACAATTATCAATCATTTTTGAGTTTGATAACTCCTGAGTTACTGATTTTTTAACCAAGACCAAAAAGGGAAAAAGTAAATCTACTGGAATAAAACTGCCTTCAGATTGGAAGCAACAGTTATATAAATAAAAGAAAAAATTGTAAACTGAAATACCTCAAATAACATTAATTCAAAAGAGTAATCTGTAACATAGAAGAATTCATAAATAAAATTGAGAAAATAATAAAAAGGGAATATTGAACCTGATAGAAAGAGATAATCCTGAAAGCAAATAAAATCCTAAATCTAAATCCTAAAAGAGAGAGGAGAGAATCTCCCTCTCAAAACTAAATCTAAATCATGAAAAGTAACTAATTGGAGACTCTCCTTGAATGGATGCATTCCCCCACTTCATAACCTCTGATCTGTGCCTTCTGGAATCGCTGGGAGCATTTTCTGTAATTTCTGGTGCGTAGCCTCTGTCACGCGTCCGCGTGGGTCACGCGGTCGCGTCATTTGGAGTTTTCCTTGCCACGCGGTCGCTTCAATCATGCGTCTGCGTCATATGCGTTTCGCTGAAGGCGCGCGATCGCGTCAAGCACGCGGTCGCGTCACTGCCATTTTGCGCTGGCACGCGGTCGTGTCGTCCATGCGATCGCGTCACTGCCAGTTTCTTCAAAAACTCCATTTTGTGCTTTCCTTCCATTTTTGTATGTTTCCTTTCCATCCTTTAAGTCATTCCTGCCTTAGAAGATCTGAAATTACTCAACACACGAATCACGGCATCGAATGGTAATAAAGGAAAATTAAAATAATTACTTTCAAAGTATAGGAAACACGTTTTTCACATACATCACAAAATAAGGAAGGGAAAGTAAAACCATGCAATTAACATGAATAAGTGAGTGAAGGATTAAATAAATCACTTAAACTAGGCACAAAATATATCATAAAATATGGGTTTATCAACCTCCCCACACTTAAACAATAGCATGTCCTCATGCTAAATCCAAGATAAAGAGTAAGGTAAGGTTGAAGTGGTGGAATCTCATGCAATGCAATCTATTCTAAATGCAACTACCTAAATACATCATGCAATTCTAATTATTTTTATTCACTTGTATATAAAGCTTACATGTAGTTGAATTAATTCACATTTCTCAAGGAATTATATATATAGCCAGACCTTAGATAATGATAAAGCACTTTTACAATTGAGATGGGAAAGAAAAAATATTTTATAAACTTGCAAGACAATTAATAATTCAAGCAGAGATATATGTTAATGAGCTATTGAACCCTCACTGGATTTTGTGTTTACTCTCTAGTCACTCAGTGTTTATTGGGTTAATCACTCTATTCTTCTTTTTATCCTTACTTTCTATAACTTTGTTCTTCATCAAACCAATCAACAATTATAGAATATAGGCATACAAAAGTCATGAGGTCTTTAATTAAGGTTGTAATGGGGCCAAGGTAAAGGTAAGGGTATATGTATAAGGCTAAGTGAGCTAATTAAGCGAATCCTTGATTAGTCTAAGATCTCACCTAACATACATACTTTGTAAAGCAGAGCTTCTTTACCTATTTTACCCATATTTTTCCCACTTGTTTATGTTACATGCTCATGCATTAGTTTTAATTTTGTCCCATGTGCATTGCTTTATTTTGCATTTGGGGAATTCTTTTGTATCCCCTTTATTCAAATACTAAAAAATAAATATATTTTTTAAAATTTTTTTTAAATGCACATGGTAATTCAATTATTTTGATTTCACATGAGCATGCTTCCCAAAAAATTTTTATTTTGAATTATTTTATTCTTTTCAACTTTCTACCCTTTGTTTTTATCATCCATGTTCCCAATAGGTTTCCCACACTTAAACAATTACACAATTTCTATCTTAAGCTAACCAAGGATTCAACTTGGGATTTTTATTTTATTTTTCTGCTTAAGGCTAGTAATGTAGTTTGTAGAATAAGAGGGGATTTAAAGGCTCAAGGGGGCTAACAAGGGTGATGTAAAAGGTAGGCTAATTTGGGATAAGTGAGCTAAAATCAAACAATGGCCTCAATCACTCTCTTGGTATGTATTTCTATTCTATAATCGGACATATAGATTAAAACAAAGTAAAGAACACCAGAATAAATAAGAAGGGCGGAACACACAGGAATAAAAATTATGGTTTGAATGTAACCATACAATTAAGCTCAAAACTCACAGGCTGTGTATTCTCTAACCCTAAAATCATATATCAGTTATATATGTCATGCAAGTAAAAATTGAGAGTTCCCATTATTCTCAATGTAATGCTTAAGGTGGCTCTAAAGTTTTAGTGTTTCTCCTTGATGAAATGTTGTTAACTAACTAACATGTAATGCCATATATACAAGGTGTGTGGATTGTTTATATTAAAGTCTCTAGTTTACTTCCTTTTTCTTTTCAATCTAAGCCAAACTATCATATGCTAAAAAAAAGGGTAAACTATACTAATTAATCCACAATTTCTATAACTAATAAGTTAGAATTGCAACTAAACTAACTAGCTAAAATATGAACTAAAGTGCAAAATGCAGAAATAGAGTAAAAATACATGAAAATAGAAATGTATAAGTATTGAGAAAATAAAAATAAAAATAAAAGAGAAAAATACAGAAAAAGAAGCAAAATAAAGTAAAAGAGTCTGTAGTGGTTCACCAAAAAGTACGCCAGAGATGGCGACCTCCCCACACTTAAAATGAAGCATCGTCCCTGATGCTCACTCAAGCAGGGTGTGAAGGGGTGTCATCACTGGAAGGGTGGGTAGATGTGGTCTCTGTGGTGGTGATCTGAGGATCTGCCCGCTGCAGAGGAGGTGCTGACTGAATAGGGATCTCTGGGTCGGCAGCCTGGAGCTGAGGCGGGGTCTTCTGCTATGAAGCAGCCTGCTCCGGGCCTGCCTGTGCAGCCTCACTCTGTGGATGGGTCTCTGCCTCGTGATCATCCGCCTCCTCCTTAGATGGCTCTGATGGTGTGTCAGGCTCGGAGGGGATATCGCTAGATCGTATCATCAGCTTTAGGTGCTCATAGCGTCGCTTGCTGCGACACTCAGCTCTCTCATATCGGCGCCGGTTGTGGCGCTCCATCTAGTCTAGTTGTCGAAACAGGCGGTGTACTAGGTAATAAACCGGCTCTGAGGCAGGTGGAAGGGCAGTGGTGGTAGTAGGGGTAGCTGTAGAGGAAGAGGGGCCGGCAGATGGTGTGGCTGTCTCATCAGTAGGAGTGAGGAATGGAGGTCTGTAGCCCAAAGCCAGGAAGTTCCTGCTGTGAGGGATAATTTTCTTGCATTCTGCAGCAGGTGGCTTCTCATCAGCATCCTCCCAAGGCACGTCAGCTCAACGGCCAAGCTGTGTAATCAGATAGGGAAAGGGGAGAGTGCCTCGGACGTGGACCCTGGCCATGTAGAACCGAATAAAGCGTGGCAGGTACAAGTCCTTACCCTCGATCACACACCATAGGAGGGTGATCATAGCGGCAGGTAGCTCCGTCTCATTAGTAATCGGCATAATAAAGTTGCTAAGGATCTAATGCCAAAGACGAGCCTCATCGTTCAAGTATGCCTGCTTGATTCCCTTAGGCATGGTGGTGTTCTGACCCATGACCCATGGAACAGTCGGGTTAAGGGCTATCCTTGCCTTGACGGCATCCCAATCAAACTTCATGAAGCGCATATCCTCCTCAGCTTTTTGATAACCATCCAGCTGATCGGATTTAGGCAGAAGCTTCAGAACATCCTCTATGGCCTCTTCAGTGACCAGTATCTACTTCCCTCTTAGGTTTACTGCATCTAGGGAAGTTTTGAAGTAATTGCAGTAGAATTCCCTTACCCAAGATGCATTTACCTCAGTCAGGTTTCTCTCCAGGAAGAACCAGCCTCTTTGTTTGATCTGATCAGAGGTGTATTGCTGGAGTTCTTCTGGGATCTTCAGAGTCCTCTCCAGGTACAGGTTCCTGGAGTTTGCAAACACCGGATAATTCAGCTCGCAGTAGCGGTTTGCAAACTTAATGGGATCAGTAGCAGGGAGTAGCTGGTCAGCCTTCTCCTGTGGGGGTAAAGTGTTTCTCCTGCTAGGAGTCATCATGCATGAGGTCCAGGATGGACATGGAGGCTTCACCTCTTTTCTGTTTGCCAGTTGTTGCCTTTCCTTTTCCCTTTCTCTAGGTGTCAGACATCCTGAAAAAAAAAATAGAAAACCAGGATATAATAAAAATAGGAAAGCAGGTAGGCAATTAATCGAAAGAAGCATATAATGGCAAAGGAGCAATAGAATAATGAAAAGGAGTTAAGTAAATATGCATTAAGGATTGTAAAGGAGTTAGAAAACTGAGAAGAGAAATCCACAATCCAAAATGAAATAGAATTCATGTTAATTAGGAAAAATTATCGTCATGCCTTGGTTAGAAGGTTAAAGAGAATAGTGAAAAACCAAGAAGGTAAATTTTGAAAGTTAGGTTGGTTAGGAATGAAAAATAGTTTAGGGAGTTAAAATTAGTGAGTTAGTAAAAGGTGGATTAGAGTAAGTGGCATGATGATCATTCCCTAAGTAACGAAAATTCACAAATTAAAGCAACAGATAACTCAAAAAGTGGAATTGAATCATCCAAGATGCAATTTATAAATCAGGAAATTAAAAAGAATAAGGAAGCTTGCCCTGTCATTCATGAATTGGTTTGGTAAAAGCTGAGTAAAGCAGAGTGCAAGTTTGCCAAAACCAAAACAGGAATGAAAATCAAAATAATTTACAGAAATTTTGAGAGCATTCCGGCTAAAATTGGATGTTCCCAGAAAATAAATAGCAATCAGAATAGCTCATATGAATTAAAATATAGCTGCAATTACATAAAGGGAATATGAACATGGAAAAGCAGTGTAAAAAGCAGTATGAAACAAGAAATTACAGCATATGAACAATACTAACATCACAGCAACAACAGAATTGCAAAAAATAGAAAACAAGAAACATGAACAGCGCAATTAAACAGGCCTAAATCCACTAAGCACATCCTAAGCTACCTAACAACCTAGAATCCTGATGAGCTGATAATTTATACGCTTTTTGGCATTGTTTTTAGTATGTTTTGAGTATGATTTAGTTAGTTTTTAGTATATTTTTATTAGTTTTTAATTAAAATTCACATTTCTGGACTTTACTATGAGTTTGTGTGTTTTTCTATGATTTCAGGTATTTTCTGGCTGAAATTGAGGGACTTGTGCAAAAATCAGATTCAGAGGTTGAAGAAGGACTGCTGATGCTGTTGGATTCTGACCTCCCTGCACTCAAAGTGAATTTTCTGGAGCTACAGAACACCAAATGGCGCGCTTCTAATTGCGTTGGAAATTAGACATCCAGGGCTTTCCAGAAATATATAATAGTCCATACTTTAAATAAGGATTGACGACATAAACTGGCGTTCAACGCCAGTTCCATGCTGTAGTCTGGCGTCCAGCACCAGAAACAAGTTGCAATGTGGAGTTCAACGCCAGAAACACGTTACAAACTGGCATTCAACTCCAAGAATGACCTCTCCACGTGTAAACT
The DNA here is from genome assembly GCF_059453495.1 of Arachis ipaensis. Lineage (NCBI taxonomy): Eukaryota > Viridiplantae > Streptophyta > Magnoliopsida > Fabales > Fabaceae > Arachis > Arachis ipaensis. The sequence goes on along the minus strand of NC_142442.1, from coordinate 76,494,492 downwards.
TCAAGCTCAACCCAAGCACACACCAAGTGGGCCCCGGAAGTGGATTTCTACATCATTTACTCAATTCTGTAAACCCTAGTAACTAGTTTAGTATAAATAGGACTTTTTACTATTGTATTTACATCTTATGATTTTTAGTTCAACTTTGGATCATATTAATCACGTTTGGGGGCTGGCCATTCGGCCATGCCTGGACCTTCATCACTTATGTATTTTCAACGGTAGAGTTTCTGCACTCCATAGATTAAGGTGTGGAGCTCTGCTGTTCCTCATGATTTAATGCAAAGTACTACTGTTTTTCTATTCAATTCAACTTATTCCGCTTCTAAGATATCCATTCGCACCCAAGAACATGATGAATGTGATGATTATGTGACGCTCATCATCATTCTCACTTATGAACGCATGCCTGATAAACACTTCCATTCTACATGCAAACAAGCTAGAATGAGTATCTCTTAGATATCTAATACAGAGGACCGAGTCCGAGATATTAGAATCTTCGTGGTATAAGTTAGAACCCATGGATGGCCATTCCTGAGATCCGGAAAGTCTAAACCTTGTCTGTGGTATTCCGAGTAGGATCTGGGAAGGGATGGCTGTGACGAACTTCAAACTCGCGAGTGCTGGGCGTAGTGACAGACGCAAAAGGAGGGTGAATCCTATTCCAGTATGATCGAGAACCTCCAGATGATTAGCCGTGCCGTGACAGAGCATTTGGACCTTTTTCACAGAGAGGATGGGATGTAGCCATTGACAACGGTGATGCCTTACAGAAAGCTTGCCATGGAAAGGAGTAGGAATGATTAGATGAAGACAGCAGAAAAGCAGAGGTTCAGAGGAACAAAAGCATCTCTATACGCTTATCTGAAATTCTCACCAATGATTTACATAAGTATTTCTATCTTTATTTTCTGTTTATTTATTATTATTATTCGAAAACTCCATAACCATTTGATATTCGCCTGACTGAGATTTACAAGATGACCATAGCTTGCTTCATACCAACAATCTCCGTGGGATCGACCCTTACTCACGTAAGGTTTTATTACTTGGACGACCCAGTGCACTTGCTGGTTAGTTGTATCGAAGTTGTGAATGAAAAACAATTTATTAAGACGTGCGTACTGAGTTTTTGGCGCCGTTGCCTGAGATCACAATTTCGTGCACCAAGTTTTTGGCGCCGTTGCCGGGGATTGTTCGAGTTTGGACAACTGACGGTTCATCTTATTGCTCAGATTAGGTAATTTTCTTTTTCATTTTATTTTCAAAAAAAAATTTTGTTTTCAAAAATCTTTCAAAAAAATTTCTTTCCCTTTGTTTTCGAAAATTATTTTAAAATTTTTAAGAGTGAATCTAAAGTTTCAAAATGGTATGCTAAAGTTTGGCTGGCCATCAAGCTTTAGACTAATCTGGTATGATTCCTGGAATCTTGATTGAGGACTTTGAATTCATTACTTCCTTTTTCCTATATGTTTTCAAAAAAAATATATATATACGAAAATCCAAAAAAAAAATTAATAAAATCATAAAAATCAAAAATATTTTATGTTGTTTGTTTGAGTCTTGAGTCAATTTTTAAGTTTGGTGTCAATTGCATACTTTTATTTTTCTAAAAATTTTTGAAAATTCATGCATTCATAGTGTTCTTCATGATCTTCAAGTTGTTCTTGGTAAGTCTTCTTGTTTGATCTTCATATTTTCTTGTTTTGTGTCTTTTCTTGTTTTTCATATGCATTTTTAATTTGTTAATGTCTAAAGAATAAAAATTTTTAAGTTTGGTGTCTGGCATGTTTTCTTTTCTTGAAAATTTTTCAAAAATAAGTTCTTGGTGTTCATCTTGACATTCAAAGTGTTCTTGGTGTTCATCTTAACATTCATAGTGTTCTTGCATGCATCACATGTTTTGATCCAAAATTTTCATGCATTGAGTCAATTTTGATATTTTTCTCTTTCATCATTAAAAATTTAAAAATCAAAAAAATATCTTTCCCTTTTTCACTCATAAATTTTCGAAAATTTGAGTTGACTTTTTCAAAACTTTTTAAAATTTAGTTGTTTCTTATGAGTCAAATCAAATTTTCAATTTAAAAACCTTATCTTTTTCAAAATCTTTTTCAAAAATCAGATCTTTTTCATTTTTCTTATTTATTTTCGAAAATTTTAAAAATATTTTTCAAAAATCTTTTTCTTAATTTTATCTCATAATTTTCGAAAATATTATCAACAATTAATGTTTTGAGTCAAAAATTTCAAGTTTGTTACTTTCTTGTTAAGAAAGATTCAAACTTTAAGTTCTAGAATCATATCTTGTGATTACTTGTGAGTCAAGTCATTAATTTTGATTTTAAAATTCAAATCTTTTTCAAAACTAATTTTAATCATATCTTTCTATCATATCTTTTCAAATTATATTTTTCTTCAAAAAAAATTTGATTTTAAAATATCTTTTCTTACTTCTTATCTTCTTATCTTTTCAAAATTGATTTTCAAATCTTTTTTAACTAACTAATTGACTTTTTGTTTGTTTCTTATCTTTTTCAAAACCACCTAACTACTCTTCCCTCTCTAATTTTCGAAAATACCTCCCTCTTTTTCAAAAATTCTTTTTAATTAATTAATTGTTTTAAATTTTAATTTTAATTTTATTTTCCCTTTAATTTTCGAAAATCATCAACTCCTTTTCAAAAATTATTTTCGAAAATTTCTCTCTTTCATCTTCTTCTATTTATTTAATTACTTACTAACACTTCTCTTCATCTCATATCTCTGCTCCTATCATCACCCTTGTGTTTGGATTATCCATTCTTCTTCACTCTTATTCCCTTTTCTTCTTCTACTAACAATAAGGAACCTCTTTACTGTAACATAGAGGATTCCTCTTCTTTTCATGTTCTATTCTCTTTCATATGAGCAGGGACAAGGAAAAGGGCATTCTTGTTGAAGCCGATCCAGAACCTGAAAGGACTCTGAAAAGGAAACTAAGAGAAGTTAAAATACAACAATCCAGAGACAACCTTACAGGAATTTTCGAACAAGAAGAGGAGATGGCAGCCGAAAATAATAATAATGCAAGGAGGATGCTTGGTGACTTTACTGCACCTAATTCCAATTTACATGGAAGAAGCATCTCCATTCCTGCCATTGGAGCAAACAATTTTGAGCTGAAACCTCAATTAGTTTCTCTAGTGCAACAGAACTGCAAGTTTCATGGACTTCCATCTGAAGATCCTTTTCAGTTCTTGACTGAATTCTTGCAGATCTGTGATACTGTTAAGACCAATGGGGTTGATCCCGAGATTTATAGGCTTATGCTTTTCCCGTTTGCTGTAAGAGACAGAGCTAGAGTATGGTTAGACTCTTAACCTAAAGATAGCCTGAACTCTTGGGATAAGCTGGTCACGGCTTTCTTAGCCAAGTACTTTCCTCCTCAAAAGCTTAGTAAGCTTAGAGTGGATGTTCAAACCTTCAGACAGAAATAAGGTGAATCCCTCTATGAAGCTTGGGAAAGATATAAGCAACTGACCAAAAAGTGTCCTTCTGACATGCTTTCAGAATGGACCATTCTGGATACATTCTATGATGGTCTGTCTGAACTATCAAAGATGTCACTGGACCATTCTGCAGGTGGATCCATTCACCTAAAGAAAACGCCTGCAGAAGCTTAAGAACTCATTGACATAGTTGCAAATAACCAGTTCATGTACACTTCTGAAAGGAATCCTGTGAATAATGGGACGCCTATGAGGAACGGAGTTCTTGAAATTGATACTCTGAATGCCATACTGGCTCAGAACAAAATATTGACTCAGCAAGTCAATATGATTTCTCAGAGTCTGAATGGAATGCAAGCTGCATCCAACAGTACTCAAGAGGCATCTTCTGAGGAAGAAGCTTATGATCCTGAGAACCCTGCAATAGCAGAGGTGAATTATATGGCTGAACCTTATGGAAACACCTATAACCCCTCATAGAGAAATCACCCAAATTTCTCATGGAAGGATCAACAAAAGCCTCAACAAGGCTTTAATAATGGTGGAAGAAACAGGTTTAACAATAGTAAACCTTTTCCATCATCTACTCAGCAACAGACAGAGAATTCTGAGCAGAATCCATCTAGCTTAGCAAATTTAGTCTCTGATCTATCTAAGGCCACTCTGAGTTTCATGAATGAAACAAGGTCATCCATTAGAAATTTGGAGGCACAAGTGGGCCAGCTGAGTAAGAAGATCACTGAAACCCCTCCTAGTACTCTCCCAAGCAATACAAAAGAGAATCCAAAGAGAGATTGCAAGGCCATTGATATAACCATCATGGTCGAATCCAAGGAGGAAGGGGAGGACGTGAATCCCAAGGAGGAAGACCTCCTGGGACGTCCAGTGATCAACAAGGAGTTTCCCTTTGAGGAACCAAAAGGACTCTGAGGCTCATCTGGAGACCATAGAGATCCCATTGAACCTCCTTGTGCCATTCATGAGCTTTGATGAGTATTCTTCTTCTGAAGAGAATGAGGATGTTACTGAAGAGTAAGTTGCCAAGTACCTTGGTGCAATCATGAAGCTGAATGCTAAATTATTTGGTAATGAGACTTGGGAAGATGAACCTCCTTTGCTCATCAATGAACTGAGTGATCTGGATCAACTGACAGTGCCTCAGAAGAAACAGGATCCTGGAAAGTTCTTAATACCTTGTACCATAGGCACCATGACCTTTGAGAAGGCTCTATGTGACCTTGGGTCAGGGATAAACCTCATGCCACTCTCTGTAATGGAGAAACTAGGAATCGTTGAGGTACAGGCTGCCAATTTCTCATTAGAGATGGCAGACAAATCTATGAAAATGGCTTATGGACTAGTAGAGGACGTGTTAGTAAAGGTTAAAGGCCTTTACATCCCTGCTGATTTCATAATCCTAGACACTGAGAAGGATAAGGATGAATCCATCATCCTTGGAAGACCCTTCCTAGCCATAGCAAAAGCTGTGATTGATGTAGACAGAGGAGAATTGATCCTTCAACTGAATGAGGACAACCTTGTGTTTAAAACTCAAGAATCTCCTTCTGTAACAATGGAGAGGAAGCATAGAAAGCTTCTCTCAGTACAGAGTCAACTAAAGCCCCCACAGTCAAACTCTAAGTTTGGTGTTGAACTCCCATATCCAAACTCTAAGTTTGGTGTTGGGAGTCTATAAAATTGACCTGATCACCTGTGTGGCTCCATGAGAGCCCACTGTCAAGCTATTGACAATAAAGAAGCGCTTGTTGGGAGGCAACCCAATTTTTATTTATCTAATTTTACTTTCATTCTTATTGTTCTTTCATGTTTTATTAGGTTCATGATCATGTGGAGTCACAAAATGAATAGAAAAATTAAAAACAGAATCAAAAACAGCAGAAGAAAAATCACACCCTAGAGGAAGGGCTTACTGGCGTTTAAACGCCAGTAAGGAGCATCTGGCTGGCGTTCAACGCCAGAACAGAGCATGGATCTGGCATTGAATGCCAGAAACAAGCAGCATCCTGGCGTTCAGACGCCAGGAATGCACACTGAGGAAAGCAGGTGCTGAACGCCAGAAACAAGCATAGAACTGGCGTTCAACGCCAGAAACATGCTGCATCTGGGCGTTGAACGCCCAGAACAAGCATCAATTCGGCGTTTAAATGCCAGAATTGCATGCAAAGGCATTTTACATGCCTCAATGGTGCAGGGATGTAAATCCTTGACACCTCAGGATCATCTCAGCATCTGTGGACCCTACAGGATCCCCACCTACCTCCACTCATACTCTCCCCTCTTCTCATTCATCCTCTCTTCCCAATAAACACCTTTCCCCAAAACCCTTCACCAATCACCTCAATCTCTCTCTTCCCTATTACCCATTCACCACTCACATCCATCCACTCTTCCCCATAAACCTACCTCATAAACCCCACCTACCTTCAAAATTTAAAATAACTTTCCCACCCAAACCCACCCCATATGGACGAACCTTAACCCCTCTCCCTCCACTATATAAACCTCCCCATTCTTTTTCATTCTCACATAACACAACCCTCTCATCCCCTTCTTGGCCGAAACACAACCCTCTCTCCCTCTCTTCCATATCTTCTTCTTCTTCTTCTTTTCTTTCTTCTCTTGCTCGAGGGCGAGCAATATTCTACGTTTGGTGTGGTAAAAGCATAAGCTTTTTGTTTTTCCATTACAATTGATGGCACCTAAGACCGGAGAATCCTCTAGAAAAGGGAAAGGAAAGACAAAAGCTTCCACCTCCGAGTCATGGGAGATGGAAAGATTCATCTCCAAATCCCATCAAGACCACTTCTATGATGTTGAGGCCAAGAAGAAGGTGATCCCCGAGGTCCCTTTCAAACTCAAGAAAAATGAGTATCCGGAGATCCGACATGAGATCCAAAGAAGAGGTTGGGAAGTTCTAACAAATCCCATCCAACAAGTCGGAATTCTAATGGTTCAAGAGTTCTATGCTAATGCATGGATCACTAGGAACCATGATCGAAGTAAGAACCCAAACCCAAAGAATTATCTCACCATGGTTCGGGGGAAATACTTAGATTTTAGTCCGAAAAATGTGAGGTTGGCGTTCAACTTGCCAATGATGGAAGAGAACGCACGCCCCTACACAAGAAGAGTCAACTTTGATCAAAGGTTGGACCAAGTCTTCATGGACATATGTGTGGAAGGAGCTCAATGGAAGATTGACTCAAAAGGCAAACCGGTTCAACTGAGAAGACTGGACCTTAAGCCTGTAGCTAGAGGATGGGTGGAGTTCATTCAACGCTCAATCATTCCCACTAGTAACCGGTCTGAAGTTACAATAGACCGGGCCATCATGATCCATAGCATCATGATTGGGGAGGAAGTGGAGGTTCATGAGATTATACCTCAAGAACTCTACAAGGTGGCTGACAAGTCCTCCACTATGGCAAGGTTAGCCTTTCCTCACCTCATTTGCCACCTATGCAATTCGGCTCGGATTGACATAGAGGGAGATATCATCATTGAAGAGGACAAGCCCATCATTAAGAAAAGGATGGAGCAAACAAGAGAGCCTATTCATGGATCTCAAGAGACGCATGAAGAAGCTCATCACCAAGAAATCCCTGAGATGCCTCAAGGGATGCACTTTCCTCCACAGAATTTTTGGGAGCAAATCAACACCTCCCTAGAAGAATTAAGTTCCAAAATGGGACAATTAAGGGTGGAACATCAAGATCACTCCATCATCCTCCATGAAATTAGAGAAGATCAAAGGGCAATGAGGGAGGAGCAACAAAGACAAGGAAGAGACATAGAAGAGCTCAAGGACATCATTGGTTCCTCAAGGAGAAAACGCCACCATCACTAAGGTGGACTCATTCCTTGTTCTTAAATTTTTTGTTTTTCGTTTTCTTATGTTATAATCTATGTTTGTGTCTTTATTACATGATCATTAGTGTCTAAGTGTCTATGCCTTAAAGTTATGAATATGAATCCATCACCTCTCTTAAATGAAAACTGTTTTAATTACAAAAGAACAAGAAGTACATGGTTTCGAATTCATCCTTGAAACTAGTTTAATTATTTTGATGTGGTGGCAATACTTTTTGTTTTCTGAATGTATGCTTGAACAGTGCATATGTCTTTTGAAGTTGTTGTTTATGAATGTTAAATATGTTGGCTCTTGAAAGAAGGATGAAAAGGAGAAATGTTATTTGATAATCTGAAAAATCATAAAATTGATTCTTGAAGCAAGAAAAAGCAGTGAATACAAAAGCTTGCAGAAAAAAAAAAGAGAAAAAGAAAAAGAAAAAGCAAGCAAAAAAAGCCAAAAGCTTTTTAAACCAAAAGGCAAGAGCAAAAAGCCAATAGCCCTTAAAACCAAAAGGCAAGGGTAATAAAAAGGATCCAAGGCTTTGAGCATCAGTGGATAGGAGGGCCTAAAGGAATAAAATCATGGCCTAAGCGGCTAAACCAAGCTGTCCCTAACCATGTGCTTGTGGCGTGAAGGTGTCAAGTGAAAACTTGAGACTGAGCGGTTAAAGTCAAGGTCCAAAGCAAAAATAGAGTGTGCTTAAGAACCCTGGACACCTCTAATTGGGGACTTTAACAAAGTTGAGTCACAATCTGAAAAGGTTCACCCAGTTATGTGTCTGTGGCATTTATGTATCCGGTGGTAATACTGGAAAACAAAGTGCTTAGGGCCACGGCCAAGACTCATAAAGTAGCTGTGTTCAAGAATCAACATACTGAACTAGGAGAATCAATAACACTATCTGAACTCTGAGTTCCTATAGATGCCAATCATTCTGAACTTCAATGGATAAAGTGAGATGCCAAAACTATTCAAGAGGCAAAAAGCTACAAGTCCCGCTCATCTGATTGGAGCTATGTTTCATTGATAGTTTGGAATTTATAGTATATTCTCTTCTTTTTATCCTATCTAATTTTCAGTTGCTTGGGGACAAGCAACAATTTAAGTTTGGTGTTGTGATGAGCGGATAATTTATACGCTTTTTGGCATTGTTTTTAGTATGTTTTCAGTATGATTTAGTTAGTTTTTAGTATATTTTTATTAGTTTTTAATTGAAATTCACATTTCTGGACTTTACTATGAGTTTGTGTGTTTTTCTGTGATTTCAGGTATTTTCTGGCTGAAATTGAGGGACTTGAGCAAAAATCAGATTCAGAGGTTGAAGAAGGACTGCTGATGTTGTTGGATTCTGACCTCCCTGCACCCAAAGTGAATTTTCTGGAGCTACAGAACTCCAAATGGCGCGCTTCCAATTGCGTTGGAAATTAGACATCCAGGGCTTTCCAGCAATATTTAATAGTCCATACTTTGAATAAGGATTGATGACGTAAACTGGCGTTCAACGCCAGTTCCATGATGCAGTCTGGCGTCCAGCACTAGAAACAAGTTGCAAAGTGGAGTTCAACGCCAGAAACACGTTACAAACTCTCGTTAAACTCCAAGAATGACCTCTCCACGTGTAAACTTCAAGCTCATCCCAAGCACACACCAAGTGGGCCCCGGAAGTGGATTTCTACATCATTTACTCAATTCTGTAAACCCTAGTAACTAGTTTAGTATAAATAGGACTTTTTACTATTGTATTTACATCTTATGATTTTTAGTTCAACTTTGGATCATATTGATCACGTTTGGGGGCTGGCCATTCGGCCATGCCTGGACCTTCATCACTTATGTATTTTCAACGGTAGAGTTTCTGCACTCCATAGATTAAGGTGTGGAGCTCTGCTGTTCCTCATGATTTAATGCAAAGTACTACTGTTTTTCTATTCAATTCAACTTATTCCGCTTCTAAGATATCCATTCGCACCTAAGAACATGATGAATGTGATGATTATGTGACGCTCATCATCATTCTCACTTATGAACGCGTGCCTGATAAACACTTCCATTCTACATGCAAACAAGCTAGAATGAATATCTCTTAGATATCTAATACAGAGGACCGAGTCCGAGATATTAGAATCTTCATGGTATAAGTTAGAACCCATGGATGGCCATTCCTGAGATCCGGAAAGTCTAAACCTTGTCTGTGGTATTCCGAGTAGGATCTGGGAAGGGATGGCTGTGACGAACTTCAAACTTGCGAGTGCTGGGCGTAGTGACAGACGCAAAAGGAGGGTGAATCCTATTCCAGTATGATCGAGAACCTCCAGATGATTAGCCGTGCCGTGACAGAGCATTTGGACCTTTTTCACAGAGAGGATGGGATGTAGCCATTGACAACGGTGATGCCTTACAGAAAGCTTGCCATGGAAAGGAGTAGGAGTGATTGGATGAAGACAGCAGGAAAGCAGAGGTTCAGAGGAACGAAAGCATCTCTATACGCTTATCTAAATTCTCACCAATGATTTACATAAGTATTTCTATCTTTATTTTCTATTTATTTATTATTATTATTCGAAAACTCCATAACCATTTGATATCCGCCTGACTGAGATTTACAAGATGACCATAGCTTGCTTCATACCAACAATCTCCGTGGGATCGACCCTTACTCACGTAAGGTTTTATTACTTGGACGACCCAGTGCACTTGCTGGTTAGTTGTATCAAAGTTGTGAATGAAAAATGATTTATTAAGACGTGCGTACTGAGTTTTTGGCGCTGTTGCTTGAGATCACAATTTCGTGCACCAAGTTTTTGGCGCCGTTGCTGGGGATTATTTGAGTTTGGACAACTGACGGTTCATCTTATTGCTCATATTAGGTAATTTTCTTTTTCGTTTTATTTTAAAAAAAAAATTTGTTTTCAAAAATCTTTCAAAAAAATTTCTTTCCTTTTGTTTTCGAAAATTATTTTAAAATTTTTAAGAGTGAATCTAAAGTTTCAAAATGGTATGCTGAAGTTTGGCTGGCCATCAAGCTTTAGACTAACCTGGTATGATTCCTGGAATCTTGATTGAGGACTTTGAATTCATTACTTCCTTTTTCCTATATGTTTTCAAAAATATATATATATATATACAAAAATCCAAAAAAAAATTAATAAAATCATAAAAATCAAAAATATTTTATGTTGTTTGTTTGAGTCTTGAGTCAATTTTTAAGTTTGGTGTCCATTGCGTACTTTTATTTTTCTAAAAATTTTCGAAAATTCATGCATTCATAGTGTTCTTCATGATCTTCAAGTTGTTCTTGGTAAGTCTTCTTGTTTGATCTTCATATTTTCTTGTTTTGTGTCTTTTCTTGTTTTTCATATGCATTTTTAATTTGTTAATGTCTAAAGAATAAAAATTTTTAAGTTTGGTGTCTGGCATGTTTTCTTTTCTTGAAAACTTTTCAAAAATAAGTTCTTGGTGTTCATCTTGACATTCAAAGTGTTCTTGGTGTTCATCTTGACATTCATAGTGTTCTTGCATGCATCACATGTTTTGATCCAAAATTTTCATGCATTGAGTCAATTTTGATATTTTTCTCTTTCATCATTAAAAATTTAAAAATAAAAAAAATATCTTTCCCTTTTTCACTCATAAATTTTCAAAAATTTGAGTTGACTTTTTCAAAACTTTTTAAAATTTAGTTGTTTCTTATGAGTCAAATCAAATTTTCAATTTAAAAACCTTATCTTTTTCAAAATCTTTTTCAAAAATCAAATCTTTTTCATTTTTCTTATTTATTTTCGAAAATTTTAAAAATATTTTTCAAAATTCTTTTTCTTAATTTTATCTCATAATTTTCGAAAATATTATCAACAATTAATGTTTTGATTCAAAAATTTCAAGTTTGTTACTTTCTTGTTAAGAAAGATTCAAACATTAAGTTCTAGAATCATATCTTGTGATTACTTGTGAGTTAAGTCATTAATTTTGATTTTAAAATTCAAATCTTTTTCAAAACTAATTTTAATCATATCTTTCTATCATATCTTTTCAAATTATATTTTTCTTCAAAAAAAAATTTGATTTTAAAATATCTTTTCTAACTTCATATCTTCTTATCTTTTCAAAATTGATTTTCAAATCTTTTTCAACTAACTAATTGACTTTTTGTTTGTTTCTTATCTTTTTCAAAACCACCTAACTACTCTTCCCTCTCTAATTTTCGAAAATACCTCCCTCTTTTTCAAAAATTCTTTTTAATTAATTAATTGTTTTAAATTTTAATTTTAATTTTATTTTCCCTTTAATTTTTGAAAATCATCAACTCCTGTTCAAAAATTATTTTCGAAAATTTCTCTCTCTCATCTTCTTCTATTTATTTAATTACTTACTAACACTTCTCTTCATCTCATCGAGAACCTCCAGATGATTAGCCGTGCCGTGACAAAGCATTTGGACCTTTTTTACAGAGAGGATGGGATGTAGCCATTGACAACGGTGATGCCTTACAGAAAGCTTGCCATGGAAAGGAGTAGGAATGATTGGATGAAGACAGCAGGAAAGCAGAGGTTCAGAGGAACGAAAGCATCTCTATACGCTTATCTGAAATTCTCACCAATGATTTACATAAGTATTTCTATCTTTATTTTCTATTTATTTATTATTATTATTCGAAAACTCCATAACCATTTCATATCCGCCTGACTGAGATTTACAAGATGACCATAGCTTGCTTCATACCAACAATCTCCGTGGGATCGACCCTTACTCACGTAAGGTTTTATTACTTGGACAACCCAGTGCACTTGCTGGTTAGTTGTATCGAAGTTGTGAATGAAAAACGATTTATTAAGACGTGCGTACTGAGTTTTTGGTGCCGTTGCCTGAGATCACAATTTTGTGCACCAAATCCACTACAACATGCATATCTAACTAGCCTAATTATGAACATAAACAGAAAAGTAGGAAATTAACAATGGATGGAAAGAAGGGTGGCGTTCAGCAGAACCTGGAAGGCATAGGAAAGAAAGTGGGGCAGAGAGGTGGCCGGGGGATGGTGGTGGTAGCTGCTGAAGCGGCGGTGGACGGCGGTGGCGGCTGTTCGGAGGTAGGGAGATTGGGAAAGGGTAATGAGGTAGGGGGAAAAGGGGGAGGAAAGGGAAGGGGGTGTGGACGCGGCGGCCGGAGGCGCGGTGGTGACGGCGGCGCGGTGGGGTGGTGGTCGCGGAGGTGGGGCAGTGGTGGTGGAGGGAAGAAAAGGAAGAAGGAGGGAGGGAAGGAAGGGGGTGGCATGGCGGCGGCTTCTGGGTGGTCGTTGGGGGTTGCGGTGGGCGGTGGTGGTGGCTGGAAGTTGTGGGTGGTGGTTGTGGAGAGAAGAGAGGAAGGAGAGGGGGCTTGGGGGGCGCGAATGGGTAGGGTTTTGCGTGGCTGGGGGTTATTAAATTTGAATCCACGCGATCGCGTGGGGCACGCGGTCACGTGGCTGGGGTGGAATGGGGGTTGACGCGATCGCATGAGTGATGCGATCGCATAGAATGGGTAAATAATGAATGACGCGGTCGCGTGAGGCATGCGACCGCGTCACTGGAAATTGTGCTAAACGCACAATTCCAGTGTCGTTTCAGTGCAACTCTCTGTCTCCTCTGGGGTGGTGGTGCAATCCATGCGACGCGATCGTGTCGCTCACGCTGTCACGTGGGATTGGTGTTGTGCAAGTGACGCGATCGCATCAGGGACGCGACTGCATGGGTCCTTTTGTGCGAAACGCACAATGGCCACACGATTCCAGCCTAACTCTCTGGACATTGGGGATTTACGCCGATCTCCAAATCACGCGCCCGCGTGGGTGACGCGGACGTGTGGGTCGTTATTTTTCGCAACTGACGCAATCGCATGAATGATGCGGTCACGACGCGCACCCTTTTTTTATGCAGGTATGCAATTATGCAGTATGCAATGCGAATGAATAATATTCAGGTTCAATTGAAAAGGAAATAAAAATAAATAACACAAAATAAAACTGAAAAAGAAACGACCATACCATGGTGGGTTGTCTCCCACCTAGCACTTTTAGTTAAAGTCCTTAAGTTGGACATTGGATGAGCTTCCTGTTATGACGGCTTTTGCTTAATTTCATCCAGAAATCTCCACCAATGTTTGGAATGCCAACAGCCTCTGGGGTCCCAAACTAGGCATGTAAAGCTTCTGAGCAGCTTCAAACAAATTCTTAGGCTCCCGGGGTGACGAATGTCAAAATAGATTCTAGGATCCCAAACTTCGCTTTTAGATCCGCCTTTGTCTTGATCTATATTTTTCCATTCGGGCAGTTTATAAAGTAGATTTTCACCAAGGTGACCAGACATTTTCCGAGATCCATTCGATTGACCATGATGCCAATCCGTGCACTTCGAGTTGAAGCGTGGAACCTTATTGAACCTTGTGCACCAGCTCTGAGCACGAGCCATTTCCCTCTTACTCTTAAAGCTGCAGAGAGCTCTAAGCTGGCCATATGTTTCAAGCAAACCATATTCAAGTGGAAAAATAAAGTTAAAGGTTAAGGATTGTACCCACTTGAAGCTTGTATTGGGTGGTAATGGCCTTGGGATAGGTGTTTCCAGTGGTTCTGTGAGTTCTACTCCCTTTTTCTCTTCTGTGAATTTCTTCACTTCCTTGCAGACTTCTTCAATTGCATTCATGTCCTGATCAAAGCCTCCTATGTCTTCCTCGTCGCTTAAGTCATAAAAGGAAGGTTGAGAGAAATCTACCTCCGCATCGTCTTCGTATTCACTTGGTGAAGACTCTTCGATCTCAGAGAATTCACTTGCGGATGCAAGTTCATTACTGGGAGAACTTGACTTGAGATTATCATCATCAAGGAAACTTGCTTCTTGGAGTATTCCGTCTAGTTCCTCATTAAAGACTTGCCTTGGGGGTTGTGTACTATCCTCCTTAGCATCAACTGCAACGTCCTTGACAGAATTCTCCACAACTCTGGATTCCCATGGAGGCTCAGCGTCTCCTAGGTCTTCAACCAACTCTTCTTCTTGTATAATGACAGCTTCCTCTACTTGTTCCAGTACGAAGTCATGCCCTGTTCTGTCCACTGGAGTTTCTAGTATCTCCTTCATGCTACGCTCATCATTAGATTGTCCCCACAGAGTTGTGGGAGGTCCTTGAATGTTCGAACGTCTAGAAGATAATTGACTTATTGCTTGCTCTAGTTGATAAAAGGTTGTTTGAAGTTGATCTACTGTTTCCTTGAGGCGAACCTCTGATTCTCGGGGTGATGGATTTGGACGTGGTACATGGGGAAGTGGTGGTGTTTAGGAGTAATTGGATTGGAATCGGGGTAAATGAGGATTATATGGTGGCGAATGGTGAAAAGAAGCTTGTGAGTGTGGTGGTTCGAAGTTATGTTGAGAGGATGGCCTATAAGCACAGGGTGGGACTTGTTGGTAACTACAAGGTTGTCCACCATGTCTATTGGCTTGGTATGCATTGTAGATTGGTCTTTGTCTGTGATATCTTGGAGGGTGTTGTTGCCTAAAGGGTTGATCAGATCCTCTTGGCTCCATCCATCTTTGATTGCTATGACCTTGATGCATGTTCCTGTTATAACTTTCACTCCTTTCAATAATATTAGAACCAAACTCGAAGCGAGAGGGGTGAGAATTCATAGTAGCTAATGGAAATAAAAAGAGAAAAATAAAGATAAATAAACAAGTAAAAGAAAAAAAATATTTACAATAACCAATAATAAGGCACACAATTGTAGTTCCCCGACAACGGCGCCATTTTGAAAGAACTGAGGATTGATGGTTTAGAAGGTATAGTAAACTCTCGTTGCAAGTATAGTTACTAAACCAAGCAATCAACCTTTCTTACAAACGTTTTGGTTGTCACAAGTAACAAACCTCTAAATAAATTGATAACCGAAGTATTTAAACCTCGGGTCGTCTTCTCAAGGAACTGCAGGGAAGTATGTTCTTATTATTGGTTATGAAGATTGTAAATTGGGGTTTTTAAGATGAGGAATGTAACGACCCAATTTTCAATATGTCTAGATCATACCAGAAACTGAGCGCTACCAATTTGTCTTCCTAATTATTATCTATTATTTATCATATGAGCCTGATTCGTTGTTAAAAACGTAGTTAATTTGTGGGGTATTTTTTTTTTTGAAAACATTTGGATTAATAGACGAAATCATTCATAATCAATTCACAACTGATAACAGATAAAACGGTTATAAACAACCACACATAAATACATCACAAGCAGTCAACAACATTCAGTGATCCAACTTTTATTTAAGTATAGACTTTTAGTTAGAACACCCCTAGATATAGCTAGATAATAACTATATACATATATATATACATACAACATCCTAGGCCCTGACCTGTTCAAGAAGTCCCTAAGCTGGCGCCCAGGCTAGCCTAGACTCTATACTCACCTAGTCCCTCTAAACTACTAAAGCGAGGGAAAGTACGTTCTAAGTCTTCAAAAATCAAGTCAGGTGGAACATCAGCAAAAGGTAGAACATCATCTACTACTCCTTTGCACGATCAGACATTGCCATATAACGTCTCTCTGGTACCTCATCAAGTAGCCACACAAACACGAGTCTCGTACACAGGATTTAGGCTAAAGTGCGCATACGAACGGGGTGCAGACATTGGCTGGTCTCACAGTATATACATATAAACAGAAACGGAGTTCACTCTAGACTCAGAAGACTACCTAGAGCGGAATTCTTTTTTGTGTACGATCGTCAATGAATTACGGAAGGGAACTCATGCTTCCATCTGAAGGGGGAAGGGAGAGAGAAGGGGTAAGAACTGGGGAGTTCTTAGTAGGGCCGGTGTTATTAGTTAAGTTCATTAATTCTGTGTTGTTTAGCAGATAAATAGCAGAATACCGAGAAGCAGTAGACAGAAGAAACAGATAAATAGAGAAAATCGAAAGCAAAACACAAATAAAAGAATACAAGAAAACAAAACACAGACACAGAGAATAGAATGAAAACAAAGAAAGCATACATTCAAACAACAATCATAACAGAGGAAATGCGCAACTAAGTATGATGCATGTCTGTCCTATGCAGGCCATGAGCTCACGTGTCGGTTTACACCCTGCAGCCTGACATTACCTAGGAACTAGTCCTAGATATGGCTTATTTTTTGTAGGTGAACTTCGGCCTACAGAAATAGCACTCCCGTAAGTAAACTTCGGCTTACAGGAATAGTCTAAACACAACACAACAACTTTCTGTAGATGAACTTCGGCCTACAGAAATAACACTTCTGTAAGTGAACTTCGGCTTACAAAAATAGTCTAGTTACAGTACAACAACTTTCTGTAGGTGAACTTCGGCCTATAGAAATAGCACCTCTGTAAGTGAACTTTGGCTTACAGAAATAGCGCCCCTGTAAGTGAATTTCGGCTTACAGGTATTACAACTCTCTGTAGGTGAACTTCGGCCTACAGAAGCAACACCCTGAGCTACACAATTGATATTCACTGTAGGTGAACTTCGGCCTACAGGAATAACAACTTACTGTAGGTGAACTTGGGCCTACAGGACCTCTAGGGCTAACAAAAAAACAGCAGATAAATATACAATAGAATATCATGCCACAAGGCTTAACTATTTATTATATTACTTTTCTCTCTTTGTCTTATTACTCTGTTCTGATTACTTTTTTCTCTGTATCTCTTTACTCTTCTCTGGTTTCTCTACCTAACGTATATATTTAAAGCTTATGTAAATTTCGGTATGAATAGTTAGCCTGTCCCAAGTATAGGTTCATTAAGTCTATACTAAAACAGTCTAACTTTTCATATAATACCTAACCCTAGTTGCAATTCAAGGACAAACTGTGTTGCCCTAGTTCGTTCACTAATCTCTGTCTGATTTTCTGTTATTAAAACTTTACAGACTTTTCTTTAGTTTTTATCTTTTCTTTAACTTTTTATCTTTTCTTTATCTTTGCCTCACTAATATGTTTTTACCACTCCCTAAGTGTTTTATTAGGGTAATTATGAGATTCTACGCTTAAAGTTATCTTTCTAAAGCTTTTACAGAAAACTGCCTTTTCCGCATTATTTTATTATTTTTATTAAAATATTATTTTTAATTAATATTATTATTTAATATTTTATTATTATTTATTATTTTATCATTAAATTTTCGAAAATTACCTTGCCTTTACCTTTTCACTTTCAAAATTCACTTTTTACCCCGGTAACTTTTAATATTTCTACTTTAACCACCCTAACTTTCAGAAATTACCAAATAACCCCTCAAACACCAAAATAATTACAACATTGCCCTTTTTAAGATCTAAAAGGTGTTCTTCAATGTTCTTCATCACACTCAAAGTGTTCTTCGTGTATTCTTTAGATTCTTTCTCTGTTTTTACCCGTTTTTCAGTCTTTTCAACAAACGATTTTTACCAAAATTCAAAATAAATTTCCAGCCACTAAAACCCCATCTTTTTTACATGATTTTAACACAAATTGAACCTCAATTTAAGCTCTAGGGTTTTATTTTTCCAGCAGCCACAAGAACACACATTCATAGCTTGAATTTCATCAAATGTCATCAAATTTTTACCAAAATTTCAACAAGAATTACTCATACAAACAATCAATTTCAAGCACAGCCAAACCATATCATAATCACAGAACTCAAACACAATCAATCAAGATTAAATTCGTCAATCCCTACCTTGATTTGCTGCTCCAAATCCGGTTACTCTTTGAAGTGTTCTTAAAGCACTTTTTCCTCCTAAAACACATCAAGAACAACTTTAAATCCACAAACTCTCAACTGACCAAATCTCATTCAATATGTTAGGAAGAGATATCTCACCTTATGCTTGCTTGAAATTAACGTTTCTTGGCCCTCAAGTCAAGTTAAGCATGATTCCTAAGGAAGAACATCAAGAAAACACATGTTTTGCATGGTTTTCCTTGAAAACCGAATTGAAGAGGGAGGGAGACAGCCATCTCACCTTATTTCCAACCTTGATAAGTCACATGGTTATGTAGAGGAAGAAGAGAGGATCATTTTGGTGAAATCAGAGTTTTGATTTGAGTTTTAGTTCAGAAGAAATCAAGCTTTGAAGATTAAGTGTTCATGAAAGTTTCTCTCTTTTCTCTCTTGTTATTTTCGGCCAAAATGATGAAATGAGACAGCCTTGGAGGTCTTGGGGGTGTAGGGTGAGTTGTGATTGGTTGGCTTGGAGGTGGATTAAAATAATATTAAAATATCTCTGGTGTACAACTACTAAAACTAGATGTATCGGAACAATCGTAAAAACATCTCTAAAAATTATTTTCTGAGCTACTAGCATAAATGACACTAGTAACATATTTATTATGAGAATAAAACATGTATAATGAGGCCTTAGCATTGCTAAAGTCATCAGAGAGTGCTGGTGCTAAGCTGCACCAGTAAACCGTAAACCCGGTTGAACCGATTTTCTGTTTTTAACTAAAACAGACCAGGTAACCTTATAATATCATTCAATCATTTTCTAATACTAATATAATGATAATATTATACTATTATCTCTCTCCTCTCATGAATCGAGTCCGGTTCATCAAACAGAGACTATTTACAAAAATCGGAATTAAAACTCCTAACCGGTACGGTTCAAAAACTAGGTTCTTCATGACTGCATTATCGAGCTTGCCTCAAAAAGTTCTAGCTTGAAGAAGATGTAACGACATTGAGGATCGAGATACTTGATGATATAGAAGTGGTTCTCCCCTTACTGATCTTCCGGAGAAATCAGTACTTTCAGAAAAGATCTCATGTACTCGAAAATCAGGGTTGTTACAAGGAACAAGTAATTTAAATTGCAATTGAAATAAGTGAAAGACTATAAAGTAAATAAATAACTGTAAAATAAACTTTTTGGCAGGGTATGAGAAATTAAAAGTCCTATCCTATTTATCCTTATCAATGATGATGAAGATTGAATCTTAATTCCACTCAGTTAGTCTTTACTTAAAGTAAAGAAAAGTCAAGTGACTAATTAGTTTGATCTTCAAATCCTAATTAATCCCTAAGGAAAGATTGGGATTGTTGAAGTTCAATTCAATTAGCAAAGATAACAATTATCAATCATGTTTAAGTTTGATAACTCCTGAGTTACTGATTTCTTAACCAAGACCAAAAAGGGAAAAAGTAAATCTACCGGAATAAAACTGCCTTCAGATTAGAAGCAACAGTAATATAAATAAAAGAAACAATTGTAAACTGAAATACCTCAAATAACATTAATTCAAAAGAGTAATCTGTAACATAGAAGAATTCATAAATAAAATTGAGAAAATAATAAAAAGGGAATATTGAACCTGATAGAAAGAGATAATCCTGAAAGCGAATAAAATCCTAAATCTAAATCCTAAAAGAGAGAGGAGAGATTCTCCCTCTCAAAACTAAATCTAAATCATGAAAAGTAACTAATTGGAGACTCTCTTTGAATGGATGCATTCCCCCACTTCATAACCTCTGATCTGTGCCTTCTGGACTTGGGTTTGGGCCAAAAAGGGCTTCAGAAATCGCTGAGAGCATTTTCTGTAATTTCTGGTGCGTAGCCTCTGTCACGCGTCCGTGTGGGTCACGCGGTCACGTCATTTGGAGTTTTCCTTGCCACGCGGTCACTTCAATCATGCGTCCGCGTCATATGCGTTTCGCTTAAGGCGTGCGATCGCGTCAAGCACGCGGTCGCGTCACTACCATTTTGCACTGGCACGCAGTCGCGTCGTCCATGTGATCGCGTCACTGCCAGTTTCTTCAAAAACTCCGTTTTGTGCTTTCCTTCCATTTTTGTATGTTTCCTTTCCATCCTTTAAGTCATTCCTGCCTTAGAAGATATGAAATTACTCAACACACGAATCACGGCATCGAATGGTAATAAAGGGAAATTAAAATAATTACTTTCAAAGCATAGGAAACACGTTTTTCACATACATCACATAATAAGGAAGGGAAAGTAAAACCATGCAATTAACATGAATAAGTGAGTGAAGGATTAAATAAATCACTTAAATTAGGCAGAAAATATATCATCAAATATGGGTTTATCATGAGCCATGTCCAAGTTATCCCCAAGAAGGGAGGCATGACAGTGGTTCATAATGAAAAGAATAAACTGGTTCCTACAAGAATAGCTACAGGGTTGTGTATGTGTATTGACTACAGAAGGCTCAATACAGCCACCAGGAAGGATCATTTTCCTTTACCATTCATAGACCAGATGCTAGAGAGACTAGCAGGTCATGAATACTACTACTTTTTGGATGGCTATTCAGGTTATAACCAAATTGTAGTAGATCCTCAGGACCAAGAGAAAACAGCATTCACATGTCCATCTGGAGTATTTGCCTACAAAAGGATGCCATTTAGTATGTGTAATGCACCTGCAACCTTTCAAAGGTGCATGCTCTCCATCTTCTCTGATATGGTAGAAAAATTTTTGGAAGTCTTCATGGATGACTTTTCAGTATTTGGAGACTCATTCAGCTCCTGTCTTGACCATCTAGCACTTGTTCTGAAAAGGTGCCAAGAGACTAACCTGGTTTTAAACTGGGAGAAATGTCACTTTATGGTGACTGAAGGAATTGTCCTTGGACATAAAATTTCGAACAAGGGAATAGAGGTGGATCAAGCTAAGGTAGATGTAATTGAAAAATTACCACCACCTGCCAATGTTAAGGCAATCAGAAGCTTTCTGGGGCATGCATGATTCTATAGGAGGTTTATAAAGGATTTTTCAATGTTAAGGCAATCTGCTAGCTGCTGATACACCATTTGTCTTTGACACAGAGTATTTGCAGGCCTTTGAGACTCTAAAAGCTAAGCTGGTCACAGCACCAGTCATTTATACACTAGACTGGACATTACCATTCGAACTAATGTGTGATGCCAGTGACCATGCCATTGGTGCAGTATTGGGACAGAGGCACGGCAAGCTTCTACATATCATTTATTATGCTAGCCTGTTTTAAATGACGTGCAGAAGAATTACACAACCACAGAAAAGGAGTTGTTTACAGTGGTTTATGCCATTGACAAGTTTAGATCTGATTTAGTAGGATCAAAAGTGATTGTGTACACTGACCATGCTACTCTAGAATATCTCCTCACAAAGCAAGATTCAAAACCCAGACTCATAAGATGGGTGTTGCTTCTACAAAGATTTGATATAGAAATAAGAGACAGAAAAGGGACAGAGAATCAAGTAGCTGATCACCTGTCTCGGATAGAACCAGTAGCAGGAGCGTCCCTTCTTCTTACTGAGATCTCTGAAGCTTTTCCGGATGAGCAACTCTTTGCCATTCAGGAAGTACCATGGTTTGCAGACATTGCAAACTATAAAGCTGTGAGATTCATATCCAAAGAGTACAGTAGGCAGCAAACAAAAAAATTGGTTTCTAATGCAAAGTAATACTTGTGGGATGAACCATATCTCTTTAAGAGATGTGCAGACGAAATAATCCGTAGATGTGTGCCTAGAGAAGAGGCACAGAAGATCCTATGGCATTGCCACAGATCACAATATGGAGGACATTTCGGAGGTGAGTGAACAGCCACAAAGGTTCTCCAATGTGGCTTCTACTAGCCTACTGGTACGCGGAATCGTGATTACACTTTAATTATGTAAAATTTATTGCTCTTTCTTTCCCTGGTAATGGCGCCAAAAACATGATGCCAAGACCATGGTTCACAACTCCGTGTAACTAACCAGCAAGTGCACTGGGTCGTCCAAGTAATACCTTACGTGAGTAAGGGTCGAATCCCACGGAGATTGTTGGTATGAAGCAAGCTATGGTCACCTTGCAAATCTCAGTTAGGCAGATATAAATTGATAATGGTGTTTTCGAATAATAATTAATAGAATAGGGATAGAAATACTTATGTAATTCATTGGTGAGAATTTCAGATAAGCGAATGGAGATGCTTTCGTTCCTCTGAACCTCTGCTTTCCTGCTATCTTCATCCAATCAGTCTTACTCCTTTCCATGGCTGGCTTTATGTGATATATCACCATTGTCAACGGCTACTTTCGGTCATCTCTCGGGAAAATGATCCAATGCCCTGTCACGGCACGGCTAATCGTCTGGAGGCATCACCTTTGTCAATGGCTTCATCTTATCCTCTCAGTGAAAATGATCAACGCACCCTGTCACGGCACGGCTATTCATCTGTCGGTTCTCGATCATGCTGGAATAGGATTTACTATCCTTTTGCGTCTGTCACTAATGCCCTGCAATCGCGAGTTTGGAGCTCATCACAGTCATTCATTCATTGAATCCTACTCGAAATACCACAGACAAGGTTTAGACCTTCCGGATTCTCTTGAATGCCGCCATCATTCTAGCTTACGCCACGAAGATTCTGGTTAGGAGATCTAAGAGATACTCATTCAGTCGAAGGTAGAACGGAAGTGGTTGTCAGGCACGCGTTCATAGGGAATGATGATGATTGTCACGTTCATCACATTCAGATTGAAGTACGGATGAATATCTTAGAACCGAAACAAGATGAATTGAATAGAAAACAGTAGTACTTTGCATTAATCTTTGAGGAACAGCAGAGCTCCACACCTTAATCTATGGAGTGTAAAAACTCTACCGTTAAAAATACATAAGTGAAAGTCCAGGCATGGCCGAGAGGCCAGCCCTCAAACGTGATCTAAGATAGCATACAACTGATCAAAGATACCAAATACAATAGTAAAAGGTCCTATTTATAATAATCTAGCTACTAGGGTTACAGAAGTAAGTAGTTGATGCATAAATCCACTTCCGGGGCCCACTAGGTCTGTGCTTGGGCTGAGCTTGAGTGTTGCACGTGTATAGGTCCTTTCTGGAGTTGAACGCCAGCTTTTGTGCCAGTTTGGGCGTTCAACTCTGGTTTTGGCTCCTTTTCTGGCGCTGGACGCCAGATTTGGGCAGAAAGCTGGCGTTGAATGCCATTTTACATCGTCTATTCTTGGCCAAAGTATGGACTATTATATATTTCTGGAAAGCCCTGGATGTCTACTTTCCAAAGAAATTGGAAGCGCGCCATTTCGAGTTTTGTAGCTCCAGAAAATCCATTTTGAGTGCAGGGAGGTCAGAATCCAACAACATCAGCAGTCCTTCTTCAACCTCTGAATCTGATTTTTGCTCAAGTCCCTCAATTTCAGCCAGAAAATACCTAAAATCACAAAAAAACACACAAACTCATAGTAAAGTCCAAAAATGTGAATTTAACATAAAAACTAATGAAAACATCCCTAAAAGTAACTAGATTCCACTAAAAACATACTAAAAACAATGCCAAAAAGCGTATAAATTATCCGCTCATCACAACACCAAACTTAAATTGTTGCTTGTCCCCAAGAAACTAAAAATCAAATAGGATAAAAAGAAGAGAATATACTATAAATTCCAAACTATCAATGAAACATAGCTTCAATCAAATGAGCGGGACTTATAGCTTTTTGCCTCTGGAATAGTTTTGGCATCTCACTTTATCCATTGAGGTTCAGAATGATTGGCATCTATAGGAACTCAGAGTTCAGATAGTGTTATTGATTCTCCTAGTTCAGTATGATGATTCTTGAACACAGCTTCTTTATGAGTCTTGGCCGTGGCCCTAAGCACTTTGTTTTCCAGTATTACCACCGGATACATAAATGCCAAAGACACATAATTGGGTGAACCTTTTCAGATTGTGACTCAGCTTTGCTAAAGTCCCCAATTAGAGGTGTCCAGGGTTCTTAAGCACACTCTTTTTTTTTGCTTTGGACCTTGACTTTAACCGCTCAGTCTGTTTTCACTTGACACCTACACGCCACAAGCACATGGTTAGGGACAGCTTGGTTTAGCCGCTTAGACCAGGATTTTATTCCTTTAGGCCCTCCTATCCACTGATGCTCAAAGCCTTGGGATCCTTTTTATTTGCCCTTGCCTTTTGGTTTTAAGGGTTATTGGCTTTTTGCTCTTGCCTCTTGGTTTTAAGAGCTTTTGACTTTTTCTGCTTGCTTTTTCTTTCTATTTTTTTTTTGCCTATTTTTTTTTTCTGCAAGCTTTGTTCTTTGCTGCTTTTTCTTGCTTCAAGAATCATTTTTATGATTTTTCAGATTATCAAATAACATGTCTCCTAGTCATCATTCTTTCAAGAGCCAACATATTTAACATTCTTAAACAACAACTTCAAAAGACATATACACTGTTCAAGCATACATTCAGAAAACAAGAAGCATTGTCACCACATCAATATAATTAAGCTATGTTCAAGGATAAATTCGAAACTCATGTACTTCTTGTTCTTTTGAATTAAAACATTTTCATTTTAAGAGAGGTGATGGATTCATAGGACATTCATAACTTTAAGACAAAGTTACTAACTACTAATGATCATGTAATGAAGACACAAACATGGACAAACACATAACATAGAAAACGAAAAAACAGAAGAAATAAGAACAAGGAATGAATCCACCTTAGGGATGGTGGCGTTTCCTTCTTGAGGAACCAATGATGTCCTTGAGCTCTTCTATGTCTCTTCCTTGTCTTTGTTGCTCCTCCCTCATTGCTTTTTGATCTTCTCTTATTTCATGAAGCATGATGGAGTGCTCTTGATGTTCCACCCTTAGTTGTCCCATATTGGAACTCAATTCTCCTAGGGAGGTGTTGATTTGCTCCCAATAGTTTTGTGGAGGAAAGTGCATTTGAGGCATCTCCGGGATCTCATGGTGATGAGCTTTATACGCCTCTTGAGCTCCATGAATGGGCTCTCTTGTTTGCTCCATCTTTTTCTTAGTGATGGGCTTGTCCTCTTTAATGAGGATATCTCCCTCTATGTCAATCCCAGCTGAATTGCATAGGTGGCAAATGAGGTGAGGAAAGGCTAACCTTCCCATAGTGGAGGACTTGTCAGCCACCTTGTAGAGTTCTTGAGGTATAATCTCATGAACTTCCACCTCTTCTCCAATCATGATGCTATGGATCATGATGGCCCGGTCTATAGTAACTTCAGACCGGTTGCTAGTGGGAATGATTGAGCATTGAATGAACTCCAACCATCCTCTAGCCATAGGCTTGAGGTCCAATCTTCTTAGTTGAACCGGCTTGACTTTGGAGTCAATCTTCCATTGAGCTCCTTCCACGCATATGTCCATAAGGACTTGGTCCAACCTTTGATTAAAGTTGACCCTGCTAGTGTAGGGGCGTTCATCTCCTTGCATCATGGGCAAGTTAAACGCCAACCTCACATTCTTCGGATTAAAATCTAAGTATTTCCCCCGAACCATTATAACATAGTTCTTTGGATCCGGGTTCTTACTTTGATCATGGTTCTTGGTGATCCATGCATTAGCATAGAACTCTTGAACCATTAGGATGCCGACTTGTTGGATGGGATTTGTTAGAACTTCCCAACCTCTTCTTTGAATTTCATGTCGGATCTCCGGATACTCATTTCTTTTGAGTTTGAAAGGGACCTCGGGGATCACCTTCTTCTTGGCCACAACATCATAGAAGTGGTCTTGATGGGCTTTGGAGATGAACCTTTCCATCTCCCATGACTCGGAGGTGGAAGCTTTTGTCTTCCCTTTCCCCTTTCTAGAGGATTCTCCGGTCTTAGGTGCCATCAATGGTAATGGAAAAACAAAAAGCTTATGCTTTTACCACACCAAACTTAGAATTTTGCTCGCCCTCGAGCAATAAAAGAAAGAATAGATGAAGAAGAAGAAGAAATGGAGGAGAGGGAGAGTGGGGAGTGTTTCGGCCAAGAAGGGTGTAGAGGGGTGTGTTGTGTGAATTTGATGAAGAATGGAGGGCTTTATATAGGGAAGGGAGGGGGGGTTAAGGTTCGGCCATATGGGTAGGTTTGGGTGGGAAATTGGTTTTGAATTTTGAAGGTAGGTGGAGTTTATGAGGTAGGTTTATGGGGAAGAGTGGATGGATGTGAGTGGTGAAGAGGTGATGGGGAAGAGAGTTTGAGGTGATTAGTGAAGGGTTTTTGGGGAAGAGTGTTTATGGGGTTGTGTGAAAGAAAGTGGTGAGAAGAAGTGAGTGGAGGTAGGTAGGGATCTTGTGGGGTCCACAGATCCTGAGGTGTTCAAGGATTTACATCCCTGCACCCATTAGGCATGTAAAAATGCCTTTGCACACAACTCTGGGCGTTCAGCGCCAGGTTGGTGGCCATTTTGGGCGTTCAACGCCCATTTGTGTGCCATTTCTGGCGTTGAACGCCAGAACCATGCCTGTTCTGGCATTCAGCGCCCAGAAGCTGCCCATTTTGGGCGTTCAGCGCCAACACCATGCTCTGTTCTGGCGCTGAACGCCAGACAGATGCTCCTCCAGGGTGTGATTTTTCTTCTGTTGTTTTTGATTCCGTTTTCAATTTTTATATTTATTTTGTGACTCCACATGATCATGAACCTACAAAGACATATAACTAAGGAAAATATAGTTAGATAAATAAAAATTGGGTCCCAACAAGCGCTTCTTTAATGTCAATAGCTTGACAGTGGGCTCTCATGGAGCCTCACAGATGTGCAGAGCTTTGTTGAGATTCTCCAACACCAAACTTAGAGTTTGGATATGGGAGTTCAACACCAAACTTAGAGTTTGGTTGTGGCCTTCCAACACCAAACTTAGAGTTTGACTGTGGGGGGCTCTGGTTGACTCTGCTTTGAGAGAAGCTTTTTCTGCTTCCTCTCCATGGTTGCAGAGGGAGATCCTTGAGTTTTAAACACAAGGGAGTTCTCATTCCATTGAAGGACTATTTCACCTCTGTCAACATCAATCACAGCTCTTGCTGTGGCCAGGAAAGGTCTTCCTAGGATGATGGATTCATCCTCTTCCTTTCCAGTATCCAGGACTATGAAATCAGCAGGGATGTAAAGGCCTTCAACCTTTACTAACATGTTCTCTACTTGTCCATAAGCCTATTTTCTTGAACTGTCTGCCATCTCTAATGAGATTTTAGCAGCTTGCACCCCATAGATTCCCAGTTTCTCTATTACAGAGAGGGGCATGAGGTTTATTCCTGAACCAAGGTCACACAGAGCCTTAAAGATCATGGTGCCTATGGTACAGGGTATTATGAACTTTCCAGGATCCTGTCTCTTCTGAGGCAATGTCAGTTGATCCAGATCACTTAGTTCATTGATGAACAAGGGAGGTTTAACTTCCCAAGTATCAATACCAAATAGTTTGGCATTCAGCTTCATGATTGCACCAAGAAACTTGGCAATTTGCTCTTCAGTAACATCCTCATTCTCTTCAGAAGAGGAATACTCATCAGAGCTCATGAAGGGCATAAGGAGGTTCAATGGAATCTCTAAGGTCTCTAGATGAGCCTCAGAGTCCTTTGGTTCCTCAGAGGAAAGCTCCTTATTGATCACTGGACGTCCCAGGAGGTCTTCCTCCTTGGGATTCACGTCCTCCACTCCCCTTGTAGGTTCGGCCATGGTGCTTATGTCAATGGCCTTGCACTCTCCTTTTGGGTTCTCTTCTGTATTGCTTGGGAGAGTACTGGGAGGGATTTCAGTGATCCTTTTACTCAGCTGGCCCACTTGTGCTTCCAGATTTCTAATGGAAGATCTTGTTTCATTCATGAAACTTACAGTGGCCTTAGACAGATCAGAGACTAAGTTTGCCAAATTAGAAGTGTTTTGTTCAGAGTTCTCTGTCTGTTACTGAGTGGATGATGGAAAAGGTTTATTATTGCTAAACCTGTTTCTTCCACCATTATTAAAGCCTTGTTGAGGCTTTTGATCCTTCCATGAGAAATTTGGATGATTTCTCCATGATGAGTTATAGGTATTTCCATAAGGTTCACCTAAGTAATTAACCTCTGCTATTGCAGGGTTCTCAGGATCATAAGCTTCTTCTTCAGAAGATGCCTCTTGAGTACTGTTGGATGCAGCTTGCATTCCATTCAGACTCTGAGAAATCATATTGACTTGCTGAGTCAATATTTTGTTCTAAGCCAACATGGCATTCAGAGTATCAATCTCAAGAACTCCCTTCTTCATAGGCGTCCCATTATTCACAGGATTCCTTTCAGAAGTGTACATGAACTGGTTATTTGCAACCATGTCAATGAGTTCTTGAGCTTCTGCAGGCGTTTTCTTTAGGTGAATGGATCCACCTGCAGAAGTATCCAATGACATCTTTGATAACTCAGATAAACCATCATAGAATATATCCAGGATGGTCCATTCTGAAAGCATGTCAGAAGGACACTTCTTGGTCAGTCCTTTGTATCTCTCCCAAGCTTCATAGAGGGATTCACCTTCTTTCTGTCTGAAGGTTTGAACATCCACTCTAAGCTTGCTCAACTTTTGAGGAGGAAAGAACTTGGCTAAGAAAGCCTTGACCAGCTTATCCCAAGAGTTCAGGCTATCCTTGGGTTGAGAATCCAACCACACTCTAGCTCTGTCTCTTACAGCAAAAGGGAAAAGCATGAGCCTGTAGACTTCAGGATCTACTCCATTAGTCTTAACAGTATCACAGATCTGCAAGAATTCAGTTAAGAACTGAAAAGGATCTTCAGATGGAAGTCCATGAAACTTGCAGTTCTGCTGCATCAGAGAAACTAATTGAGGTTTCAGCTCAAAGTTGTTTGCTCCAATGGCAGGAATGGAGATGCTTCTTCCATGTAAATTGGAATTAGGTGCAGTAAAGTCACCAAGCATCTTCCTTACATTATTATTATTTTCAGCTGCCATCTCTTCTTCCTGTTCGAAAATTTCTGAAAGGTTATCTCTGGATTGTTGTAATTTAGCTTCTCTTAATTTCCTTTTCAGAGTCCTTTCAGGTTCTGGATCTGCTTCCACAAGAATGTTCTTATCCTTGCTCCTGCTCATATGACAAAGAAGAGGGCACAGAAAAATAATAATAATAATATAGATCCTTTATACCACAGTATAGGGATCTCTGTGTGAGTAGAAGAAGAGGGGGAGACAAAGAATGTAATATAATGGAAGAAACACACTGTGAGGAGGGTTGAGATGTGAGATGAGATGTTAGTGGATGAATAAATAAATAGAATGAGATGAGAGAGGGAGAATTTTCGAAAAATATTTTTGAAAAAGAGTTAGTGATTTTCGAAAATGGTTTTTTTGAAAAATGTTAGTATTTTTCGAAAATTTTTAAAATCAAAAATAAAAATAAGAATAATTAGTTAATTAAAAAGAAATTTTTGAAAAAGAGGGAAGATATTTTCGAAAATTAGAGAGAGAGAGTTAGTTAGGTAGTTTTGAAAAAGTTAAGAAACAAACAAAAAGTTAGTTAGTTAGTTGAAACAAATTTTGAAAGGATAAGAAGTTAGGAGGTTAGAAAAGATATTTTGAACCCAACTTTTTGAAAAAGGTAAGATAAGAAGATATTTTAGAAATTAGTTTTGAAAAAGATTTGATTTTTAAAATCTCAATTAATGACTTGATTCATAAGAAATCACAAGATATGATTCTAGAACTTAAAGTTTGAATCTTTCTTAACAAGCAAGTAACAAACTTCAAATTTTTGAATCAAAACATTAATTGATTATGTTATTTTCGAAAATTTGATATAAAAATAAGAAAAAGATTTTTGAAAAATATTTTTGGAATTTTCGAAAATACTAAGAATTTTGAAAAAGATTTTGAAAAAGATAAGATTCTCAAATTGAAAATTTGATTTGACTCATGAGAAACAATTTGATTTTAAAAATTTTTGAGAAAGTCAATCCAAATTTTCGAATTTGATGAGAGAAAATGGGAAAGATATTTTTTTTTATTTTTTGAAATTTTTATGATGAGAGAGAAAAACACTAAAGAGATACAATGCATGAAATTTTTAGATCAAAACATGTGATGCATGCAAGAATGCTATGAATATCAAGATGAACACCAAGAATACTATGAATGTCAAGATGAACATCCTAGACACAATTTTGAAAAATTTTTAATGCAAAGAAAACATGCAAGACACCAAACTTAGAATTCTTTAATGCTTAGACACTAAGAATTCAAGAATGCATATGATAAACATGAAAAGACACAAAACAAAAAATCATCAAGATCAAACAAGAAGACTTACCAAGAACAACTTGAAGATCATGAAGAACACCATGAATGCATGAGAATTTTCGAAAAAATGCAAGATGCATATACAATTGACACCAAACTTATAACATGACTCAAGACTCAAACAAGAAATACAAAAGAATGTTTTTGATTTTTATGATTTTCTAATTTTTTTGGATTTTTTTTTTCGAAAATTATATGAAAAAGAAAAAATAAGGATTCCAAAATTTTTTAACATGAATTCCAGGAATCTTGCATTCTTAGTCTAAAGCTTCAGTCCAGGAATTAGACATGGCTCACTAGCCAGCCAAGCTTTCAATGAAAGCTCCAGTCCAAAACACTAGACATGGCCAATGGCCAGCCAAGCTTCAGCATGTAATTCAGACATGACACGCCTGACATACTCATTCCCAAAGGAATTAGACATGGCTTTACAGCCAGCCCGGCTTCAACATGCTTCATGAAACACTAGAATTCATTCTTAAAAATTTTGAATAAAATTTTTGAAAACATTTTTATATTATTTTCGAAAACAGATGAGAAAATTTTAGAAATATTTTTGAAAAAAAATTTTTTTTTGAAAATAAAATAAAAAGAAAATTACCTAATCTGAGCAACAAGATAAACCGTCAGTTGTCCAAACTCAAACAATCCCCGGCAACGGCGCCAAAAACTTGGTACGCGGAATCGTGATTACACTTTAATTATGTAAAATTCATTGCTCTTTCTTTCCCTGGTAATGGCGCCAAAAACATGATGCCAAGACCATGGTTCACAACTCCGTGTAACTAACCAGCAAGTGCACTGGGTCCAAGTAATACCTTACGTGAGTAAGGGTCGAATCCCACGGAGATTGTTGGTATGAAGCAAGCTATGGTCACCTTGCAAATCTCAGTTAGGCAGATATAAATTGATAATGGTGTTTTCGAATAATAATTAATAGAATAGGGATAGAAATACTTATGTAATTCATTGGTGAGAATTTCAGATAAGCGAATGGAGATGCTTTCGTTCCTCTGAACCTCTGCTTTCCTGCTATCTTCATCCAATCAGTCTTACTCCTTTCCATGGCTGGCTTTATGTGATACATCACCATTGTCAACGGCTACTTTCGGTCATCTCTCGGGAAAATGATCCAATGCCCTGTCACGGCACGGCTAATCGTCTGGAGGCATCACCTTTGTCAATGGCTTCATCTTATCCTCTCAGTGAAAATGATCAACGCACCCTATCACGGCACGGCTATTCATCTGTCGGTTCTCGATCATGCTGGAATAGGATTTACTATCCTTTTGCGTCTATCACTAACGCCCTACAATCGCGAGTTTGGAGCTCGTCACAGTCATTCATTCATTGAATCCTACTCAGAATACCACAGACAAGGTTTAGACCTTCCGGATTCTCTTGAATGCCGCCATCATTCTAGCTTACGCCACGAAGATTCTGGTTAGGAGATCTAAGAGATACTCATTCAGTCGAAGGTAGAACGGAAGTGGTTGTCAGGCACGCGTTCATAGGGAATGATGATGATTGTCACATTCATCACATTCAGATTGAAGTACGAATGAATATCTTAGAAGCGAAACAAGATGAATTGAATAGAAAACAGTAGTACTTTGCATTAATCTTTGAGGAACAGCAGAGCTCCACACCTTAATCTATGGAGTGTAGAAACTCTACCGTTAAAAATACATAAGTGAAAGTCCAGGCATGGCCGAGAGGCCAGCCCTCAAACGTGATCTAAGATAGCATACAACTGATCAAAGATACCGAATACAATAGTAAAAGGTCCTATTTATAATAATCTAGCTACTAGGGTTTACAGAAGTAAGTAGTTAATGCATAAATCCACTTCCGGGGCCCACTAGGTGTGTGCTTGGGCTGAGCTTGAGTGTTGCACGTGTAGAGGTCCTTTCTGGAGTTGAACGCCAGCTTTTGTGCCAGTTTGGGCGTTCAACTCTAGTTTTGGCTCCTTTTCTGGCGCTGGACGCCAGATTTGGGCAGAAAGCTGGCGTTGAACGCTAGTTTACATCGTCTATTCTTGGCCAAAGTATGGACTATTATATATTGCTGGAAAGCCCTGGATGTCTACTTTCTAACGAAATTGGAAGCGCGCCATTTCGAGTTCTGTAGCTCTAGAAAATCCATTTTGAGTGCAGGGAGGTCAGAATCCAACAACATCAGCAGTCCTTCTTCAACCTCTGAATCTGATTTTTGCTCAAGTCCCTCAATTTCAGCCAGAAAATACCTGAAATCACAGAAAAACACACAAACTCATAGTAAAGTCCAGAAATGTGAATTTAACATAAAAACTAATGAAAACATCCCTAAAAGTAACTAGATTCCACTAAAAATATACTAAAAACAATGCCAAAAAGCGTATAAATTATCCGTTCATCACCTACTCTCTATAGAGACTCCCGAGAATTTGTACATAACTGTGACAGTTGCCAGAGAGCTGGTAATCTGCCTCATGGTTATGCCATGCCTTAACAAGGGATCTTAGAGATTGAGTTGTTTGATGTATAGGGTATTGACTTCATGGGGCCTTTCCCACCATCATATTCAAACACCTATATTCTGGTTGCAGTAGACTATGTATCTAAATGGGTAGAGGCAATTGCAACACCCACTAATGATACTAAGACAGTGATGCAGTTCCTTCAGAAGCACATCTTCAGCAGGTTCGGTGTCCTTAGGGTACTGATCAGTGATGGAGGCACTCATTTCTGCAATAAACAGCTTGACTCTGCTCTGATCCGATATAGAATTAACCTCAAAGTGGCAACTCCATCATCCACAGACAAATGGGCAGGCTGAAGTCTCAAATAAAGAACTAAAATGAATCCTGGAACGGACTGTAAGTACCCGTAGAAGGGATTGGACAAGAAGTCTGGATGATGCTCTGTGGTCATATAGAATCGCATTCAAGACTTCTATAGGGACCTCTCCATACCAGCTTGTGTATGGAAAAGCCTGTCATCTGCCAGTGGAACTGGAGCAAAAGGCCTCCTGGGCAACCAGGTTCTTAAACCTTGATGCTAAGGTAGCTGGAGAGAAAAGATTACTCCAGTTGAATGAGCTGGAAGAGTTCAGACTCAATGCTTTCGAAAATTCTAAAATTTACAAGGAGAAATCAAAAAGATGGCATGACAGAAAGCTGTCATCTAAAGTCTTTGAGTCAGGACAGAAGGTTCTGCTGTTTAACTCTAGGCTCATATTGTTCCCTAGGAAACTGAAATCCCGGTGGAAGGGACCATATGTGATTACAAGTGTATCACCATATGGTTATGTAGAGCTTCAGGATATTGACACTGACAAAAAATTCATTGTTAATGGACAGAGAGTCAAACATTATCTTGAAGGCAATGTTGAGCAAGAGTGTTCAAAACTGAGACTAAATTAAAAGCTTAGTAAAAGTCCAGCTAAATACAGTAAAGAAGTGCTTATTTGGAGGCAACCCAATCTTATTTATCTATGTTAATTACTTTTTCATTTCATTTTCCATTGTTAGTTTATGTTTTCTTTAGGTTGATGATCATGTGGAATCACAAAAACAGCTGCAGAATTAAAGCGGAATAAAAAAACAGCAGCAAAAATAGCACACCCTGGAGGACAGGCTTACTGGCGTTTAAACGCCAGTAAGGATAGTAGAATGGGTGTTTAATGCCCATGCAAGCAGCATTCTGTGCGTTTAACGCCAGAAATGACAGCATTCTAGGCGTTCAGAAAAATGCCCAGTAAAGAAGGATTCCTGGTGTTTAACGCCAGCCAGGGTATCTGGCTGGGCGTTAAACGCCCAAA
Source organism: Arachis ipaensis (assembly GCF_059453495.1). Classification (NCBI taxonomy): domain Eukaryota; kingdom Viridiplantae; phylum Streptophyta; class Magnoliopsida; order Fabales; family Fabaceae; genus Arachis; species Arachis ipaensis. Next base: position 76,460,254 of record NC_142442.1, on the reverse strand, counting down.
GAGGCAGTCAAGTGGGCGTTAAACGCCAGAATGGATAGCATTTTGGGCATTTAACGCTAGGATGACACAAGGGAGGTAATTTTGTTTCCAATTCGATTTTTTTTTTCAATTTTTCATGTTTTAATTGATAATTTTTTGCATCAAACATATTTTAAACGTTCATCTTTCAATTTCTATTTTCAAATATTAATAATCTTTCCAATTCTTTTTAATTCTTTTTTTTTTTCAATTCTTTTCAATTCCTTCCAAAATGTTTTCAAAACTTACATATCTTTTCAAATTCTTTTCAACTCTTTTTAATTTTTCTTGCATACAGTAATAAGTTTTCAAAATTAATTGCATCATTCTTCTTCTACTCCCTTCTATCTTATTCTGCTCGAGGACGAGCAAACCTTTTAAGTTTGGTTTGGAAAAGTCTCTACTTTTTGTTTTTCATTAACCATTGATGGCACCTAAGGCCGGAGAAACCTCTAGGAAGAGAAAAGGGAAGGCAGTTTCTTCCAACTCGGAGTCGTGGGAGATGGAGAAAGTCATCGCAAAATCCCATCACTAGAAAGAGGATGGAGCAAACAAGAGAGCCCACTCATGGACCTCAACAAGAGCACTCCATTATCTTCCATGAAATCAGAGAGGACCAAAGAGCCATGAGAGAGGAGCAACAAAGGCAAGGAAGAGATATTGAGGAGCTCAAGCACTCTATAGGATCCCAAGAGGAAGAACTAGCCGCCCTTACTACAGTGGACCTGTTCTTTAATTTCTTTGTTTATTTTCTTTTCTGTTTTTGGGTTTTATGCTTTATATTTTGACTATGTTTGTGTCTTCATTACATGATCATTAGTGTTTAGTGTCTATGTCTTAAAGCTATGAATGTTCCATGAATCTCTCACCTTTCTTAAATGAAAAATTTTTTCTGAAAAAGAAAACGAAGTACATGAGTTTTGAATTCTATCTTGAAAATAGTTTAATTATTTTGATCTGGTGGCAATACTTTTTGTTTTCTGAATGAATGCTTGAACAGTGCATATTTTTTATAGTGAAGTTTATGAATGTTAAAATTGTTGGCTCTTGAAAGAATAATAAAAAAAGAGAAATGTTATTGATAATCTGAAACATCATAAAATTGATTCTTGAAGCAAGAAAAAGCAGTGAAAAACACAAAACTTGTGAAAAAAATAAAAAATAAAAAATGGCAAAAATTAAAGAAAAAAAAAGAAAGAAAAAGAAAAAGCAAGCAGAAAAAGCCAATAACTCTTTAAACCAAAAGGCAAGAGCAAAAAGCCAGTAACCCTTTAAACTAAAAGGCAAGGGTAAAAAGGATCCAAGGCTTTGAGTATTAATGGATAGGAGGGCACAAAGGAATAAAATCCTAGCCTAAGCGGCTAAATCAAGTTGTCCCTAACCATGTGCTTGTGTCATGAAGGTCCAAGTGAAAAGCTTGAGACTAAATGGTTAAAGTCGAGATCCAAAGCAAAAAGAGTGTGCTTAAGAACTCTGGGCACCTCTAACTGGGTACTCTAGCAAAGCTAAGTCACAATCTGAAAAGATTCACCCAGTTATGTGTCTGTAACATTTATGTATCCGGTGGTAATACTGGAAAATAAGATGCTTAGGGTCACGGCCAAGACTCATAAAGTAGCTGTGTTCAGAAATCAACATACTAAACTAGGAGAATGAATAACACTATCTGAATTCTGAGTTCCTATGGATGCCAATCATTCTGAACTTCAAAGGATAAAGTGAGATGCCAAAACTGTTCAGAAGCAAAAAGCTACTAGTCCCGCTCGTCTAATTGGAACTAAGTTTCATTGATATTTTGAAATTTATTGTATTTTCTCTTCTTTTTATCCTATTTTGTTTTTGGTTGCTTGGGGACAAGCAAAAATTTAAGTTTGGTGTTGTGATGAGCGGATAATTTATACGCTTTTTGGCATTGTTTTTAGGTAGTTTTTAGTATATTTTAGTTACATTTTATTATATTTTTATTAGTTTTTATGCAAAAATCACATTTTTGGACTTTACTATGAGTTTGTGTGTTTTTCTATAATTTCAGGTATTTTCTGGCTGAAATTGAGGGACCTGAGCAAAAATATGATTCAGAGGCTGAGAAAGGACTGCAGATGCTGTTGGAATCTGACCCTCCTGCACTCGAAGTGGATTTTCTGGAGCTAAAGAAGCCCAATTGGTGCGCTTTTAATTCCGTTGGAAAGTAGACATCTTGGGCTTTCTAGCAATATATAATAGTCTATACGTTGCCTGAGATTTGATGGCCCACACTGGCGTTAAACTCCAGCCAGAGACCATTTTCTGGCGTAAAATGCCAGAACTGGCACACTTCTTCGCGTTAAACGCCCATTTTGGCACCCAGGGTGGCGTTTAACTCCAATTTGAGGCATATGCACGTGGAAGCTTGAAAGCTCAGCCCAAACACTCACCAAGTGGGCCCTGGAAGTGAAATTTGCACTATCTACACCTAGTTACTCATTTTCTGTAAACCTAAGTTACTAGTTTAGTATAAAAACTACTTTTAGAGATTCATTTAGCAACTCATGACATTTTACATCTCATATTGTATTTTCTATGGCATGAGTCTTTAAACCCCATAGGTGGGGGTGAGGAGCTCTGCTGTCTCTCAATGGATTAATGCAATTACTATTATTTTCTATTCAATCACGCTTGATTCTGTTCTAAGATACTCACTCGTACCTCAATATAGAGAATATGATGATCCATGACACTCATCATCATTCTCAAATTTATGAACGCGTGCCTGACAACCACTCCCGTTCTACCTGAGCTCAACGTAGTCATTGGGCGACAGCTTGAGTGCGTATCTCTTGGGTCTCTAATCTACGGACCGAGTTCGTGAGATTAGAACCTTCGTGGTAGAGGCTAGAACCAATTGGCAGCATTCTTGAAATTCGAAAAGTCTAAACCTTGTCTGTGGTATTCCGAGTAGGATCTGGAACGGGATGACTGTGACGAGCTTCAAACTCACAAATGTTGGGAGCAGTGATAGTGTGCAAAAGGATAGAGAGATCCTATTCCAACACAAGTGAGAACCGACAGATGATTAACCATGCGGTAGCTGTACCTGGTATTTTTCATCCGAGACGAGAGATCCGACAGTTGATTAGCCATACAGAAACCGTGCCTGGTATTTTTCATCTGAGAGGATGGATGGTAGCCATTGACAACGGTGATCCACCAACATACAACTTGACATTGAAGGAAGCCATGCGTGTTTGGAGAAGAAGACAGTAGGAAAGCAGAGATTCAGACGACAGAGCATCTCCAGAACCTCATCCTGTTCCTCATTACTGAATCACAAGTACCATTCATTTTATGTTATTTACTTTTTATAAACAAAATCATTTTTATCATTAATCTCCTGACTAAGATTTACAAGATAACCATAGCTTGCTTCAAGCCGGCAATCTCTGTGGGATCGACCCTTATTCACGTAAGGTATTACTTGGACGACCCATTGGACTTGCTGGTTAGTTGTGCAAAGTTGCAAAGGGTTGATTGCAATTCCGTGCACCAGAAGGCCCCAAAATGAAGATGCCTAGGGGCTGGAAAAACAAAAAT